>NC_088214.1:47484605-48159605 GCF_036934945.1 Oncorhynchus masou masou
TCCTGTCTTTGTGTTTGCACCAGATAGGGTTGATTTGGTTTTTCACATTTCTTGTATAGTTTATTTATTAAAAAAACATGAATAATCACCACGCTGCATTTTGGTCCGCCTCTCCTTCGACTCAAGAAAACCTTTACACATTCTTAAAATAAAGTGGCGATCCTAACTGACCCAAGACATAGAATTTTTACTAGGATTAAATGTCAGGATTTGTGAAAAACTGAGTTTAAATGTATTTCACAAAGGTGTATGTAAACTGACTTCAACTGTATATATATTTATATAGCCTTGTTATTTTCTTGTTACTTTTTATCATTTTCTTTACTTTAGTTTATTTAGTAAATATTTTCTTAACTCTATTTCTTGAACTGCATTGTTGGTTAAGGGCTTGTAAGCATTTCATGGTAACCTTTTTTTGACAGGGAGTAAATGCTGAGGCAAAGGTCTCTTTTCCAGATGAGCCCTGTATAGCACCACAATACAAAATCAAAATACAACAAACACATTCAAATACACATTGTGCACAACAAGACACAAAAAGCTAAACGCAAGTATCGACCCCTGCACCTTTATGTACTTCAAGAAATGCGGACTTAACCCCTTCAATCACTATGGCCTGAGTTCTGTCAGATAATCATGAAACCATGAACAGGCACCAGAGCTCACGCCTATCGAGGACAACTTATTCAAAAGAAAATATTTGTATTTAACCTTTATTTAACCAGGTAGGCCAGTTGAGAACAAGTTCTCATTTACAACTGCGACCTGGCCAACATAAAGCAAAGTAGTGTGACAAAAACAACACAGAGTTACACATGGGATAAACAAACATACAGTCAATAACAATAGAAAGTCTGTATACAGTGGGTGCAAATGAATTACAGAGGTAAGGCAATAAATAGGCCATAGTGGCGAAGTAATTACAATATAGCAATTGACACTGGAGTGATAGATGTGCAGATGAAGATGTGCAAGTATAAATACTGGTGTGCAAAAGAGCAGAAATAAACAAAAAGAACTGGGGATGAGGTAGGTAGTTGGTTGGTTGGATGGGCTATTTACAATAGTACTATAGTAATAGTACTATTCCCAGGTCTAAACCCTTATGGGTTTACATTCCAAATACATTTCTCAGATAAAAATGTTGCACATTTACCAAGGATTCAAGAATCTGAGCAAGACAAAAACCCTTGAATGGGGGCAATACTTACTAAGATCCCTACTACCCCCTCCCTTATGGAGCGGCAGCACAAGACCTGATTTCTATACTTATGGAATATTTCCTGATAACATTTAC
Source organism: Oncorhynchus masou masou (assembly GCF_036934945.1). Classification (NCBI taxonomy): domain Eukaryota; kingdom Metazoa; phylum Chordata; class Actinopteri; order Salmoniformes; family Salmonidae; genus Oncorhynchus; species Oncorhynchus masou. Next base: position 47,485,903 of record NC_088214.1, read on the forward strand.
ATTACATTTAAGTCATTTAACAATGTTAGATTTAAAAAAATGTGGGTTCTTGAGCCAACAATGCTAGGTGCTGCACACTTAAGCAGACCAGGATCCAATTGGTTTGCCCCTGTCGATTTCTTGTTGTCTACTGCTAGAAAAGCATCCATGACTTATTTTTTTGTAAATAACCGAAAAGAACATCTTTGACTGTCTTTTCTCTTATCATTCAGTTTCCCCTTTCAGCATCCGGACTAACATCATTGTTATTAGGCTTAGAAGTTCTTTCAAAGAGAGCACAAGAGCACAGTTTACTGCCAAATCACTATCCCCAACAATGACATGCTCCATTTTCCCTCCCAATCACAGAAGTCTTTACTGGCCCATAAATCTTCACCTCCTCCATGTTATCTTCACTTCAAGAAAAATGATCATCAACATTGAGTTGATCAGTACATCCTGTCATCTCCTTCAGACCGAAAACTCTTTGGAAGATTCTTCATGACACACACAGACACACACAGAGACCATTAACAGACACAGTACCAGAAAACGAAAGAGAACCCACCACTAATTGGACTGAATTTAAACTGGCAACAAAAGGCTGGGCTCGAAAATTCCAGTCCTGTTTTGTACAGGCCCTGCTTTGTTGTTCATTGCCCCTGTTTTTTCTGTTCTAATGCTGTGTTAACACAAATCTTTTTTTTCAATGATGGCCTCTCCCCTCCATCTCTCTCTCGCTCTCTTTCTCTCTCTCTGTGGTGCATGAAAGGCTTTTGGCCCCGCATGACGCGTAGTTAGGCCTACCCCAAACTGAGCCGAGGCGCGTACCCCAGAGGCTAGAACGCGCTAGGCTTCCCATACACACACCCACACCCACACATACACACACCACAGGAGCTGCACAGACAACCAGGATGACCCTGAAACCTCCTCCGGAGCGGAGCGTTGCTACTGTCGTCGCCATCAGAAGGCTGCTGCTGCCTCTCGTCATGTCTTCCAACGCTGAATTTCCCCAAAAGCTTTGGACTGTCATCTTCTTCCGTTGATCCTGTGGGGAGCTGAGACAGACAGAGACAGACAGAAATAAAGAAAGAAAAAGAGAGAGAGAGAGAGAGAGAGAGAGAGAGAGAGATGATGGGGAAGTTACGGAATATGGAGGAAGGGGGGATAGTGGAGGGCTTCAGCACGGAGGATCTGGAGTGCATGATCTGTTACTGCCCATATAGCCTGGGCAGTCGGCGCCCTAAGGTTCTCGAGTGCTGTCACCGCCTGTGTGCCAAGTGCCTGGCCAAGATCTTAGACTTGGGCGAGTCGCCACCCAATGCTGTGGTGTGCCCGTTTTGCCGGTTCGTCACTAGTTTCCCGGGCGAGGCGGTGGGTAACCTGCCAGATGACTGCAACTTGGTGGCCGCGCTGACCCTCCAGACCCGGAACCAGAGGAACTTGCACCACCCCAATGAGGGCCCCACTGAGCTACTGCTCAGCCCCAGGCACCTAAGCTCACTCATGGGCAACCCTCCCAGCGGCTCCCCATCCTCCTCCACTACCACTACCACCACCCACACCTACTCCTCCATCCGCGGCTCACCCAACTACATGGTCATCACCATCATGGAACCGCCTCCATCCCCTCAGGACCACCACCCCTACCCCCCTGGAGTGGGCACCATCCAGGGTAGGGATTACCACTCCTCCAGTCTGGACTCCATGGCCTCCATCACCCAGAGGTGGGCGGTGTGGAACTGCGCCGCCCGGGCACTGGTGTGGGTGTTGGGGCTCCTCTACTTCAGCTCCTTGCCCATGGGAGTCTACCTGCTCATCATGCAGAAGACCACCCTGGGGGTCCTTCTGGTAAGCCTGGTCCCGGCAAGCCTCGTCATGATCATGGTCTACGGCTTCTGCCAGTGCCTCTGTCACGAGTTCTGGGACCTTATGCCCCATAGCAGCCAAAGAACGATCATCCGAGGAGATTAAGAATGGGTTGCAGAAATGTAACATTTTTCCGAAGGAGATTGTTACTACTGACAATGAAAATTGGCATCCTGGATACCATAGAATATTTCTTTTTTTAAATTTTATTTTAATTTTTACTCAGGCTCAAATGACTTGGTGGATTGTATATGGGAAGAGAGCAGGTACAAGAGATGTACAGTTTAGATCAATGTTAAGTTTGGGCATTTTCAGTTCTCGTCATTCATTTAGATTATGTAATTTGTGTACTGTGTAAACAAAACGGTCCATCAAATATCCAACTATACTTAAATAAGAAGTCGCAGTAAGTATCGGGTATGCTTTCGCAACCAGAAAAATGATGAAGCATTCTTTTTTCATTTTGAGGTATTAACAATATAACTATCTGGCCATAATTGGCACAGTAGAAATGTATACATTTTGTATTGAAAGCACTTAGAGGGAGGAACAATGGTCTAATGCTAAGCTTTGGCAAGTCAGTGTAAATAATAATTTGTTATAAAGGACGTGAATAATGTGGAGGACACCAAGAATATGAGTTAGTCATATAACCATTCATATAACCATTCTGGTGTATGTGACAATAAAACATAATTAAAAAATGTTTTAATGAAAATTGTTTCTCAAATGTGTAGTTAATTTGACTTATGCATATCTCCTTCAGAATGTTTACGGGATAATCCACAATCCACACAGGAGAGTAAAGGGATGCTTCTCATTCAGAATTGGGTGCAGATGACGAATCGACCACGGCAGTCAAGGGTTGTGATCATTACAGCACACAACATTTTTTTTTTAAATTGAACACAACAGGTCTTATTCATTAGGGCACACCAGGAGCAAAAATGTTTTGTTCATTATTGGACAAGTCCAGAACGTTCCTTCTTGTTTCAGTCAGTTTTCTTCCAGTTGGGGCCTAATGAACACAGCCAAGGTGTCAATATCTTAATGAGATGTTTGCAAATATCTAAGGACAAGTGCAAAATGGAGATGTGGATTAGCTATGCTATTAACAAAACTAGGTTCACATAGATATATTTTTTTGAATTATTTTGTAACAGGAAATACTATCTATGCCCAGCAATAAATGTTACTGATGTTGTTGCATTTTCTCAAATAGCATAACAAATGTAATGCTTTATACACATTACATTGCCAGGCTTTCTTCTTTTGTAGTCCTAACATACAGTTGGGGGAATTCAAAAGTTAACCTGTAGGGAAGTGGGGTAAATTGAGACATTTACATTCAGCATAATTCCTTCAAGGGAAGTATAGTATTCTTTCTAACAAAGATATCTACATAAATTGAACTAAAATATGAACGCAACATGTAAAGTGTTGGTCCCTTGATTCATGAGCTAAAATAAAAGGGTTAGGGTTAGGGTTAGAAATCACAAAAAGAAATTGCAGAAATCACAAAAAGCTTATTTCTCTCTAATTTTGCCACCACTTGGTTTACATCCCTTTTAGTGAGTATTTCTCCTTTACCAAGATAATCCATCCACCTGACAGATGTGGCATATCAAGAAGCTGATTAAACAGCATGATCATTACACAGGTGCATCTTGTGCTGGGGACACTAAAAGGCCACTCGAAATTGTGCCATTTTGTCACACAACACATTGCCACAGATGTCTTAAGTGTTGAGGGATCGTACAAATCAAATCAAATGTATTTATATAACCCTTCTCACATCTGCAGATATATCAAAGTGCTGTACAGAAACCCAGCCTAAAACCCCAAACAGCAAGCAATGCAGGTGTAGAAGCACCTGACGATTGACATGCTTACTGCAGGGATGTCCACCAGAGCTGTTGCCAGAGAATGTTATGTTAATTTCCCTACCATAAGCTGCCTCCAACGTCGTTTTAGAGAATTTGGCAGTACATCCAACCGGCCTCACAATCACAGACCTCATGTAACCACGCCAGCCCAGGACTTCCACATTCGGCTTCTTCAGCACCCCCCGTCGGGGGCAGAGGTTGCTGAAATTGTTGCATGTTGCATTCGTATTTTTGTTCAGTATGTATTTCAAGATGTTGTGTATCTCTGGGAATAATTATAATTAATTTCAACACTACAGATTTGAATACATAGCATCCAAAAAAGTGGTCTCAGCACTACCTACACATTTCTGTACTGAATGAAATATTACGACTACCTTTAAAAAAAACGTATATATATATTTATTTCCCAAACACAATTTAACACAATACCATTTTTTGTCTGAATCATCTTAATCATCTTCAAGAATGATCTGAAATCATTAATGGGCATATACTCTTAGAATCTCATTCACATTCCAAGATGGCGTAGCAGTAAGACGTGTCGTGTCCCTTGTCCCGTGTATATTTCGTCTTTTTTCGTTTTTACATATTTTTTCTTCGCATATCTTTTAAAACATTTTGCTAAACCACAGCTTCCAAATACTCTCCTTCAACCCGCCTCACCCAACGTAGCTATTTTTCTTTTTTCCTAAAGTATTTAGTATTTATATTTACTCCGGAACCCCTCAACTGAAGCTAGCCAGCTAACTACCAGCTATGCTAGCGGCCTTCAGCTAACCTTTAGCTCGGAAACCTCTCGCCAGTTCGAACAACGCGACTCTAACCAGAGCATAACGGACCTATTTATTTTTTTATTTTTTTATCCCCGGATTCCCGCCGCAAACGGAACATCTGGATCTTCACAACTAGTTATTTAGCTAAACCGCAACCCCGGACGATTACTGCTGGCTAGCGCTTCCACCCACTTAGCCTGAAGCTAGCCCCGCCAGAGCACCTGTGCTACCTCCGTAGCATACTCCTGGGCTACAATACCTACCACCGTAGCATACTCCTGGGCTACAATTACCGGACCCACGACCGGTCTATCGATGTCACCGCATGAAGAGGAATAAACAGACTCACCCCATCGCGACGTCCCCCAAAGGCTAACTCTCTAGCCCTTGCTATCTCCCTGCTTGCTATTTCGGCCTGCTAACTGCTACCTTGTTTAGCCCCGGCCTACTAACTGTTAGCTTGTTAGCACAGGCCTGCTAACCGTCTGAATCGCCTCGTCCCAAACACTCACTGGACCCATATTTACTCTCTTATCTCTTTCCGATTTTTAATTTGTTTATACCTTCCGGTAACCTGCCTCACCCAATGTGATACGGAATCGCTATTATTTTTAATTTTTAGAACACACTCAAGAACCTCCAGAAGCTAACTAGCTACAAGCTATTTTGTCATTGTTCGTTTTTTTTAACCTGGATAACACTCACTAATCCAGCTTCCCTGCCCCCTGGACACTGATCACTTGGCTACATAGCTGATGCACGCTGGACTGTCCATTAATCACGGTACCTCATTCTGCTTGTTTATGTTTTATCTGTCGGCCCCGTTGCCTAGTCAACGCCATTTTACCTGCTGTTGTTGTGCTAGCTGATTAGCTGTTGTTGTCTCACCTACTGTTTTAGCTAGCTTTCCCAATTCAACACCTGTGATTACTGTATGCCTCGCTGTATGTCTCTCTCAAATGTCAATATGCCTTGTATACTGTTGTTCAGGTTAGTTATCATTGTTTTAGTTCACAATGGAGCGCCTAGTTCCACTCTTCATACCCCTGATACCTCCTTTGTCCCACCTCCCACACATGCGGTGACCTCACCCATTACAACGAGCATTTCCAGAGATACAACCTCTCTCATCATCACCCAGTGCCTGGGCTTACCTCCGCTGTACCCGCACCCCACCATACCCCTGTCTGCGCATTATGCCCTGAATATATTCTACCATGCCCAGAAACCTGCTCCTCTTATTCTCTGTTCCCAATGCTCTAGGCAACCAGTTTTGATAGCCTTTAGCCGCACCCTCATACTACTCCTTCTCTGTTCTGCGGGTGATGTGGAGGTAAACCCAGGCCCTGCATGTCCCCAGGCACCCTCATTTGTTGACTTCTGTGATTGAAAAAGCCTTGGTTTCACGCATGTCAACATCAGAAGCCTCCTCCCTAAGTTTGTTTTACTCACCGCTTTAGCACACTCTGCTAACCCTGATGTCCTTGCCGTGTCTGAGTCCTGGCTCAGGAAGGCCACCAAAAATTCTGAGATTTCCATACCCAACTATAACATCTTCCGTCATATAGAACTGCCAAAAGGGGAGGAGTTGCAGTCTACTGCAGAGATAGCCTGCAAAGTAATGTCATACTTTCCAGGTCCATACCCAAACATTTCGAACTACTAATTTTGAAAATTACTCTCTCCAGAAATAAGTCTCTCACTGTTGCCGCCTGCTACCGACCCCCCTCAGCTCCCAGCTGTGCCCTGGACACCATTTGTGAATTGATCGCCCCCCCATCTAGCTTCAGAGTTTGTTCTTTTAGGTGACCTAAACTGGGATATGCTTAACACCCCGGCAGTCCTACAATCTAAGCTAGATGCCCTCAATCTCACACAAATCATCAAGGAACCCACCAGGTACAACCCTAACTCTGTAAACAAGGGCACCCTCATAGACGTCATCCTGACAAACTGGCCCTCCAGATACACCTCCGCTGTCTTCAACCAGGATCTCAGCGATCACTGCCTCATTGCCTGTATCCGCTATGGAGCCGCAGTCAAACGGCCACCCCTCATCACTGTCAAACGCTCCCTAAAACACTTCTGTGAGCAGGCCTTCCTAATCGACCTTCCGTGGCCTCCAACTGCTCTTAAACGCTAGTAAAACCAAATGCATGCTTTTCAACCGATCGCTGCCTGCACCCGCATGCCCGACGATCATCACCACCCTGGATGGTTCCCATCTTGAATATGTGGACACCTATAAGTACCTAGGTGTCTGGCTAGACTGTAAACTCTCCTTCCAGACTCATATCAAACATCTCCAATCGAAAATCAAATCAAGAGTCGGCTTTCTATTCCGCAACAAAGCCTCCTTCACTCACGTCGCCAAACTTACCCTAGTAAAACTGACTATCCTACCGATCCTCGACTTCGGCGATGTCATCTACAAAATTGCCTCCAACACTCTACTCAGCAAACTGGATGCAGTTTATCACAGTGCCATCCGTTTTGTCACTAAAGCACCTTATACCACCCACCACTGCGACTTGTATGCTCTAGTTGGCTGGCCCTCGCTACATATTCGTCGCCAGACCCACTGGCTCCAGGTCATCTACAAGTCCATGCTAGGTAAAGCTCCGCCTTATCTCAGTTCACTGGTCACGATGGCAACACCCATCCGTAGCACGCGCTCCAGCAGGTGTATCTCACTGATCATCCCTAAAGCCAACACCTCATTTGGCCGCCTTTCGTTCCAGTACTCTGCTGCCTGTGACTGGAACGAATTGCAAAAATCCCTGAAGTTGGAGACTTTTATCTCCCTCACCAACTTCAAACATGTGCTATCTGAGCAGCTAGCCGATCGCTGCAGCTGTCCATAGTCTATTGGTAAATAGCCCACCCATTTTCACCTACCTCATCCCCACACTGTTTTTATTTATTTACTTTTCTGCTCTTTTGCACACCAGTATCTCTACCTGTACATGACCATCTGATCATTTATCACTCCAGTGCTAATCTGCAAGTTTGTTATTATTCGCCTACCTCCTCATGCCTTTTGCACACAATGTATATAGACTCGCCTTTTTTGTACTGTGTTATTGACTTGTTAATTGTTTACTCCATGTGTAACTCTGTGTTGTCTGCTCACACTGCTAAGCTTTATCTTGGCCAGGTCGCAGTTGCAAATGAGAACTTGTTCTCAACTAGCCTACCTGGTTAAATAAAGGTGAAATAAAAAAAATAAAAATAAAAATCTCCACCAGGCACAACCAGATGAGGACTGGATACCCCTCAGAGCTAGGTTCCTCTCTAGGTTTCTTCCTAAGTTCCTGTCTTTCTAGGGAGTTTTTCCTAGCCACCGTACTTCTGCATCTGCATTGCTTGCTCTTTGGCGTTTAAGGCTGGGTTTCTCTATAAGCACTTTGTGACATCTGCTGATGTAAAAAGGGCTTTCTAAATACATGACACATCTTTAAACACAGATGTAAAACCTAACAAACACTTTGTACTTTGTTAAACATATTTAACATAGGCCAGGCCCTGTTGTTACCTTATATCCTGGTGATAATGCCTTGCATTACGCCTGGGAAGAAAATACTTACATTTTCTCAACTTACAATTTGCTCAACCATTGGCTCAACTTACCCCAAGGCAAACATTTTGACAATGTTAGTCCACACAGCTACAAGGATCTTCAACGGTTGTGCGAAGTTGCTGTATAATGTCGGGAACTGGAACACGCTGTCTTAAACGTCGATCCAGAGCACGCCAAACATGATCAATGGATGACATGTCTGTTGAGTGTGCAGGCCATGGAACATTTTTGACATTTTCAGCTTTCAGGAATTGTGTACAAATCGTTACTGAAGACAGAGTCATGAATGATATTTCAAAAGAGGAAGTTAATTATTTTAGGCAGATGTTCTCTTTTTCATCTCATCCTCTCCCACTGAATGAAGATTACGGTAAGGAATTCTTTCCAAATAATATAAAAATAGAAAATTAACAAATGTACAGAAAGATCAGTGCGAAGGCCAAATTACAGAGGAAGAACTTTTTGAGGCTATTAAATCCTTTCAGTCTGGAAAAACCCCAGGGCTTGATGGCATACCGGTAGAGGTATGTGAAGTATTTTTCAATATACTAAAAGCTCAATTGTTAGATTGTTTTAACTACTCCTATAGAAATGGTAGTCTGTCAGGTACTGAGCAGGAAGGTCTGATTTCTCGATTATTAAAACAAGACCCAGATGGCAAATATAAAGACCCCATCTATCTAAAAAACTGGAGGCCCCTTACGCTTCAATGTTGTGATGCAAAAATACTAGCAAAATGCATAGCACTCAGAATTAAAAGGGTTTTACCAGGTATTGTTCATCCTGATCAGACAGGTTTTTTACATGGACGATACATTGGAGATAATATATGACAACTACTAGAAATAATAGAACATCATAAAACATATAAGAAGTCAGGAATGGTATTTATAGTGGATTTTGAAAAGGCATTTGATAAAGTAAGACTGGATTTTATTTATAAATGCCTGGATTTTTTTCAATTTCGGTACTTCTCTTATAAAATGGGTAAAAAATAATGTATAGCAACTCCAGCTGTAAAATAGTAAATAACAGCTACTTCTCAGAGAGTTTTGAATTGTCAAGAGGAGTTAAACAAGGGTGTCCACTGTCACCATATATATTCGTTATGGCCATCGAAATGCTAGCTATTAAAATCAGATACAATAACAACATTAGAGGATTAGAAATCCAAGGCTTAAAAACAAAAGTGTCCATGTATGCCGATGACTCAAGTTTTATATTAGCTAGATCCCTGCAATGTCTCATTGAAGATCTAGATAACTTTTCTGTACTCTCTGGACTAAAACCTAATTATGATGTGTACAATATTATGTATTGGATCCTTAAAAAATACAACTTTTACATTACCTTGCAGCCTACCTATAAAATGGGCTGATGGTGAAGTTGACATACTCGGTATTCATATCACAAAATATATAAATGAGCTCTCCACAATGAATTTCAATAGAAAACTTGTAAAAATAGACAAGATCCTGCAACCATGGAGAGGTAAATACCTGTCTATTTATGGAAAAAAATGCCCTGATTAACTCCTTAGTCATATCTCAGTTTACTCACTTACTTATGGCACTGCCTACTCCTGATGATTCGTTTTTCAAATCATATGAGCAAAAATACTTTTCTTTATCTGGGACGCTAAATGCTATAATGCTATAATGAATATGAATTGGGTGGGTTGAGATTATTAAATATAAAAGCACTAAATCTCTCTCTAAAAGCTTCACTCATTCCAAAAAAAATTTGAACCCTAAATGGTTCTCAAGTAGATTACTTAGAAAAGCTCATCCATTGTTTAAAAATGGCCTTTTTGCCTTTGTGCAGATTGCCATGTCTCATTTTCGATTAATTGAAAATTATAATTTTTTCAAAGTATCTGTCTTTTTCAAACAAGCATTGCAGAGCTGGTGTCACGAGTCCGACTGAGGGTGGTTTTCCTTCCCGGTCGGGTGGCGCTCGGCGGTCGTCGTCACAGGCCTATTAGCTGCCACTGATTGTCTTTCCTCCCCCTCCTTGTATGTTTATTGGTAGCACCTGTTTGTGATAATTAGTTTGTCTTTATTAGACAGCCGGCCCGCCTGGTTGTTGTGCGGGATTATTCATTGTAACCTTCGGCTCTGTAGTAGAGGAACGTGTTAGTTCCTGGTCGTGCATTTTTCAGTAGTCATTTTTCATTCCCTGTGTTTTGGGGCCGTTATTATTGTTAGCACCCTGTGGTGTGTTGGTGCAATTAAAGAGCACAGCATTGTACTTTGTCTCCTGCGTTTGAGTATTACAGCTGGCTACAATTTCAATTTCATCCCCCTGAAGAGATGGAACAAATATTACAACAAATATTACCAACTCAAATGTGCTGGTTGATAAAATACCTGTATTTATGGGAAAGATGTTTGAAAAGGGTATTTTGTTCTTAAATTATATTGTAAATTGTTATGGTAGTTATGTCCTTCATGGAGTTATTAGAATTGTACGGGAAGGTCTGCTCAATCCAAGGTGGGTGGCAGCAGGAGGAGGTAGGGAACTGGTCTGTCTGCCCAATATAAAGGATCAAAACTGGCGGAGGAATAAAAATAGCGAAAGTATACCAGTTTCATTTGAGGACCAGGATGTTGACAACTGTGCCATACAGATTGCAAAATCTGGGAAGAGATTTTTTATGTACCGATTCCATGGTACAAGGTGTATGAGTTGATATATAAAACAACGCAAGATTCAAGACTTTGTGCTTTTCAGCTAAAATTATTATATAGAATTCTTGCCACCATCAAAATGTTGAATATTTGGGACATAAAATCATCAAAGCTCTGCAGATTTTGTTGTGAGGATACAAAATCAATAGACCATTTACTTTGGTATTGCCCTCAGGTAGCCTGTTTCTGGTTTCAGGTTCAAGAATGGCTGAAAATGCATAGCATTGATCTAAAATTGACCCTAAAAATAGTACTATTAGATCTGGAGAGACCGGGTCAGTCAATTACTAATATACTAATACTCTTAGTAAAAGTATTTATCTTCAGCACGCAATTTGTAGATTCTATTCGGTTAGATAGATTGGGAAATTGTACGTTAAACATCACAGCATAGTTGAAAGATATGTGCTGCGTAGAAACACAAAGTGGGTGGCCAGCAGAGATAGATGGGATGGGCTGAGGGAAGCTGAGGGTTGGTATGTGGAACTGGAGACAAGTGGGAGTGGAGTGGCTGTGTTAGAGAGAGAATGATGGTCAAAAGATAAAGGGGAAAAAAGTCAAAATAAAACATAATAAAAGTACATTTGAATGACACGAAGTGGCAGTGTTTTTACAACTAATGCCGGTTTGTCTGATGCCGTACAGGTGTTTGTACACATGCATATACACACACGCTCATTCAAATAAACACATACAAGAACACACACATACATGTAATAGTGCAAGACATGCACACAAACATATACAGTTGGCATTGCTGTTATGATTTCAGTTGTCCTTGATGTCCTTTGTTTTAAATGTATTATTTTTTAATATATTTTTTTGCATTGTTGTTTGCTGTTTTCTTCTGTCTTTTCCTTTTTTCTCTTTAGTTTCTTCTCTTGGTTGTTGGTGCATTGGGGGGGTTCTTGGGGGTGGGGAATGGAATTAGGAATGGAATTAATTTTATTTTTTATTTTTTTATTCCGTGGGGGGGCTGTGGGAGGGGTCTCGAATGGTTGAGGGACAGCTATTGGGGAACTGTGGGGGATCTTGTAGGGTTCGGGTTTCACAAGATTGGGATCATGAAAAAGGAAACTATGACATATATTTTATATCACTATCATGCACACACACTCTCACACATAAGGATGGCTCTGTTGCGGAAAGACTGATACATGTTTGATAGTGTCTTGATGCTGTATTGGTTGTCCTTCATGCTCTAATACTTTAATGTTAACCCTTCCTTGTGTTTTTGTAATAAATAATAAAACATGTAAAAGATTGTGTACAAATCCTTTTGATATGGGGCTGTGCATTATCATGCTGAAACATGAGGTGATGGTGAAAAGCACGATAATGGGCATCAGGATCTCGCCATGGTATCTCTGTTCATTCAAATTGCCATCGATAAAATGCAACTGTGTAGTCCGTAGTTTCTCCCTGCCCATACCATAACCCCACCATCACCAGGGGGCACTCTGTTCACAATGTTGACAACAGCAAACCGCTTGCCCACACGATGCCATACACACTGTCTCCATCTGCCCGGTACAGTTGAAACTAATTAATCCGTGAAGAGAATTCTCTAAAATGATGTTGGAGGCGGGTATTGTAAAGAAATTAACATTAAATTCTCTGTCAACAGCTCTGGTGGATATTCCTGCAGTCAGCATGCCAATTGCACACTGTCTGGTGGATGGATTATCTTGCCAAGGAGAAATGCTCACTAACAGGGATGTAAACAAATGAATGCCATTTGTTTTAGAAGTAATCTTTTTGTGCGTATGGAAAATTTCTGGGCTCTTTTATTTCAGCTCATGAAACATGGGACCAACACTTTACAAGTTGCGTAAATATTTTTGTTCAGTGTACATTTGAAAGTTATCTAAACACTTAGGTTAGAAAATCTACATCTTCTCATATTTCGTCTCAGGAAAGCTCATCTGCATGCTCGTCATCCTCACCCAGGTTCTTGAACTGACTGCAGTTTCTCATCGTCACCAGCTTCAGCGGGCAAGTGCTCACCTTCGATGGCCATTGGCACACTGGAGAAGTGTGCTCTTGTTTCAACTGTACCGGGCAGATGTCAGACAGCGTTTTGTGGGCAAGCAGTCAGCTGATGTCAACGTTGTGAACAGAGTGCCCCATGGTAGCGGTGGGGTTATGGTATGGGCAGGCAGAAACTACGGACAATGCATACTCAGACCTGTCACCCATTGAACATGTTTGGGACGCTCTGGATCACCGTGCACGACAGCGTGTTCCAATTCCTGCCAATATCCAGCAACTAAGCATAGCCATTGAAGAGGAATGGGATAACATTCCACAGACCACAATCAACAGCCTGAACAACTCTATGTGAAGGAGACGTATCGTGCTGCATGAATCAAATGCTGGTCACACCAGAAACTGACTGGTTTTCAAATCCACGTCCATACCTATGTAAACATGTTTTATTTGTGACCAACAGATGCATATCTGTGTTCCAAGTCATGTAAAATATATAGATATGGGCCTAATTAATTTATTGTAATTGACAGATTTCCTTATATGAATTGTGACTCATTGAAATCTTGTTGCATGTTGTGTTCATATTTTTGTTCAGTGTAGTAACAGGTCTAAGTAGAATAAACAATTTTTTACATAATACCGCAGAAGCATTGTTCTGCTCATATAACAATGTGCACCTTTCATCTCCAGTTGATACAGATACTCTGCCTATCGACATTTTGTCTGGTGGTAATGGAGTTACTTTGGCAAACATGTCAGAGTGGTCATTCCATCCTATCAGGTTTCAGGTAAGACCCAAGTGCAGACTGTGTAGAAGTAACAATATTTATTGTAACAACAGGGGCAGGAAAACGACAGGTCAAGGCAGGCAGGGGTTGATAATCCAGAGTAGTGGGGCAAAGGTACAGGATGGCAGGCAGGCCCAGGGTCAGGTCAGGCAAAGAGGTCAGTAATCCAAAGTAGGTGCAAAGGTACAGGACGGCAGGCAGGCTCAAGGGCAGGCAGAGTGGTCAGGCAGGCGGGCTCGGCGTCAGGACAGGCAAGGGTCAAAACCAGGAAGGTGAGAAAAGAGAGACTGGAAAAAGCAGGCACTAAGACACAAATCACTGGTAGGCTTGAACAAACAAGATAAACTGGCACAGACAGAAAACACAGGTATAAATACCCAGGGGATAATGGGGAAGATGGGCGACACCTGGAGGGGGGTGGAGACAAGCACAGGTGAAACAGATCAGGGCGTGACACGTCCAGCGTGATGTTCCGTATACAACATATATACAATATACGTTCCCTGCTCCAACCTGATGGCTGCATTCACCTGTCTATTTCACTTTAAATATCATGGTATGTGAAGTGAAACTGGATGATAAACACAGCAATCAGGCAAACCTACTAGTTTATCAAACTGGCAAACTGTTTTGTACAACTTTTCACATAACCCACATTACCATTTTCTATGAAGCCGTCTGTGTCATCAGGGCAGGAACCCGGGTCACTATGAGAGGCCTCATGATGACGTATCCTTTTGAGAGTAGCCAATGTAAATTCTGGCAACAACTGAGGAGGATTCACAAGGGTATATGTGTCGCATGATGTACCTTTATTCTGAGGTCTTGCCTGACAAGCTGTGAAAACAGCAAGTGAACAGTGAATTACACGTGGTCCTGTTTAGCTCAGTTAGTAGAGCATGGTGCTGGCAACGCCAGGGGTGTGGATTCAATTCCCGAAGGGGACCAGTATGAAATAAAGTATGAAAAGTTGTCCTGTTATCAACTGATTTCAGCCAGTTTATGGCTGTGGGTTGACTGCATTGTTTAAACGGAATGATGGCAGTTAATTAAAAAAGAATTATGGAATCATTCCTCCAAAACTGTCTGGCTAGCTCGGTAACAAACATACAGTGCAGATAAATTGTTCAAATTAACTATTTTACACAATATCTTATCACAGCGCTGGCAAACCATGGTTGACCCTCTCCCTGACCAAAATGGCTGACCTTTAACCCATCATAAGAAGGTTCATATCCATTCTAGTATTCTAATTCGAAATTCTATGGCTAGTGCACTGTTGTAGTCAGACATGAGTTAGCTAATACCACCATAGCTGCATCCAATGTGAATGTGTGCCCTAGACATGGGTCGGACCTCGGAGGCTAATGTGACTATTTTGTCTAAATTACACTAACTTACAGTGCAATGGAAATGCGATCACATTGTTAAAGTAGGCAAATCATTTGTAGTAAACAACATGAGGTCGACAAATTCACTTTAGAAAGTTGGCATGTTGTCATTACTGTTACTAGCAAAGTTTGTCAAAAATAGTTAGCAATGCCAATGTTAGCTAGCTAAAAAAAATATATATATATTTCACCTTTATTTAACCGGGTAGGCTAGTTGAGAACAAGTTCTCATTTGCAACTGCGACCTGGCCAAGATAAAGCAAAGCAGTTCGACACATACAACAACACAGAATTACACATGCAATAAACAAAACATACAGTCAATAATACAGTAGAACAAAAGAAAAGCAAAAGTCTATATACAGTGAGTGCAAATGAGGTAAGATAAGGGAGTTAAGGCAATAAATAGGCCATGGTGGCGAAGTAATTACAATATAGCAATTAAACACTGGAATGGTAGATGTGCAGAAGATGAATGTGCAAGTAGAGATACTGGGGTGCAAAGGAGCAAGATAAATAAATAAATACAGTGTGGGGATGAGGTAGGTAGATAGATGGGCTGTTTACAGATGGGCTATGAACAGGTGCAATGATCTGAAAGCTGCTCTGACAGCTGGTGCTTAAAGCTAGTGAGGGAGATATGAGTCTCCAGCTTCAGAGATTTTTGCAGTTCGTTCCAGTCATTGGCAGCAGAGAACTGGAAGGAAAGACGACCAAAGGAGGAATTGGCTTTGGGGGTGACCATTGAGATATACCTGCTGGAGCGCGTGCTACGACTGGGTGCTTCTATGGTGACCAGTGAGCTGAGATAAGGTGGGGCTTTACCAAGCAGAGACTTGTAGATAACCTGTAGCCAGTGGGTTTGGCGACGAGTATGAAGCGAGGGCCAACCAATGCGAGCTTACAGGTCGCAATGGTGGGTAGTGTATGTGGCTTTGGTGACAAAACGGAGGGCACTGTGATAGACTGCATCCAGTTTGTTGAGTAGAGTGTTGGAGGCTATTTTATAGTTGACATCACCAAAGTCGAGGATCGGTAGGATGGTCAGTTTTACGAGGGTGTGTTTGGCAACATGAGTGAAGATGTAATTTTGGATTGGAGATGCTTAATGTGAGTCTGGAAGTAGAGTTTACAGTCTAAGCAGACACCTAGGTATTTGTAGTTGTCCACGTATTCTAAGTCAGAGCCGTCTAGAGTAGTGATGCTGGATGGGCGAGCAGGTGCGGGCAGTGATCGGTTGAATGGCATGCATTTAGTTTTACTTGCGTTTAAGAGCAGTTGGAGGCCACGGAAGGAGAGTTGTATGGCATTGAAGCTCGTCTGGAGGTCAGTTAACTTCTTGACGCTACCCATCCCTTATACAGGATAATTGGCATCAGCAAAATGCTGAATAGCATAGCGCCACAGTCAAATAATATTACTAGAAAATATTCATGAAATCACAAGTGCAATATTGCAAAACACAGCTTAGCCTTTTGTTAATCCACCTGTCGTCTCAGATTTTGAAATGATTCTTTACAGCGAAAGCAATCCAATCGTTTGTGTAAGTTTTTCGATAGCATGACAAAACATTATCTACACTAAGCATTAAGTAGCTAGGTCACGAAATTCAGAAAAGCAATCAAATTAATTGTTTACCTTTGATGATCTTCGGATGTTTTCACTCACGAGACTCCCAGTTAGACAACAAATGTGCTTTTTGTTCCATGAAGATATTTGTTATATCCAAATACCTCCGTTAGTTTGGTGCGTTATGTTCAGAAATCCACAGGAAAAAGCGGTCACGACAATGCAGACGAAAATTCCAAATAATATCCATAATGTCCACAGAAAGATGTCAAACGTTTTTTATAATCAATCCTCAGGTTGTTTTAAAAATATATATTCGATAATATATCAACCCGGGAGTGTAGGTTTTTCAATAGGACAGGGAGAAACAATTACTCTGTTGCGCAAAACTCACTCTGAGAGTGACTTATGCAATGTATTCTTTCTCGCTCATTTTTCAAAATAAAAGCCTGAAACTATGTCAAAAGACTGCTGACACGTTAGGGAAGCCATAGAAAAAGGAATCCGATTGATATCCCTTTAAATGGAGGATAGGCATGCATAGGAACAGAGAGGTTTCAAAATAAGAGGCACTTCCTGATTGGATTTTCCTCCGGTATCAGTTCTGTTATACTCACAGACAATATTTTGGAAACTTTAGAGTGTTTTCTATCCTAATCTGACAATTATATGCATATTCTAGTTTCTGGGGCTGAGAAATAGGCAGTTTCAAATGGGTATGTTTTTTTAGCCAAAAACGAAAATACTGCCCCCTACACGCAAAAGGTTAACACAGTGTCCAAAGAGGTGCCAGGAGTATACAGAATGGTGTCGTCTGCGTAGAGGTGTATCAGAGAATCACCAGCAGCAAGAGCAACATCATTGATGTATACAGAGAAGAGAGTCGGCCCGAGAATTGAACCCTGTGGAACCCCCATAGAGACTGCCAGAGGTCCGGACAACAGGCCCTCCGATTTCACACCTTCGTACATCAGCTGATATCTCAAAGTGCTGTACAGAAACCCAACCTAAAACCCCAAACAGCAAGCAATGCAGGTGTAGAAGCATGGTGGCTAGGAAAAACTTCCTAGAAAGGCCAAAACCTAGGAAGAAACCTAGAGAGGAACCAGGCTATGTGGGGTGGCCAGTCCTCTTCTGGCTGTGCCGGGTGGAGATTATAACAGAACATGGCCAAGATGTTCAAATGTTCATAAATGACCAGCATGGTCCAATAATAACAAGGCAGAACAGTTGAAACTGGAGAAGCAGCACGGCCAGGTGGACTGGGGACAGCAAGGAGTCATCATGTCAGGTAGTCCTGAGGCATGGTCCTAGGGCTCAGGTCCTCCGAGAGAGAGAAAGAAAGAGAGAGCACACTTAAATTCACACAGGACACCGAATAGGACAGTAGAAGTACTCCAGATATAACAAACTGACCCTAGCCCCCCGACACAAACTACTGCAGCATAAATACTGGAGGCTGAGACAGGAGGGGTCAGATGACACTGTGGCCCCATCCGAGGACACCCCCGGACAGGGCCAAACAGGAAGGATATAACCCCACCCACTTTGCCAAAGCACAGCCCCCACACCACTAGAGGGATATCTTCAACCACCAACTTACCATCCTGAGACAAGGTTGAGTATAGCCCACAAAGATCTCCGCCATGGCACAACCCAAGGGGGGGGCGCCAACCCAACCCAGGTAGGATGATCACATCAGTGACTCAACCCACTCAGGTGACGCACCCCTCCCAGGGACGATATGAGAGAGCCCCAGTAAGCCAGTGACTCAGCCCCTGTAATAGGGTTAGAGGCAAAGAATCCCAGTGGAAAGAGGGGAACCTGCCAGGCAGAGACAGCAAGGGCGGTTCGTTGCTCCAGAGCCTTTCCGTTCACCTTCCCACTCCTGGGCCAGACTACACTCAATCATATGACCCACTGAACAGATGAGTCTTCAGTAAAGACTTAAAGGTTGAGACCGAGTTTGCGTCTCTGACATGGGTAGGCAGAGCGTTCCATTAAAATGGAGCTCTATGGGAGCAAGCCCGGCCTCCAGCTGTTTGCTTGGAAATTCTAGGGACAATTAGGAGGCCTGCGTCTTGTGACCGTAGCGTACGTGTCGGTATGTACGGCAGGACCAAACCAGAGAGATAGGTAGGAGCAAGCCCATGTAATGCTTTGGAGGTTAGCAGTAAAACCTTGACATCAGCCCTTGCTTTGACAGGAAGCCAATGTAGGGAGGCTAGCACTGGAGTAATATGATCAACATTTTTTTGTTTCTAGTCAGGATTCTGGCAGCCGTATTTAGCACTAACTGAAGTTTATTTAGTGCTTTACCCGGGTAGCCGGAAAGTAGAGCATTGCAGTAGTCTAACCTAGAAGTGACAAAAGCATGGATTAGTTTTTCTGCATCATTTTTGGACACAAAGTTTCTGATTTTTGCAATGTTACGTAGATGGGAAAAAAACTGTCCTTGAAATGGTCTTGAAATGTTCTTCAAAAGAGTGATCAGGGTCCAGAGTAACGCCGAGGTCCTTCAGTTTTATTTGAGACGACTGTACAACCTTTAAGATTAATTGTCAGATTCAACAGAAGATCTCTTTGTTTCTTGGGACCTAGAACAAGCATCTCTGTTTTGTCCGAGTTTAAAAGTAGAAAGTTTGCAGCCATCTACTTCCTTATGTCTGAAACACATGCTTCTAGCGAGGGCAATTTTGGGGCTTCACCATGTTTCATTGAAATGTACAGCTGTGTGTCATCCGCATAGCAGTGAAAGTTAACATTATGTTTTCGAATGACATCCCCAAGAGGTAAAATATATAATGAAAACAATAGTGGTCCTAAAACGGAACCTTGAGGAACACCAACATTTACAGTTGATTTGTCAGAGGACAAACCATTCACAGAGACAAACTGATACCTTTCCGACAGATAAGATCTAAACCAGGCCAGAACTTGTCCGTGTAGACCAATTTGGGTTTCCAATCTCTCCAAAAGAATGTGGTGATCGATGGTATCAAACGCAGCACTAAGGTCTAGGAGCACGAGGACAGATGCAGCGCCTCGGTCTGATGCCATTAAAAGGTAATTTACCACCTTCACAAGTGCAGTCTCAGTGCTATGATGGGGTCTAAAACCAAACTGAAGCATTTCGTATACATTGTTTGTCTTCAGGAAGGCAGTGAGTTGCTGCGCAACAGCCTTTTCTAAGATTTTTGAGAGGAATGGAAGATTCGATATAGGCCGATAGTTTTTTATATTTTCTGGGTCAAGGTTTGGCTTTTTCAAGAGAGGCTTTATTACTGCCACTTTTAGTGAGTTTGGTACACATCCGGTGGATAGAGAGCCGTTTATTATATTCAACATAGGAGGGCCAAGCTCAGGAAGCAGCTCTTTCAGTAGTTTAGTTGGAATAGGGTCCAGTATTCAGCTTGAAGGTTTTGAGGCCATGATTATTTTCATCATTGTGTCAAGAGATATAGTACTAAAACACTTGAGCGTCTCTCTTGATCCTAGGTCCTGGCAGAGTTGTGCCGACTCAGGACAACTGAGCTTTGAAGGAATATGCAGATTTAAAGAGGAGACCGTAATTTGCTTTCTAATAATCATGATCTTTTCCTCAAAGTTCATGAATTTATCACTGCTAAAGTGAAAGCCATCCTCTCTTGGGGAATCCTCTCTGCTTTTTAGTTAGCTTTGCGACAGTATCAAAAATGAATTTTGGGTTGTTTTTATTTTCCTCAATTAAGTTAGAAAAATAGTATGATCGAGCAGCAGCAAGGGCTCTTCGGTACTGCACAGTACTGTCTTTCCAAACTAGTCGGAAGACTTCCAGTTTGGTGTGGCGCCATTTCCGTTCCAATTTTCTGGAAGCTTGCTTCAGAGCTTGGGTATTTTCTGTGTACCAGGGAGCTAGTTTCTTATGATATTTTAGTTTAGTTTTTAGGGGTGAAACTGCATCTAGGGTATTGTGCAAGGTTAAATTGAGTTCCTCAGTTAGGTGGTTAACTGATTTTTGTCCTCTGGCGTCCTTGGGTAGACAGAGGGAATCTGGAAGGACATCAAGGAATCTTTGTGTTGTCTGTGAATTTATTGCACGACTTTTGATGTTCCTTGGTTGGGGTCTGAGCAGATTATTTGTTGCAATTGCAAACGTAATAAAATGGTGGTCCGATAGTCCAGGATTATGAGGAAAAACATTAAGATCCACAACATTTATTCCATGGGACAAAACTAGGTCCAGAGTATGATTGTGACAGTGAGTGGGTCCAGAGACATGTTGGACAAAACCCACTGAGTCGATGATGCCTCCGAAAGCCTTTTGGAGTGGGTCTGTGGACTTTTCCACGTGAATATTAAAGTCACCAAAGATTAGAATATTATCTGCTGTGACTACAAGGTCCGATAGGAATTCAGGGAACTCAATGAGTAACGCTGTATATGGCCCAGGAGGCCTGTAAACAGTAGCTATAAAAAGTGATTGAGTAGGCTGCATAGATTTCATGACTAGAAGCTCAAAAGACGTTTTTTTTTTTGTAAATTGAAATTTGCTATCGCAAATGTTAGCGACACCTCCGCATTTGCGGGATGCACGGGGGATATGGTCACTAGTGTAGCCAGGAGGTGAGGCCTCATTTAACACAGTAAATTCATCAGGCTTAAGCCATGTTTCAGTCAGGCCAATCACATCAAGATTATGATCAGTGATTAGTTCATTGACTATAATTGCCTTTGAAGTAAGGGATCTAACATTAAGTAGCCCTATTGTGAGCTTTCATGATCTCTTTCAATAATGACAGGAATGGAGGAGGTCTTTATCCTAGTGAGATTGCTCAGGCGAACACCACCATGTTTAGTTTTGCCCAACCTAGGTCGAAGCACAGACACGGTCTCAATGGTGATAGCTGAGCTGACTACACTGACTGTGCTAGTGGCAGAGTCCACTATGCTGGCTAACAGCCTGCTGCCTGGCCTGCACCCTATTTCATTGTGGAGCTAGAGGAGTTAGAGCCCTGTCTATGTTGGTAGATAAGATGAGAGCACCCCTCCAACTAGGATGGAGTCCGTCACTCCTCAGCAGGTCAGGCTTGGTCCTGTTTGTGGGTGAGTCCCAGAAAGAGGCCCAATTTATCTACAAATTCTATCTTTTGGGAGGGGCAGAAAACAGATTTCAACCAGCGATTGAGTTGTGAGACTGCTGTAGAGCTCATCACTCCCCCTAACTGAGAGGGGGCCAGAGACAATTACTCGATTACAATTACTCGATGCCGACACATCTTTCTAGCTGATTTACACGCAGAAGCTATGTTGCGCTTGGTGATCTCTGACTGTTTCATCCTAACATCGTTGGTGCCGACGTGGATAACAATATCTCTATACTCTCTACACTCGCCAGTTTTAGCTTTAGCCAGCACCATCATCAGATGAGCCTGTGGTATGGGACGTGGATGCCAACATATGGCAGGCCCTGTGTACGGAACCCGCACCTGCACAGTGCCTGGAGAACCACACCTATGTGCCCACAGGTGTGCGGAACAGCCTCCTTTCCTGGGCGCACACGGTGTCTGTGTCGCATCATCCTGGGATAGGCCGTACCATCGCCTGCCTAACGGAGAAGTACTGGTGGCCCACCTTGGCTAGTGACACCCGGGTTTACATCTCTTCCAGCTCCATCTGTGCTCAGTCAAAGACACCCAGACGTCTCCTTCCCCTGCCGGTTCCACAAAGACCCTGGTCTCACCTCTCGGTGGACTTTGTTACTGACATTCCCCACTCCCAGGGGAACACCACTGTCATGACGTTGCCCTCTTTGGGTATAGCAAGCCCCATCCCCCTCTCCCTGCCTCCCCCTGCCTCCTTCAACTAGGCTGCTGTGGTCAGAGATAGGTTGTAATTCCTGAGGAGAAGACCCTGCTACATGGCCACACAATATCAGAGGCAGTTGAATTTTCATAGAGAACAAAGGAATTTCTTCCACCTCACAGAACTTGAAGCTCATTGGAGACAGTGTGGCCACATTACCATAACGCTGTTTATATAATAGCCTCAGATATGAGGTTAACATCTAATTGTTGAATAAGATGAATGAGTGAGTATGATACTGGTTGTAAAATTGTGTAATGTGATTTTGGACTGTTTAATGAAGGAAATTCCTATTCCCTTTTGAGTTGAACTAAATAAGAGGACTGCCTATGAGCCCAGTTAGGGTCAGGCATCCTGGGACATACCCTTTTCTGCAATTCCGAATAAAACCCAACTTTGAGAAATTCTCAAGTAGACCATTTTTCTCTGAATCACGGGAGTACAAAGGTTGTAGACCAATGCTGAATCTTTTAACCATACCACGTGGTTAAACTCTTAGACTATCGATACCGACAGAATAAGAACAAGTCTTTGATATTAATTACTGGTCTGCAGCTAGGAATTCGGTATTATTGAACGCGAAGAACGACAACCGCTGAAACTTTCATTCTATAACGAATGAAGGAATGTTACTCTGAACAATCCACTCTAACCACAACGGAGAGAGAGAGGGAGAGAGACGGACAATTCTACAAAAGAAACACACTTTTCACCAGCGATCAAGATGACACACTGAGTGTAAATATATATATTGAATGCAATTGTTCCCGAATGAGTGAGCGTTCATGTGCAAAGGATTAGCATTTCAATTGTTATAATTATCAACTCTGTAGGGACTTCTCAGCTGACCCCCACTCCCCGTTGTGTCCACCAAGCCGCGATGCCAGTTTAACCCACTAGGGCACATTCTCCTATCATTTCTTGTAACCATATTTACTTTGTTGTTTTGTTTATTCATTTCTGTGAATTACTTAGTAACAAATAAATAATTTAAGACAATTGATGTATGAATGACTCATAGTGAAGACTGGGTTCGTGCAGATAACCAACAATTTACGGCGTTTGGAATGAGACTAACGTGAGGTAAAATAAATAATTAATCAGAATGAATCAGATATGAAAATATCTGAAAGGTTATATTGGGAAATTATAACTTTGTAAATTTGAATATTTTCCTTGGTGCCCCAACTTCCTAGTTAATTACGGTTACATGATTAATCAGTCTAATCGCGTAATACTAATTACAGAGAATCTTTGATAAAACTATGTCTTCAATTTAATGATAGTATAGACATCATTTATGGTGCCCCCTGTGAGGAATCCAAAGAGAATTAGACTTAGCTGTGTAATTCTGTATATCAATTGTGCAAACAGAATTGTACAAACAGACTGCTTTGTATACATTCAAATTGGTTGTGTGTGGGTGTTCCCATTTGAAGAGGCTACAGAGCGCCTCCGGTAGTGGTTGTTAGCATCAGAGCAATGAGTGATAAATTCCAGATTTAGTCCATTAGGCCAAACGTACCGTTTTACTTCTGTCAGTCAATATTAACTTCTAGAGCAAATAAGGTTCGGAATTAGAGGATAGATCTTCAGTGTTCGAGCCGAAATATTTAGCTGCCTACCACACTACACCAGTGTGGACTGATGACAGGCATATCTGTATTATGTACCGTGTCGCTCCGGTCAACATAACGTCAGCAAAGTATGCCGAATGGTTTAATGTGAGACGTCACTAGTAAACCCACCCTTTCCATGGTGACAGGACCCTATTTTGTGCTTAGAACGTGATATTTCTGAACAACGTAGGATTGGCTTGCACGAGATGCTAAGCTAACAGAGAGGGAACATTTTTCACTTTCTGTGTTCCGTTTAAATTACTCCGCCTTGTGCGAAGAAAGTCCAGCCCTTTGTACTTACGTTTGATTTCAGCATTCTGCATCACTGGTGGTGAAGAATCGCAAGTACAGTGGGGAGAACAAGTATTTGATACACTGTCGATTTTGCAGGTTTTCCTACTTACAAAGCATGTAGAGGTCTGTAATTTGTATTATAGGTGCACTTCAACTGTGAGAGATGGAATCTAAAACAAAAATCCAGAAAATCACATTGTATGATATGTAAGTAATTAATTTGCATTTTATTGCATGACATACGTATTTGATACATCAGAAAAGCAGAACTTAATATTTGGTAGAGAAACCTTTGTTTGCAATTACAGAGATCATACGTTTCCTGCAGTTCTTGACCAGGTTTGCACACACTGCAGCAGGGATTTTGGCCCAGTCCTCCATACAGACCTTCTCCAGATCCTTCAGGTTTCGGGGCTGTCGCTGGGCAATACAGACTTTCAGCTCCCTCCAAAGATTTTCTATTGGGTTCAGGTCTGGAGACTGGCTAGGCCACTCCATGACCTTGAGATGCTTCTTACGGAGCCACTCCTTCGTTGCCCTGGCTGTGTGTTTCGGGTCGTTGTCATGCTGGAAGACCCAGCCACCACCCATCGTCAATGGAAGGAGGTTGTTGGCCAAGATCTCGCGATACATGGACCCATCCATCCTCCCCTCAATACGGTGCAGTCGTCCTGTCCCCTTTGAAGAAAAGCATGCCCAAAGAATGATGTTTCCACCTCCAATCAAAATCAACATCAAATCAAACACGGCAAGCGGAGTTTAGACCAAAAAGCTCTATTTTTGTTTCATCAGACCACATGACCTTCTCCCATTCCTTCTCTGGATCATCCAGATGGTCATTGGCAAACTTCAGATGGGCCTGGACATGCGCTGGCTTGAACAGGGGGACCTTGTGCGCTGATCCATAACGGCGTAGTGTGTTACTAATGGTTACTAATGGTTTTCTTTGAAACTCTTCAGGTCATTGACCAGGTCCTGCCGTGTAGTTCTGGGCTGATCCCTCACCTTCTTCATGATCATTGATGCCCCACGAGGTGAGATCTTGCATGGAGCCCCAGACCGAGGATGATTGACCGTCATCTTGGACTTCTTCCATTTTCTAATAACTGCCCCAAATGTTGTTGCCTTCTCACCAAGCTGCTTGCCTATTGTCCTGTAGCCCATCCCAGTCTTGTGCAGGTCTACAATTTTATCCCTGATGTCCTTACACAGCTCTCTGGTCTTGGCCATTGTGGAAAGTCTTTGATTGAGTGTGTAGGCAGGTGTCTTTTATACAGGTAACAAGTTCAAACAGGTGCAGTTAATACAGGTAATGAGTGGAGAACAGGAGGGCTTCTTAAAGAAAAACTAACAGGTCTGTGAGAACCTGGAATTCTTACTGGTTGATAGGTGATCAAATACGTATGTCATGCAATGCATCTCTTAAAAGAAGTGTTGGAAATCCAAACGTGGATCACGTTAAAATAATCCAGCAATCTCAATTGCTTGGGTCTCATTCAATTTATTTATTTAAATTGTTGGACATACCTTTCTAGGTTCTTCCAAATGAAATGAGACACTTTAAGCTTTGCAATAGTAACCTATTTGATCAATCAGTAAAATCTGCTTCTGCAAAGCACAATCAATCAGTCCTGCCTCCAGCGGGAATCCCATATAGCTTTGGCCTGAGCGGAAAGTGTAACATAGTGGTAAATGGACCTAACATTACCTTTATGATAATCCAGCAATCTCAATTGCTTGGGTATTATCGTCTCATTCAATGTATTTATTTAAATTGTCGAACATACCTTTCTAGGTTCTTCCAGTTAAATGAGACACCTTAAACTTTGCAATAGTAACCCAGACGAACCAACTTCCCAGGTTAATTTAAAGTTTAATTGTCAGATAGCCTATCCAGGTATGATTAATCATTATCATTAATTAATTTAATTTGCTTTTGCAAACTCATTCACATCCAACTTCCACAGTACTGTCCAGTACTGATGGTTCATTAACGTCTATAAATAGATTCAAATCGTCTTTGCAGCTCCCAATATATTCCAAAACCAAACTTTGGAAAATTAGGAAAAACGTTTTTCCTTTCAAATGTTCTAACAATGTGCAAGCTATCAGAGGGGTAGTCCCCACTCGCCCGCTAATTAGTGATTGGATTGATCTCTGACCTCAGCAGTGATACCAACCCTAATTATGCCATTAGTGGAAAAGCAGACAACGCTTTCCAAAATCAGCCATCGGGCACAGGCCTCGTAAAGGTTCTCTCCAGTCTAGCCCTGATGTCTTGCCACCCAAGAATGGCATCTGTCCAATACCGCAGTGCACAGCTGAAGCACGAGCAGGTAATGGTAGACCTAAAGGAACAGGTGGAGAGAACCGGGAAACCAATGGCAAATGCAGAAAAGGGAAACATTCTGCTAGCTATGGAACTGTGCTTGAATACTGAACAATTAAATGTAATTGCAAAAACATATGACGATGATCAAGCACAAGCTCTTCAACAAAATCATCTTCTACAGGAACAAAATCATATGCTACAGGAACTACTCGATTTAGCCAAAACTAAATACGATGATGTTCACGCCAATCTAGATAAATCTGACAAACAGGAGTGCTCAACTTGATAACATGCATGCAGTTTTGTTGAACGTTACTCAGAGTAACACGGTTCTACACAAAACGCTGCAGACCAAAGATGATCAGTTAATGAACACAATGACAAAGTTGGATGACAAATCAGCAGAACTCATTGAAGTCGCTGACCAAATGAATGATGAGAGAACTCAGGTGATTCTAAGCAAGCGGAGGAAATCTCATCACTGAATCTCTCGCTCCGTACTCAAGACCTCTATCTGCAAACCATGACAGATAAGTTTGAGACCGAAAGAAGCAAGTGTGACACTCACGTGTCCAAAATCAGTACTCTAAGCGCTCAAGTGGACTCTGCAATGCAGCAGAATACCACCGTTAGGTACCATCTGGAGGAAGTCCAGAATGGTCACGCTCTACAGCGTGACTATCAATCCAAGCAACCGGAGCCCTGTACTCACAGGAGTAAAGACGATAGGTTTCAGAACTTGCCTCCCTCATGTGTCCCTCAGTCTTCTCCTCTTGGCCATTCGGCACTGAGTAATATTGCGCCTCTTGGCCAACAACAACAAGGCTTGGCTTCTCCTCTTGGCCTTTCGGCACCAATCTCTCCACAGGATGAAGCCAACCCTCTCCGCCCGCTTGGCGCGGAATACCTTGACAAACTCATCAAGAATTTCCCCACCTTTGACCCCGTTCCAGGTCAGCCAAACAATACTGAGAACTTCCTAGCTGACATAGAGGTTGGATGGCTACCCGAACACTACGGGTTCTGATAGGGTTTACCTGTTGAAGCGAACGACGAACAGACACGTGACAAGGTTCATTAGTCTACAACAGCAACACATGCTAAATGACTACTTTAAACTTGCCACAGCTTTGAAATTAGAATTCAGTGGTTCCGCGACTTTCAAACACGATAGCTCACTGGCTAACACCGTCAAACAAGCTCGGAAAGAACACCCACAAGCTTACTTGTATGGGTATCGGCCTCAAGCAAATGGGCAGGTTGAGAGGGTCAACCAGGAGGTGGGCAGGTTCCTGCGGTGTTACTGTCAGGATCAGCCGGGGGAGTGGGCAGTTTTTCTACCTTGGGCGGAGTACGCACAGAATTCCCTCTGCCACTCCTTCACTAACCTCATTCCTTTTCCGTGTGTGTTTGGTTATCAGCCGGCCCTGGCACCTTGGCATCCGAGCCAGACCGAGGCTCCTGCTGCTTCTGCGGTGGACGAGTGGTTTCTCCGTGCTGAGTAGATCTGGAATGCTGCGCACACTCGTCTCCAGCACGCCGTGCATCGGCACAAGGAACAGGCCGACCACCACTGCAGTGAGAAGCATGTTTTCTCCCCAGGCGACCGGGACTGGATGTCCACCCGGAACCTGCCCCTCCAACTGCCCGGCCGGAAGCTGAGCCCTCGGTTTGTGGGGGCGTTTAAAGTCCTGAGGAGGGTTAATGAAGTAACGTACAGTTTACAACTCCCTGTTGATTACCGCATTAACCTGACCTTTCATGTCTATCCTCAGTACAGTGGTGCCTGGTTCCCTTGCTAAGGCTGGACCCATTGACGCCCCGCGGTCTCCTCTGGACATTGAGGGAGGTCCGGCATACTCAGTCCGGGAGGTCCTGGTTTCGAGGCATTGGGGGGGGGTGTCTCCAGTATGTCATTGATTGGGAGGGGAACGGCCCAGAGTAAAGGTGCTGGACCCTTCGCTGACCAGGGATTTTCACAATCGGTGCCCAGATCGACCAGCACCGTGCCCCTGTGGTCATCCCCGAGGCCGGTGTTGTCCTGCTGCTAGTGCAGCGCATCGGGGGGTACTGTCACGGATCCCCCCGGTACTGCTACTCATTCTGTTCACCAGTTCCGGAGGTCTACGTCACTGGCTTTCTAGGCTTCACTGAACGGGATTCATTATCATCAACCCCGGACTGTCTTGTCTGATTACACACACCTGGTTCCCATTTCCCCTGATTAATATGTTACATATGTGCCCTCTGTTCCCTCTGTCTTTGTCGGTTATTGTACTCATGTCTGTTGGTCGTGCCAGTGCTGCGTTGGTGCAGCTTTTATGCTGTGTGCTTTATATATTGTGTATTATGGGTATCGTCCCGTGTCGTTCGAGGTTTACCCTTGCTTTATTTTGTTTGGGTACAGCCCAGGGTTTGTGTATACGTGTTTGTTTTGGGTGTATTTAAAACCCCTATTGTCTATTCCTGCGCCTGTCTCCAAATCCTTTATACCAGCATGACAAGTACAACCGGTGTAGAACTTACAGTGAAATGCTTACTTACATGCCCTTAACCGACCATACTGTTTTCAGAAAAATAAGTGTTAAGTACAAATAGATGAGAAAAAATGTAATAAAAATATAAATAACAAATAAAGAGCAGCAGTAAAATAATAGTGGAGGATATATACAGGGGGTACCGGTACAGAGTCAATGTGCGGGGGCACAGTGTCACGCCCTGACCTTAGAGAGCTTTTTATGTCTCTATTTTGTTTTGGTCAGGGTGTGATTTGGGTGGGCATTCTATGTTCCTTTTTCTATGTTATGTATTTCTTTGTTTTGGCCGGGTATGGTTCTCAATCAGGGACAGCTGACTATTGTTGTCTCTGATTGGGAACCATACTTAGGTAGCTTTTCCCCACCTCTGCTTTGTGGGTAGTTATTTTCTGTTTAGTGTTTTCTGCACCTGACAGGACTGTTTTGGTTTATTCTCTTTGTTATTTTGTTCCAGTCTTCAGTTCAATAAAAGTCATGAACACTTACCACTCTGCGCTTTGGTCCGATTCTTCCTCTTCAGACGACGACACCCGTTACACACAGGTTAGTTGAGGTAATATGTATGTGTAGTTAAAGTGACAATGCATAGATAACAAAAAGAGTAGCAGCTGCGTAAGGAGGACGGAGGGGCAATGAAAATAGTCTGGGTGGCCATTTGATTAGCTGTTCAGGAGTCTTATGGCGGGGGTAGAAGCTGTTAAGAAGCCTTTTGGACCTAAACTTGGTGCTGCGGTATCGCTTGCCATGCGGTAGCAGAGAGAACAGTCTATGACTAGGGTGGCTGAAGTCTTTGACAATTCTTAGGGCCTTCCTCTGACACCGCCTGGTATAGAAGTTGTGGATGGCAGGAAGCTGGCCCCAGTGATGTACTGGGCCATGCGCACTACCCTCTGTAGTGCCTTGCGGTCGGAGGCCGAGCAGTTGCCATACCAGGCAGTGATGCAACCAGTCAGGATGCTCTCGATTGGTGCAACTGTTTAACTTTTGAGGATCTGAGGACCCATGGCAAATCTTTTCAGTCTCCTGATGGGGAATAGGGTTTGTCATGCCCTCTTCACTACTGTCTTTGTTTGTTTGAACCATGAAAGTTTGGTGATGTGGACACCAAGGAACTGGAAGCTCTCAAACTGAATGGGGTCCTCCTTTTCATGTAGTCCACAATCATCTCCTTTGTCTTGATCACAATGAGGGAGAGGTTTTTATCCTGTCACCACACGTCCAGGTCTCTGACCTCCTCCCTATAGGCTGTTTCATCTTTGTCGATGATCAGTCCTACCAGTGTTGTGTTGTCTACAAACTTTTTTTTTTTAATTTTACCTTTATTTAACCAGGCAAGTCAGTTAAGAACACATTCTTATTTTCAATGACGGCCTGGGAACAGTGGGTTAACTGCCTGTTCAGGGGCAGAACGACAGATTTGTACCTTGTCAGCTCTGGGGTTTGAACTCACAACCTTGCGGTTACTAGTCCAACGCTCTAACCACTAGGCTACCCTGCCACCCAACTTAATGATGGGTTTGGAATCGGGTGAACATGGTGTACAGGAGGTGAACAGGGAGTACAGGAGGGTAATCACACACCCCTGAGCGTCCCCCGTGTTGAGGATCAGCATGGCAGATTTATTGTTACCTACCCTTACCACCTGGGGCCGGCCCGTCATGAAGTCCA
Source organism: Oncorhynchus masou masou (assembly GCF_036934945.1). Classification (NCBI taxonomy): domain Eukaryota; kingdom Metazoa; phylum Chordata; class Actinopteri; order Salmoniformes; family Salmonidae; genus Oncorhynchus; species Oncorhynchus masou. The sequence continues at coordinate 47,516,720 of NC_088214.1, forward strand.
GGATCCAGTTGCAGAGGGGGGTGTTTAGTCCCAGAGTCTTTAGCTTAGTGATGAGCTTTGAGGGCACTATGGTGTTGAACGTTGAGCTGTAGTCAATGAAAATAATTCTCACATAGGTGTTCTTTTTGTCCAGGGGGAAAGGGCGGTGTGGAGTATCAGGAATCAAGGTAAGACCCAGACCCAGATGCAGACACATTGAATGGACAATGGTTTAATATCCCAACAGGGTCAGGCAAAAGTTAGGGCAGGGCAGGCAGAGGTCAGTAAACCAGAGGTGTGCCAAAGGTACAGGTCGGCAGGTAGGGTCATGGCTAGGCAGAGTGGTCAGGCAGGCAGGCTTGGAGTCAGGACAAGCAAGTGTCAAAACCAGGAGAAAAGAGAGACTGGGAAACGCAGGAGCTGATAATAAAAATGCTGGTTGACTTGACAAACAAGACGAACTGGCAACGGACAAACAGAGAACACAGGTATAAATACACAGGGGATAATGGGGAAGATGGGCGACACCTGGCGTCCTATCTGGGCGCATACCTGGTTGACCCGGGTGTCGGCTTTGAAAATCTGTGATGAGGGCTGGGTCCAGGATGTCCTTGGTCTGCTCCAGGCCACAACCCTCCCAGTCAACTAGGTACTGGAACCCCCTGCCCCAAGGTTGAACCTTCAGGAGACACCTCACCGTGTAAGCCGGTTGGCCATTGATGAGATGGGGGGAGAGGGGTGGGACCGGAAACAGGAGACAAAGAGCTGTGAGACATAGGTTTGACTCTGGACATATGAAAGGTGTGATGTATACGAAGGGTACAGGGCAACAGAAGACGAACAGCAGAGGGGCTAATAATCTTGGAGATGGGAAATGAGCCGATAAACCGGGGGGAGAGTTTGCGGGATTCCACATGGAGGGGCGGATCCCGGTTTGATAGCCATATCTTCTTTCTGAGATGATACCGGGGATTCGGGGTCCGACGGCAATCCTCTTGTCGTCGATACCTGGAGGTGGTCTTGAGGAGGGCCGACCGGGTTCTCCTCCAGGTACGACGACAGCGGCGGACAAACATCTGGGCAGAAGGTACGTCGACCTCTTCCTCCTGCTGATACCCATGGGAACACTCAAATGGAGATAGGCCCGTGGCAGAGCAGGGAAGAGTGTTGCGGGTGTACTTGACCCACACCAGCTGCTGGCTCCAGGAGTTGGGATTGGTGGAGACCAGGCAGCACAGAGTCGTCTCAAGATCCTATTTGGCTCACTCCGACTGGCCATTGGACTGGGGGTGAAACCCAGAGCACAGGCTGGCCGACGAACCAATGAGGGCGCAGAACGCCTTCCAGAACCAGTGTGAGAACTGAAGCCCCTATCCACGGGCAGTCCATTTGATCCGGAAGTTTGGGGTGAGGAATGAAGTGAGTGGCCTTGGAAAGCCGATTGACCACAGTCAGGATGGTAGTGTTCCCCTCAGACGGGGGTAGACCCTTGACAAACTCCAGGGATATTTTGGGACCAGGGTTGGTGAGGGACAGGCAGTGGTTTTGCTGAAGACCAGCCGGGGCTTGGTGAGGAGTCTTAATCTGAGCACAGACCATGCAGGCGGAGACAAACTCGGCAACATCCGGAACCATCATAGGCCACCAAAAGCGTTGTCGCACGAAGGTCACGGTCTGACGGGAGCCCGGGTGGCAGGCAAGCCTGGAGGAATGGGCCCACTCCAGGATCGCAGAACGAACAGCATCAGGCACAAACATCCGATTATCAGGGCCCCCGCAGGCAGCTGGGATGGGATGAGTGGCTCGTACGGATGCGGCATCTTTAGGGTTCTTTCCATGACCTGTGGGTGGATGGAAGCGATGGCATGAATGAAACAAGACACCCTGTAATCAATTTAGCCACTAGCTCTTACCCATAGGCACTGCTTTAGATCTGAAACAATTGGATAGGCGTAAGTAGTAAGATAGAAATTCCCTCAAGCCAATCAGACAGCAGCAATTACAACTACCATATTGCATAAATCAGATTTACTAGAATGCCGAGCGGTGTGGGAATTCAGCATTAGGTGAACAGAAAAAGTGAAGGTGAATAGTTCCTTTTGAGGTAGATTATATTTTTAAATCACTTAGTAATTATTTTTCAACATTAATTGCACTATGCGGGTTGAACGCTTTAACACAGAACAATTAATAAAAAGTCCCATGATGGTAGTGAATGCTTATCACTTAACCATCATTTATTCACAGTACTTTGAAATATTTACATTCCTTTTTTACATTAATATTTAATTCCAAGTCATCTATAGAACTGCTGCCTATGATTTAAGAAAATTACTTCAATGTCGAAGGTATACTTATGAATAGCAACTATCAAAATCACTTAGATCATACATTTCAGGTAGATACCTTGAAGCAACTGCTCTATCCCTCTCAATTGGGCATTCTGGCTTCTCTCGTCTGCCTCACACTAGCCTAACAAAGCAGGCGTAAAATAAACAATTAGACAAGTAGGCCCGCAAAGGATTATGATCATTGTAGTTCATAACCATTTTTTCTGCACTAAACTACTGTATGTCGACTATTGGTCTGTTGTGAACTGCAACTCTGAGTCACACAGTTAAGGTTTGATCTAATTCCTGTAGAGAAAATTGCATGATGTTGAGCTCACAGGAAAAAAATCAAATAGAACAAGATATTAAAGTAGTAGTTTCAAAAACGACTGACATTTTGGTTAATCGCCCAGCACAATCTACCCTCAAGTGGGAACCATGAATAAGATTTTCGGACAAATCACGATGTAGCAGGTACTCACATCTAATTTGGGAAGGGGGACATTTGGCACACAGACTTGCCTGAAACTGGCAGAGAAATTGCATTTAGGACACCCAGAATACGTAATTATCATGCACCGTCTGTAAGTCATCCAGAAGCTCTTTGTCCAGTTCGAGGTGAGTAATTGCTGTCCTGGTATCCAGAAGGTCTTTTGGTCATAAGAGACGGTGGCAGAAACATTATGGACAAATAAGTTACAAATAACGTTAAAAAACACACACAATAGCACAATTGGTTAGGAGTCCGTAAAACGGCAGCCATCTCCCCCGGCACCATGACACCCTGAAGACTTTCACTTTGATTATGCCTGCACATCATGGTTCACCAGCAGCCCCAAACGTCTAAAGAATAAGCTACCAGCCAAACAAGCTTGTAAGAATTTAATAAACTCCCCCCTCATACTCATCTGGTGGTTGAGCATTTTTTCATTTCTATCTCTGTAATTGTGTGTGTATGTATTTATGTAAAAAATAGGGATCACAATGGAAATAAGTCAATGACTTTATTGTATAATCCTGGTCACTTAAACATCTTTGTGTATATATGTTTTTTTTTACTGACACATAAAACCAATCAATCAATTCAAACTGTGAAGCAGCGAATTGATGAATAGAAAGAGACATCTCCTACAAAACACCAAAAAGTTTAATGACATTCAGAGATTGTCAAGCCAAGCCTTCGATACTGGGTAATTCTACAAGGTTTGGTCAGATGTATTTTCTGTTTCTTGAGATTGTCTATTTATTGTGATGATTGAAGTGCCTGAAATCGGTATGCTTTGTTTGTTGGTTGTGTGGTGCATTTGCACAGAAACCTGTTGGTAGAAAATGTGTTGCATATATTTTATATAATTATAAATATGGCATCAAAATGATGAAAATCTGATTTACCCCTAGCTGATAATTTTCTGCAGCTGGCTCTGATCGAAGTGTAATGAGGGACAGTAGTGGTCGGAAAACCCTCAACCTTCTGGCCCGTAGCCCTGCATGGCATCGACTGTGCCACAAAAGCATGCTGAAGTGGCAAAGTTGATATCCATGCTTATAAACAAAGGGTCGCAACTATTATTACTTTTGGTCGCAAACATTATTTTATAGTTCATTCTATGAGGGGGGAGGGTGTTACATTTATTTTACAGTAGAAGGGGAGGATCATGTGAAAATATCTAATGTTCAGGAGGGGGTGCATTTTTTTTTACACCTGGACCAGCCCCCCAACAGTAAATTTTGATCTGTGCCTAAGCTGTCATGCCTGCTAGCAAGGTAAAGAGCAATTGAACAGGTAAAGAGGTATGCTGAGATAACCTATGCAGAAAAATAGGTGTTTCAGGTGTTTGAAATTCTCCTACATCCGGAGGAGTGGGGGGGTCACCTGGGCCACCTCCCGTCCATCCTCATGTACTTCGTGTACCACCTCTAAAATAATGGGTGCATGACGCCCCTGAATCCAGGTTTCATTTAGTCAGACTCGGGACAGTTAGACTACATTAAGCCACAGTTAATACTAGCTTCAAAGAGATTCACTGTAAACCAAATGTAAACGAGCTGCAAATTGTGAAAGTATCTCTGTTGTGTAGGAAGAGTTGGCCTAATCATCTTGGGGGATGACAGCATTTGAGAAATGTGGTAGGTGAGCTGGTTTCAACTTGGATTTGCATTATTAGGTGATTATTATATAGATTTTTATTTAATTTGTGTGACCACAGTGTTAAATGTATGAATGATTTTCGTTCAATTCTTTATTCATTTATATAACTTTTTCATTTTACACAGTGATGGAAATGTAGGACTAGACCTCAATTTACCCCACTTCCTACAGTCATTCCTTGTATTGCATTAGCTACCCTATTTGATGAAGAAATTACAATTGAACTACTTTACCATTTTCCAAGAGAAAACTACTTCATATAGAGTTGGGGTTTCTGCAGATCAATTGGCCTAAATATAATAAACTGTTGAGAACATTGTGAGGATAGAACTAAACTTTGTGATAGAACCTCTGGTAGAACATTGAGGGATACATTGCTGTTTGTTATGTGTCTGAGCATGTACTTCCCAGTCCTTAAGGAAATGTGACTGGACCTCCTCTAAACCAATCAAATGTGTGGATTAGCACCGACAACAAACAAAAGATCGAGGTTAGCCATACTTTGTCGATGTCTACCAGCTCTAATCATATCTGCGAGATAAATCGTGTCGTATATTTTCAGTTTGTCTCCAAAACGCTTTAGTGAGATGGGTTTTCTTCGTTAAATTTGGTCGTTTTATGTGTTTAGCGGATGTCAGATATTGAGCCATTTTTGCAATACGCGTATTTAGTTTGCTAGCTTGTTTTGTGGCTAGCATTAGCGAACAGCGTTAGCTTTTAAAATACTTGACAGTTTGTGGAGGCGTTTGACTTATAGTTAAGTTGTTTGAATCGGTGGCTGACACGCCTTTAACTTAAATAAACCCGTTTGTTCGACATGTCGGGACAGTCATCGGGCTGTGGGTTTCTTATGTCGGTTGTTGTTCACGGAGACTCGGCTCTGAACGAGCAGGAAAATGAGCTCAACCAGCAACTCAGACGGCTCTATCCAGCGGTAAACGAACTTGAAACCCCGCTTCCTCGATCCTGGAGCCCGAAGGACAAATTCAGTTACATTGGCCTCTCTCAGAACAATCTTCGAGTGCACTACAAAGGTAACTATCTATGACGCGTGAATGAAATTAAATGTGAGTGCTAACGTTAGCTAGTGTCATCCGCTTACTTTGCTGCGGTTACATGTCAGTGGCTAGCTAGCCGTACTCTTAGCTAGCTACGTTACCTAGGCTAGCCAACGTTTGCAGCTAATCTTAGTAGTTATCGCTCTCAAAACGAATTGACAGCACTAGTTGGCTGCAAACAACAGTCAAGCTAATGTTAGGTTGGTAACTAGGTAATGATTAACAAAAATGCGCTGTCTTGTAAACCAGCTGGCGAAATCCCCAGCCAAAACAAGAACGTTAAGTAGCAACGTTACGCCAGCGAGCTTTCCAGTTAGACGAACTGCAGTCTTAGCTAACAACTGTCTGTCAAAGCTAGCAACAGTTGATAATTAGATTTTTTTTTAAACATAATTGACATGTCAGTTGTACCTTGCTACATAACTGGCACGTTTCTTTGTTTTCCAGCTGTTTAGCATAGATGGACTCGACCAGGTCCGGAAATAAACATGTCGCAATCGCCGATTTGTCATTTTTATTTGACATTCATTTAATTAGGCAAGTCAGTTAAGAACCAGTTCTTATTTTACAATGGCGGCCTACCCCGGCCAAAACCTCCCGTAACCCTAGCTGATTAGGCTAACTGATTTATAAGGGCAGGGCCTACTGCTAGCTTGTTTTTTATTTATTTATCAAGGGCCCAGGGTTCACAAATGAATTAATCTACGAGTTAAGCAACTAGTTAAATTGGCACAAATCAGCAAGCTAGCTTTGTCAAGCCGACAAAACAAAAGACACCTAAAGGCAAAGCCCTTATCCCGTGTAGGCTGTCGTCTAGCTATAGGCCTAAAGTTAGCTAGCTCGCCTAGAAATGCTTCTTTAGCACTACCCATTTCGGATCTGTATACCCTATATTAGGTCATATTGGTGGCAAATACTATTATTCAATCGGTTGCTATGTCATGGTGGAAGTCAATGGCTGGAGTGAAAATCAAGGCTCTTGCTTTGTACCTCAACCAACTAAAGGTATTTTCCCCAGTGTTTGATGTAGGCCTACTACATCAAGGTGTAACAGTGTATTTCCTTTCTGGGTGTGTAGGCCATGCATTTTACCCTTTAAACAATCTCTTCATATTATGTGATGTGTCTAGAGAACATCATGGCTTTACACATCCTCTTGTGGTTATACAGACCACTGAGGTTATAATATGAAAAAGATCTAGACTTATGCCTGACCTTTTCGTTTTCAACGTAATCTATTCGCGTTTGCATATGCCGATTCATGGACCGTTTTATATCCGGTTTACGCAGACTAACTTGACATGCGCACTTGAACTCGGTGCGCACAGGGAGCAGCCACGATGTCATCCAAAAACATTGGCAGACATTGGATGAATGTAAAATGTTAGATCTGCAATGTTTTTTTCTGGGCCACCTGACTAAATTGACAAAGAAATGACTTACAGATCTGTCATTCTCATTGAAAGCATGTCTAAAAAGCTGTAGCTCTGTTCTGTGCTCTATTTATATGCTTCACATTAAGTTTAATTTTTTGCTTCTTTCTGTTTTGTACAACAGCTGAAAATACCATATTTTTGGTTATGGAAAATATATTTCAGTGGTTTAGATGGTCCAATGATTATCTACACTAGTTTGCTTTGTCACAAACTGAAATTAGGCTAATTATTAGAGTTTAACAAACGGGAAATAAGCCTCTGTGACAATTTGAATTATTCAATGAATGTTTTGTGCACAAAGGTGACAACTGTCCTTATTAGGAATTTTCAAATCTGACTTCTATGGAAATTGTCTTTCTGGGCCAGAACTGACGCAAAACTGTAGGAGCAGTCAACTGTGTTTCTATACCGGAACCCTGGCTCCATGATTCATCAGCCAGGCAGGCATAGTGCAAACTTTAAACCACACTTGGCTGACAACTGGTCACTTGAGACTGACACTTTAGGTTATGTGATTATGTTCACAGGGATGGGTGGGCCAAAGATTATAAATATACTGACAAGATGCATGTCTCTTCGCCCAAACAATGGGAGTCGTTGACCACATGGCGGGTTGTCTAGCTCCCGCCTATCCTTACTTTGTTGGTGGATACATCTCATTATTGTAATCCTTTTTTAAATATTCAATGATGGTTGTTTTCAACCACCTGTATTCAATGGCGACGGATGCTATACTACTAGCCTCATGCCATGAATAGTCATCTCAAGACAACTCCGATAAAGTTCTCAATGTTGCCGGGATGTCACGTGTCCTTACTTAGCAGTACACTTGTAACCACTTAAGCAATATGAAACTTCTATTAGATCAAATAAACCTCATGTAGCAAATAAGACATACATTCTTTGTTGTTGACCAAATTCAACACTCATTGACCTCCATATAAAACTCCATTCTTGGTGGGCCAAACAACAAAAACACCACCTGCTGGAGTGAGATTTTCGCAGAGTTGGCCCACAATAGTGGAATTTGCGGTATGCCTTAAATCATATTCCCCCATTGAAACTGGGGGATACAAATAGTGGAATAATGCCATGTTTAGCATCTAGTGCAAGTAAGGTTTGCATTTTATATAAATTCAACAAAAGACAATGTAGTTAATTTGACAACTGAAATCGCACTGTGGAAGTATTCGACTTCAGAATTACATTACATGCATACCTGTAGACTATGCACTGTATAGCCTACCTATGGATCTTGCAGGGCTTGACATGGGCTGCTGGCCCAGGTAGGTTTTGGAAACCATCTGGGCAAGTCAATCATCCATCATGCTATTTTCAATCTAGGCTATATAATTGAGAAAAGTCTGTTCCAAAAGCTGTTAGTTTATGTACAATGTAACCTCTAAGCTGCGCACGTGCGCAAAGTTCCACTCAGAAGAAATATCAGCCCACGCAGACAAGCAAGAGTGAACTTCATTCAACTTTCTACATTCCTCCCCTGTTAACACTATCAACGCTTCCCTTAACTCGCAATTGATCGACTCAACACAATATTAGCCACTTTCAATGCAACAAAACAAACTTTGCGATAGATTTTGTGGTAGGCAGAACGCATTAGCGTTGGATTCTATTGCATTGACAGGCACCACTCAGGCCCGTACTCTACACAGGCCCGTACTCTACACAGGCCCGTACTCTACACAGGCCCGTACTCTACACAGGCCCGTACTCTACACAGGCCCGTACTCTACACAGGCCCGTACTCTACACAGGCCCATACTCTACACAGGCCCGTGCGCCATAACCAATCAATGCTGCAGTAGGCCAATATGCAAATAGACCATTGCCATATATGGATCTGTGCCATTCACTTTGAACTGGACTGTTTACAGCATGAGTGGTCGGGAGTAGGTGAGCTTGTTTTGAGATCAAAGCGAGAGCTGCATGTAGCCACTTGCGCACATTTGTTCATATCTTTCGCTAGTTAGTGAGTTATTAGCCCAGTTATAGATCATTAGTAGTCAGCAATGGGGGAGGGATTGCTTCCTACAAGAACACATTGTGTGCATTTCCAGCTATCTTTGAAAAGCGAGTCAGGTAAAAGAAACGTTTTTAACCTTTTAACTAGGCAAGTCAGTTAACCAAATCCAATCCGGAAGTGCTGTTTTTCCTGAAAGCTCTCTATTCCATAGCCTGCCTTCGCTCCATTTAAAGGGATACCAACCAGATTCCCCATGGTGTGAAGTCTTTAGACATGGTTTCAGGCTTTTATTTAGAAAAATGAGAGAGATTACATCGCGTCATGCAGTGTTATGCATGTGCAACAGCTTAGAGCAGACATTTTCTCTCTCCTATCGAAGAAGCTATAGTCCCGGTTGAAATATTATCGATTTATATATTGTAAAAATAACCTGAGGGTTGATTATAAAATTAAAATAAAAACGTTTGCCATGTTTCTATGAACTTTACGGATACTATTTGGAATTTGTCTGCCCGGTCTTGACCGCTCGATCCTGTGGATTTCTGAAAATAACGCACCAACCAAATGGAGGTATTTTGGATATAAAATAATCTTTATGGAACAAAAGGATCATTTTATTGTGTAACGGAGTCTCGTGAGTGCAAACATCCCAAGATCATCAAAGGTAAGCGTTTCATTTTATTGCTTCTCTGACTTTCGTGACCAATCTACTTGGCTGCTAGCTGTTTAATGTTTTGTCTACTGAGAGAGATGTCCTTAAATAAACGATTGGAGTGCTTTCGCTGAAAAGCTTTTTTGAAATCTGACACGCCAGGTGGATTAAGAACAAATTCTTATTTTCAATGACGGCTTAGGAACAGTGAGTTAACTGCCTTGGTTAGGGGCAGTACGACAGACTTTTTTTTTTTTTTTTTTTTTTTTTTTTACCATGTCAGCTTGTGTACTCGCTCTAGCAACTTTTCGGTTATTGGCCCAACGCTCTAACCACTAGGATACCTGCCGCCCCTAAAGAGCTTTTTTTTTTTTTTTTTTTTTTTTTTTTGTCTGAAAGGGTCAGTTGAATTTTGTATAAGCTAAGTAGCCAATAGGCAAGAGGGTAGCATACATGGTCTGATTCTCTGATAATGGAATAATTGTGTTTTTATAAAGTGTCTTCTTGCATCAAACGCATTCAGTCACCTTGTCTGAAGGACAAATGGATAAACAGGTTGTCAATCACTTTTAAAAAGTCTCATGGAACGTAGGCCTACATTGAACACGAGACATTTGCTGCTACTGTAGGCTGAACATGGTAAAATATTATGGGATGAATGTTCTAAATTCTTTTTGATGGTAGGCCACTCTGACAGTCCTACATTATGATCAAATGGCCAGTAGCCTACTTGACCACTGTTAAAACTAACTTAAAGCTGGTACAGCCTGTTCACAGTAAACATGTGCAAGAGTGTGCAATTTTCACCACGTTCAAGTTTGCACCCAGCAAAAAATGAGGGAACATTGTCCCGCTCAAAATAATCTACATAACCAAACTGTCACGTAGCTCTCAAGTGGTTCTTTTGTGGAGCAGCTCACAGAAGAATGACAGCAATAGGGTAGGTAGGAAAGACTTTTAGATTTGTGATATACACAACTTTTTGTGTCGACACCCCTTCAAATCAGTAGTTTCGGCTATTTCAGGCACATCATGCAATCTCCATAGACAAACATTGACAATAGAACGGCGTTACTGAAGAGCTCATTGGCTTTCAACGTGGCACCGTCATAGGATGCCACCTTTCCAACAAGTCAAATTCCTGCCCTGCTAGAGCTGCCCCGGTCAACTGGAAGTGATGTCATTGTGAAGTTGCACCTAGACATTTCACAACGGCTCAGCCGCAAAGAGTTAGGCCACACAAGCTCAGAACGGGACCGCCAAGTGCTGTAAGTGTGTAAAAGTCCTGTTGCAACACTCACTACAGAGTGCCTCTGGAAGCAACTTCTGCACAACAACTTCGTCAGGAACTTCATGAAACGGGTTTCCATGGCTGAGCAGCCGCACACAAGCTTAAGAACACCATGCCAAGCGTCGGCTGGTGTGGCGTAAAGCTTGCCGCCATTGGACTCTGGCGCAATGGAATTTCTTTCTCTGGAGTGATTTAATCACACTTCATCTAGCAGTCTTGCAGACTAATCTGAGTTTGGTGAATGCCAGGAGAGCGCTACCTGCCCCAATGCATAGTGCCAACTGTGAAGTTTAGTGGAGGAATAATGGTCTGGGGTTGTTTTTATGGTTTGTCAAGTGAAATCTTATCGCTCCAGCATACAACAATATTCTGTGCTTCCAATTTTGTGGCAACAGTTTGGGGAAGGACCTTTCCTGTTTCAGCATGACAATGCCCACATGCACAAAGCGAGGTCCATACAGAAATTACTTGGTTAGAGCGTTGGACTCGTAACCGGAAGGTTGCAAGTTCAAATCCCCGAGCTGACAAGGTACAAAATCTGTTGTTCTGCACCTGAACAGGCAGTTAACCCACTGTTCCTAGGCCGTCATTGAAGATAAGAATTTGTTCTTAACTGACTTGCCTAGTTAAATAAAGGTAAAAAAATAAAACTTGTTGATCAGTGTGGAAGAACTTGACTGGTGGCCTGCACAGAGCTCTGATCTCAACACCTTTGGGATGAATTGGAGCAATGACTGCGAGCCAGGCCTAATCGCCCAACATGAGTGCCCATCCCCACTAATGCTCTTGTGGCTGAATGGAAGCAAGTCCCCGCAACAATGTTCCAACATCTCGTGGAAAGCCTTCCTAGAAGAGTGGAGGCTGTTATGGCAGCAAAGGTGGGACCAACTCCATATGAATGTCCATGTTCGATAAGCAGATGTCCACATACTTTTGGTCATGTAGTGTAGCATTTACTGGTAGATAAGTTAACAATGGATATTTAAACCAGAACTACTTTTTGGTCCGAAATCTTTCCAAAGCCTAATTCGGTCATCTTGCGCTGTTTTGAATGAACAATTCTAATGGCTTTCCCAAAACAACCTTCCCAAATGAATGTTGAATGCGAAGTGGGTCGAGCTGGCAGAATGTCCTGATGAGTTGCACAGTATCGATCAGGTGGGTGTTAATGAAGACTCTGCCGTCACATGTAGGCTACACTGTACAGTATAGAAACACCACTACACAACGGACTCTTGCTTGGTTCGCAATTGAATTCAAGGGCACCTATAACCCTCCCCACAAAACATATATAAATAATATTCTCCCACACCTCATTAGTGGTCTCCTCATGTGGGCTAACCATTGTTGTTTTTTTTAATAGGGCCACATGACTAGCCTGCTGAAAATCGTAAACAATGATCCCCTTTTTTGAGATTTGTTTTATACATTTGCGCAATCTCCGCCGACGATTAAGGCCTCTGATTCAGAGGTGTTGGATTAAATGTGGAATAAAGATTTCAGTTGTGCAACTGACTAGGTATCCCTGTTCGTGTGTATTGACATTCATATTGCAATGTACTAGCCGGACTTGTTTTTTTTTGCAGACATTTAGCGGGGCTCCCGAGTGGCGCAGCGGTCTAAGGCACTGCATCTCAGTGCTAGAGGTGTCACTACAGATCCTGGTTTGATTCCAGGATTGTATCACAACCGGCCATGATTGGGAGTCCCATAGAGCGCCGCACAATTGGCACAGCGTTAGGGTTTGGCGGGGGTAGGCCGTCATTCTAAATAATTGAACTGACTCGCCTAGTTGAATAATGATCCAGAGGGACTTACAGAAGCAATTAGGGTAAAGTGCCTTGGCGACTCACCCTAAATTCTACTGCGCTATCTTTTGCTAGATACTTGAGTCTAAGACTGCCATCATTGAAGCCGTTTGTGGTGACAAAAGGCACGAAGGGCGTTGTACAAAAAGTAATCAGCGACGGGATCGTCTCTAACCAATCAGAGTATCAAAGCCAATGATAATTAGTTTTATTTTTTTTACCCACGTGTGTTCTTTCTCTGGCTCAACCCAACGGCTTCTGGAACAGTCAGACGGCCTGAATGTGTTTGCATTTGACTGGAGCAAGGAGTCTGTGTAGCCAGGCACGCAATGTACAGCGTTACCCATCTTGGTTCCGTGAAATGGTGTATCAGCCAACTGTCACCCACAGAACACAACTGAAGCGTTGGCACAAATATTGTGTTCACTACAACCCCAGTTGTAACTAACCTGATTAAGCTTATTAACCAGCTAATTACTAGAATCGGGTGTGCGAGATTATGTCTAGTAAACCTACAGGACGGTTGCTTTCCAGGAACCGGGTTGTTGACTTATATTAGGAAGCAAAGTGGAAATTAGCACCGTTGTCACCATCTTGTTGCATCTGACCATGCAGACAGAGCTCGAGTGACTGGGCGGGGCTTGGTGTGGGAAGCGCGTAGGTATTTATGGAAGGAGAGGGAGTGAGACTAGCAAACTAGGTTATCTATAAAAATGGACATTTAACAAAATCAACATTGACATACCTTTTTGTACAAGTAAAAACCCAAACTGGTCTGTGCAGCTGTGTGTACACTGAACAAAACTATAAATGGAACATGCAATAATTTCAAAGATTCTACTGCATTACAGTTCATATGGAAATCGGTCAATTGAAATAAATTAATTCGGCCCTCATCTATGGATTTCACTTGACTGGTAATACAGATATGTGAATGTTGGTCACATATGCTTTACTTTTTTATTTTTTGTTAATCCGTAGGGGTGTGTGGCTCTGAAAACCAGTCTGTATCAAGTGTGACCATATTTCTCGTGTTGTGCTGCATATCGCCTTCACATAGAGCTGATCAGGCTGTTGATTGTGGAATGTTGTCCCACTCCTCTTCAGTGGCTGTGTGAAGTTGCTGGATATTGGTGTGAACTGGAGTCAGAGCATTAAAATTGTCTTAGATAAAATGCAATAGTGTTCATTGTCTGTCACTTGTGCCTGCCCATACCATTAAACCCACTGCCACCATGGGGTACTCTGTTCACAATGTTGACATCAGCAAACTGTTTGCCCAAATGTCTGTCATCTACCCGGGACAGTTGAAACCGGGTTTTATCCATGACGAGCACACTTCTCCAGTGGCCATTGAAGGTGAGCATTTTCCCACTGAAGTCTGTTATGACGCCAAACTGCAGCCTGGTCAAGACCCTGAGGACGACGAGCACGCAGATAGTTTGCATGTGAAAAAGCCAGATGTGGGGGTTCTGGGCTGGTGTGGTTACACGTGGTCATTTCAGTTATCTGTTTATTTTAGATCATGACCCATGGTACCAACACTTGGCATGGCGCGTCTTAGTTTTGTTCAGTATAGTAAAATACGGTATTTCGCCCAGCCCCACGTTGTACAGCATTACCTATGGATCTTGGGACCATGAAATGTGCGATCAGCCTCCTCTGACACCCACAGATTGCAATTCTGAAGAGTTCACACAAATATTAGCTTCAATGCTCTTGTGGGAAAATCACCTCTATTCAGCCAATTTGTACGTACTGAACATTCATATTGCCATGTACAGCCGTACCTATTGGGGAGGGGGATATCCCACCATTGTTGCTGCTAGGACTGATGTGAATTGAGCCACATTAGCTCAGTGTTGTCACGGAATAGGCCGATGCCCCATTTCATGGTCCCAAGATCCATAGGTAAGGCCTAACAGCCCACAATGCAATTCTAAAGTTATAATACATCCATAGTGCGATTTCAACAGCTTTTACGTTTGTGTCAAATGAACTACTTACTGCCTTTGAATTTATATAACATTCCAACCTTGTTTAGCGTGCTCTATGGCATTATTCCACTAGTTGTATCAGTTCTCTTCAGTTTCAAGGGGGACTTCTTATTTTGAAGTTGAATCGCAAATTCCACTTGTTGGTAATCGTTATTGTTGCTAGTGTCACAGGTGTGAATGGTCTCTCAGGGTTGACATTATTTCTGATGACTTACAGACAGTGCATGATAATTACTTTTCTGGGTGTCCTAAATGCAAGTGTATGGGCCAAATGTCCCCCTTCCCAAATTAGATGTGAGTACCTGCGACATCATGATCTGTCTGAATCTTATTTATGGTTCCCACTTGGGGGTAGATTGTGCTGGGCAATTAACCAAAATGTCAGTCGTTTTTGAAACTACTACTTTAACATCTTGATATATATATATATATATATTTTCCTGTGAGCTCAATGCGCACATCACGCAATTGCTCTACAGGAAATAGATCAAACCTTAACTGTGTGACGCAGGGAGTTGTAGTTCACAACAGGCCAATAGTCGACATACAGTAGTTTAGTGCAGAAAAAATGGTTATGAACTACAATGATCATAATCCATTGCGGGCCTACTTGTCTAATTGTTTATTTTACGCCTGCTTTGTTAGGCTAGTGTGAGGCAGACGAGAAGCCAGAATGCCCAATTGAGAGGGATAGAGCAGTTGCTTCAAGGTATCTACCTGAAATGTATGATAGTTGCTATTCACAAGTATACCTTCGACATTGAAGTAATTTTCTTAAATCATAGGCAGCAGTTCTATAGATGACTTGGAATTAAATATTAATGTAAAAAAGGAATGTAAATATTTCAAAGTACTGTGAATAAATGATGGTTAAGTGATAAGCATTCACTACCATCATGGGACTTTTTATTAATTGTTCTGTGTTAAAGCGTTCAACCCGCATAGTGCAATTAATGTTGAAAAATAATTACTAAGTGATTTAAAAATATAATCTACCTCAAAAGGAACTATTCACCTTCACTTTTTCTGTTCACCTAATGCTGAATTCCCACACCGCTCGGCATTCTAGTAAATCTGATTTATGCAATATGGTAGTTGTAATTGCTGCTGTCTGATTGGCTTGAGGGAATTTCTATCTTACTACTTACGCCTATCCAATTGTTTCAGATCTAAAGCAGTGCCTATGGGTAAGAGCTAGTGGCTAAATTGATTACAGGGTGTCTTGTTTCATTCATGCCATCGCTTCCATCCACCCACAGGTCATGGAAAGAACCCTAAAGATGCCGCATCCGTACGAGCCACTCATCCCATCCCAGCTGCCTGCGGGGGCCCTGATAATCGGATGTTTGTGCCTGATGCTGTTCGTTCTGCGATCCTGGAGTGGGCCCATTCCTCCAGGCTTGCCTGCCACCCGGGCTCCCGTCAGACCGTGACCTTCGTGCGACAACGCTTTTGGTGGCCTATGATGGTTCCGGATGTTGCCGAGTTTGTCTCCGCCTGCATGGTCTGGTCTTCAGCAAAACCACTGCCTGTCCCTCACCAACCCTGGTCCCAAAATATCCCTGGAGTTTGTCAAGGGTCTACCCCCGTCTGAGGGGAACACTACCATCCTGACTGTGGTCAATCGGCTTTCCAAGGCCACTCACTTCATTCCTCACCCCAAACTTCCAGATCAAATGGACTGCCCGTGGATAGGGGCTTCAGTTCTCACACTGGTTCTGGAAGGCGTTCTGCGCCCTCATTGGTTCGTCGGCCAGCCTGTGCTCTGGGTTTCACCCCCAGTCCAATGGCCAGTCGGAGTGAGCCAAATAGGATCTTGAGACGACTCTGCGCTGCCTGGTCTCCGCCAATCCCAACTCCTGGAGCCAGCAGCTGGTGTGGGTCAAGTACGCCCGCAACGCTCTTCCCTGCTCTGCCACGGGCCTATCTCCATTTGAGTGTTCCCATGGGTATCAGCAGGAGGAAGAGGTCGACGTACCTTCTGCCCAGATGTTTGTCCGCCGCTGTCGTCGTACCTGGAGGAGAACCCGGTCGGCCCTCCTCAAGACCACCTCCAGGTATCGACGACAAGAGGATTGCCGTCGGACCCCGAATCCCCGGTATCATCTCAGAAAGAAGATATGGCTATCAAACCGGGATCCGCCCCTCCATGTGGAATCCCGCAAACTCTCCCCCCCGGTTTATCGGCTCATTTCCCATCTCCAAGATTATTAGCCCCTCTGCTGTTCGTCTTCTGTTGCCTTCGACATTGAAGTAATTCTTATCATAGGCAGCAGTTCTATAGATGACTTCGAATTAAATATGAATTAAAATGTAAATATTTCAAAGTACTGTGAATAAATGATGGTTAAGTGATAAGCATTCACTACCATCATGGGACTTTTTATTAATTGTTCTGTGTTAAAGCGTTGAACCTGCATAGGAATTATTTTTCAACATTAATTGCACTAAGTATATTTTTAAATCAATCTACCTCAAAAGGAACTATTCGCTCAGCTTTCTTTCCTGTTCACCTAATGCTTAATTCCCACACCTCTCGGCATTCTAGTAGATCTGATTTAAGCAATATGGTAGTTGTAATTGCTGCTGTCTGATTGGCCAGGGGGAATTTCTGTCATACTACTTACCCCTATCCAATTGTTTCAGATCTAAAGCAGTGCCTATGGGTAAGAGCTAGGCGTTGAATTGATTACAGGGTGTCTTGTTTCATTCATGCCATTGCTTCCATCCACCCACAGGTCACGGAAAGACCCCTAAAGATGCGGCATCCGTACGAGCCACTCATCCCATCCCAGCTGCCTGCGGGGTCTACTACTTTGAGGTGAAAATCATCAGTAAAGGCAGAGATGGGTAAGATGGCTGCACAGAATTGAGCACTACGCACACTGTGCTCTACCCATGCAAACCTCTTGACTTAACTAATCAGTCTACAGTTAACGTTTTGTTCAATCAAGGTCATCTAATCAGTTCCCTGTAATAGTTAACGGTTCTGAGATTAGACTCCAACCCATTAATCGGCCTATAAACTTTTTCCTAGGGTGTATTCACTAGGAACCAAACTGAACAAAAACAGGGAGGGACAACCTGAATTTGTCTAAAAAAACAACACACTTTTTCATTTGCAATTCAACTTTTGTTATGCTGTGCACTAATGAACACCCCTGATTTCCATTGCTGATCACATCTCTGGACAGTTAAGAATTGACCTTTGCATGAGGGTGTCATGTTGGTATGATTGATGAAAATCCCTTGAGGCAGTTTAGATATCCTTCGCCAGTGGAACCAATTCTTTCTAAAACTGTTAACACGCCCGGATCATCACATTTTGACCCTGCTATCTTTCTGTTTATCAGGTACATGGGTATCGGTCTCTCGGCTCAAGGTGTCAACATGAACAGACTCCCTGGTAAGGCGACTCTGAAAGCTATAGCTTGTGTGTGTCAATGTTGACACTGCCTTGGTCTTCGGGTGGGTTGAAACCGTTTGGTTTGTGAATTGTCCCTGTCTGTGATGGGGAATTATGTGAATTGGTTTGTGTGTTTATTGTCTGGAAGACATGCTGGTGATGCACATACACTTGTGTGTTTCAGTGGATTGTCTGTTTTCTTTGAGTATGTATTGTCAAACTCGTGTGGGTGTGCCCTTCGAAGCCAGACAGGCTGCTTATTCTCTGTCCTGACATGACACCATTGGGGCAGGGTCACATGTGGGGGGGGGTGTTATCTGGCAGTGCAGGGTGTCTCTCTCTGACACGGGCCTGCATCCCAAATAGCAGACTATTTCCTACATAGTGCCCCACATGCTCTGGTCAGAAGTTGTCCACTATATAGGGTGCCGTTTGAGATGCGTCCTGTAACCCTTCAGGACACAGGGCGGGCCCGGCGAAGGCCCACGGCATTGCAATGCAGCGCAGTCGTATAAAACAGCAGACAGAGCAGTGCCAGATCATGGCTTAGTAATCACTAATGGCTAGTTGCTAACTTGCTAAATAAAACTGTTAGTAGCTTTGTGACCCACAAGTGTCAATGGAACGTGGCTAATTCTTAGGAAACCTAATACCAACATGCATGAGAATTCAAATGAGAACATTCTTCAATTATTTTGACATTTTATAGCAGAGACTTAATTAGCATAATGCACATAATTGTTAGGTCCTAGGTTTTAAAAGCTATACTGAAATGAGAGCTTCTAATCTAACCGGTGCCGTGGCAGATCGATAGGCCTATAGTTTACCCAGGTGTAAAACTGATATTCGTCTTCTGCTGTGAGGCTTTCTAATCTGAACATTTAGTTTGAGGTGCATTGGTGAAGTGTTTCTAGTGTGTGATGGTTAGTGCAAACACATTTCCTCTTTGGGGTTTAATGAAGTATTATCTTATAGAGAATTGCTACTTATACTGAGAAAAAAAAAATATATATATATATATATTATATGCAACAATTTCTAAGATTTTACTGAATTACTTTTCATATAAGGAAATCGGTCAATGTAAAAAATAAATTCATTAGGCCCTAATCTATGGATTTGGCATGGGTGGGCCTGGCTGGCATAGGCCCATCCAATTAGAATATGGTTTTTTTGCCACGAGCTTTATTAAAGACAGAAATACTCCTCTGCAACTCTCCTCCCCCTGCATGGTTACATGTGGTTGTGAAGCCAATTGCACGTACTGCCAAATTCTTTAAAACAATGTTGGAGGCGTGTTTTGACAACTGCACATTTTAAAGTAGTGTTTTTTTATTGTTCCCAGCACAGGTGAGGAATATGCTTTTTGTGGATATGGAACATTTTGGGATTATTTTTATTTTTCTCAGCTCATGAATCATGGGACCAAGATTTTCTATGTTGTGCTTACATTTTTGTTCAGTTTGTAAGTCGAGGCATCTTTCAGAGTGACGTCAATGTCTGTGGTTTTTCTCAGGTTGGGACAAACACTCGTATGGTTACCACGGAGATGACGGCCACTCGTTCTGTTCCTCCGGCACGGGGCAGCCCTACGGCCCCACGTTCACTACAGGTGACGTGATTGGCTGCTGCGTCAACCTCATCAACAACACCTGTTTCTACACAAAGAATGGCCACAGCTTAGGTATGGAACACCCCTGCTCTAGAACATAAAAATGAATTTAATTAATGTAGTAATCCATTATGGAACTTAAACTGAATGACACAGCTTAAATTTTGTGGAGTTATTGGGGGGGAATTGGGAACTGGAAAATGTACACACTCTGAACTAACACAATGTGTGCCCCACCCTTTAATTTTTTAACAATTTATTTATTTACACCATATCACTATCAAACAACACGCCCCATGAAAACACATGATACACAATATTGTTCTGTGTCATCCTGGTCTGAATAATTTGACTCGTAAAGGCACTTTTCTATACTTTCTTTGCATGTCACATTTCATCCCACCCTTTAATGTATTTTAGAGGCAACATTTTGTCCAATTGAACATCCATGGTTTGCATAGAATTGATATGCTGCATCATGCATTCCTGTACCCAACAATAGGATATTCAGTCAGAGATTGAGAAATGTATGTTGATGTTTTTATCTTCTCTCTTGTACTCTAGGAATAGCCTTTACAGATCTACCGGTAAGTATTATCCCACTGGCCATGTTGTCTTTAAAAGCTGCATTCTGGGATGTGAAACAACTAAACGACACCCCTGCCACTTGTTTTGATCCACAGCTGAGGGATGGGCTTAGGGCAATGTAATCCCCCTCATTCATTGGTCACACTCTAGCTGCATGGACTAACATTCCATGATATCCAAGAGATGGTGTCCCATGTACCAAATACATCAGAGGACCTTACAGTGAAATGCTTACTTATAAGCCCTTAACCAACAAAGCAGTTTTAAGAGAAATACCTACAAAAACAAGTAATTAAAGGGCAGCAGTAAAATGACAATAGCGAGGCTATATGCAGGGGGTACCGGTTAGTCAAGGTAATTGAAGTAATACATGCATACTACCGTTCAAAAGTTTGGGGTCACTTAGAAATGTTCTTGTTTTTAAAAGACGAGGACTTTTTCTTCCCCCATTTAAAATAACTTCAAATTGATCAGTAATACAGTGTAGACAATGTTGTAAATTACTATTGTAGCTGGAAACGGCAACGTTGTTTGTAAACAATGGATGGAGTAATAAAACGTGATATGTTGGCTTATGATAGACAGTTGTGCTAATTTCATTTAGACTTTTATGCATTCAATTCTTAAAGAATCAATGGGTAAATATCTAGAATTTTAATTGAACAACTTCACAAATCCCAGACTGTAGCTTTAATGTAAACGATGCATACTTTTAATGGTGTTTGCTGCCTGGAGGATCTGATATAGAAAACAAATATGTGAAGACTGAAGAATTTATGCCATTTTAAAGTTCCTAAAAAAAATAATGAAATTTACATGTCTGCATCTTTTTCGCTGCACTCTGAGGTGGGGGGGTTTGAGCGCTGGCTGCGCTGTCCCCCTACCAGCAGAATGACCACTTGTTTGAGGATAAAATACGACTGCTTTAGCCGAAACAATAATCCATTGAGCAGAAACTGTTGGCCACGAGCCAGCATTCATGTTTCTCTGGGCTCTACGGTGATGTGCGTCAACTCCACTGGAGCTGACCTTTTCTCTGTTAGACCATGAAACAGGCTTTTAGAAATCCCTCCGCTGCTAACTCCAGGGTCATGTTCATTAGGCGTGAAACGGGGCGGGAACTACCAGAGTATGCCGAATGAGAATGCAACCCGAGTGGTCATGATTGTTTTTATTTTTTGAATATGCCAATGTATAACTCTCATTACAAGACTTCCACTTTATTTCCTGAACTGCTTTTTTTGTGACCAACCTTTTATTCAGTTGTCATTTTTCAGGGGGGGGTACAGGTACAAAAAACAATCAAATGATTACATAACCCCCCTCCCTCTCCTTGGTTTCCTTGATGTTATACTGTCTGACCAAACTTAAAATGATTAAGTTGGTGGTTTGGATTATGGGATGTCAAGGTCATATTTTTCCATATTCTGTTACAGTTAATGTGGGGGTTCATATTCAATTAGTTAAGTGGACAATCATTTTTCTTTAAGCGCCAGCTTTTTCAATTTTGCAGCAAATAGAAATTGTGACAATAATAGCACCAAAGCGTTTAAGGGTCATATCAGTGAAGGCCACCTCTTCCAGGCCAATATGAGATGCCATTTGTCGCTACTCAGCCACGGGGGAGAAGAATCGTGTCTAAACCAGTTTAAAATTGTATTTCCAGGCACATTTTGTCCCATCTGAAAGTTTGGTACGGATAGTCCTATGTCTTCCCCTCTTTGTAAATTTTATCCGGGATCGTTTACCTTTGCCATATACACTGAGTCTACAAAACATTAGGAACACAGTCCTAATATTGAGTTGCACCCCCCAATGTAAGTAATGGTAGTCTTTCTTGATAGATGGCAAATTCTGCTGTTTTATCAGTACATTGCTCCTTATAAAACAACCCGTCTTGGAGTGTGTTCATTATTGCGCACTGTAGTGAAATGTTTTGCAACGGAGAACAAACGTTTCTTAAGCGGACATTCAGGTAGGTCCCTCCCAGTTTCATTTGGTTCCTAGTGAATGCAAACCTGGTATCAATTTGGCTCCTTGACCTATCTTGCTTGTGAAATTATATTATATACTCGCTGATTTGTGGTGTAGGCTATATGGAACTTTTCCCCTTGAGTGGTTTGATGAAAATAAATACAAAAGATCATCTGTTTGAACCATGCATCCAACATTTTAAGAGTTTGTGATTTAACAAATCATCTTAGTATATTTGTGTGTCCCCAGCCCAACCTGTACCCCACAGTGGGGCTGCAGACCCCTGGGGAGGTGGTGGATGCCAACTTTGGCCAGCACCCATTTGTGTTCGACATCGAGGACTACATGCGCGAGTGGCGGACTAAGATCCAGGCCCAGATCGACAGGTTCCCCATAGGGGACAGGGAGGGAGAGTGGCAGTCCATGATCCAGAAGTAAGTACCTTCCCTTGTAGCTGTACACACCAATGGAAACTACATTTCCCATCCGCCCTTGCAACTTGTTTGACTTGTATTATTGACATTTTTTTTTTTAATTTTTATATATATCTCAAAATTTCCAACTTGTTTTTTAAGTGGGTATTTCTGACTCTGAACCTCGTATTTCCAAATTCCCAACAGCAGCATATCGTTATCTGTATATCATATCTCTGAGCTGTTATGTTTCTCCTACCTCTTTGTCTCCACAGAATGGTGGCATCCTACCTGGTCCACCATAGTTACTGTGCCACTGCCGAAGCCTTTGCCAAATCCACAGACCAGGCTGTGCATGAGGAACTGGCCTCCATTAAAAACCGACAAAGTGAGTCATGCTTGTGTGAAAGATGGGTTTAGGGTGTGTCCTGTCATTGACTTGTGTATTTGCATTGTGTATATTAGAACTATATGCCATATTCACAAAATGTAAACTTACTAGATGGGTAGTTGGCATAGGTGGAGCCATTACAATATTTCTTAGGGACACATTTGCCTAGAGGCCAGGGGCCAAAATGGAATGGGCCTAGAATAAATGATTGTCTAACACTTTAAAATGTTTCCGCTCTCGTACCTTTGGAGACGAAGGGGGAAATGCCATGCCACACTAAGTCTCATCCCAATATGTGAATGATAGTAAATGGAATGTGCTTGCAGAGATCCAGAAGCTGGTGTTGTCAGGCAGAATGGGAGAGGCCATTGAGACCACCCAACAGCTGTACCCCAGCCTACTGGAGAGTAACCCCAACCTCTTATTTATGCTGAAGTGAGTGACTGCAAGGGATAGGCAATATTGGCACATTTAGGAACCGTACCTCTTAAGGGGAGGCTCAGGATATTACAACTTGTTAGATGGTTCCTCACCCTGGAAGTGGTTGTAAATTCCTGAACTTACCCTTTAATGGCAAGACTACATTGATGTGCAGCCAAGTATATTTGGTTGTTGGTATATCTGTATTTGATGCTGTATTTTTAATGTGGTGGTTGATGGTTTGACAGTTGTATTGGATAGGCCTGATCTTTGTAACCCTCCCCCTGTCCACTTAATCCCACTGTCTCTCAGGGTTAGACAGTTCATCGAGATGGTGAATGGGACGGACAGCGAGGTGCGCTGCCTGGGAGGCCGCAGCCCCAAGTCCCAGGACAGCTACACAGGTTCACCTCGCCCCTTCAGCAGCCCCAGACACAAAGCAAGCGGCTCCCAGGCCTACCTCACAGGTATATGATACACTGAACAATCTGGATTCCCCATGACAGATATGCATTGGTTAGTCACAGATGCCTTAATTAAAAAGCATCTATCTGGTGTGAGAACCATTGGCCTCATGCTGCGTGACATCTCCTTCACATAGTTGCTCAGGCTGTTGATTGGCCTGTGGAATGTTCTCTCACGCTTCAAAGGCTGTGCGAAGTTGCTGGATATTGGTGGGAACTAGAACACGCTGTCGTACACTTTGATCCAGAGCATCCCAAACATGCTCAATGGTTGACATGTCTGAATATTCATGGATGAACTGGGACATATTCAGCTTCTATGACTTGTGTACAGATCCTCATGAGGTGGATGAATAGCGTGACGAAATGTGCCTCGTCCCAGTATCTGTGCGTTCAAACTGCCATCGATTTAAAATTCAATGGTGTTCGTTGTCCGTAGTGTTTATGCCTGCCCATATCATAACCCCTCTGCCACCCCGAGGCACTCTCCACAATGTTGACATCAGCAAACCACTCCCACACGGTGCCATACGCTGTCGCCATCTGCCCAGTACAGTTGAAACTGCGACTCATCCATGAAGAGCACACTTCTCCAGTGGCCATCGAAGGTGAGCATTTACTCACTGAAGTAGGTTACGACGCCGAACTGCAGTCAGGTCAAGACCCTGGTGAGGACGAGCACGCAGATGAGCGTCACTGAGGGTTTATGCAGAAATTCTTTTGGTTGTGCAAACTGTTTCATCAGCTTTCCGGGTGACTGGTTTCAGGTGATCCCACAGGTGAAGAAGCCGGTTGTGGAGGTCCTGGGCTGGTGGGGTTGTGAGGCCGGTTGGACATACAGCCAAATTCTCTAAAACGACGTTGGCAGCAGTTTATGGGGGAGAAATTAACATTAAATTCTGTCTACAGCTCTGGTGGACATTCAGCTCATGAAACATGGGACGAACATTTTACATGTTACATTTTATGTTTCTGTTCAGTGTATATTCACACATCTGGTTGTGTTCATTAGGCACTTAACAGGCCGAAACAGGAAGGTACTTTTTGAAATGGTCTTTTTTTTTTTTTTGCACAACGTTTTTGCAACAGTGTGCTGTTATAACTATGACCCTGGGGCGTGTTCAATAGGTACCAAATGGAAGAGCACTAACAAACGGAGGGACTACCTGCATTTGTCCAAAAGGATTACATTTCTTTTTTGTTGCTAAATGTTTCTAAACCTTATCCATGAACATGACCCAGTCCTGGATCAAATTAATTTAGTCATACTTAAGGTGCACTTTATTTAGCTTGCCATTCACCTTTTTGTGTCTTGTATGGTGTTTTTCATCTGACTGTCCTGGTTGCTTCCCAGGATTTGATGGCGGCTGTTGTAATGGGGTGATGTCCAGTAAGGCCCAACCCTCCCCCCACAGTCACAAGCCCTGCCCCCCGGGCCCAGCCCTCCTTGCCTCCGCTGCTGAGCTCAGCTCCCTCAATGGCAGCCACAGCCTGCAGCAGCCCAACGCCAGGTATGGAACATGCACAAGGCTATAATGTACTGAACACCCTACTCAATACTAGTTGCTTGTAAACGCTTCAACATGCATCCAACACTAGAGAACATTTTAAACGGTCAATACCGACAGTCTTGCACAGCCTGGTTAACTTCTACCTGCAAAACAAGGTATTGACACAACGTATCACGCAACCAAAAAAACGCAGGTTTAAGTTCGACTACATTGCAGTGGGACTGAACAAAACTTTGGATTTACAAATCGGCTTGCAGTTCTAATAACTTATGTTATCAATATTATAAGTACTAGAACTCTAATGATATTCCAAATCTACGAGAATGGAAGAATCAAATGCTTTATTGAAATACACATTATTTTTTTGGGACTTGGAAATGTGGCTCTGAGGAAGTGTGATGTCAATGTTTGTTGAAATGTATGAATGTTGTCTATTTTTGTCTGTCAAAAATAAAGTATATAATTTCTAATCTTTAAAACGGATCCACTCAAACACACTTCCTGTTTTACCCCCCCCCCCCTCCCAGTACTGATGTGGACATGGAGGTTGACCACTTCACCAACGGAGTGACCGAGTCCTCCTCCAACGGCTTCTTCAATGGCACCTCCAAACACGGAGCCCAGACAGAGGACTGTGACACAGACATGGGTGAGTGACAGGCCATGACATCCACATGATAGTTGTAACTTTTTGAAGCTTACAACCATTTTTAAACAATGGAGTAGTGCATCTTTTTGTTATGATAAGACGGATGTGCTAAACTCATGAGGCAAAACTTATTATTCAAGAATCAATGGGTGTGTATCTATCAAACCATCCCTCGGAGTGGCTGAATGCTATGTCCTCGCGTGACGTGCGCGTTTGATTGGTTCTGTGTCCACAGAGGTGGAGTCAGCCCAGTCCAAGAGGCAGCTGTGTGGGGGAAGCCAGGCAGCCATCGAGAGGATGATCCACTTTGGCCGGGAGCTCCAGAGCATGAGTGAGCACCTACGCCGAGAATGCGGCAAGAACTCGGTCAACAAGAAGATGCTCAAGGTACTCTGTCAATTATGTTCAAACAACGTCCGATTAATGGCTCAATGTAATGGCTGTAAAACCTTGGATGTCCATTTTGCTGTGAGTGTTTTGCGTGTACGTCACACTACATTAAGTCTAACAACGCAGCACTGCACTTGGCCTATAACTACATCAATATCTCAACAGTATTTCTCTAGCAGTACACTACCGCACTGAACAATTTCAAAAATGTTACTACATTATAGTTCCTATAAGGAAGTCAGTCAATTGGAATGAATTCATTAGGCCCTAGTCGATGGCTTTCACATGACTGGGCAGAGGTGCAGCCATGGGTGGGCCTGGCTCCCAAGTGGGTGGGGCAATGCCCACCCATGGCTGCATCCAATCAGAATGAGTTTCTCCCCACAGGGGCTTTCATTACAGACAAATACTCCTATCTTGGCAAAAAACAAAATGCTCATGAACAGGGATGTAAACAAACTTGACAAACTTTTTGTGTGTATGTCAGCTAATGAAACACAGAACCAATACTTTAAATGTTGCATTTACCTTTTTGTTCAGGGTATGATCTGTCAATTTTGAACTTTGTGTACAATTTGAGGTTACTGTACCTTGACTCACTGCATCCATCTCTCATTAACAGCTGTTTCTCCTACCCTACCTTTCCCCGTTCTTTTCCCTGCAATGATTTTTACATTCTTCTAAATTCTTGTTCTTCTTGGCTGTCTTTCTCCTCTATTTGTATGTCCCTTATCGCTTCCCATCTCCCTCTGTAGGATGCATTCAGTCTGCTGGCCTACTCGGACCCGTGGACGAGCCCAGTGGGCTACCAGCTGGACTCTATCCAGAGGGAACCGGTGTGTTCCACACTCAACAGTGCAATTCTAGGTAGGTACACCACCACCTCTGTCACTTCAGAGCCTCTCAACCAGCAGTCAAGTGTTGTCCACTCTGGGGCGGTTTCCCAGACACCGATTTAAAGACTAGTCTTGGACTAAAGATGCACTTTCGATGGAAAATCTCCATTGAACATGCTTTTTAGTCTAGAACTTGGCTCAATCTCTGTCTGGGGAACTGGCCCTGTAAATTTAGCATTTTGATTACAATAATGCTAATTCTGTATAGCTTCGCATTGACCGGGGTGTTATCGTTTTCCTTTGAAAATGTCAACAAATTAGGGAGCGGTTAATTATCAACGTGGTCATAAATGTGAAGTCATTTTTTGATTGGAGTCCTGGTTAATAAGTAGTCATTTGGCGGTGTCCATAGCTACTGTGTATGTGGCGGTGAAATGCGTTGCCTATGGGTGTGCTATGTGGAACTGACTTGACTTATTTAGTGTCCTTAGTTACTAGGCCCATGTCATGGATATGATGTGTAATGCATTGCCCAATGTTAGAAATGTATGAATCTCTAAAATTGGTGTTGATTCAGTCTTTTATTGATTTTAATAAGATGTGCACACTAAGGCCCTTATACAGCCTCACCCCCACCCCAAGTTACTCATTCAGCAGTGTCCTTAGCTACTTTTGTGTTGAGTGTTATGCATTAACTATTGGAGTGATATGTAGTCCTTACATAGCTGTTTTCTACCCCCCACAGAGACTCATAACCTGCCCAAGCAGCCCCCTCTGGCCCAGGCTGTGGGACAGGCCGCCCAGTGCCTGTCCATCATGGCACACTCTGGAAGTGGCTCCTGCGCCTTCGCTGCTGTGGACGATTACCTGCACTAGCCCCCCACACACAGGTCCCCCGCCTTCACACAAACTCAATCTGGATCCCTCCACTCCCCGGGCTAGCCAAGGCTACTTTCAGATTCTCCAACCTCCTGAAGTGTTCACTCATGCATTGGATTGGTGCAAGAATGCCTGGGAAGAGTTTTCACCATCTTCCTCACAGCAGTCCATTCCCTTGAAATCCATGAGGGGAGTGTACGAGTGCACTCTTTGGGATAGGGTGGAGAATCGGGATGTTGCCCAAGTCTCCCAGGAACCCTGATGCAAGTCTGCCCACGTAATTTTGGTTGATGGGGAGAAGGGGGAAATTGCAAAGACTAGCCAACTAGTAAATTCACCTCTCTGATCTGTGTGACTGTGGCAAACCATGCAGGATTTTCATATGCCCAAACTACTGTGCGAAGGTGGGAGCACCCTGGTCTGAAGAACAAGGAACGGCTTTCCAGTGACCGCATAACACCAACCCAGTCAACATATGTTGACACTCCATTTGCCAACCCAAAACGTGGTCTGTTTAAACCCCTGACCAACTATACCTACCAGGCAAGCCAGGCCCACAGAAGACGTGAGTATTCCGACCCATTCTAGTGCATTTGCACCTGGGTTTGGAGTACGCTAGCCGATTCCCACCCCGAGAAACCAACTCCTTGGTGGCGCAAAAGGCACACCCAAACCCCATGGCATCAGTGACTGGTGACACATGTGGCTTGAAGACTGAAGAAGCCAGTGAGAGAATCTACAGTCTTAACTTTTGTCCTTCTTTTAAAAAAAAAAAATATTGTTTATTTTGGGGAGGGACAGTAGGTGGGAGAGGGTGGGTAGGCTCTGTTAACACTTCCTGGTTTACAAGGCATGGTGGTTTATTATTCTAGCTAATTATATTCTTACTTGCATACACAGTATATTTGTTGCGCGCCGGTAAGAGTGAATTCCACCAAATAATAAAGGTCCCAATCCCACCACTCCTTACTAGTGACAAGTGTCAGCGTGTGTACATGTTAACATTTCTATGAATAAAATATCAATCATTAAATATTTAGCTACCAAAAGAAAGGAAAAAATATCTACCCTCAAAGCTTCACACTGAGTGTTTAGAATCCTTTGTGGTGGTAGTCTCTGAAACTTTGTTATACTGTGGTTGAGAAGTTTAATTAACCCTTTCCATGGGTACCCCAGTACCTGACCCCCCCCCCCCCCCAACTGCACAGCAGGTCTGATATGTTATGACATTTTATTTCCTAATGTATTCATTCATGGCATCACATATCCTTTAGCCATGAATAACTCATGAGCCCTTTCTTGATTTGACTGCTGAGATTGTCTCAGTTAAGTTCTAAATGAACATGTGTCTGTAATGAAGGGCTTTTCAGACTTTTAAATCCTCAATGTTTAGCAGATTAGCCTTGTGTTGAACCGGTAGCGAGCTAGCACCTAAGCGCTCATGATTTAATGTTAGCCAATACCCAGAATAGGTATTGTCCTGGTTTGGGGCTAACCATAGCAGCTTGATGCTAGCCCAGGGCTTACCATAGCTCAGCTTGTGATGGCGAACTTGGTCAAGAGCAGGCTTGTGTAAGGTTAACCTTGGCACCCCCCCCCCCCCATTAGCCTTTTCATAGCTAACCACATCCCAGCGACGCAAATGTTTGGATAATGTCATGTTTGAGATAGCGTCAAGATTCTGCAGAGCTCTTCACAATACCTGGAGAAGGGTTTTAACCTACCAATTTACTATAATGAGCCTATACTCTGCAAAATCTGTATATCGACCGTGCCCATTTTCAGGTGTGAAAAACCCTTATAGGCTGCTTTTGTCAGAACACTTGTCATTAACAGAAAGACTTGGACCGGGAATCGAAGGCGACTGTAAAGCACTTGAGCATCTGCAGCTTCTGGGACATTGCCTTTCAACAGGCAAATTGTTCCCTTGCAATGAGCTTGTCTACAACGCGCCTTAGCTTGAATCCCGGCCTTACTCTTTCCTAGTTTTTGTTGACCGGATCTCCTTTTAGTACTCTCAACAGCAAAACGGAAAATAAAATAGTATTGTCAACTGCACTGTGGTTACCACGTTTACAATAAAATAAAAAACATACCTAGGAAGGCGACATTGCAACTGTGCTTTAGTGCTTGCAGACGCAGAGAAACCACAAGCAGGGGCATATGGAGCATCTCACAGTAGGATTTGTGATTGTTTTTGCTTTTCAGATCACAATGAATAATATTACATAGACATGGGATCTAATCCACTGAACACTCTCAGGCTGTATGTATTCTGGCTAAAAGTAAATGCTAACGCATTGGGCATGTATAGTCTGTCTCGGAAACTGTCCCTCAGTGTCTGACCACACCATTTTTTCCTTTAGCACATCTTTCAGTTTAGAAATCATCTTGCACGATATACCGTATAAAAACATTTGTGACTTTGATCTTAAGATAATTGGGCCATAAGTCTGTCCCACATGGTTCCTTTTCCCCCCCTATATAGGGCACTACTTTAGACCAGAGCCCTATGGGCCCAGGTCAAAGTAGTGCACTAAATGGGGAATAGGGTGCCATTTAGGGCAGAACCAATGACATAGTTGGCAAGATGGCACAACCATATCTGGGACTCAGCTTTGACATATCCACTTGGGCTGCAGTTTCATCCCATGCTTCAGTCTGGTCTCGGGTGATTCAGATTCGCCTGGTTGCCGCCGAAGACAAATTTCCAATGCAGGCTGCTGTTACAGATGACATCCTTTGGATTAAATCTGAAATTTCTCCCTGGACTTAAAAAAAAACCCAGAGTCATACTGAGACCACAGGTCTCTTTTGCAGATGAGCGCTGCGTGAACATCACAATTGCACTCTTCATATCTATACTGAACAAAAAGAAACAACATGCAACAGTTCATATAAGGAAATCAGTCAATTAAAAATTAATTAGCCCCTCATCTATGGATTGCACATGACTGGGAAGAGGTGCAGGCCCTGCCAATCAGAATGAGTTTTTCCCCACAAAGGGCTTTATTACAGATCAAAATACTCCTGTTTCATCAGGTGTCTGGGTGGCTGGTCTCAGACGATCCTACAGGCAAAGAAGCCAGATGTGGAGGTCCTGGGCTGACGTGGTTGTGATGCCAGTTGGTGGTTCAGACAAATTCTCTAAAATGAAAGAGGTGGCTTATGGTATAGAAATAAACATTCCAATTTCAGATAGTGCCAGATAATTGATATGGTTATATTATGTAAAAAATAATGGTGCAACACATTTCAAAACAAATGCGCTTTCTCCCGCATTGGATACGGTCACCGTTTCAGAACCACGGACAATCTTCAGTTCACTGTAGAATTAGCGCCTTTCCCTATGTTGCTATGTGGATAATAGCAGCGTTAACCAGCATATCTGGGTTGAGAACAATGCGGTGGAGGGAGCAGCAGCAGAGATGAGGAGCCAGCCCTTGCTTTAGCCAATTTGGCTAAGCAGATTAAGTTGGTTTCCTCTCTCCTCAATTAGGTTGAGGTCTATAATCAATAGCCTAACTTAAGTGTGCCTGGCTTTATTAATCATCCATATATCTGACATAAGACAGATCTTGCTTCTGTTGCCTGTTTGAGTGTAATGGCCTACTGATTTCGTGAGCACCAAGCCTCATGCAATGGCAAAATGTCGGAGAAAGCGATTTCACAGATTCGGCGGTTTTTAATCTTTGCTATGCTGTTAAAAGGCATTACAATTGTTTTCCTTAGAACATACTGGTATTACTTAGTTTACACTTTTCCAAACAGGCAGAAAAACAAGATTGTAATCTAACAGCACATTTATCTTATCAACATTAGTAGGCTTTGTATAGTTGTCTTGTATAACCACCATCGAGCTGTCGGCC
Organism: Oncorhynchus masou masou; assembly: GCF_036934945.1. Lineage (NCBI taxonomy): Eukaryota > Metazoa > Chordata > Actinopteri > Salmoniformes > Salmonidae > Oncorhynchus > Oncorhynchus masou. The sequence goes on from NC_088214.1 coordinate 47,548,803, forward strand.
TCAGAACGTGCCCTGTTCAGTCTTAATACCGTAACTTACTTTGGCCTCTTTCAATAGATCGGAAGTATCTATCGTTCATGCCGACACACAGCAGATGAGACATTCATGCTTTGAAATGCAATCAACTATTTTTTTAATGAACATTAGCGTAAACAAACCACAATTCACAAATGCATGCAACTGTTTAGTCTGCTGTAATAAAGTATCTTATATATTGTAATCTAACAAACTGTTTGGAACACAATACTCATGCAACACTTGCTCTTATACCCTCCTTTTCCTTGACCTCCAGTAGTTTCCATAACTATGTCAAATGTCTTCCACAGATCTGACTTCCCTTTCCCTCCTGAGCAACCAGTAAATATTTTGATTTTCACATCCTCTGCATCCATTTTGCAGATTTAGGACTAATCAATTTATTGATATGAGGCCCTATTGGTTGCATGCGACGCTGTCATGTTTCACAAAGTGAGCAAGAGTTGAGGGAATAGGGAAGTTTTTTAGTAACAGAACTTCAGTCAGAAACTAAATGGCTGAAATTGTTGCATTGACAGCGCAATAAACACTTGCTGTGTTGCCTTTTCGCTGCAGTAGGGAAGATAGCGAGACAACATGCGCCGGTCACAGTCATTTTTTCTTAAACAGTGACCATCGTCATTGGTCTTATTTAATCAAACTGTGAGCTTAAAGCATCAGCCCAGCTCAGTGTATATGTAGTTGGTTTTATTCAAACACAGGGTGTGTGACTGTGGAACAATACATTTAAACATTAACAGAACAGGACAACTCGGTTGACAAAGATTTTCTTTAGTCTGGGACAGCCCTAGTAATGATCATGCTGTTTAATCAGCTTCTTGATATGCCACACCTGTCAGATATGCTCACTAACAGGGATGTGCACACAATGAGAAGCTTTTTGTGTGAATTTCTGGGATATTTTATTTCAGCTCATGAAACATGGGACCAACACTTTACATGTGGCATTTACATTTTTATTCAGTGTGTGTCACACCAATTACACTACATGAAAAGCAAAACAATCATAAGGGGGAAATCGCATTCTTCAGTAAAAAGGCCCTCTAACATCCACATGAATTGCCCTAGAGGCTCCAACTTCAAAGAGTTTTGGGGATCATTCCACATAAGGTGCAACTTAAAAAAGCTGGTCTACTTAACTCAGATTGGCAGTCATTTATCAATTGTATCAGAGTAGTAGTTCTGATTCAGGTTCGGTTTTCCTCTTTTACATCACAATGACAAATTACATGATCAGCACTTCTACTCAGAGATGCTTGATCCAGCTCCTCAATGGCCTGGATAGGTGAAAGCACTTTGACCCAGATCAGAAGGCTAGTTTGATCTATAACCATAATTATTCAACTTATCCAGCACCTTCAGATCAGGGCAGAGTGAAAGGTCGATTACCCGATTGGTGTCCACCCCATATTTTCCCTATTTGCTCAGCTTGAGGGAACCTTCTGTTTCTGAATCCATTGCTTCTTCAACTTCTCCGCCTTTGCTTTCTTCTCTGTGCCTGTAAGGATATGACATCATGGGTAAGTAATCCTTCCCAGAGAACTTACTTTATACAAAACCATTTAGTAAACTGAGTAGCAGTGTGACCCAAAGAGAGCCAGATGCAATTCCATAAATCACATTACTACTGATGCATTTTAAGTCGTGGCAGCCATGTAGAAATTGTATTTTGACTGGACGAACTGAGCCAACCACAGCTTGAAGGATGTAGGAAACTCACCCCATTTCTTATTCACAAACTGCATGGCCGCACTTTTATTTGGGCCTCTCTTATTTTGAAGGGAGAGAAGTTCATTGTCTGCAGCAAAGAGAGAATTGCTGATATTAGAACAGGAGTATACTACAGTAGAAGCTAGATCTACTCACAATTTTCTAAAGCTAGCCAGCTCAGGCTTCCTCCGCACTACAAAAGTGGATATTGCTGGTCTGCCTGCCGCTAACCGTAGCAGGCTTGTAACTGCGCGTGCTAGCGCAGGTGGTTAGTCCAACTCCGAACTCTCAAATTCAGAAGGCTATGGTGTGAAATGGGCTTTTATAAGTGCATCAGCACTTTTCCCCCCACTCCTATCAATAAAATAATTGTATTTAGTCAAGCTTTAACTGTGTGAAGTTTCAAATGCATTCTGTCATTACTAAATGTGTAACGTGATAGGTATTAACATTACAAAACTGAACAAAAATATAAACGCAACAATTTAAGATTTCACTGAGTTACAGTTCATATATCGAAATGAATTCATTAGGCCCTAGTGTATGGATTTCACATATCTGGGCAGAGGTGCAGCCATGGGTGGGCCTTGAAGGGCATAGGCCCACCCACTGGGGAGCCAGGCCCAAGCCAATCAGAATAAGTTTCCCCCCCCCACAAAACAGGTTATTACAGATAGAAATACTCCTCAGCACACAGATGTGCACAAGGTGCACCTGTGTAATGATCATGCTGTATAATCAGCTTCTTGATATGCCACACCTGTCAGGTGGATGGATTATCTTGGCAAAGGAGAAATGCTCACTAACAGGGATGAAACAAATTTGCACACGAGAGCTTTGTGCATACATTTCTGGGATTTTTTTTCCCATGGGTCTTGGCCGGCTGCGACAGAGCCTAGACTCGAACCAGGATCTCTAGAGGCCCACAAATCAACTCTTTCGTCAACCAGATCTCCCCTCTCTAAATTTCAAACATATTTTCATCTATCCCATGAAACGTCTCGCATGTGTGGTGCGCTTTTGACAACTTTTTTCCCGCTAATTGCATGTTCCTATGGAACAAACATTCACTTATCATGAAGAAATTATTACATTTTTTTAAAAGTTAAACATTCTGATCTGTTGCATCAGCTGTTAAGATGAATATCCATCATCGAAATGTAATCTGCCATTGTGGGCGCTCTAATCAGGTTACGCACCCAATGCATATGGGTAAAATGCTATTGGTCAAATGTCCAGCGCCACATTTTCCAAACGGAGTGTTCATACTTGTCGTCCTCTGACTTCCCGGGCCATACAGTCTGGCCTGTATGAAATCCATGGCTGTCTGCTGTTGGGAGTTGGTTGAAGATTGGTCCGCCACCCTCATTACTCTGTAGTTACCCTTCAGACTGAAACAAGAGGCGTGTGTCATTAATGGACCATTCCTAGTAGGGAAACATTAGAATGGAGTTTTTCAAAAGGATGCTTGCCTAGTCGTAAACCTTTACAGGGGAGCTACACTGGGGCGTTGTGAAAAACAGTAGGTTCTTAGCTTCTACACTGGATTAGTAACTTTTGCAGAGTTTATCAAGTGTTCTCGAGCGTGAGCCACATGTCATTCTTGATAGAACCACCACAAGCTTCTTACAGAGCCACGCTTCTTATGTCCAGGTTTTAATTAAATAAATGGGCTCACGCTGGGCAAAAGTTACACATCTGGTGTAGCATGTTAGACATGCCTTTATGGCTGCATTTACACAGCCAGCCCAAATATATTTTGCCCAATTATTGTCAAAAGATCAAAATTGGGCTGCCTGTGTAAATGCAGACTATGGGACCAGAATTCAGTTTTACCTCCGGATATTTCCCTTGAATCCTTTCTTCGTCTTTTTCTCATACCCTTCTTTCGATCCTTTGCGCCCCTCCTCCCATGAACAGCTTGCCTCTTCATGGTTGCTTTCAGCTGGGATAAAGAATAAAATAAACCAATTTAGTTTTAGAAACTGAAGAAATAACCATTTAACAATTTATTGAAAGGTAAATTATCATTTCAATACGGAAGAAACGAGACGGCTACTTAAAAAATCTGAGGTGATGAACATACCTTGATCTCCAGGTAGCTTCTGTTTTCTAAAGAGATGGGTAGGAACAGTTAAGTTTCATATGCCAATATAAAGGTATATCAATTGTTGCATATTGGGATATAGGCTTATGTGCACTTACTTTGATGGAGCTGTGTCAATTTCTTCTAGAATATGTGCAGGGAGAAGTCTTCTTTTCTGTACAGAACAACATGGAAGAGAAATTCACTCATCAAAATTATAACCCTTTGAGACCTTGGTAACTGAAAGTTGAAAGAAATAGAAAACCTCAAAACACTGCCTTAATGCAAATGAACTTATTTTCTATTACTTCTGACACACATTGTGCCAAATATAACTGCGCACAGTAAATGGGTGGCAGGTAGCCTAGCGGTTAGAGTGTTGGGCCAGTCCCCGAAAGGTTGCTTGTTCGAATCCCAGAGCCAACAAGGTTAAATCCGTTTGTGCTCTTGAGGAAGGCACTTAACCCTAATTGCTCCAGGGTTGCCGTGGATAACGGCTGGTCTCAGGGGGAGTTGGGATATGCAAAAAAACAAATCCAGTTCACACCTGCGTATAGTACAAACTTAAATATGTCCTATTTCACACATGTACAAGCACCAGGGTAATAGACGGCTTTTGGCTGTAACAAAATAGAAAAGCCGATTTTAAATAAAATTGTCCGGGAGAAGAAACAAAAAAAACTACGCGAAATTCTGCTTTTTAGCCTATTCATTTATGGAAATACCAGTTGATGTAATCAGGTTACACACCCAATGCATATGGGTCCGGTAAATTAAAATGCTGCCGGACCGCGGCCACATTGTCATAACGGAAACCTTGATTAGCACCCACCAAATGATTATGATTAAATTGCGACAGACGTCAACATTACTGGGCTAATAATATTGAGAACATTGAGACATGGACCTACCTTCTGTTCTTGAAACAGTTCCTGTCTCTTCCTTCGCTTTTCTTTGAGCAAATCCTTTTCTCTGTGAACAAATGAATGTGTTACCTCAGGCTGGCCATTGAAGGGTAACTATCAACCCCAATTCAGCCTTTGCCCAACCCCTTAACATTTCCCGAAAATGAATTTAGGTGAGAAGTTGTGGGTGGGGGGAATTGCTCATAAATATCCCAATACTCTCTCACTAAAGCATACTTACCAGAAGTCCACTGGCACGCTTTGCTAATAAAATGAGCATTGTGAGAAAATATGGCTTTGGACAGTTAGTTCACAGTGGTAAGGTGCTGAGTTCCTAGACATCTACTGCCACTTGCGGTGTAAATTCAAATCCCCCATGGGGTGCAATAAATCTTTGAAATGTGGACTCACATTTATTGCGGTATCTTGTTGGGAAGAAAATGCAATCATAGCTTAAATTTAGGGCTCAATTCAATCCAACCTGGACTGCAGTATTTACGCACTAGAGCTTTTTCGAATGGTCAAATGTCCTCCGATTGGTCTTGGGTACTATGTAAAAACCTAAAACTCCTACCAGGGTGACCTCTCACAGGTATGCGATCACTTTTTAGAATTAGAAGTGTGTGGGCACAGGATATAGTAAAAATATCTTCCCCATATGGGATTAGAACTCACAATAATTGAACTATGAGCCAACTGTTTGAGCAGACCAATCAGTCAAAGCGGTTTGGAAAAATATGAGTTGAGGCACGCTGTCATCTGCTTTTATAGCAAGCCTTGAGTCGGTACCACTCAGCACATATAGATGGAAGTGTATACACCGAACACCTCCCCTGAGATGAGTATGACTTAGAGCAGGGATCATCAAATAGCTTCAGCCATGAGACATTTTCTTTCTTCAGCGGATGGTCAGGGTGCCAGAACATCAAATATTTTTAGTCTGCAAATTGACCGTAAGAAGCCTAAACAGATAATACGAAAACAATCATTTCAAACCTCTTACATTTGGGTACATTGTCCTGCGTAGGGTGCCGTCTATCGGATGGGAGGTAAAAATGGGTGTCCTGACTCTGGTCATTATAAATTCCATGGTGCTTATTGTGAGAGTAGGGGTGTTTGCCCCAATTCCCAACCTGGCCACCTAATCATCCCCCTCATTCCTAATTGGCATACAACTCCTCACCTCTCCTCCTGACAGCTGATGTGTGTTGAGAGTTCTGACACACAAAAAGGTTACCATGTATCAGAGATGAGTGCAGCTCATTGATGGTGGATGCGCTGAGTTTTCCCCTACTATGTAAAGCGCTTTCAGTACCTCAGTTGGTATTTAAGTGCTTTATAAATCCAATCAATTATTATTTGTATATGATCACGTCTCTTACGCGTGGGAATACTTGGGAACATATTGTAAAAACAGCAGGAAATCAACTAAGTGATTTACATTTGGGTATATTTTATGCCCAACACAAATTTTAAGTTTTTTTGCTCAGAAAACATGGGGGCCAAATTTGGGAACCCTAATTTAGAGGCACCTTTTCTACATCACGATTTCAAGAGTCGATTTACTACTAGTCGATTTACTACTGAAATACCAAAATATCACTTTTGCAATGTACTGTAAAAATGAACACCAGAATTTGTTTTACTAGAAATAAGCCTAAAACATCTGGTTTTCGATTTTAAAAAAACGTGGTTTCATCAACGTTACTCTAACTGAAAAACATACTACTGTACCATGAGGAGATAGTTAGCATTAGCAGGTAGCTAGCCTGTACCTTTTGGATGTCTCCAACGCATTTTTCATGCTCCGTAGAGCAGAAGCCTTTGACTCTTCGAAGGTCACCTCTTCTGGAGCGTCGTCCTCGCTTGAGTCGAGATGTAATTGAAAATCATCCGTCATGTTTGCACTATTGAATTTATTTGAGGACGAAGGAGATTTCCCAAGCAGTTTTTTCGCCATCTTAGATCAATACGTCATCAGTCCACTTCTTCTTCGGTGAGGTTTAACTTATTTTTCAACCAATATTTTTTTGCATTACCGCCACCTACTAGACTGGAGTACAACTCCCTTCTACTTTGTTTGAAAAAATAAATAAATAAACAAATACCCTGCCATCTAACACACAAATGCTCACATAATAAACAAGAACACCACCCTACTCCACTATTTAAAACTATTTAGTTTCAGGCCAAACACTTGAAAAGAAAAACCACCACTTAACACACCCTGTAACTCTTATCATATCAAGTCTCGCACACCCAAATACCGCTTGGGGGGTGCCGCCAAAACCTCAATCCCTGCAGTACAGTTGATAGCCATTGCTATAAATGCTAAAAATCCAATCTTACTGAAACATATATCACTTGTTGGTTTATCACTCTAATGGTACAGCTCTACTACTCCCACCACTCCTCTCAGGATCCCTCCCTCTTGACCCATCTTCCTCTACTTTCTTCACTGCCTCAGCATATGACAACTTCTGCACTACTCTAACCCTGGAAACCTCAACCTGCCTCTCTCACACGGGACATTTCTGATCCCCAGCCCCATGGGCACCCCTACAATTAACACATACCACTACTTTCCCCAATGCTACACATTCCTTTGTCTCATGCCCTTCTGCACACTTCTCACACTGCTAACACATGCCCATAAGCTTGATACCTGTAACAATGTAATGTATTCGGCACAAAAGCACGTACAGGATAACTTATATAGCCTAATATCACTTTGTCGGGCATAGACTCAACATTAACTTTACTTTCAAAAGAACAGACTTAATGCGGAGTGCCTGCTCCCTCTGACCAGCAGAAACACAAACAATTACCACAAGAACACTTCTGGTTACCTTCACAGATTCCACAGCACCCAACTCTGTTTTCACCCTCCCTGAAACCACAAATGGATGAGCCCAAATGGCAAGGGTCCACTTTTTCCAAAAACTTCACTCCTACTGTCACAGGCTCATCTTTATTCTGAACCTCGGCGCAAGCCTCGGGCCCCGAGAGCTTCACCACACCTCCCATCTCCGATACTTCTCCCTCATTCACTTCCATTTCTCCTCCTGCCTTCAACTCACTCTGCTTACACTTTCTACCATTCTTCTTTAACAAACCATCTCCCCTTTTCCCGACATTTATAACCAACTCAAGCCTCTTCATCCCTCTCTCTTAGATCTCCTCTGCCTCTCTTTTTCACTCCATTCGCCCTCCGTATTCCAAGTATACGTCTCCTTATGATAACACTTCTCCTGACATACGTTTTGTTCTTGCCTTCTCAAGGGACGCCATTTAACCGTCTGTCACAATCTCCATAGCGCTCCCACTTGTAAAGCAGCTGCTTCATCTTGATGTTCTTCTTTATCAATAGCTACCGCTTTTCCAATTCAAACAAGCGTGCTCTTCCAACCACATCCACCGTCTCCTCATTAGTCCACGTCGTGGCGAAACCAAAGATTTTCAAGACAACTGGCGCCGCATTCAAAACAACTGGGAACTCGGAAATCTCGGACTTCCGATTTCAGTTTGTTCAAGACATTGCGGAAAAAAACAATATTTTCTAACAGTCATTAAACTCGGAATTCCAACTTAGTAACTCAGGCTTCTTTCTAGAGCTCCGACTTTCCAACTTGAAGATCACTGAAGTCATTATTTCACCTGGTATTTCCCAGTTCCCAGATGTCTTGAACTCTGGGGGAAAAAAAGAGGTCAAATCATGATGTCAGGTCAGAAGGTCTGTGTCTTTAGAGGTGGAATGACCATTTTTTTAAATGAGCATGGCCTTATTTCTATTACAGCATATTACATGACTCTCATTCATATTCCATTCACCCAGTTCAATGTAACAGTGATAGGCTTAGGCTACCGGTGGGCCCGGTGGCAATCATTTAGTAATACCAAAAGCTTACCTTGACTTGGAAGAGTTTCAGTGTTGTGTTGGAAAGTCATAGCCAGCTGCATTTGCTAGCTAAGTAAGTGAAAGTGAAAAAGAATGACAATCTCTCTCTCTTTATTTCTCTCTTGCTTCTCCTTAATTTTGGAAGAAATTAATTTGTTCAAAAGTGTTCAACTTTGGTCTTTCTCTCTCTTTGAGTCAACTACTCGCCACATTTTATACATTGCAGTGCTAGCTAGCTGTAGCTTATGCTTTCAGTACTAGATTCATTCTCTGATCTTCTGATTGGGTGGACAACATGTAAGTTCAAGCTGCAAGAGCTCTGATAGGCTGTAGGAAGTCCTCTGGAAGTTGTCATAATTACTGTGTAAGTCTATCGAAGGGGGTGAGAACCATGAGCCTCCTAGGTTTTGTATTGAAGTCAATGTACCCAGAGAAAGATGGAAGCTAGCTGTCCTCCGGCTACACCATGGTGCTGTTGAGGCTACTGTAGACCTCCTTTGCAAAATAGTGTGTTTTAATCACTTATTTGGTGATGTGATTATATTTAGTATAGTTTTATCCCAAATATAACTTTTTTAAATGTTTTACAATTTACATTTTTATGAAATTCACTGAGGATGGTCCTCCCCTTCCTCCTCTGAGGAGCCTCCACTGTCATGAACACTCGGAAGTCGGCATATTTCCAGTTGTTTTAAATGCGGCATTATAACCAAACCCTCCCACATAGGGATCAATAGCAAAGATTATGGATATACTGACAAGATGCAAGTTACTGCTACTCTGTTTATCTTATACCCTGTTGCTTCGTCCCCTTACCACTATACATATCTACCTCCATCACTCCAATCCCTGCACATGTAAATATTGTATTGGAACTGACTTAAAATATTTCCTGTGTATAGTATGCGTACTTACTTACTTTATTGTGTATTTCATATTCTTATTTCTCGTGTCTTTTTTTCTAGTAATACATTATTGAATATTGCATTGTTGGGTATTGAGTTTGCAAGAAAGGCATTTCACTGTACATTGAAACTTGAAACAAGATACATGTCTCTTCACCCTAACAATATGAGTCGTTGTCCACAAAGTGGCCCAGCGGGCTGTCTAGCTCCCGCCTATCATATCTTTTGATTGGTGGATACATCTCATTATAGTGATATTATTTTGAATATGTCATGAAGGTTGTTGACGTCAACCACCTGTATTCCATGGAGAGAGACGCAATACTACTATGAATATGCATAGCAATCTTGAGACAATAACGATACAGCGTGTTTTCTCAAAGTTGCTGGGATGTGACGTGTCGTACTTATATCAGTACACTAGTAACAACTTAAGCATTACGAAACTTATATTTGATCAATAAACCAAATGTAGCAAACAAGCCATACATGTTGTTGCTAACCAAATTCGAAACTCTCATTTACCGCCATACAAAAACTCATTGGTTGGTGGGCGAATAAAAAAACGCCACCTACTGGAGGGAGACAGATTTTCCGCCGAGTTGGGCCTCTCTTCCTTCTTTGGCAATTAGGTAATGGCGTCTTTTTGTAGGCACCAACACCGCAATGGTTCGTTGAACAAAGCCTATTGGGAAATAGCGTTTTTGTAGGGTTTTGGATAAATGCCCAAAATAAGGTATGTGGTAAACACAAGTTTAGGAGATCTTATAGGTTTTGTTAACATTTACATTTAAGTCATTTAGCAGACGTTAAATTAAATCATCTTAATCAGCTAACTTCACTTTTTGTGAATTATGACGCATTTTATGTAATTTAAAAAGGTACATAAAGCACAAAGCCTTCATCAATCATAAAGGTCACGTTAATTGACTGATATGATCTCATAGAACAAAACGTATAAAATCTCCAAAACCTGTGTTAATCTCAGACCTTATTTTCGCTATATGTGCCAAAACCCTATTCTTTCTGCATAGCAATGGCTGAACAAACCAGAGGTGGGCTAACTAATGTCCGGTTTTTAGGACTTCAAGCGGGCGAGCTCTATTGTCAAAGACAGTACAGTATGGTTTAGAAATTGTGCAATTGTTTTATCTCTGGCGAAACTCGCATCAGCTGATTGATGGAACCAAAACTTTTACAAGCCCGCCCTCTCATGACAAGTTTGATAAAAAAAAACATGCACATAAACAGATCTAGATAACAGTAAGATAAATAAAAAACATAATGTAATTTAGCCTACGCACTATTGTACGGAACGCCGTGTGGGTCTTTGTGCGTAAAATATACTTGACGCGTTAAATAAGCGTTTAATTTGACGCGTAAAATAACACAGTTCTATTATAGAATGTTGTGTGTGCTGAATTTGCACGTGCAAGCCAAGCGCAACATTTACGATCACTGTCACAGCTATACAGTACCGCGTTGGTAATAAGGCATTATTTGTTCGAACGAATGGGAAAACGTCTGTGTAAGCATTCGATATTATTTAATATTAGATCAGGATCAAAAATGTTTGCAAATAACTTTTGGGGTAACTAGCTAGCTTTAGCTTGGTACCTCGCCAGCACCAATACAACCAGCCTGAAAACAATGAACAGTAGAAACTGGAGTCATTTTCATTATTCTTAGCAATGATTTAGGAATCCATGTGAGTAAGTATTAGCTTGGTAGCCACTTGTTGTTCTCCTATTGAAAAAAATAGCTAGCCTGCTACTTAACCCTGTTGCCCAAAACTAACGTTATAATCATGCAGCTAGCTTTATCTAACTACTATATTATGGCTTGACCGTACCGGGATATGTGTTGTGAAGATAGAGTTATCAAGCTCCAAAACATCCACGATGTATTATTTTTCCTCTGGAACAGTGTTCAATACAGATAGTAGGTTGACTGGTACAATAAATGTGGATCAATTCACAGTTGTTTCAGAGTCCCGCAATAAGAGCTACAACTGATACCCCATGTCATTGATCCACAATCCATAGGTAGGCTGTACAGTGAAATAAGTATGCCCCCAATGCAATTCTAAAGTCTAATACATCCAGTGTGATTTCAACATTTTTGTCAAATCAATAAATTATTGTATTTTGTTGAATTTTGGCATAAATATACTATTTGTATTCATTTGCATTACTGTCAATGACATTTTATTTTGAAGGCGAACCGCAAAGTCCACTATTGTGGCTAATCCTTATTGTGGCTAGCTTCACATAAATGGGTCCGCCCACCATTAATCAAGTAAGAACTGTTTTACAAATTAGGGTTATTTTAGATGATGACACCTAGCTACTTGATCTGTCCCCCTTAGCTAGCTAACTATAGCTACTGAAACATATTATGTCGTTTTGCCTTGTTTTGGGGGAAGAACATTGTTTGCATCCATCAGCTAGCTAGCGTTTTTACGATCAGCACTGTCCAGGGAAGGGCAGGTGCGCGAGACAACTATACCAGCATCATAGCATACATATCGATGAATCCTTGTGACATATGAAATACGAGTGATACTGTAATCATTGTGTAATAACTACGTAAAACATGTATGAACGCGATAAATTGTTATGTGACTGCAGTCATATTCAGGTCCTGATTGGTCAACAAGCTTATTTGACACGTCAAATAGTGTTTGAATTGTATCATTTTTGACAAGTCAAGACCCAAACGGCGTTCCATACTATGTATGGACTATTATTTGTTGGCTATTATTTATGTTTATATCATTTATATAAATACATTGTAAAGAAATAAAGATAAGTGGGCAAATATCAATTTTAAACATGTAAATTTCAAAATGCAAAATGTTCCTGTGCTTGTTAAAATCTAAGGTACGACTACATATCATGCTATTTATGTTTACAATAATTAATATAACAATGTTACCGTAAATGTATCCTTTTTATACAAACATGTTTATTATCATAGGACGGATTTGCGACTGCGTGAGCTGCTCTGAAAAAATAAAAGGGCTTTTTATTTGAGTAACGGTATCAAAGACTCTGTGGTGTTACCAACCTGCTGCCACATATCAAATGAAATCAACAGTTCATAATTTTTACCTTCACTTAAATTAATTCCATATCTCCAGGATGACTCATGTTGTACCTCTTGTGTTTGCATTTTGCTTGGGAGCGGTGGTACCTGCTTTGAGCTACCCGGAGACAGCTTTCGCCCCGCCGGTTCAGCCCTGTCTTGCGCCCTTGCAATGGGAGGGCAGATCCGTCGAATACAACCACAACACAGGACGAAATACACGGGCCTCGGTGTCGTATGATGCACAGAACCACAGAATAAGGCTTCTTCAACAGAATAAAAGACATACACCATGCCAGAAGTAAGCAGGCTAATTTGAAACATTCGTTTTTATTCATGAATAGCGTTTGTCCAACTGCTGAGGTCAAGTAAACAAAGGTTAGGTATTGTGGATACTGATGAAATACCGATGATGGCCGCTACAAAGCGTCAATATGGCTTGAGCTGTCCCTCTACCATTTTGATTGCGGACCTAAATAGACAATAACAGCAAAATTATGAAACAAAAATATCCAATCTAAGACATTTTGTGTGATATAGAACCTTTACCAATATAATAAGACTATAAATGTTTTTGAATTCATATTTTAAATAATAAGCATATGTGTTCTTTATGAACTAGAACTGTTTTATGTTCAGACCTATGAGTCAGCACTGCTGACCTTCATGAAAGCAGTTGATCCAGTGCCCTGTTTTTGGATAAGCTCTCCGTACCCCTAATAGGCCTAATATGCTCACCAGACACGTCGCGTGCGCCACAAAATTAATTTAGAAATCCATGTTCAATTATTGCACCCACACTGCTCGCACGCGACCACAAGCGTCTGCGATGCCAAGGGCTAAAATAGAAGTCATTCCTATTGCTGACACCAATCGCGCTGAAAGTCCCGCCTCTCCCATCTCCCCATTGGTTTATAGAAGCAGGTACCCACGTGCCATCTCATTGGTTATACCCACGTGGGTGATTGAAAGACGAACTGTTTTGCCGATTGTCGTGGTAATACTATGAAAGATGCGATCACCATATAAATTCAACGATGAAAGATCCTGCAAGGAGGAGAGATGACTAGAAACGATTCAGTTGGCCGTTTTGTGTTGATTAATGGTCAGAGTAGAGGAGTTTCAGGTAAAATAACAACTCATTGTTTATATCCCAGGACAAATTAGTTAGCAACAGCAAGCTAGCTAAATAGGACAAATTAGCTAGCAAGTGCAAGCTCACTAGCTAAATTGCCATACATGATTAATGCTTTTCGACCTGTCCCCAAATTAATGTCATTAGTTCAGAGTTTATTTTGATATTTTAACCTGCGTGTCGTGATCGCTTTTGGTGTAGGGGGACAAAATACATTTATGCACAATAGCGCATGCGCGCAGCCGGTTTTGGGTTCCATGTAAGTAAAACAAATGACAACAGCCAGAGCCAAAAGAGGAAAAGCGTTTTTCTCACAGCATAGATAGACCTTGAACAATAATCTAATTACTTGGTTATTATCAATGATCAATCAGTAATGCAAAAGGCAATATAGTAGGCCTAATGTTAAAAGGACTAGCCCTGCATTTCTTGTTGAATAGCTACTATTTACCTAGCTACAGTATGATTGATTCAAATCACATGCATTCTCTCCTATTATTACAAACTTGACATTTTAATATTTCCTTTGTTTTGCACTCACTCTCCAGATACTTTGAGTTTATCTACCTGTACAACAGTGGCCTGCTGTTCCAGATCGAGCAGAAGACGAAGCAGTGTTCTAAGATCCCTTTGACCCAGACCTGGGACCCCTTTGACATCCCTATGAACTCCACCTATGAGGACCAGTACTTTATCGGTGGACCTGGAGACATGATCGAGGTGCAGGAGTGGTCAGATAGGAAACCAGCCCGCAAAAGTAAGTAAGTGCCTTTAAACGGGGTATGGTAGTATGGTAGTAGGTTCCAGGCGCACCGGTTTGTGCGTCAAGAACTGCAATGCTGCTGTGTTTTTCACACTCAACAATTTTCCCTGTGACTCAAAAATTGTCCACCACCCAAAGGACATCCAGCCAACTTGACACAACTGTGGGAAGCATTGGAGTCAACATGGGCCAGCATCCCTGTGGAACGCTTTCGACACCTTGTAGAGTCCATGTCCCGTCGAATTGAGGCTGTTCTCAGGGCAAAAGGGGGTGCAACTCGAGTTTAGGAAGGTGTTCCTACACTCACTCCATTGTGTTACCAGGTGCTTGTTGAAAAACTGTATACTTAGAAGGAAGTGAAGCTCCCTGATGAAGGTCCATTGAAGACCAAAACGTTGGTTTATAAATGTTTGGAAGCATCAAGCTCACCTGGCTGGCAAACACCATCTTATTTAGAAGAAACAGGAAATGCTTCAATGTTTACTTTTATTTTCATATACAGAGCAATGTTAAACCAGTAGAAATCAACTTTTTCAAGATGAAAGACAATGGCCAGAGCTTACCTATAATGTTGCACAATGATTTAAGTCATTGTTTTAGTCAAAGTATGATACATTTGGGCTTGAGTGACAAATCCAAACTGCAAATCCGTGTGAATGAACCAATTCTTTTCTGCCTACATTTCGTTTCAGGGCTGGGTTTTATTTGAATGTTACCACCCACCAGCATGGCATTGCTTATTTATTTAATTAAATAGGAAAGTCAGTTAAGAACAAATTCTTATTTACAGTGGCCTAGGAACTGCCTTGTTCAGGGGCAGAATGACAGATTTTTACCTTGTCAGCTCGGGGATTCGATCCAGAAAGTTTTCGGTTACTGGCCCAACGCTCTAACCACTAGGCTACCTGATTATTATCAATCAGAAACAACTGTAAAGTTATTCTTCTTATCGACTCAGAGAACCAAACAGCCTTGTGTTTTACTTGGCCAACTGAGCAATGGTTCAAATACATTTTAAAATATGGGGTGCAAATTTAAAATAGGGGGTGCAAACATATGTTTTTGCACCATTTTTTTTTTACCAGAACATTATCATAATCAATTGGATAATTTATAAATGTTCACTTATTTTTTAGCTAGTCTGTTTAAAAAAATATATATTATAGTTTTATAAATGGTATAAATGTGTGATATGCTCCCCCCATAGCCCCAAGATGAATGGTTTTGATCTTTAAAGTTTTGTTTCACTGCAATTTATAGAAGATGCCAAAACTGGATATAACAATAGGCCAGTGTGGCCCAATTTTTTAAAATTTTCCATTTGTTAGTAGTTACTATCTTGTCTCATCGCTACAACTCCCGTACGGGCTCGGGAGAGATGAAGGTCGAAAGCCATGCGTCCTCCAAAACACAACCCAACCAAGCCGCACTGCTTCTTAACACAGCGCTCATCCAACCCGGAAGCCAGCCGCACCAATGTGTCGGGCGCACTGCACCCGGGCCGCTACAGGAGTCGCTGGTGCGCGATGAATCAAGGATATCCCTACCGGCCAAACTCTCCCTAACGACGCTAGGCCAATTGTGCGTCACGGACCTCCCGGTCACGGCCGGCTGCGACAGAGCCTGGGCACGAACCCAGGGTCTCTGGTGGCACAGCTACCACTGCGCCACCCAGGATGCCCAGTGGGGCAAAGTTTTCCCTAAATCAATACTTATGACATATCCAGCTCCAGAACCAGCCACAGAGCCAGTTGGCTAATATTTTGAATACGGTGTAGTAATTATTTTTTAAGCAACATCTGATAACATTAGCTAGCTAGATAATGTTAGCAAGATAGCTAGCTAGATAAGGTTAGCATTCAAGCTAGCTTCACTGACAGCCTTCAGTGCCCTATTTCTGTTGCAGGGGGTCCGTTCGAAATTAAGAAAATGCTTGTTATTGTTATTAAAATCAATATTTTTCAAATCAAATTGTATTTGTCACATGCGCCGAATACAACAAGTGTAGACTTTATTGTGAAATGCTTATTTGCCCTTAACTCACAGAAACATTTGCTGAATAAACTAAAGGAAAAATAGTAACAAAATAAAATAATAGCAGATAACAATTGATCGAGACAGGTGATGATGACAGACTCCAGTCTCGATGAATGAGAGAATATTTTAAATAGAGAAGATGGAGAAAAATTTGTATTTACTTTAGTAACTGAGCATTTTCTGAATTCAAACTGACCCCCTGCAAATGAACATGGATATTTTATGAGACTTGTGTTTCCACGAATTGAGGACGAAGACCGCAAGGTTGGTCAAAAATTCTGTGCTACACCAAACGGTACCTATTCTGTAACTCGCAGTAAGGGATACCAAAATGTTTTGGTTAAATCACATTATCTGGTGTAACAATCTGTAGCTAAAAGAACTGGTGAATGTACAATGATGGGAGAAGTGGTCATGGTGGAATTGCCATTCCAAAGAAACATACAGTAAGTTCAGGGAACACTTGTCGGTCAGGGAACACTTTGTCATGATCAAACTGCCATTCAGCTCCTCTTGAGTCATCTTCTAACAGGCATGCTTAGGAAAATATTTGCTCAGGAAAAAAAAATCAAGCGTATCAGTTTTTGAGATTTACAACTATTAAATTGTTGTATTTTTGTTTCTCCTCACTGTTAGCTAGCTAGTAAACAAAACTAGCTTAGTTGCTGGATAGCTAATATATGTTATTTACAACTGTTTGGAATCCTATCTTGCGTCATGCCTATAAATTTGTCATTTTGAAATGCATCCACAGTCATAATCATAAGCAATGTCAACCCTCATCAATTATGCTACATAACTAGCTAGTAAAACTATTTAAAGTTGCTGATGTTACACATTTGCTAAAAAGTTACAAATGGGAGGCCTGGCGCATAGTAACAAGTTAGCAGGTGCCAGGCTAACTAGCTAGCAATCTCCAGTCATGTACTAACGTTTGCTGGTAAACCTAGCTTTAGGTGGCTGGTTGTAATGTTATAGCTTGCTGTTTAGTAGCCATATCTACAACTAAAAAGAGAAGAGCTTTTACAATGGAGATACAATAGATGTCTGACTTTAAAACCTCTTCTATTTATAGTCATAGATATGGCTACCTGTAGTTGTTTAGCAAATTTTGTCATCTAAACCCAGCAAAAAAAGAAATGCCCTTTTTCAGGACCCTGTCTTTCAAAGATAATTAGTCAAAATCCAAATAACTTCACAGATCTTCATTGTAAAGGGTTTAACTTCTGTAGGGTAGGGGGCAGCATTCGGAATTTTGGATGAAAAGCATGCCCAAATTAAACGGCCTGCTACTCGGGCCCAGAAGATATGATATGCATATAACTAGTAGATTTGGATAGAAAACACTCTAAAGTTTCCAAACCTGTTACAATAGTGTCTGTGAGTATAACAGAACTGATTTGGCAGGCGAAAACCCGAGACAAATCCATTCAGGAAGTAGTTTTTTGGGGGTTTTGTAGTTTTCTATTCAATGCCATTACAGGATCCATTGACTTAGGACTCAATTTGCAGTTCCTATGCCCTCCACTAGATGTCAACAGTCTTTAGAAATTGTTTCAGGCTTGTATTCTTGTAAATGAGTGAGTAAGACCATGAATGAGTGGACCCTGATGTGTCACAGAGCTTTTTCATGCTCAATCCCGAGAGAGTGCATTTCTTGTTTACCTTTTATATTGAAGACGTTATTTTCCGGTTGAAATATTATAGATCATTTAGGCTAAAAACAACCTGAGGCTTGAATATAAACATCGTTTGACATGTTTCTATGAACTTTATGGATACAATTTGGATGTTTTGTCTCCCTGTTTTGACTGCGTTTGAGCCTGTGGATTACTGAAGAAAACGCGAACAAAACAGAGATTTTTGGACATAAAGAGACTATCGAACAAAAGGAACATTTATTGAGCAAATGAATGTCTTTTGAGTGCAACCATATGAAGATCATCAAAGGTAAGGGATTCATTTACATTTACATTTACATTTAAGTCATTTAGCAGACGCTCTTATCCAGAGCGACTTACAAATTGGTGAATTCACCTTCTGACATCCAGTGGAACAGCCACTTTACATTAGTGCATCTAAATCATTTAAGGGGGGGGGGGTGAGAAGAATTACTTTATCCTATCCTAGGTATTCCTTGAAGAGGTGGGGTTTCAGGTGTCTCCGGAAGGTGGTGATTGACTCCGCTGTCCTGGCGTCGTGAGGGAGTTTGTTCCACCATTGGGGGGCCAGAGCAGCGAACAGTTTTGACTGGGCTGAGCGGGAACTGTACTTCCTCAGTGGTAGGGAGGCGAGCAGGCCAGAGGTGGATGAACGCAGTGCCCTTGTTTGGGTGTAGGGCCTGATCAGAGCTTGGAGGTACTGCGGTGCCGTTCCCCTCACAGCTCCGTAGGCAAGCACCATGGTCTTGTAGCGGATGCGAGCTTCAACTGGAAGCCAGTGGAGAGAGCGGAGGAGCGGGGTGACGTGAGAGAACTTGGGAAGGTTGAACACCAGACGGGCTGCGGCGTTCTGGATGAGTTGTAGGGGTTTAATGGCACAGGCAGGGAGCCCAGCCAACAGCGAGTTGCAGTAATCCAGACGGGAGATGACAAGTGCCTGGATTAGGACCTGCGCCGCTTCCTGTGTGAGGCAGGGTCGTACTCTGCAGATGTTGTAGAGCATGAACCTACAGGAACGGGCCACCGCCATGATGTTAGTTGAGAACGACAGGGTGTTGTCCAGGATCACGCCAAGGTTCTTAGCGCTCTGGGAGGAGGACACAATGGAGTTGTCAACCGTGATGGCGAGATCATGGAACGGGCAGTCCTTCCCCGGGAGGAAGAGCAGCTCCGTCTTGCCGAGGTTCAGCTTGAGGTGGTGATCCGTCATCCACACTGATATGTCTGCCAGACATGCAGAGATGCGATTCACCACCTGGTCATCAGAAGGGGGAAAGGAGAAGATTAATTGTGTGTTGTCTGCATAGCAATGATAGGAGAGACCATGTGAGGTTATGACAGAGCCAAGTGACTTGGTGTATAGCGAGAATAGGAGAGGGCCTAGAACAGAGCCCTGGGGGACACCAGTGGTGAGAGCGCGTGGCGAGGAGACAGATTCTCGCCACGCCACCTGGTAGGAGCGACCTGTCAGGTAGGACGCAATCCAAGCGTGGGCCGCGCCGGAGATGCCCAACTCGGAGAGGGTGGAGGGGAGGATCTGATGGTTCACAGTATCGAAGGCAGCCGATAGGTCTAGAAGGATGAGAGCAGAGGAGAGAGAGTTAGCTTTAGCAGTGCGGAGCGCCTCCGTGATACAGAGAAGAGCAGTCTCAGTTGAATGACTAGTCTTGAAACCTGACTGATTTGGATCAAGAAGGTCATTCTGAGAGAGATAGCGGGAGAGCTGGCCAAGGACGGCACGTTCAAGAGTTTTGGAGAGAAAAGAAAGAAGGGATACTGGTCTGTAGTTGTTGACATCGGAGGGGTCGAGTGTAGGTTTTTTCAGAAGGGGTGCAACTCTCGCTCTCTTGAAGACGGAAGGGACGTAGCCAGCGGTCAGGGATGAGTTGATGAGCGAGGTGAGGTAAGGGAGAAGGTCTCCGGAAATGGTCTGGAGAAGAGAGGAGGGGATAGGGTCAAGCGGGCAGGTTGTTGGGCGGCCGGCCGTCACAAGAAGCGAGATTTCATCTGGAGAGAGAGGGGAGAAAGAGGTCAGAGCACAGGGTAGGGCAGTGTGAGCAGAACCAGCGGTGTCGTTTGACTTAGCAAACGAGGATCGGATGTCGTCGACCTTCTTTTCAAAATGGTTGACGAAGTCATCTGCAGAGAGGGAGGGGGGGGGAGGGGGAGGAGGATTCAGGAGGGAGGAGAAGGTGGCAAAGAGCTTCCTAGGGTTAGAGGCAGATGCTTGGAATTTAGAGTGGTAGAAAGTGGCTTTAGCAGCAGAGACAGAGGAGGAAAATGTAGAGAGGAGGGAGTGAAAGGATGCCAGGTCCGCAGGGAGGCGAGTTTTCCTCCATTTCCGCTCGGCTGCCCGGAGCACTGTTCTGTGAGCTCGCAATGAGTCGTCGAGCCACGGAGCGGGAGGGGAGGACCGAGCCGGCCTGGAGGATAGGGGACATAGAGAGTCAAAGGATGCAGAAAGGGAAGAGAGGAGGGTTGAGGAGGCAGAATCAGGAGATAGGTTGGAGAAGGTATGAGCAGAGGGAAGAGATGATAGGATGGAAGAGGAGAGAGTAGCGGGGGAGAGAGAGCGAAGGTTGGGACGGCGCGATACCATCCGAGTAGGGGCAGTGTGGGAAGTGTTGGATGAGAGCGAGAGGGAAAGGATACAAGGTAGTGGTCGGAGACTTGGAGGGGAGTTGCAATGAGGTTAGTGGAAGAACAGCATCTAGTAAAGATGAGGTCGAGCGTATTGCCTGCCTTGTGAGTAGGGGGAAGGTGAGAGGGTGAGGTCAAAAGAGGAGAGGAGTGGAAAGAAGGAGGCAGAGAGGAATGAGTCAAAGGTAGACGTGGGGAGGTTAAAGTCGCCCAGGACTGTGAGAGGTGAGCCGTCCTCAGGAAAGGAGCTTATCAAGGCATCAAGCTCATTGATGAACTCTCCGAGGGAACCTGGAGGGCGATAAATGATAAGGATGTTAAGCTTGAAAGGGCTGGTAACTGTGACAGCATGGAATTCAAAGGAGGCGATAGACAGATGGGTAAGGGGAGAAAGAGAGAATGACCACTTGGGAGAGATGAGGATCCCGGTGCCACCACCCTGCTGACCAGAAGCTCTCGGGGTGTGCGAGAACACGTGGGTGGACAAAGAGAGAGCAGTAGGAGTAGCAGTGTTATCTGTGGTGATCCATGTTTCCGTCAGTGCCAAGAAGTCGAGGGACTGGAGGGAGGCATAGGCTGAGATGAACTCTGCCTTGTTGGCCGCAGATCGGCAGTTCCAGAGGCTACCGGAGACCTGGAACTCCACGTGGGTCGTGCGCGCTGGGACCACCAGATTAGGGTGGCCGCGGCCACGCGGTGTGGAGCGTTTGTATGGTCTGTGCAGAGAAGAGAGAACAGGGATAGATAGACACATAGTTGACAGGCTACAGAAGAGGCTACGCTAATGCAAAGGAGATTGGAATGACAAGTGGACTACACGTCTCGAATGTTCAGAAAGTTAAGCTTACGTAGCAAGAATCTTATTGACTAAAATGATTGAAATGATACAGTACTGCTGGAGTAGGCTAGCTGGCAGTGGCTGCGTTGTTGACACTACACTAATCAAGTCGTTCCGTCGAGTGTAATAGTTTCTACAGTGCTGCTATTCGGGGCTAGCTGGCTAGCTAGCAGTGTTGATTACGTTACGTTAAAAGAACGACAATAGCTGGCTAGCTAACCTAGAAAATCGCTCTAGACTACACAATTGTCTTAGAACAAAGACGGCTATGTAGCTAGCTAGCTACGATCAAACAAATCAAACCGTTGTACTGTAATGAAGTGAAATGAAAATGTGATACTACCTGTGGAGCGAAGCGGAATGTTGACCGGGTAGTTGAAGTTCTATTCGGTAGGGATTGGCTAGCTGTTGGCTAGCTAGCTAGCAGCATCTCCTACGTTAAGGACGACAAATAGCTGGCTAGCTAACCTCGGTAAATTAAGATAATCACTCTAAGTCTACACACTCTAAACTACACAATTATCTTGGATACGAAGACAGCAAAGACAACTATGTAGCTAGCTAACACTACACTAATCGAGTCGTTCAGTTGAGTGTAATAGTTTCTACAGTGCTGGTAGACAGTGGACGTTAGCTAGCTGCTTAGCTAGCTGCTGGGCAGATAGCAGTGTAGACTACGTTAGGACGACGAAATACGATAATTACGCAATTATCTTTGATACAAAGACGGCTATGTAGCTAGCTAAGAAGAAATTGCCAAGATTAGACAAATCAAACCGTTGTACTATAATGAAATGTAATGAAAATGTAATGAAAAGTTATACTACCTGCGGACCGAAGTGTTTTGTAACTCTTCTGCTTGGCTGGTTACTGTTCGTAATGATTTGTCAACTGGGCTATGTTCTCAAATAATCGTAAGGTATGCTTTCGCCGTAAAGCATTTTTAAAATCTGACACCGTGGTTGGATTCACAGGAAGTTTAAAGTTTAAAGATGATGTAACATATGTTTTGTTTTCTGAATATTTATAATGAGTATTTCAATATTTTGAATTTGGCGCTCTGCAATCTCACTGGATCTCGCAATCTCACTGGATGTTTTCCAGGTGGGACGTAGCGTCCCACATACCCTAGAGAGGTTAAACACTGTTTCTCATGCTTGTTAACGATCGTTACCCCCCCCCCCCCTCATAGCCTGCTTGGTAACGTTATGTGTTAATAACATTTAGGCTACAACACATTTTCCTTCCTTTAAAAGAAAACTACACAGGAAGATATCATGTGGTATGCGCGTGACCTGGAACTGGCTCTCTGCCAGTAGTCTGACTCATTCCCCTCTCATTCAGTCCCACAACACAGTAGAAGCCTCATTCAAATTTCTGTAGATGGTTGACATCTAGTGGAAGCCCTAGGAAGTGAATCTTCATTCATATCCCAAGGGGATTTCAATAGGGAATGGGTTGAATATATACCAACCTCAGATTTCTCACTTCCTGTTTGGATTTGTTCTCAGGTTTTTGTCTGCCATATGAGTTCTGTTATACTCACATACATCATTTAAACAGTTTTAGAAAAACTTCAGAGTGTTTTCCATCCAATACTAATAATAATATGCATATATTAGCAACTGAGACTGAGGAGCAGGCCGTTTACTCTGGGCACCCCTGGGAACCTTTCATCCAAGCTACTCAATAGCCTTTCAGGGGCTCTGACAGTCTTTTTTGGTCATTCTGCTGAAGTGCTTCCTGAAATAGTTGGACAGCGTTGTCAGTCAGGGTGTTCTGACTGACTTGTACATTTCTAAAGGCATTTGACGCTTTAGCAGTATCCTCCTGATGATCCTCAGTCCCTTGAGTTGAATGGCTGAAGACGTAGATCCACTCTGTTTCGTCTCCGTTGTGATCCATGCTCCGTTTGGATCTCATAGGATCGCGGTGCAACTTCTCTCTGCACACACCCTTGCTGCATCCAGATTCCTGTAGTGATGTCTCGGAGTCGTACATGATCTCCAGGTTTCAGTTCAGGTAAGTGCCTTGCACTTTTACCGTGTTGCTGTTTTTGTCTGTCTTTCTGTTTTTCCTTTGCGAATAGTGACTTTGTGAGCACCTCTGGGTGTTAGCAAGTCCTCATGGATGGGTAGGTTGGTTCTGATGCGATGTCCCATCAACATTTGTGCAGGTGAAAGTCCGTTCTGCAGTGGTGCGCTGCGGAAGATCATCAGATTTTTTAGGAAATTCTCCTTTCCAACGTGTGCCTTTTTCATCAGACCTTTGACGATTTTGGCTGAACTCTCTGCTAAGCCGTTGGACCTTGGGTAGTTGGGGCTGGAAATGTTGTGTCGGAATCCCCAGTCGTTAGCGAACTATCGGAATTCGGAACTTGAGAACTGCGGGCCATTGTCTGAGTACAGTTCAGATGCAACCCCATGTCTTGCAAAGACTGATTTCAGGTAGGTGATTACAGCTTTGCTGGAAGTAGTTGGCAGTGTTGCTACTTCACGGTAGTTTGAGTAGTAGTCGGTAACAACAATGTGACTTTTGCCATTGCAGTCAAAAAGGTCAACTCCAACTTTGTAGTAGGTGTCTGTTGGGTACTGGATGAGGGATTAGCGGCTCTGCTTGCTGCTTTGGCAGTTCACATGAAGGTCTGGCTGATTTCCTGGTTCAATCTTGGCCAGTACATTACTTCTCATGCTCGTCGTTTGCATTTTTCCTCACCCAAGTGGCCGTCGTGTATTTTCTGTAGCATTTCTTTACATAGTGTCATGGGAATGATAATCTTGTTGCCTTATGTCTGGAACACTATGTCACCCACAACGGTGCGCTCTGCTCTGCACATCCAGTAATCCTGTACTCTCTTTGGACAGTTGTTTTTCTGTGCGGGCCATCTTATCAGTGTTGTTTCTTTCAACTCTGTCATTGTTTGGTCAGCCGTAGTCTCTCTTTTGATCTGCTCCATTCTCTCAGAAGACACAGGAAGTGATGCTACGATCATGTCAACGTAGGCCTGAATCTGTGTTTTTATGTGTGTCGAAGCTCTCTTTCTTGTTGACTGCTCAAGAAAGCGTGTCGTGGCGAACATGAACTTTCCCGGGGTATAGATCATCTTCACATCATACTTTTGCAGTCGGATCAACATTCTCTGGATTCTCATTGGTAAATCGTTCAGTGGCTTAGATATGATTGACACCAATGGTCTGTGGTCGGTTTCTACTTCGAAGTCTCGTCCTTAGACTTATTAGTGAAACCTTTCACAAGCGTATGTGCTCGCCTGTAGTTCTTTCTCTATTTGTGCATACCTTGTCTCTGCGCCTGTCAAGGTTCTGGACTCATAAGTGACGGGTTGCCATATGTCTTCATGCTGTTGCAGAAGAACTGCACCTAGGCCAAACTGACACATCTGCAGAAATCCATGTGCTTTTCTCTGAATCATAGAACTGTGATTGTCTTCTTTAGGTTTTTGAAGCAGTTTTCCTGTTCATGGGACCATTCCCATTAATTTTTCTGTTCCAGAAGACATCTGAGTGGAGCGGACTGTGCTGACAGTTGAGGTATGAACTTTGCAAGGTAGGGGATCAGGCCCATTAAGCGTCTCACGTCGTCCTGGTTTTTCGGACGCTCCATGTTGTTGATGGCTGATGTTTTCCTCGGGTTTCGTCCTCTGAAAGTACGTCTCCCACGAAGGTAAGTGTTTTCATACCAAACTCGCATTTGTTCTTGTTTAGTTTTAGGTTGACTTTCCGTGGTTGGCAACTTGAAATGCTTTATTGAGATCTCTCGGGTCTAGCCATATCCTGAGATCGCCCTTCTTTTTCACCACAATAACCAGTGAGCTTACCCAGTGTGTAGGTTCATCCATTATTGTCCATCTTTACATATTTTGTGTTCTCCTGGTAAACATCCAAGACCCTCAAACACATCCTCATACTCAGCCAGTAATGATTTTTGGTCATTTTCACTCTGTGACGTCACTACATAACTCTTTTCAACAAATTGAGCTTTTCACATGCATTGATTCCTAGAATAGGCTGTACACTCATTTCCACGATCAGCAGCTGTGCTCTGAACTGTTTTCCTTTGTGCTGTAAAGTTACTATGCAGCTTCCTTTGACTGGTACGTTCTCCCCAGTATAACCAGTAACCTTAATTTTCACCGGGTGTATTTTGCTCTTCACCTTCAGTGTTTTGTAGTCATCCAGCGACAACAGGTTTACCTGTGCTCCAGTATCAAGCTTGAATGATATTATAGTTTCATTCACAGTCAATATCACATTCCATTCAGCTTTTACCACATTGCATATTTCCACAGAATCAACAAAGAATTATTCAATCTCCTCCTTGACTGTGTGAACCTTTTACTTTGTAACCTCAGCTTTGCAGCATTTTGAGACACTATTATTTTTCCAACAGTTGTTGCATGATTTTCCATATGGAGGGCAATTTTTTGGCTTGTGGATAAATCCACATGTAGTGTTTTGATGTCTCTTTTGCTTGTTTTTGTTTTGTAAGTTGTTGTGTGTGGTGCTCCTCTCTTTTTATTGCCTGCGCTGACATCTCAACCCTGCGTAGCTTAGCTTGTGCTCTGGTGGTTTCAGCTGCTCGGCACATTCACTTCACTAAATCTTGCTCATGCAGCAATCTCTCCTTGAGTCCATTATCAAGTATGCCACAGACTATCCTGTCTTTCACTAGTGAGTCTTTCAGATTTTCAAATTCACACGTTTTGCTCAGTGTGTTCAGCCAAATACTGGTCAAAACAGACTCCCTGATTCTGATCATGAGAGAAAAACTTGTATCTCTCAAACGTGACGTTCTGGCTTGGTACAAAGTATCGACCAAAACTACCAACCAAAAGTACCAACCTCAAATTTAGCCATTAGCACAGTCCATGTCAAGTTTGCATCATCTTGCTGAAAGTTATTGAACATGTCCAATGCATCCTCTCCAATAACATGCAGAAAAATGGAAGCTTTCAATTTGTCATCATCTCCCTCTGCTCCACTGGCTGCTAGGTAGATATTGAATCTCTGCTTGAAACGTTTCCAATTGTCAGCTAAATTGCCTGCTAACTGCATAGGAGTAGGAGGACTAAGCCTATCCATGACGGAGAACAGGAACAGTGTCAATTTCTCTTACTTCAGCATGTTGCTCATCAACTTGCTAGTCAGATTCCAATGCAGCCTCGCTCTCGCTGCTGTCACTCTTGCTGCTGCGGCTCGTTGTCCTCGCTCTCGCTGCTGTCACTCACTGCTGCGGCTCGTCCTCACTCTCGCTGCTGTCACTCTCGCTGCTGTCACTCTCGCTGCTGCGGCTCGTTGTCCTCGCTCTTGCGACTACTCACGTCACTTGACTTGTGGTAGAATGTTCAATTTTCGTTGCAGAAACTACCAATCTAACACCATGTTATGTTTGGTCCTTGTATGATGACAAACCGGGGCGTACGTTTAACTACTTTTAATGAACATATACTTCAGCTAGCAACTGCCCGAGTTACACCAGGAATGCACAATCCGTCCGTCAGTGCTCAAACTGTCCGCAATAGGCTGAGAGAGGCTGGACTGAGGGCTGTTGTAAGGCAGATCTTCACCAGACATCACCGGCAACGACGTCGCCTATGGGCACAAACCCACCGTTGCTGGACCAGACAGGACTGGCAAAAAGTGCTCTTCACTGACGAGTCGCGGTTTTGTCTCACCAGGGGTGATGGTCGGATTCGTGTTTATCGTTGAAGGAATGAGCATTACACAGAGGCCTGTACTCTGGAGAGGGATCGTTTTGGAGGTGGAGCGTCCATCATGGTCTGGGGCGGTGAGTCACAGCATCATAGGACTGAGCTTGTTGTCATTGCAGGCAATCTCAATGCTGTGCGTTACAGGGAAGACATCCTCCTCCCTCATGTGGTACCCTTCCTGCAGGCTCATCCTGACATGACCCTCCAGCATGACAATGCAACCTGCCATACTGCTCGTTCTGTGGTTGATTTCCTGCAAGACAGGAATGTCAGTGTTCTGCCATGGCCAGAGAAGAGCCCAGATCTCAATCCCATTGAGCACATCTGGGACCTGTTGGATCGGTGGGTGGGGGCAAGGGCCATTCCCACTAGAAATGTCTGGGTACTTGCAGGTGCCTTGGTGGAAGAGTGGGGTAACATCTCACAGCAAGAACTGGCAAATCTGGTGCAGTCCACGAGGAGGAGATGCACTGCAGTACTTAATGCAGCTGGTGGCCACACCAGATACTGATTGTTACTTTTGACCCTCCCTTTTTTCAGGGACACATTATTCCATTTATGTTAGTCACATGTCTGTGGAACTTGTTCAGTTTGTCTGTTGTTAAATCTTATGTTCATACAAATATTTACACGTTAAGTTTGCTGAAAATAAACGCAGTTGACAGCGACAGGACGTTTCTTTTTTTGCTGTGTTTAGATTAGCTGGGTACCTACCTAATTAAGTCAGCAAACATAAAAATGATTTGATTTCAAAATGAAGTTATTTTGTCAGCTTGTATATTTAGCAATGAGTCCGCTGATAGGAACATCACTGAAAGACATCCAATAGCTCTACTGAACAAGGACAACCATATCTACACACACAATGACTTATTGAAAACAAGCCCAGATTCCCCCAGGGTGAAAATCCCCTTTTTATTAAGGGGTTCAGTGCAAAGTGCTTGTCAGGAGATGACAAGCAACTTATTTCAAAAGGTCAAGGGCATCATGTGAATCAGTCAACGGTCAACACAGATTTTGTCCACTTGACCCCTGGTGGCGATTTTTCCTAGTTGTCTTGCTGCAAATTGGCTCTTGGTGAAATGGGATCGTTTTCACCAGTCTGAGAATACAGACCCTTGCAAAGTATCCTATTTGTATGTTGTGATGTCTAACTCATAATTGTGCATTATTGTGGAAGATATCCATGTGCATAGTGTTTTTTCAAGTATACATTTTAAGGGATTTTCAGAATTTATTGAAAATATCGTGATAGAGGTTGTCAAAGGGCAGTTGGCCAGATTCAAACATAAGCAGACACTAGATATATGTCAAATGCTGCGCCAGTACTGCTAGGCCACATTAGCCACTATGTGACTAATGTTTAACTTCTTAAATCATGTGGAACAGACCACCAAGTCACAGCCTTGCCATGGACTGATTAACCTGTGTGTGTGGGGGGCGGGGAAGCTCATGTTTTTAACCTATGGTATTCTATGTAGACGCAACAGAACATTTTAATGTACAAATTTCCCCTCGGGGGACAATAAAGTCAATCCTAATCCTACCTCTCCCTGCTACACCAGATGAGGCGTGGGTGGGCGTCTACACAGTGAAGGACTGCTACCCTGTCCAAGAGACCTACACCAGGAACAGCAGCATCACTACCTCTACCCGCTTCTTTGACCTCCAGCTGGGCATCAGCGACCCGGAAGTCTTCACACCGCCCAGCAGCTGCCAGTCAGCCCGCCCAGAGAGGATGGACTCTGACTGCTGAGGCCTTCACCTTTCCCCTTTGACCCCATGCTCGTTGACCCCATGCTCGTTGACCCCATGCTCTGTTTTCACATTTCCCCCACTTTTTTTATTTTTAAATTTAACCTTTATTTAACTAGGCAAGTCAGTTAAGAACTAATTCTTATTAGTGCCGGTTTAGGTGTAGGTCCAACTGTCCCGACATCCCGGTTAGAGGATGTAGAATGACCATCAGGAGACAGGGAGACAAGGCACACTTTATTACCAAACACACACACATGGCAAACTGGAAGAGGAGACTATTAGTAGTGTACGTGTTGTAGTGGTTGACTACAAGAGAAGAGCATGTATTACATAATGGCATTACAGGCTAATGACTATGTAATAGCAATGAGGATGACACGTACTATAATGGTCAGGTATTAGCATAAGCTAATGTGGTACACAGTAGGATACAATAGTACACTATGGACAGAGCTACTAGCATGTATTAGCAGCTAGGCTAACAGTATGGCTTACAAAGAGAAGTTTGTAGCAGCCAACTAATGTAGCACACATTATGACAGAATATACAGGTGGGCTAGCATAGCATAGTATACACAAGATACAATTAGTGGCGAGCATATGTAAAATATACAAGATAAGCTAGCATGCCATCTTGGGTTCCATAACAACAATGAAGGGATTACTCCTCATGGCCTGGATACTGTACTGTAGCCAGAACTATGCCAAGCGGGTAGATAACTTGTTTTATGTTACATGGGATTGCAGACAGAAGTAATCCTAACATAACAACTACTGAAACATGTATAAGCATATACTAACATAATAATAATATCAGCCTATAACATGTAAGCAGATGTTTTGTAGTGATTTCTATGTTGAAAATGTTAAGAAGATTTGCTTGTCTATGGTGTATAATGAGGAGCAACCAGATGCTGAATTTGACATATTTATTAATTTGCTTGTTCCAGTTCCTAATAAGCATGCATCCATTAATAAAAATGACTGTAAAAACTGTTACATCTCTGTGGATTGATGAGGAATTGAAAAATGTTATGGTTGAGAGGGATGAGGCAAAAAGATTGACCAATATGTCCGGCTGCACAGCCGATTCGCAAACATTAAGAAATCATGTGACTAAACAAAATAAGAATCTGTACTTTGAAACAAAGATAAATTATATAAAGAATGATAATAAAAAGCTTTGGAGTATTGGGGCAAAAAGGGGCAACCTTGGCTCCATTCATTGAATCAGATGGCAAAAATCCACTGATATTGCCAAGTACTTTAATGATTTGTTCATTGACAAGAATAGCAAACTTTAGGCATGACATGCCAACATCAAATTCTGAACCTACACATCCATTTATAACTGACCAAATTATGAAAGACAAGCGTTGTAATTTTGTATTCCGTAATTTGAATGTGGAAGAGGTGAAACAATTATTGTTGTCTATCGACAATGACAAGCCACCTGGGTCTGACAACTTGGATGGAAAATTACTTAGGGTGATAGTGGATGATATTACCACTCCTTTTTGCCATCTCTTCAATCTAAGCCTTCAGGAAAGTGTGTGCACTCAGGTCTGGAAGAAAGCAAAAGTCATTCCGCTACCCAAGAATAGCAAAGCACCCTTTACTGGTTCAAACATCCAACCAAACATCAGCCTGTTACCAACCCTTAGTAAAGTTTTGAAAAAATACAATGCTATTTCACAGTAAAAATAATAATTGGTCTCTTCACAGTCCCCAAATCCAGAACAGATTATGGGAGGTGTACAGTACTACATAGAGCCATCACTACATGGAACTTCCACATGAAGTTACTCATGCAAGCAGTACAATTAGATAAAACATTTTTTTAAAGAGATAAAAATACACCTTATGGAACAGCAGGGAATGGGAAGACACACAGGCACAGACATATGGATACACTCACATGATAACATACGCACACTATACACACATGCACACGTGTGCATTTTATGTCGTAGATATGTGCTAGTGAAGTAGTGGACTGAGGGCACACACATAATGTGTTGTGAAATCTGCTGTGAATTGAGGACAGATAGGTGGTTGGCCGAAGCCTTAAGGGAGGAACAGATTTGTTTGTATATGACGGTAAAACATTCTTGTGACACAAATTTGTTGGCCCAATTCTTACACATTTTCTCCTGAAACATATATACTTTTTTTCTACCTTTATTTTACTAGGCAAGTCAGTTTAGAACAAATTCTTATTTTCAATGACAGCCTAGGAACAGAACCTGTTCAGGGGCAGAACGACAGATTTGTACCTTGTCAGCTCGGGATTTGAACTTGCAACCTTTCGGTTACTAGTCCAACACTCTAACCACTAGGCTACCCTGCCTCCCCAAAACTCAGCCGCTAAGAAAAATTTGCTCAACTACTAAACTTAAAACCAATCAGAACTCCCGTACATACACCTCGTGATGAAGGCTATGCTTCTATCTATGATGTAAACACAGCTTCTTGTGAAAACGTGAGAAGAGGAACATATACATAGCTAGCTAGCTCCCAGACTGAAAAAATAGAAATATCTGTTTTTGAGTGCACTTGAAATATGTTGCATACAATACGAATTGTCTTGACAATATGACGAGATAAATCTGTTTACCATTTAGCCAATTTATTGAAAGCTAGCCAATGTTACAGACAAGCCTACTGTAAATGTCAACTTGTGTTTCATTAGCCATCTCTCTGTCAGTTAATTAAATTGTTGAATGATGTTTTGGCATGATGCATACAGTATGTCTCATTTCAAATAACTAGCTGCAGGCTTAAAGAAACATACTTTGCATAGAAACCCAAATAAAAGCAGATAGATAGAAAGATGTGTGTGTGTGTCATGTATGCTAGAATGAGGGTTTAAAAGCGACAGCTGCATATTAGCCAATACATATGGCATAGCCTACACATAAAGCATACCTTGTAATACAATATAATATTTTCTAAAAAAAACAGTTGTACAATGTGCTCTGCAATAAGATAACTAGAGTTTGATTTGTAAACCAGATGAGTTCTCAAATAGCATCTGCCCAATACCATGGACGGCATGCATAATGTGGTTGCTTTGGAATATAAGGTACAGAGGTACAAAGCAGTTGGGAAATGAACGTTTGAGTTTCAGATACGTGAGGATATTCAGGTGGTTAAAATGAATAACTTTCCTACTAACAGTGCCGTGGGGGGCTCAATCGTACAGTCCAGAAATGAGAGCGTTGCCATCTATGCCAAAAGCCTGGGCCTCTGATGGAAGCGTTAGAACTGCCATCAATACATGCTTCTTTTTAGGAGCATTTGTGTGCCCGGGCCCCATATTGAAAGGCCCCCACCCATGTACAGTGGGGAGAACAAGTATTTGATACACTGATGATTTTGCAGGTTTTCCTACTTACAAAGCATGTAGAGGTCTGTCATTTTTATCATAGGTACACTTCAACTGTGAGAGATGGAATCTAAAACAAAAATCCAGAAAATCACATTGTATGATTTTTAAGTAATTAATTTGCATACATACATATATATATATATACATACATATATATACATACACATACACATACATATATATATATATACATACACACATATACAGTGCCTTGCGAAAGTATTCGGCCCCCTTGAACTATGCGACCTTTTGCCAAATTTCAGGCTTCAAACATAAAGATATAAAACTGTATTTTTTTGTGAAGAATCAACAACAAGTGGGACACAATCATGAAGTGGAACGACATTTATTGGATATTTCAAACTTTTTTAACAAATCAAAAACTGAAAAATTGGGCGTGCAAAATTATTCAGCCCCCTTAAGTTAATACTTTGTAGCGCCACCTTTTGCTGCGATTACAGCTGTAAGTCGCTTGGGGTATGTTTCTATCAGTTTTGCACACCGAGAGACTGAAAATTTTCCCCATTCCTCCTTGCAAAACAGCTCGAGCTCAGTGAGGTTGGATGGAGAGCATTTGTGAACAGCAGTTTTCAGTTCTTTCCACAGATTCTCAATTGGATTCAGGTCTGGACTTTGACTTGGCCATTCTAACACCTGGATATGTTTATTTTTGAACCATTCCATTGTAGATTTTGCTTTATGTTTTGGATCATTGTCTTGTTGGAAGACAAATCTCCGTCCCAGTCTCAGGTCTTTTGCAGACTCCATCAGGTTTTCTTCCAGAATGGTCCTGTATTTGGCTCCATCCATCTTCCCATCAATTTTAACCATCTTCCCTGTCCCTGCTGAAGAAAAGCAGGCCCAAAACATGATGCTGCCACCACCATGTTTGACAGTGGGGATGGTGTGATGAGCTGTGTTGCTTTTACGCCAAACATATCGTTTTGCATTGTTGCCAAAAAGTTCAATTTTGGTTTCATCTGACCAGAGCACCTTCTTCCACATGTTTGGTGTGTCTCCCAGGTGGCTTGTGGCAAACTTTAAACAACACTTTTTATGGATATCTTTAAGAAATGGCTTTCTTCTTGCCACTTTTCCATAAAGGCCAGATTTGTGCAATATACGACTGATTGTTGTCCTATGGACAGAGTCTCCCACCTCAGCTGTAGATCTTTGCAGTTCATCCAGAGTGATCATGGGCCTCTTGGCTGCATCTCTGATCAGTCTTCTCCTTGTATGAGCTGAAAGTTTAGAGGGACGGCCAGGTCTTGGTAGATTTGCAGTGGTCTGATACTCCTTCCATTTCAATATTATCGCTTGCACAGTGCTCCTTGGGATGTTTAAAGCTTGGGAAATCTTTTTGTATCCAAAATCGGCTTTAAACTTCTTCACAACAGTATCTCGGACCTGCCTGGTGTGTTCCTTGTTCTTCATGATGCTCTCTGTAACATTCATCTCTATGTGGATGATACAGTCATTTAGTCCTGTGCCTCTTCAGTACAGCAGGCCATTCATGACCTTCAGCATGGGTTTGACCAAGTTTGTTGTTCTCTTTGTCTCATAATATTGATCCTGAGGACCTGCATATTTCCTCATTGAAGGGATCCCAAATGTTGCAAGTTCCCCATTATAAATACTTGGGTATTTAGATTGATGATAAGCTCTCTTTTTAAAACACACATTAAGATTGTTTTTTTATATATAAAAAAACGGTCTCGCTTTGGAAAGTAGAAGGAATATTTTTCAAGCAACGCTTCTCTCAGTACCTGATTACGGTGATATAATCGAAATGCCTGCAGCAACCTCTGCTTTAAAACCTTTCGAATCAGTCTAAATGTTCTGATTACCAGAATGGTAGACAGCACTGTTTTTTTATCACTTGGGAACATTTTCGTTACATCACTGCATTTTGTACACAATAGTTCTGTTGGCTGGGAGTCTCTGACTACGAGAAGGGCCCAGCATTGTCAACTTTTTGTATTTAAAGCGGTTCTTCGGAGATGACTTCAGCTCACTTATTAACTGGAGATCCAGCCATTTTTAGACCCACTCTCTGGTCTGGCTGGTTCTGGAGGTCCCGCGGGTCTCCACTGACCTGGGGGAAAAAGCTTTTAGTTTGTATGCCCACAGCTCATGGAATAGCCTTTAGGCCATCTTGAAATTAGACTTGCTTGTCTCCATTGGACAGTTCAGATCAAGTTTAACCTGTAGTGACACCCCATCCCGTGAACGGGACCGTTGTCATCATCTGACACTAATTAGCATAACGCAACGGACATAAATCTTCCTAGAAAATATTCCTATTCATGAAAATCACAAGTGAAATATATTGGAACACAGCTTAGCCTTTTGTTAATCACCCTGTCATCTCAGATTTTCTAAATATGCTTTACAGCCAACGCTAGACAAGCATTTGTTTAAGTTTATCATAGCCTAGCATAGCATTATGCCTTGCTAGCAGCAGGCAACCTTGTCACAGAAATCAGAAAAGCAATCAAATTAAATCGTTTACCTTTGATGAACTTCGGGATGTTTTCACTCAAGAGACTCCCAGGTAGACAGCCATAGTTAATTTTCTCCCAAAATATTATTTTTGTTGGCGAAATAGCTCCATTTGTTCTTCACATTTGAGAAATCGCCCGGAAATTGCGGTCACCACAAACTGAAAAATATTCCAAATTAGCTCCATAATATCGACAGGAACATAGCAAACATTGTTTAAAATCCATCCTCAAGGTTTTTTTCTAATATCTATTCGATAATATATCCGTTGGGACAATTCGTTTTTCACTAGGACCGATTGGAGTAATGGCTACCTCTGTATTTTACACGAGAATCTTTCTCGGAGCCACCATGTGACCACTTACGCAATGTGGCCGCCTACTGCTATTCTTCAACAGGAATGCGTAAAACTACGTCACAATGCTGTAGACACCTTGGGGAATACGTAGAAAGCGTAAGCTCGTTGATGGTACATTCACAGCTGAATTGGGAGTCATTGGAACGCAGCACTTTCAAAACCTGTGGCACTTCCGGATTGGATTTTTCTCAGGCTTTCGCCTGCAACATCAGTTCTGTTATACTCACAGAGAATATCTTTACAGTTTTGGAAACGATAGAGTGTTTTCTATCCTTAAGCTGTCAATTATAGGCATATTCTAGCATCTTTTCCTGACAAAATATCCCTTTTAAAACGGGAACGTTTTTTTTCCAAAAATGAAAATACTGCCCCCTAACACTAAGGGTGTGAGAGTTGTGTTTGTTTTATTTCCTGTGGTCTAATCAGATGGGACATTTACCTAAATCTAATGAATTCTAATAATAGCAGGTTTATATTTTGAATAAATTAATGCAACAGGTTGCAATTGTTAGTTTACCGGTTATGAATATGGGTTAGTGCCGAGGTATCTTAAGGGGACACACACATGGACTTTTAATTGAACACATGTAAATTCTTTGGATAGGAAATGTACTGGAAACTTACTGTACACCTGGGATACGATATGTACGAAAGATTTGACTTTTCATTAATTTGTCTAATTTAGTAAGAAACACTTCTTTGAAGGGTTTGTATGACCTCTGACCTCTGCCCTGACTTTCCAGTGTGGTTTGATGCCATTCAGATGATGAATTTAAGGTAATTTGTAATACTGATTTGAAGGTGATTTATAATACTGATAATTCTGAAGAAGTTTAGAGTTCATAGCCATGTTTGTGAGTTGGACCAACAGGAAGAAGGAGAGGGCGTTTGAATAAGAGTAGGCTGTCTTGTCTATTTTCCTATGACCGTATGGGTGCAATATTTTATTTTTTTACCTTTTAACACATTCCATACATTTGTCAGGAGGATGTAATTTGCTATAAAATGCTGTGGCTCAAATCCCTCGTTGGGCCCACAACGAACCATCTAAGGGTGGTTTGTCGACCAGCTTCATTATGGCAATATATAATCTGTTTTATTAATACATTTTAAATAAAGCTATATCCTGATTGGTGATTGACCTTGATGTGGCATTTCATTATTGATGATTATTTCCATGACAAAAGTGAGAGACAAGAATTAATAAAATAAATAATCACAGCAAAGAAGTTTGTGAGCTAGAAAATGAACATCCTGACTGTCTGAGGCAGGGTGCTCTGCAATCATCCTACTCAAACTATTGACAGGGATAATGTGGCATTTCTTATTTGTCAGTATGAATGAAATGAGTGTGTCCTGCCTTGATGACCGTATTAGATTTACACCACTTGTCCTTTAGATTTTTGTAGTCCTGAATTATTAGTGAAAGCTAAAACGCTTCTTGTCCCAGAATGACATGCTAGCTATAAAGTTATCTGCTCCTGCTAGCTAGTAACAGATCACCTCATTGTAACTAGCTAGCAAGCTAGCTACATTACTAAGGTTGCTGTGTTTACATCTTGCATTAATGGCATCACGTTTCTACAACAAAATAAATTGATTTAAAATAAAATAATTAATAATAATAATTAATAAAAAATACTTTACATGATAGCAGTTTATCGGACGGAAATCTCTCTCTTGAGATGTCACCTGCTGTCTACTACCTTAGATACGGATAACGGGATTAGCAGATGTGATCAGCAGAGATAGTAACATGGATAGTACAGTGTAGTACTCTGAGGCATTTGCCTGTCCAGCTAGCGAACATAAAAGTAACTATTTCAATTTTCTTTGCAAGATTTGACATTGCCAACAAACTCAAATGTGTTCAGAAGAAATAAATATACACAATACGAAAAAAACAGCTTCTCCCTCGACAAAGATGGATCAACTCGAAAACTAAAGTCGATACAGTAGCTTGCTGCCCTTCTTTTTAGGGAGCGTGCAATTGGCATGCAGGAATGTCCCCCAGAGCTGTTGCCAGAGAATTTAATATGAATTTCTCTACCATAAGCCGCCTCCGTCGTTTTTAGAGATTTTGGCAGTACGTCGACCAGCCTCACAACCACAGACTACGTGTATGGCGTCGTGTGGGCGAGCGGTTTTCCAATGTCAACATTTTCAACAGAGTGCCCCATGGTGGCGGTGGGGTTATAATATAAGGTAGGCATAAGCTATGGACAACGAACACAATTGCATTTTATCGATGGCAATTTGAATGCACAGAGATACCGTGATGAGCTCCTGAGGCCCTATTGTTGTGCCATTCATCCACCACCATCAACTCGTGTTTCACTATGATGTATTTATTCCCAGTCACGTGAAATCCATAGATTGGGATCTAATCAATATATTTGAATTGACTGATTTCCTTATATAAACTGTAACTCAGTAAAATCTTTGAAATTGTCGCATGTTGCGTTTATACTTTTGTTCAGCATTTGAATGTCTCCTTGCTCTTCTCCTCCATCATCACTCTCTCTCCACCTCCTCATTGTTCCTTTTTGTTCTCCTTCACATCCAATTTGACTGTCAAAAAATGTTGTCCTACTTTTTCCAATAGTGGCTCATTTTTTCTGCACAATGATAAAGATATGGATAATCTCATAAAGAAAAACCTACTTGGCCAAAAAATATACATTTACTATTAGACTACATATCCCATAAGCCCACACAAGGTCGAAATATTGGGCTCGTTTGAGTAATAAGGTGAACACAACAGACTGTAGACGAAAGTCCAGGAGTGAAGTCGGTGGAGGTGCGACAGCTGAAAGTCGGACACGTAGTTGTCCAACAGGAAGGCAGTATATCACATTTTTTGTCATTGAAAAAGTTGAAGATATATTCCAATGAAGTTAGATCTATAATTGTTTTCTAAATATACAAGTAGGAAAGCATTAAGACAAATAATCCACTTGTTTAGAGAGCAAAATTTAGATTTTTGTTGTTGTAAACTAGTAATATGTTGCATGAGTGTGTTGGGGGCAACTCGCCCCCCCCTACGGGGTAACTGGCCCCTGGGGGCTGGTTACCCCTTCATGGTTATGAATGTGTTTCTACCTGTCATTAGACAATGACTAACCAAGTTTGGGCTAGTTTATGCTAACTTGGTAGCGAGCAACTTCACTGCTAGCCAGCTAGCTAGTTAGCATAAGCTGCTAGGAGTGCTAGCTAGCAACCTCACTACCAGATTGTCTGAATTAGAATACTGTGGCGATCCACAGAAACAGCTGTGTGTTATGAGTTATGCTGTTCATTTGTTGTGTTGGTGGAGCGGCGGGGGGTGGAGCACCGCAAGTTTAAGACCATGCTTAGCTATTGTTCTCTCTCTTACTTTTTTTCTTAACAAGAGATGGTGATGGTTGTTTTATACTGTTATCCTTGGCTTATTTCGCGAGGGCTACACCCAAACAGTAGCCTGTGTTGAGTTGGGTTAATAAAACAGGAATTCGTAAACTCAATCCCTCGGTCTGGACATTTGTTAATTTATGATCTAGCCATGTCATTACAATACATTAAAAAGGTAATGTAACTTAATTGCAGTTGTGAATGTTCCCACTAGTGACTGATAGATTAAAGTTAATGTTACTTTATAGCCTTTTAGCAATTTTACACAGCATTTCATGTCATATTACTGGATAGCTAGCTAAACATTTTTAATGAGAGCTTTTCAATTGCATCTCCCTCTGTTTTCAGTCACAGGTGGGGACTGGATTAGGCGTGAGCAGTGCTGGAGGTGGGCTCATGAGTTGTGCTCCAATTTTAGTGGGGATAGCTTTATTTGTGACCTATGCTCCCGAATGTAATTTTAAAGTCTTGTATTATTCAAACAATATCTAGTGCAATTATACATAATGGATTGT
Source organism: Oncorhynchus masou masou (assembly GCF_036934945.1). Classification (NCBI taxonomy): domain Eukaryota; kingdom Metazoa; phylum Chordata; class Actinopteri; order Salmoniformes; family Salmonidae; genus Oncorhynchus; species Oncorhynchus masou. The sequence goes on from NC_088214.1 coordinate 47,588,146, forward strand.
ATAGAAAAGGAACTACTAAGAAAGAACAAAGAAAATGTAATTGCAGGTGAGTTAAAAAGACTACATCAAATAGCCCCATAGTGCGGCTACTAATGGTGATAACACCACCCCACCCCCCATATTTTATTGAAATAATTAAAATAAGACAACTAGACTTAGATTTTAAGCATTACTTACTAAATCATTTCCAAATAAAACTGATTCAATGGATTTTAACACACCACTTTTTTGTTTTTGTCCTGGCACTACATAGCTAATTCAAATAACCAACTCATCAAGTTTTGATTATTTGAATCAGCTGGGGAGTGCTCGGGTAAAAGCCAAAACGTGCACCCAGGTGGGGCCCCAGGACCGAGTTTGGGAAACCCTGCGCTAATGCGACACACTTTGGAAGGAGACTTGACAAAAGTGATCCACTCGAACGCGCCCATTATCACCCCATTTCCTGTCCGACGGAATCAAGTATTTCCGCTGTATTCGAGTGACAGTTTAGTCTTCCGCATAATATGCCAAAGACAGTAGGGTGTAAGAAGAAAACGACAGGTAGCTAGCTATACAATTAAAGGTAAGATAACAATTTCACTGCAACACAGCCTATTGTCATTTGCATACGTTCATTAATCGTTATTAGAATATTTCCAGTTTCGAAAACATTCATGAAGAATAATTTCCTTGGGCGCAATACTGCCTGCTCAGGAGCAGATATCCGCGGACTGTCTTGTTTTTTCCTCCAGCGTCGGTCGAGTCTGTATATGTTGTTGTTGTGCTGAATTCGATGCCTTATATGGACATCTATTTAACCAGTTTAACGGATCATAATGATTTAATATCACTAACCCCAATTTGCATTAGGTAAAGTAACTGCACATTTGTGATTAGTTGATATATTTGGAACAGAACTTGCAACAATGTAGCCAAATGCCCAATTACAAGAAACTCACATAGCAACATTAAGCACAACAGTAAGTGGTTAGTTCCAGTAGTCTCGCGTTGCGATAACTCAAATCACGTCGCCTCTTTATAGACGTTGTCTATACTCAATATGCCCCAAACCTAACGCTAGCATTGCATGTTTTCACGTAAAATGTGGCATTTATAAAAACTGAACTAGACGTGAGAATTTGCTTGTCCTCCAGCAAACTTAGACCATGCTTAGGACAGATTCTAGTGGTTGAAGTATTACATTGCAAGGAGGCTAAAGTAGCCTAGTTCATGAATATGACACTTATTCATAACAAAAACGGGTAGCAAGTCATAGTATGCACATTTTTCCTCAATCAAGTAGACATCTAGTTCCAACTATTTATTTCATTTCCATGATCATTGCAGAATAAATGACTCACCTTTTCTGACTGATGGTTTCATGCTATAGGCGAGAGTATATCTCATTTTTCCATTGACGTTTATAGGCTACGTCTGAATACTGTAATGTCATATTTTGAGTAGACTATCATTTCTAAACATAATACATGCACTGAGTGTACAACACATTAGGAACATCCCCTTTTGGCCTCAGAACAGCCTCAATTATTTGGGCTACAAGCTGTCGAAAGCGTTGATGTCACACTGTTGTCAGGATGTCCTTTGGGTGGTGGATCATTCATGATACACACAGGAAACTTGAGTGTGAAATACCCAGCAGCATTGTAGTTCTTTGACACACTTAAACCGGTGCACCTGGCATCTACTACCATACCCCGTTCAAAGGCACTTACATTTTTTGTCTTACCCATTCACCCACTGAGTTGACCACACACAATCCATGTCTCAAGGCTTAAACATACTTAATTGACCTGTTTCCTCCCCTTCATCGACACTTATTGAAGTGGATTTAACAGATGACATCAATAAGGGATCCTAGCTTTCACTTGGGTTCACCTGGTAAGTCTGTGTTTGTATTTAATATGAATCCCCATTACCTGCTGCCAAGACAGCAGCTACTCTTCTTGGGGTCCAGCAACATTAAGGCAGTTATACAATACATTCACAACAGATTTCACATTAAGTGTTTGTCCTCTGGCCCCTACTCTACCACACATATACAACACAAAATAATGTGTACCTGTGTGTGTATAGTGCATATGTTATTGTGTTTGTGTATGCATGTGTCTGTGTCTGTTTTTTGTGTTTCACAGTCCCTGCTGTTCCATAAAGTGTATTTGTATGTCTTGTCTTGTGGGCTGTGCATGGGTGTCCGAGCTGTGCATTCAACATGTCAATACCTCTCACAAATACAAGTAGTGATGAAGTCCATCTCTCTTCCACTTTCAGTCAGGAGAGATTGACATGCATATTATTAATTATAGATCTCTGTGCTGCTCTGTTCTATTTTGTGGCACGTGACCAATTGACTAAACAGTAGACCAGGCGTAACAAAACTAGGGCCTGCAGGACCTGCCTTGTTGATAGTGTTACAAAGGTAGAAATTAGGGCCTGTAGGACCTGCCTTGTTGATAGTGTTACGAAGGTAGAAACTAGGGCCTCTAGGACCTGCCTTGTTGATAGTGCTGTTAAGAAGGTAGAAATTAGGGCCTGTAGGACCTGCCTTGTTGATAGTGTTACGAAGGTAGAAACTAGGGCCTGTAGGACCTGCCTTATTGATAGTGCTGTTAAGAAGGTAGAGTAGTGCTTTATTACGGACATACTTCTCACCATCTTAGCTACTGTTATATCAACATGTTTTGACCATGACAGTTTACAATCCAGAGTTACTCCAGCAGTTTAGTATTGCTCAATTTCCACATTATTTATTACAATATTTAGTTGAGGTTCAGGGTTTAGTGGCACTTTAGTATTGTCAGTGTAACAGTATAGCTTCCGTCCCTCTCCTCGCCCCTACCTGGGCTCGAACCAGGAACACATCGACAACAGCCACCCTCGAAGCATCGTTACCCATCGCTCCACAAAAGCTGTGGCCCTTGCAAAGCAAGGGGGGGAACAACTACTCCAAGTCTCAGAGTGAGTGATGTTTGAAACGCTATTAGCGCACACCCAGCTAACTAGCTAGACATTTCACATTGATTACACCAGCCTAATCTCGGGAGCAGATAGGCTTGAAGTCATAAACGGCTAAAAGTCTAAATATTGCTGTTACATTGTAAAACCTTAAATGTTATGTCATAATTACGTAAAATTCTGGCAAATTAGTTCGTAACAAGCCCAAACTGTTGCATATACCCCGACTCTGCGTGAAATGAACGCAAGAGAAGTGACACAATTTCACCTGGTTAATATTGCCTGCTAACCTGGATTTCTTTTAGCTAAATATGCAGGTTTAAAAATATATATATACTTCTGTGTATTGCTTTTAAGAAAGGCATTGGTGTTTATGGTTAGGTACAGTCGTGCAACGATTGCGCTTTTTTCGCAAATGCGCTTCTGTTAAATCATCCCCCGTTTGGTGAAGTTGGCTGTCTTTGTTAGGAAGAAATAGTCTTCACACTGTTCGCAACGAGCCAGGCGGCCGGAACTGCTGCATATACCCTGAGTCTGTTGCAATTTACCTAGTTGAAAGAAATTCATGTTAGCAGGCAATATTAACTAAATATTCAGGTTTAAAATATATACTTGTGTTTTGATTTTAAGAAAGGCATTGATGTTTATGGTTAGGTACCCGTTGGCGCAACGACAGTCCTTTTTCGCGAATGCGCACCGCATCGATAATATGCAACGCAGGACAGATGGATAAACTAGTAATATCATTAACCATGTGTAGTTAACTAGTGATTATGATTGATTGTTTTTTATAAGATAAGTTTAATGCTAGTTAGCAACTTACCTGTGCTTCTTACTGCATTTGCGTAACAGGCAGGCTCCTCGTGGAGTACAATGAGTCAGGTGGTTAGAGCGTTGGACTAGTTAACTGTAAGGTTGCAAGATTGAATCCCTGAGCTGACAAGGTAAAAATCTGTCGTTCTGCCCCTGAACAAGGCAGTTAACCCACTGTTCCTAGGCTGTCATTGAAAATAAGAATGTGTTCTTAACTGACCTGCCTAGTTAAATAACGGTGTAAAAAAAATAAAGAATCTGTTATGAAAACTTGAATCGGCCATTCTGATTATTCGGTCGACCTCTAATCTATATCGACACATGCTCCAATGATGCCCTTAGCAACTGTTCTCTCTGCATGGTGTTTTGGGAAACGGCCGTTGTCGGAAAGATACATTGTCAAAACACTTGTGAGTTCCATCGGAAACCAGGCCCAGGCAAGTGTTTGAGAAGTGAAAAATCCTTCCTTGTGAATTTTCTCTGAACCCAAACACAAAGATTCAAGCTATGTGTTAAGTACTTGAACATGTTATTACTCCAACCTCTTGAAAGTGAAACACGTTTTCATTTTTGTTAAAAACAACTTTATATCGAAGGAGTGCCTTTTTGATTTGATGACCGTTGGACCCGATGACATGTTTCTGTGCATGAGCTTAGCTAGCTAACATCACAGACATTGCCAAACAGGGAAGTAGGTTCTGCCTATGTTTTGGGGGGCTATGTCAGCTTTAATATGACATATAGATTGTAGCTTCCATCAATGTAATTGTCTGCATCATGATGGGGTTAGGGGAACATAAAGGAAAATATATTTGACATTATTATGTTCCCCTAACCCCACCACTAATTGGAGTAAACTAATGGAAAACAACACTTAGGCTTCTCCTTCCAGCTTATACACACAATATACATTTTACGGACACATATTTTACAATAGTTATTTTTAATCCCATCCTTCAGCTGCTCTATTTCCCCTCCCATCTACAGTGCATTAAGAAAGTATTCAGACCCCTTGACTTTTTCCACATAATGACGGAACGAACAGGTTTTTGGAAATATCACATTTACATAATTCAGACCCTTTACTCAGTACTTTGTTGAATCACCTTTGGCAGCGAGTACAGCCTAGAGTCTTCTTGGGTATGACGCTACAACCTTGGCACACCTGTATTTGGGGAGTTTCTCCCATTTATTCTCTGCAGATTCTCTCAAGCTCTGTCAGGTTGGATGGGGAGCGTTGCTGGTTTAAGTCCGGGGTCTGGCTGGGCCACTCAAGGACATTCAGAGACATCCCGAAGCCACTCCTGCTTTGTCTTGATTGTTTGCTTAGGGTCGTCATCCTGTTGGAAGGTGGACCTTTGACCCAGTCTGAGGTCCAGAGCGCTCTGGAGTAGGTTTTCATCAATTATCCCTCAAGGATCCCTCTGTACTTTCTCCGTTCACCTTTCCCTCAATCCTGACTAGTCGATGCTGCTACCACCTTAGGGATGGTGCTAGGTTTCCTCTAGACGTGACGCTTGGTATTCAGGACAAAGAGTTCAATGTTGGTTTCATCAGACCAGAGAATCCAAGCAGGCTGTCATGTGCCTTTAACTGAGGAGTGGCTTCCATCTGGCCACTCTACCATAAAGGCCTGATTAGTGGAATGCGGCAGAGATGGTTGTCTTTCTGGAAGGTTCTCCCATCCCCAGTCCCCAGATCTGTCAGAGTGACCATCGGGTTCTTGGCCACCTCCTTGACCAAGGCCCTACTCCCCCGATTGCTCAGGTTGACCGTGCAGCCAGCTCTAGGAAGAGTCTTGGTGGTTCCAAAGTTCTTCAATTTAAGACTGATGGAGGCCACTTCTATGCTGCAGACATTTTTTGGTACCCTTCCCCAGATCTGTGCCTCGACACAATCCTGTCTCGGAGCTCTACGGACAATTCCTTTGACCTCATGTCTTGGTTTTTGTTCTGACATGCACTGTCAACTGTGGAACCTTATATAGACAGGTGTGTGCCTTTCCAAAGCATGTCCAATCAATTGAATTTACAACCGGTGGACTCCAAGTTGTAGAAACATCTCAAGGATGATCGATGGAGACGGGATGCACTTGAGCTCAATTTCGAGTCTCATAGCAAAGGGTCTGAATACTTATGTAAATAAGGTATATTTGAAATTTATTTTTATACGTTTGCAAACATCTCTAAAAACAAGTTTATGCTTTGTCATTACAGGGTATTGTATATAAATTGATGAGGGAAAAATGCACTTAATCAATTTTAGAATAAGGCTGTAATGTAACAAAATGTGGATAAAGTCAAGGGGTCTGAATACTTTCCGAATGCAGTGTATGTACAGTATGTGTGCTGGGATGTATGGATAGAATCTGTAGTATATCTGAAGAATAGTATATGTACAGCAATAGTTAAATATGTTATGTACAATATACATTCAGTCACACTTGAGGGAGGCTTTTAATGCAAGTAATGAGGATGTAAGGTTTTAAGCAGAGCCATAGATGGTAATATTAAGTATTATTTTACATGGGGTAATATACTAAAGTAAATGGCAGTGATGCAAATAGGTCTACTGCCTGCATTTGAAGTAAAAGCAGGCAAGCAAATCGAATTGACCCTTTCCTTGATGTGAAATGTAAACCGCATTTACTGAAGCCCTGGCTTTTCTCTTTTTCAGCTGAGGCAGGGATGCATCTGACATCCATCCGCAGTGATCGTCACTGGATGTGATAAGTAGGCGGGCCTTCTTCTGACCAGTCGACGGGGCCAATACCTGCAAGCAGCAGGTGTGGGCACACCCCTTGAGTGGTGGGCGTTGCCAAAGCTCCTCTGCCTTTACTGTCATTGGCTGTGACTGGAGGAGCAACCAAGTAGCTGACTGACGCTTCATTAGTGGGTGGACCCAGTCCAGAGTGAAAGGCGTGGCCAGTTATGGAGAGCATAAGTGGTAGCAGCATGGACTCGAGAGCCACCCTTCGGGGCATAAACACCACACCTCTCTTGGCCCGCATAGAGTCTTATGAGGCGAGCGAGAAGAAGTGCATCTCCGATGTCAGGAGGACATTCTGCCTCTTTGTCACCTTCGACCTCCTCTTCATCACCTTGCTCTGGATCATTGAGCTCAATGTAAGTTTTTTTTTTTAATGCATCATGAAAGTGAATACAAACTCCTGGTAAGTGCAGTCTGGACATGTGCGAACTCTTGCAATGAGGGTTTTCAGTTTTCAATTCAATGACATTACAATGCATCGCTCCTGTAACCTTCATGCTCCGGTTTAGTGCACACTGTCACTACACGATAAATGTATCGATGTATGAATCATTTTGAAACGCTACCTTTTGTGACTGGGAAAGGTTTTCCGTTACTGGTAACGTCTATCCGAAGTGCACTTCATTTACTTGAACAGGATTTTAAAAGCTATATTGCTTTTTCTGAACTTCTACTTAAAATATCAAAAGCACACTCCCCCCGTTTTGCAACCGTTTACTCCAAATGGAAACTGTTTTGCAAAAAAATGGGAGTTTCAATTGGACAACTTCAATTAGGTCCCTTTTCATTCTGTTTGGTTCTTCCTTTGAAAGACGTATTGAATCCACTCCTGGTTTCAGTGTCTTTTCATTGTGGTAAGATAACACTTCTCATTGTTAAACAGAGTAGGCCAGTTGTAACCAGCATTGGCCACTAGACTATGGCCAGCTGATCTCTCCTTAAACCATCAAAACACACTAAAATCACCTGCACAGCTGATCCCATACACACCGCAGCATACATGTTGGACCCCAAATATGCTGGCAAGAGCATCCTGTCTGGTGCAGAGATCAACAAGGCCTATGGTGTCACCACTACCATGTCTCTCCACTTTGGCCTGAATGAGGGCAAGGCTCTTGGCAATCTGGCGAAGTACACTTCCAAGCAAGAGCTTTGGGATGGAGATGCAATATGGCAGTCGTGCCAACATATCTCATCAGCCACCTGGTGGAAGGGACTTTGTGGATCTGAGACTCTTTCCCCTGTTGCCTCCATCATCCTCCAAATCCCACCAACATCTCCCGCCTCAGAGCGCAACTGATCCTTGTTTAGGGACACACATCAAAGCACGCAACAGGCTGTCCAATACAAGGGTTGAAAAATTGGTGGCCATCCTCAACAAGGTTGGACAGTGAAGATGAGGCCTTGGAGTCTGATGTTCAAGAGGTGGACATTGAGGAGGTCCAGGGAAAAGATACGGAAGCCTGAGGAAGACAACCAAAGTTTTAGTTTCTAGACTATCATTTTACAGATGTATGTTGAAAACATTTTTGGGAGATGCAATGGGTCATTGGGAATCATTCAATATTCCCTTTTGTTGTTTAGTGAAATCATCCTATGTGAAGAGTCAACTCATTTAATTAAAGTTCAATTCGTATCAAATATCTTTTCTATTGGAAGGATTTAATCATTTGCAATGTCTAATTATGATAAGGTAAAAGGTTTGTTTCTGTCTCCATATGATATATCCAATGCAAAAAAAATCTTAATTTTTGAATGGAATTAATATTAATTCCTGTTATTTCCCACGGAACGTTTCCACCTCTGAATATTCCCTACTACTATATTATATATAACCCTAGCAGCTGGCATAAGAGATTTTAGAGCTTTACTGGTGTTCAGCGCTTCCTCATTGAGTTTGTGAAAAACAAAACCTTTTATCTTGTTTTCCCCCTTTACTTTTTACTCCATATTATATGTTTTTGTGGGTTTTGGTTGGCTTTTTCTGGGGCAGATTTAGTGGGCACACATGGTGGGTGTCTTTTAGGACCCTCTTTCTTGTTGCTAGTCAACTTTCAGTGGACACCTAGTGAACACTCCACCTGCTTCCTTTTGGTTGTTAATGACTGTTAGTTCCCACTTCTGTTTGAGCGGCTACATTTTTGCATTCTTTTTGGGGAACGTAACATGTCACAAGACTTTCATGAATACAACCAACTTATTGATTCGAGGGTTGAGATCTCTGAACCAATGGCAATTTTTTTTTTTTGGTACTCTGGACTCTGTCCTGGCCTTTCAAGGCCGCATTGAGACAATGACTTATCAGTGACCCAAGACCTGCTCAGATAATCCCTACTATTGTGTCACCAAGCTGTCGTAGTACTGCTGCAAATGCAGATTTTCCCAAGCAGTCGTAATGTAAGTAACCTAATTTATGTTCTTCTAAATGCCTGTCAATCCGATACCTATTATCATCAGTAATCATCTGCCTATGATCCTGAGTTATACCTTTTCTGCCTCGCCTAAAGCCTGTTCTTGTGGGAAGTTGCTATTTGACCACTAAGTGTTAACAATCCGTCTCTGGATAATGTGTGTGAAATGCTTGGTAATGTATGTAATATCAATAGAAGCAGATTTTCTGGGTGATTTTAAATATTGACTGGCTTTCATCAAGCTGTCCACAGAAAAAGCATACAACTGTAACCAGTGCCTGCAACCTGGTCCAGGTTATCAGTCAACCTAACCAGGGTATTTACAAACGTAACAGGAACTAAGTTGATACAAGTGGATAATTACATCTTTACCAATGTTGTAGAAATCTGCTTTGAAGCAAGATCCACACCCATTGAATGTAGTGATCATAATATAGTAGCCATATCTAAAAAACAATGTTCCAAAGACTGGATTTAAAATGGTTTCTAAGCGATCATAGCGGTTTTACAATGATTCCGAATGTTGAAGATGTGGAATATTTGTTGGTCTTTGTGTAATGAGTGACATCCTGATTCTGCACTTGAAGCATTTATGAAATTGCTTATTCCAGTTACTAATAAGCTTGCACCCATTAAGAAAAAGATTGTAAAAATTGATTAAATCCTCTTGAATTGAAAAATGGTATGGTTGAGAAGGATGAGGCAAAAGGAATGGCACATAAGTCTGGCTGCACAACCGATTGACAAACGTACTGCAAATTTGAGAAATCATGTGACTGAATTTAACAAAAATTATACTATGAAACTAAAATAAATGATATAAAGAATGATTAGTAAAAAGCTTTAAAATGACATTTTGGCCAAAACATGCAAACTAATTTTTGCTGTAGCGTTAAGATTTCCCTTCACTGCAACTAAGGGACCAAGGCCAAACCATGTACAACCGCCCCAGACCATTATTCCTCGTCCACTGAACTTCATAGTTGGCACTATGCATTGCGGCAGGTAGCGTTCTCCTGTCATCTGCCTAACTCAGATTTGTCCGTCGAACTGCCAGATGGTGAAGTGTGATTCATCACTCAAGAGAACGCGTTTCCACTGCTCCAGAGTCCAAAGACGGTGAGCTTTACACCACTCCAACCAATGCTTGGCATTGCGCATGGTGATCTTGGTCTTGTGTGCGGATGCTTGGCCATGGAAACATTTCCAACAGTTATTGTGCTGATGTTGCTCCCAAAGGCAGTTTCAAACCCTAGTGAGTGTTGCAACCAAGGACGGCTGATTTTTTTTAAATATTTTTTTATTTTTATTTTTTTATTTTTTTACGCACTTCAGCTCTCGGCGGTCCCGGTCTGTGAGCTTGTGTGGCCTGCCACTTCGTGGCTGAGCCTTTGCTGCTCCTAGAAGTTTCCACTTCACAATAACAGTACTTACAGTTGACCGGGGCAGGACAGAAATGTTTCAAACTGACATGTTGGAAAGGTGACCGTGCTGTGTTGAAAGTCACTGAGCTCTTCAGTAAGGCCTTTCTACTGCCAATGTTTGTCTATGGAGATTGCATGGTTGTGTGGTTGATTTTATACACCGGTCAGCAATGTGTCTGTGTGTGTGTGTGGCTGAAATAGTTGACAGTGCATGACTGCGCAAAAATAAAGCCGTGAGGTCGAAGGAGTTGTCATTAGAGCTCCGAGACAGGATCGTGTCGATGCACAGCTCTGGGAAAGGGTAAAAACAAATGTCCGCAGCATTGAAGGTCCCCAAGATCTGTGGCCTCTTCCATTCTTAACTGGAAGAACTTTGGAAACACCGAGACGCTCCCTAGAGCTGGCCGCCCAGCCAAACTGAGCAATTGGGGGAGAAGGGCCTTGGTCAGGGAGGTGATTTAAGAACCTGATGGTAACTCTGACAGAGCTCTAGAGTTCCTTTGTGGAGATGGGAAAACCTTCCAGAAGGACATTCAACTCTGCAGCACTCCACCAATCAGGCCTTTGTGGTAGAGTGGCCAGACAGAATCCACGACATCAGTAAAAAGCACATGACAGCCTATTTGCCAAGAGGTGCCTAAAGGACTCAGACCATGGCCTGAATGGCAAGTTTCACATCTGGAGGAAACCTGGCACCATCCCTACGATGAAGCATGAAGGTGGCAGCATCATGCTGTGGGGATGTCTTTCAGTGGCAGGTACTGGGAGACTAGCTAGAATCAAGGCAAAGATGAATGTCGCAAAGTACAGAGATTCTTGCTGAAAACCTGCTCCAGAGTTCTCAGGTCCTCAGACTGGGGTGACGGTTCACCTTCCAAAAGGACGATGACCCTAAGCACACAGCCAAGACAATGCAGGAGGCTTGGGGACAAGTCTCTGAATGTCCTTGAATGGCCCAGCCAGAGGCCAGACTTGAACCTGATCGAACATCTCTGGAGAGACCTGAAAATAGCTGTGCAGCGACGCCTACCTGACAGAGCTTGAGAGGATCTGCACAGAAGAATGGGAGAAACTCCCCAAATACCGGTGTGCCAAGCTTGTAGCATCATACCCAAGAAGACTCCAGGCTGCCAAAGGTGCATCAACAAAGTAAAGGGTCTGAATACTTAGGTATATTTAAGTTTTTAATATACATTTCCCAATTTGTCATTATGGTATGTAGACTGAGGAAGAGAATGATAACCAAAAAAACATGTAGGCTAATTAACCTACCGTAGCAAAAATATTTGTGTTTGTCCATGAGGAAAAAGTACAATTTGAGTCTTGTCTTAATCTGATTTGCAGCTTAATTTTGTCCACAAATCTATTGGTTATAGGTGAGTATCCAAAAATCACATTCCCATAACTATATGCATGTTTGTGGCATTGTTTTGATTGGAATACAACAGACAAAACAATGTGTGAGAATAGTCACAGTTCATGCCCCTATCCCTGGCTCTCTATACACAGTGAGTACTACACACACACACACACACACACATCACCTCACTATACACTATTAATGAACACAGTGATTACTTGATCTCTCTAAAACACACCACAGGTCTTTGTTACACGTGAGAGGCATTTGCGCGCAAAATTATATTCTCGCTCGCTTTCTCTCCCCTTTTTCTCTCCCAATTTTCAGTTCAGTTTGCTTTATTGGCATGATGTAACAATATATGTATTGCCAAAGCTTACTTTGGAGGTTTACAATATTAACATACTCTTGTGCCGTTGACAATATTGATTAACAGCAATAACCAAAGGTCAAAATAAGCATAGAGGACATGTGCAGGTATGTTGGTCTGTCAGACACTGTCCCTCAACTTATGGCAGGCAGCAATGTAGTGCGCTGCCAACCCACAGTTGTCTGCGTCCTCACCCAACAGGACGGGTAACCTATCCTCATCAGAAAGGTCTGAGGAAATGGCACTCTTAATTGTTTTATATTTTTACCATTGTGCCAGGAAATGCAGCTCTGTTCAGGTTCTGCTGTTGTGCAGTGGTTGCACAGCCTTTCCTTTACAGGGGGCCTGGTCAAATATCTAGCCATGGTGTACTGTCAATTTAGGGCCAGATAGCACTGCGCTTGTGTTTCCCTATAAGTAATGTAAACTCAGCAGAAAAAGAAACATCTTCTCACTGTCAACTGCGTTTATTTGCCGCAAACTTAACGTGTAAATATTTGTATGAACATAAGATTCAACAACAGACAAACTGAACAGGTTCCACAGACATGTGACTAACAGAAATTGAATAATGTGTCCCTGAACATGGGGGGGGGGGGTTGAAATCAAAACTAAGTCAGTATCTGGTGTGGCCACCAGCTGCATTAAGTACTGCAGTGCATCTCCTCCTCATGGACTGCACCAGATTTGCCAGTTCTTGCTATGAGATGTTACCCCACTCTTCCACCAAGGCACCTACCTGCAATGGCCCTAGCCCTCACCCTCCGATCGAACAGGTCCCAGACATGCTCAATGGGAATGGGATCTGGGCTATTCGCTGGCCATGGCAGAACACTGACATTCTTGTCTTGCAGGAAATCATGCACAGAACGAGCAGTATGGCTAGTGGTATTGTCATGTCAGGATGAGCCTTCAGGAAGGGTACCACATGAGGGAGGAAGATGTATTCCCTGTAGTGCACAGCGTTGAGATTGCTTGCAATGACGACGAGCTCAGTCAGATGATGCTGTGACTCACCGCCCCAGACCATGACGAACCCTCCACCTCCAAATTGATCCCTCTCCAGAGTACAGGCCTCGGTGTAATGCTCATTCCTTCAACGATAAACACGAATCCGACCATCACCCCTGGTGAGACACAACCGTGACTCGTCAGTGAAGAGGACTTTTTGCCAGTCCTGCGATGGTGGGTTTGTGCCCGTAGGAGACGTTGTTGCCGGTGATGTCTGGTGAGGACCTGCCTAACAGGCCTACAAGCCCTCAGTCCAGCTTCTCTCAGCCTATTGCGGACAGTCTGAGCACTGATGGACGGATTGTGCGTTCCTGGTGTAACTCGGGCAGTTGTTGCCATCCTGTACCTGTCCCCAGGTGTGATGTTCGGATGTACCAATCCTGTGCAGGTGTTACACGTGGTCTGCCACTGCGAGGGTGATCAGCTGTCTGTCCTGTCTCCCTGTAGTGCTGTCTTAAGCATCTCACAGTACGCAATGTATTACCTTGGCCACATCTGCAGTCCTCATGCCTCCTTGTAGCATGTCTAAGGGACGTTCACGTTCACGCATCTTTCTTTTGGTGTTTTTCAGAGTCAGTAGAAAGGCATCTATTGTCCTAACTGTGACCTTAATTGCCATTAATTGTTTATTGAACAAGTTGTTTTAAACCATTTTTACAGATCTGTGACGTTATTTGAATTCGTAAAAATGATCTTTGACAGACAGGGTCCTGAAAAGGGAACTTTATCTTTTGTTTTGACTGCGTTGTCGTTTTTGATCTGATTGATTGGATTGTCCTTAGGCTTCAGTGTGTTAGAGGTTTGTGAACTCAGGGCCAGGTAGATGAGGGGACTTATTTACAATGACGGCCTAACGGGGAACAGTGGGTCAACTGCTTTGTTCCGGGGCAGAGCGACAGATTTTTAACTTGTCAGGGATTCAATCCAGCAACCTTTCGGTTACTGGCCCAACGCTCTAACCACTTGGCTACCTGCCGCCCCATTGCAGGGTGTGGTAATGATATGTTTTAGATGTTTCCAAAACTTAATTGCTCTTCTTTGAGTTTTTATTATTAGTGGATATTGACCTAATTCTGCCCTGCATGCATTTTGTAGTTTTCCTTTGGACATGTAGGAGAATTGTACAGAACTCTGCATGCAGGGTTTCAACGGGGTGTTTGTCCCATTGGGTGAAATCTTGTTTTGCAAGTTGACACCACACCTCGTGCACCAATTTTGATGCTGCACGTATTGCCAGTATACATTGATTAAATTATGTAATGTTTTACCCCCTACACCACTTTGTAGAACAGTCCTGTATGCCAAATAGAATCAAATGCCTTTTGGATGTTGATAAAGCAAGCATTTATTTTGGTGGACATGTTTATCTATCAGGGTGTGTAGGGTGTAAATATGATCAGTTGTGTGAAGTTTTGGTATGAATCCATTTTGGCTTTTACTCAAGACATTGTGCTTATTAAGGAAGTTTAGAACTCTTAATACTATAGCAAACCTTCCCCAGTTTACTGTTCACACAAATGCCTCTGTAATTGTTAGGGTCAAATTTGTCTCTGTTCTAAAAGATTGGGGTTATGAGTCCTTGATTATAGGGAAATAACCTACACTTGATCAAATTAAACAGTTTTAATAAAGCCAATTGACATTTTGCACTAGTGAATTTGAGCATCTCATTTAGGGTGCCATCAGGTCCGCATGCTTTTTTTAAATTTGAGAGCCTGACGTTTCTTATAGAGCTCCTAGTCAGTAATTGGGGAGTCCATTGATTTTGATTGTCCTTTATAGCTTTTTCTAATCCATTCAACTTCTCATGAATTTGGCGTTGTTGTGCGTTTGTGTCAATTTGAACGGTGTTGTAGAGTTTTAAAATGGGTTGTCCATATGTCTCCATTTTGTATTGCTAATTCCTCTTTTTTTGGGGGAGGGGGGTCTGATTTAGCCAGAAGTTGTTTGTTTATGGACTCCTCAATTAGTGTCCAGCTGCTTGCTGTTGTACTGTGCTTTTTTTTTGAGTCTGAGTGTACGTTAATAGTTAATGTCTCACTGTAATGAAGGTGTAATGCAACATTTTTGGGGGGTTTCTGTGCGTTGGTTTGATAGTGTTCTGGTATTTTTCCCCCTCTTTATTTTACAACCTGCATAAAACCAGCTGTCATCTGGTCTTTTGTTTTGTTTATTTATCAATTTCTGTTTTGCCTATTTTTTTGTTTTTTTGCCTGAATATATTTCTAGGTTGATGCCTTCTTTACTGTGAGTGAATGTGGTATCCAGAAAGTTATCTGTTTGGATATTTTGGCTACAGGTTGCTTTCTGGTATTCTTCTGTGCTGTTTTGGGCCCATCTGTATACATTTCTGATATTGTACAGCTTACTGGGCTGTGACTGTGTGGTTGTTTCCAAGTCTGTTCTCTTGAGGAACAAGATCATTTGGCTGTGATCAGACAGAGGTGTTAGTGGCTTGACAGTGAATGAGCTGAGAGAGAAAGGGTCAATGTCTGTGATCATATAGTCTACTGTACTGTGTCCAAGAGGTGAGCAGTAGGTGAATCTCCCCAAAGAGTCACCCCATAATCTACCTTTGACATAGTACAGAGCTGCAACAGATTCCTTTCTGTGTTTGTTGACGGTGCTGTCACTGTTGTTTCTATGGGGGAGATGAAGACTGTTAGAAACACTATGGCCTGTAATAAAGCTGTCCCCTCGTGTTGTCGTTAGATCAGGTAGTGTTCCTGTGCACGCATTTGTGTCCCCACAGATGAGCACATTTCCCTGGGCCTGGAAATGGCACGTCTCTTCCTCAAGGGTGGGGGAGATCTCCTCTGAGTAATATGGGGATATATACACTGCTCAAAAAAATAAAGGGAACACTAAAATAACACATCCTAGATCTGAATGAATGAAATATTCTTATTAAATACTTTTTTCTTTACATAGTTGAATGTGCTGACAACAAAATCACACAAATGATCAATGAAAATCAAATTTATCAACCCATGGAGGTCTGGATTTGGAGTCACACTCAAAGTTAAAGTGGAAAACCACACTACAGGCTGATCAAACTTTGATGTAATGTCCTTAAAACAAGTCAAAATTAGGCTCAGTAGTGTGTGTGGCCTCCACGTGCCTGTATGACCTCCCTACAACACCTGGGCATGCTCCTGATGAGGTGGCGGATGGTCTCCTGAGGGATCTCCTCCCAGACCTGGACTAAAGCATCCGCCAACTCCTGGACCGTCTGTGGTGCAACGTGGCGTTGGTGGATGAAGCGAGACATGATGTCCATAGCATCAATGCCTTCCTCTTGCAGGAACTGCTGACACACTCCAGTACATGAAGTCTAGCATTGTCTAGCATTAAGAGGAACCCAGGGCCAACCGCACCAGCATATGGTCTCACAAGGGGTCTGAGGATCTCATCTCGGTACCCAATGGCAGTCAGGCTACCTCTGGCGAGCACATGGAGGGCTGTGCGGCCCCCAAAGAAATGCCACCCCACACCATGACTGACCCAACGCCAAACCGGTCATGCTGGAGGATGTTGCAGGCAGCAGAACGTTCTCCACGGCGTCTCCAGACTCTGTCACGTGCTCAGTGTGAACCTGCTTTCATCTGTGAGGAGCACAGGGCGCCAGTGGCGAATTTGCTAATCTTGGTGTTCTCTACCAGTTTCTACACTGACCCTTTGACCTTTAAAAAAAAATAGTAACTCACACACAAACTTCTCAGGCTTTTTAATCTATGATTGAACTGATATCATCTTGTTCATGGGGCGGCAGATAGCCAAGTGGTTAGAGCATTGAACTAGTAACCAGAAGGTTGCAAGATCAAATCGCCGAGCTGACAAGGTAAAAATCTGTCGTTCTGCCCCTGAACAAGGCAGTTAACCCACTGTTCCTAGGCCGTTATTGAAAATAATATTTTTTTTCTTAACTGACCTGCCTAGTTAAATAAAGGTAAAATAAAAAATTAAATGTAATATTTACTCTGTCTCCAAAGTAACATTTTGACCGGTTGCTCACCTACATTGCCAATGCCGCCAACACAGTTACAAAAATGCATGCCAATCACGGATAACATAGCAAGTCGCATATCTGAATGGGGGAATATTGAAAATGTTTGGTATTTTAAGAATGAACTTGTCATAGATTCAATTAACTCGATGTATTGACTACAGATTTGGGTATTTTGCATCTGTCCTGTCTGTCAAATCCATTTTTTTTTGTCTTCATAGGTGAATGGAGGAATCGAGACACGGCTCGATAAGGAGGTCTTACACTATGACTACCACGCCTCATTCTTCGACATATTTGTAAGTCCATTATGCTGCATCTTTGCTCAGAGTACAGTGCTCATTTGTTATCCAGATCAGGCAGAAATGATGACGTAAATTGCGACTGAATATTCCCTAGCTCCTGGCTGTGTTACGGTTTGCAGCCCTAATCTTGGCCTATGCTGTTTGTAAACTGCGTCACTGGTGGGCCATAGCGGTAGGTGAACCATCCTATGACTCAAACACATTTTCACATTTGCTACTCTAGAGGATGCAGTTTCCCCTGTGCAGGTCCTGTTTTACATGTTCATCGTGCCTGTTTTCAGTCGAGCAATGAATCGAATAGACAGTAATTGCATGGCAACACATTTCCTGTTTTTGTTTTGTTCAATAGTTCACTTATGATGCAGTGACATTTTTCATGATTTCATTTTTTACTGATGTAATGTATTTAATGCCAACTACAAGTAGTAACTGTTTTCTGATTGGTCTTTCCATCACAGGTAACCACAGCAACCACAAGTGCTTTCCTGATCGCAAAAGTCATTTTATCAAAGGTTTTTATTAAAGTATGTCTGATGTAATTTTAACAAGAGGAATGGAAATATATTTCATCATTTGAGTACAATAGGAGGGATATGCACCTTCTCTCTGACAGAGTTGAAGGGTGGTAAGATGTTTTTGATTTTTCATGTTTGGATTGGGAATCGAATAATGTAAGCATTACTGTAGGACTTGGTGTTGGTACAGTGGTTCCTCCTTTAAAAGATGTGAGCTTATGCCGCGGGACTTAGAGGTACCCAGCGTCACGGCTTCATTGCTCCAGACCACCACAAGGGGGAGTTAGGGCACTCATTATGCATTTGGGTCCCAAGGTTTTTATATGACTTCATATTAATGAGGAATTTCACGCGAGCCACCTGTCCCTGGTGAATTTCTTCAGCAAAGATGGCTGACATTACGGGGGAAGCAGATGTAAGTAGTTATAACGTCATAACAAGTTAAGCAAAAAATGTACAATTAAGAGGAATATGGTAGTTAATGTACGATTGTGCGTATTTTTTTGTCAGTTAATTTACGAAAATCGCTATTGAGCAAGTTTTTTTTTTTTTTTTTTTTTTTTTTGGTGTCATATCTAATACCAGGTGTATCAAACTCCATTCTTTGAATGATGCTGTGTCTGCATGTATGTATTACAATTAACAACAGTGTTTACCGCTCCTGGGACATCAATGATTACACATTGTAACTGTGAAATAGACTAGAAACATGATTTAAGTAAAGGCTGCTTTGTAATTCATATATACAGAATAAAAAACAGTACATCCTGCCAGCACACCCACAAGCATGCTGAATGACGCATTGGAGGAAGCGAGGAATGATATTGGAGTAACAATCCAGGCTATTTGATCTGAGACCGGCATAATAATGTAATGAAACAAGCAGGGAGCAGGTTTCGAACCCCCAACTGTATTAATTGGGGTTGGGGCCGATTGTGGCTAAAAACACTATCAAGTGGAAAAAGTATTATTAGTTTTTCACAGACATAGCAGGATGGGCTATTAGCTGAACAATAGACTATTCAACCTTTTAAACTAAATTATTGTCT
Organism: Oncorhynchus masou masou; assembly: GCF_036934945.1. Lineage (NCBI taxonomy): Eukaryota > Metazoa > Chordata > Actinopteri > Salmoniformes > Salmonidae > Oncorhynchus > Oncorhynchus masou. The sequence goes on from NC_088214.1 coordinate 47,607,134, forward strand.
AATAGCTGAGCCAACATGCAAGTCATTAGGATCTACCTTTCCACATCTACCTACACACGGTTAATGTTCTGGGGGAAAAAATGTGTGTGTGTGTGTGTGTCATTGGTCCCGAGTGGTGCAGCGGTCTAAGGCACTGTCTCAGTGCAAGAGGCGTTTTCTACAGTCCCTGGTTCGAATTCAGGGTGTATCACATCCGACCGTGATTGGGAGTGCCATAGGGCGCACAATTGGCCCAGCGTCATCTGGGTTTGGCCGGGGTAGGCCGTCATTGTAAATAAGAACTGGTTCTTACCTGACTTGCCTAGTTAAATAAAGGTTCAATTTAAAAAACAACTGGCCGCAACCGCAGCGCAATCAATAGGAGGTGAATAGTGGCTGGTGCTGAAAATATAGCTAACTTGTTGGTGTGCAAGTGTTGCACACCAACAGATGGAGAAAACAGTCGAGCAATTCATTTCAACAATAATCTTCAATTAAGCCCTCTTGTTGTTTGTAGTCTATTTCTTCGGACCTATATAAAATAACTTAGCCTACCTCAGCCAGTTATGAAGCTTAACAGCATAAAATAAGTGTGATTTTTTTTTTAAGTAGCCTACTTACAATTGCAACTGGTCAAAAATGTTGCATCCTAGCACTTAGCATTTAAAAAAGACTTCACTTTCGAACTAAAACAATGTAACTAATAATTAAAAGCGCACATTTGTAAATCCCAAACTCTAAAATGAATTGGAAAGGTAGATACAAATTATGTGACCTTTGTGGTTACAATAAAGAATGTAGCCCATCATGCAAATGTTTCCTATTAGCAGGACAATAGCCTTTTTATAGCCCGGCTACTGTCCCTCAACTTGCAATGTATTTGATGCTTAAGTACTGTAAAGTGTAACATTTCTAACTCAAAACACCATTCTTCATTAATATCTTTATGCTTCCGTTAATCTTCTTGATTTTCTTTTTTTCCTGTAGCAATTTTGAGCAACTTGCTCAAGAGCCATGGTTGATTAGTCTGTGAAGATGACGTTTATTGAATGTCTCGCCAGCCTTGATCCATGCCGGGGCTTGCACGACGCAAAGTTATTTGTTTGTCAGACGAGTTATTGGAATCATTGACTTACTCACGCGTTGAAAAGGGCGAGGAACTATCAATGCCAGGCACACCAGTGAGCTCTGGAACTCCACCTCCGACAGGCAGTCAACATATGTGATGGCTTTGTCAGGTCTTCGGTTCACACAGACATGTCCATTCCTCTTCTGACAACAGAGCTTGACCAACTGCTCACCAGGCACAGCAAGGGCCACCTGGACCGTTATGCTGTTCTGCCATTCCAAGGATGTGTAACCGAAGAGATGCCCAAGTGGGCACCGCTGTGGATGTCTATTTCAGCACCATTTCGCACTGCTCTGAGACAAGCATGGAGAAATGTTCAAATATTCTTAAGATATGTGTTGACTGAATATAAGCAAGTGATGTCTGCTTTCTCCAGAAACCTAATGGAAAATGCCCCTTTAGATATTAATATAGTGTCCTCCAATCCTCTTAAGTGCAATTATTGTCGGAGAGTCACATCATTGAAAATAATATTTGTAGATATAATGTTAAGTGGTGTAGGTCTTATTTAAAGAGCATACTGAAGTTAAAGCCTACAACTATTTTAGCACTGTTTCGCGTTGCTCTGAGACAAGCATGGGGACTCTTGAGACAAGCCTACTCCTTCCTCCCCACTGGCGATTTGAACCCCGGTCTCTTGTCTGCACGACACAGGGATTCTTTAGCTAAATAGCTTAGTACTGTACTGCCGACCGTCATGTTGTACAGCGCCATATTTTCCATTCCAGCAGGTACCAGTCAAAAGTTTGGATACACCTACTCATTCCAGGATTTTTCTATATTTGTACTATTTTCTACATTGTAGAATAATAGTGAAAACATCACAACTATGAAATAACACATGGAATCAGTTAAGAACATATTCTTATTTACAAGGACAGCCAACTCCTTCCTCCCCAACGGGCTGCATTCTGTAGTACAGACACAGCCTGTTCTCCCTTATGTAAGAAATTAGGCACTTTCCCATGTTTTACTACAGTATCTATTGTAGACTGCACAGTAGCCTAATAAACACATTTTGTTAATAAAATAATGATAAAAAATACTCTTTCAAAATGCAGATGTTATTTACTTATGGATCCATAATGAATTATTATGGGAATAAATATCACTGATTTACAGAAATATTGGAGTAAAGTTGAAGGCAAAAAATGTTCAATCCTGTAGCCTACTCCCGACTGTCACATTGTACAGCGCCATATTTTCCATTCCATCCTAATGGAAACCCTGAGGGTTTCTTTTTTTCTCTGAATAGGAACACCATAATATCAATCAAATGAATTAAGCCATTTGTTTTAATCAATCCCATATACTATGTTATTACAAAAAAGGTTTTAAATTCTCTGGTAATGCCAATATGGAATACTATCAAATGCTTCTCAAAAATGCCCTCTGGTGGTCAAACTAGCAATAATTTGCAGTAACAGAGAAAATGTCTGACAATTAAATGACGTGCCACAGAATGCTGCGGCAGCACGCAAGGTGTGCCGCAGTATGATGCAACTTTTAAAGGAGGAATCGCTGTACATGTTTAGTGTCTGTGCATGTCAGTTTTTTTTGTCAGTATGCAAGTAACAACATGTTTGCTTATGTGTGTTTTGCCATATGAACTAAGAGCAAATTTAGTTTTTTGTGTGTGCATGTTCCAGCTCCTTTCCCAGGGGGCCTTTGGGTACCTGCTGCCCATCATCTCTTTCATCCTGGCCTGGATAGAGACGTGGCTACTAGACTTTAAGGTTCTACCTCAGGAGGCTGACGATGAGAACAGTGAGTATGGGAAACTCTCCCATTTCACTCCTAGGGTGCATCCCGATAATATCTCCCGTTCACTACTTCCCACAAATCTAAAAGCATTGGCTAGAGGGAGTCTTCACCAGATATTTTAACAAATAAGTAAATGAAGGGAAAGGAAAGTGAACAAATACACACTTTGGGAGGAAGAGATAATTGGGACGGAGCCCTAGACAATCTTCTAAATTGACTTTTTTTGTTTCATACTCACATTTTACAGAAACGGAAGAAATATAGATTTTAAATCATAATATAATATAAAAACATATGAAAAGACAAATGGGTTACATATCCTTTTGTCTTGATTGGAGTCATTTGTATTGTTAAAAGCTCAAATTATTGTAGTGGGTCTCTTTTGAAAAACAAACGTGCAATTGTGCTTGTTGCCACAGTGTTTTCCTTCACCGCATTCAGCAAAACATGACCGCGTCTGTATATACAGTGCGTCCGGAAAATATTCAGACTCCTTCACTTTTTCCACATTTTGTTACGTTACAGCCTTCTCTTAAAATGTATCAAATACATTTCTTTCCTCATCAATCTACACAAAATACCCCATAATGACAAAGCGGAAAACATGTAATTCAGACCCTTTGAGACTCGAAATTGAGCTCCGGTGCATTCTGTTTCCATTGATCACCCTTGATGTTTATACAAATTGATTGGCATCCACCTGTGGTAAATTCAATTGATTGGACATGATTTGGAAAGGCACAAACCGTGTCTAAGGTTCCACGGTTGACAGTTCATGTCAGAGCAAGAACCAAGGTGGAAGGATTTTGTTACAGCCTGAATTCAAAATGGATTATGTTGTTTTTCTCTCACCCATCTACACACAGTACCCCCATAATAACAAAACATGTTTCAAGAAATGTACATTACTTGCAGAAATATCGAAATTACATAGGTATTCACACCCCTGAGTCAATGCATTTTAGAATTACCTTTGGCAGCGATTGCAGCTGTGAGTATTTCTGGGTAAATTTCTTGACAGCCTTTTTAAATTCTTGCCATAGCTTTTCAAGATGATTTTAAGTCAACTGTCACTAGGCCAATCGGGAACATTCAATGTTGTCTTGGTAAGCAACTCCAGTGTATTTTTGGCCTTGTTTTAGGTTATTGTCCTGCTGAAAGGTGAATTTGTCTGTTGGAAAGCAGACTGAATGGGATTTTCCTCTAGGATTCTGCCTGTGCATAACTCTATTCTGTTTGTTTACTCCTGAACTTATTTAGGCTTCTGAAGGCACAAGTGATACTATGTTACAGTGACACCTTGTGTCATCATTGTGTTTTCATCCCATCAGGATTTCTTTCTATAATGGACGCCCCTGAAAGGACCCCCTTCCTGCAACCAGGACCACTTTCAGATGGGCAGTTCTACTCCCCACCCGAGTCTGTGGCAGGTGAGAATGTGTGAATCGAAGGTTTGAGTTGAACTTTTACAGGCCTGTTTGTGGATTGATTTCCATAGAGAATGTTGTAGCTGTTTAAACTGGGTTTAATCTATGTGTGGGATTCACAGTGTATAAGTAAGTGTCTTTTTAAACAACAAATGAGACATTTTGTTTTGGCACCAACGACTGGTATGACAAATATTGGGGAAGCTCTCTGGCGACCAAGACCGTATGAAGTGTCGTCAGAATAATATTTTTTCTCATATCTGTATCCTCTGATATGTCACCGCATGGTGATATTGTCATTTTCAAATCCATTTATTGCACAGCTCATTTACGCTATTTCCTATGTCTGTGTGTTTTGTCATTTTCTTAGATCTATTTGACTTTTTGGTGTTGTGCTTGCTCTGTTTGTAGACTCTGATGAGGAGCTGTTGGATGATAAACATGACCCGGAGAAGGCTCTTATTTAGCAGGTAACTATACTGTCTTTACCACTCAAACTAATGAGGCGGGTAACTGAATAAAATCAAGAGTCTTTTGGTGTTTAGAATGGTGCCTATAACAGGTAGGATTTATTTATAGCATTATAAATAAGCATTTATAACATTCAAGCATTATGGATGTTACATTTGCACGCAAAATCACAACTTTAATCTCTCACAGAATGGACAAACAAAATAGAAATGGACCTTTTGATGTGTCTATAGTACCATTTAGGGCAGTGGTATTCAAACTTTTTCAGCAGGGACCCCAGATCTAATGACACAACCTTAAAATCTGTACATTTTGATTTTTACGTCAACAAATAACCTTAAATTCATTGCATCTTCATCTCTTATCAAAATTAAAAGAAACATGTAAAACATTTCTCTAAAATAGTATTTAGTTAATTATCTTTCTCAATTTTTGTATATGGTCCCATACAATCTGTACCGGGATGTTTTGTTCGCATATTATTATTGGATTTTTTTGGGGTGACCCCACTGCAGTTCCCCCGCACCCCGACTTTGAATACCACTGCCTTAAGTCATCTGCATGCTTCCCAGCCGGAAGAGTTTGTGCATACACTGCTGTTCAAAAGTTTGGGGTCACTTAGAAATGTCCTTGTTTTTGAAAGAAAAGCTTATTTTTTTGTCCATTAAAATAACATCAAATTGATCAGAGAAATAAAGTGTAGACATTGTTAATGTTGTAAATGACTATTGTAATCGGAAAAAGCAGATTAAAAAAATTAAAAAATTAAATGGAATATCTACATATGCGTACAGAGGCCCATTATCAGCAACCATCACTCCTGTGGCACGTTGTTAGCTAATCCAAGTTTATCCTTTTAAAAGGCTAATTGATCATTAGAAAACCTTTTTGTAATTATGTTAGCACAGCTGTAAACTGTTGTGCTGTTTAACCTGTTTGGGCGCATGAACCGGTAGTGGGACACCTACGACAACATCCAGTGAAATTGCAGAGCGCGAAATTCAAAATACAAAAATCGTAATTTTAAACATTCATGAAAATACAAGAGTCATACATCATTTAAAAGCTTAACTTCTTGTTAATCCAACCACGTTGTCAGATTTCAAATAGGCTTTACTGCGAAAGCATACCATGTGATTATCTGAGGACAGCGCCCCACATCAAATACTTTTTCAACCAGCACAGGCATCACAAATAGCAATTAAATAAATCACTTACCTTTGTAAATCTTCCTCTGTTTGCAATCCCAAGGGTCCCAGCTACACTGAATGGTAGTTTTGTTCGATAAAGTCCTTTGTATCCAAAGAAATCTGTTTAGTTGGCGCCAATGATCTCAGTAATCCACTCGTTCAACATGCATACAAACACATCCAAAAAGTTACCGTTAAAGTTCGTCCAAACAAGTCAAACGATGTTTCTAATTAATTCTCAGGTACTCTAATATCTAAATAAACAATAATATTTAAGAATAGTATGTTCAATAGGGAAGATGAATAACGAAGAGCGCACCCCTCATTCACGTGCCAACAAGACAACTTTTATAATGAGACAACTTGGAAAAACTACAACTACTCACTCATTTCTTTTTTTTAAACAAGCCTGAAACCCTTTCGAAAGACTGTTTACATCTAGTGGAAGCCATAGCAACTGCAATCTGGGTCCTATCTATTCCTATTTCCCATAGGCTAGCATTGAAATGGCCTGTGACTTCAACCCAAAAAAAACATTCCGGATGGATTTTTCTCTGGTTTTCACCTGCCATATCAGTTATGTTATACTCACAGACATTTATTTTAACAGTTTTAGAAACTTCAGTGTTTTCTATCCAATGCTACCAATTATATGCATATCCTAGCTTCTGGGCCTGAGTAACAGGCAGTTTACTTTGGGCACATCAGTCATCTGAAATTCTGAACAATAACCAGTATGCTAATAAAGTTAAAGAAGCAATACAACTGGCCTTCTTTAAACTAGTTGAGTATCTGGAGCATCAGCATTTGTGGGTTCGATTACAGGCTCAAAATGGCCAGAAACAAATAACTTTCTTCTGAAACTCGTCAGTCTATTTTCATTCTGAGAAATGAAGGCTATTCCATGCGAGAAATTGCCAAGAAACTGAAGATCCCGTACAACGCCATCTACTACTACTCCCTTCACAGAACAGCGCAAACTGTCTCTAACCAGAATAGAAAGAGCAAGAGGACAAGTACATTAGAGTGTCTAGTTTGAGAAACAGACACCTCACAAGTCCTCAACTAGCAGCTTCATTGAATAGTACATGCTAAACACCTGTCTCAATGTCAACAGTGAAGAGGCGACTCAGGGATGCTGGCCTTCTAGGCAGAGTTGCAAAGAAAAGCCATATCTCAGACTGGCCAATAAAAATAAAAGATTAAGATGGGCAGGAGGAACTCAAAAAGACTACTGTATTTCTGATCAATTTGATGTTATTATAATGGACAAAAAATGTGCTTTTCTTTCAAAAACATGGAACTTTCTAAGTGACCCCAAGAGTAGTGTATATCATGATGACGTTTATGTGCAGGTTGTACTTCAATAAGTTTTTTTCTCGGTTGTTTGTGGGGGGGGTGTACACTTCTTTTCTCAAGGCCAGCTGAAGTTTGGGAGCTGACACGTACGCCCCTTGGTCTGAGATTTGTTAATGGTAGGGATTCTTCAATAAAATGTATCGTTCAACGAGCGATGACTCGTTTTCATGCACCTTTATTCATTGAAGTACTGCACCAACCATCTTAGTAGAACGACTAAGATCTCATCGGTAAAAATGTCAAACTTAATGACAACTCAAGAAATCTTTCTTAGATTAAATCGGACTATTTTTAGGAATTGTATACTGGCTACGGCATCTCAAAATGGACAAATAGTATTATTTGCTGCTTTTTTTTCCATTTTTCAAGAGAAGGTATTTTTTTAAGGGAGTTTGAGCACACTCGTCCGGTTTGCCTCGTAGACTTCGGCTGGCCAGACTGAAACATGCTGACGCCTTTAGGGGGTTAAGTCTATATCGAAATAAAGCAAATATGAAGCAGTATGGATGCTACATTAAATAGACAAGCTTTTTGAACATATTAGCAAAAGTCTTAGGTCAAAACATGGCCGTTCTCAAGGGATTCCAAAACCATAATATAGAAAATATGGCCGTTTCCATGATTACTTTTGAGAGCAAAAACAACCGTTATGGATGTTAGTATGAAATCATGAAATCTATCATGTCATTTGGAGTGTTTTTAAAAAGACAGCATAAGGCATAGTACCTGCAAAATTACTGTTAGCCTTAATAGTATACACAGCCAGGCACCACACTCTTAATAGGTTAACCAGTTGATTGTAGACCCAAAGATAAGTGTTTTTTTTTGTATAAAAAAATAATCTGAAATATTGTAATGCAAATGAGGCATGTGCCTGTACTGCCAATCCACTTTCTGGACACTGGATGAAGTCTGTATATTTTGGGGGGCTCATTTGAAAAAGACACTCCAGGACTATTCCGTTTGTTGATTAGCACTATCTAAAAAAACGTGTACTGCCATGTATGAGATCAATTTCACCATACGTTTTCCAAGATAATCTTAGCTAGAACACATTTTCAAGATATCAACAATTGTGTCACTAAAAGTATGAAGAATATATTTCAGAACAAGCACATAAAATGTGGTGAATGCACAAGCTTCTGAAGCTAAGATATGATAATTCAATATCCATCACATCCACAACCATTATGGATCTCATAATGCTAAAAATGGATACTAAATTTCAAGAGAAACCAATTACAGAGCATATAAAATGATGAAAGAAATGCGGCTTTACAGACAGTTTCAAGATCAGATGTAAAGAGGCATGTTTTACAAAAACTTTTCCTAAAAAATGTAATGTACAGTTGAAGTCGGAAGTTTACATACACTTATGTTGGGGTCATTAAAACTCGTTTTTCAACCACTCCAAAATTTCTTTTTAACAAACTATAGTTTTGGCAAGTCGGTTAGGATATCTAATTTCTCCAATCGTTTACAGACAGATCATTTCACTTATTCACTGTATCACAATTCCAGTGGGTCAGACGTTGACATACACTGAGTTGACTGCCTTTAAACAGCTTGGAAAATTCCAGAAAATGGTGTCATGGCTTTAGAGGCTTCTGATAGGCTAATTGACATAATTTGAGTCAATTGGAGGTGTACCTGTGGCTGTATTTCAAGGCCTACCTTCAAACTCAGTGCCTCTTTGCTTGACATCATGGGAAAATCAAAAGAAATCAGCCAAGACCTCAGAAAAAAAATTGTAGACCTCCACAAATCTGGTTCATCCTTGGGAGCAATTTCAAAATGCCTGAAGGTACCACATTCATCTGTATAAACAACATGGGGCCACGCAGCCGTCATACCGCTTGGGAAGGAGACGCGTTCTGTCTCCTAGAGATGAACGTACTTTGGTGCAAAAAGTGCAAATCAATCCCAGAACAGCAAAGGACCTTGTGAAGATGCTGGAGGAAACGGGTACAAACGTATCTGTATCCACAGTAAATGTACTTGGCTAAGGTGTATGTAAACATCCGACTTCTGACTTCAATGATCCCTTATTGATGTCATCTATTAAATCCACTTCAGTCAGTGTAGATGAAGGGGAGGAGATGGGTTAAATAAGCATTTTTATGCCCTTAGACAGTTGAGACATGGGTTGTGTATGTGCCAATCAGAGGGTGAATGGGCAAGGCAAAAGATTTAAGTGCCTTTGAACGGGGGGGTATAATAGTAGGTGCCAGGTGCACTGGTTTGAGTGTCAACTGCAACGCTTCTGGGTTTGTCACGCTCAATCGTTCCCGTGTGTATCAAGAATGGTCCACCACCCAAAGGACATCCAGCCAACTTGACACAACTGTGGGAATCATTGGAGTCAACATGGGCCAGCATCCCAGTGGAACAATTTCGACACCTTGTTGCCCCGACAAATTGAGGCTGTTCTAAGGGCAAAAGGGGGTGCTACTCAGTATTAGGAAGTTAGTATTAGGAAGTTGTTCCTAATGTTTTGTACACTCAGTGTAAATTGTATTCACAAAGAAATTGGAAAATTATATTATTTTATACCACCACAGTTGCTCAAAGAAAGATTTTGTTCAAGTTAATAAAACAAAATCTCAAAACGGCAAGTTTAACTAGGCAAGTCCGTTAAGAACAAATTCTTATTAATGCTCCGGCACCTTCACCTTTTTGAGAGGATATAACCTTTTTACAAAAGGTTTTATGAGATTGAAAAACAAATTTAGGACGGATCGTAAGACCATTCATTTTTTTGGGTGGAAGATCCACTGCGGCCAAGTTTCAGCCTACCTGACAGAGGCAACCAGGTTTTAGACTAAAATTCCCTTAATTTGTTCAGAGCACTTTGAATAGCGGGTAGTTAGAACGCAAGAATGCGTCTTTTTGCGAGACTTACCTTGAAAAAGGTCATGTCTCGTTTTGTTTTGAATTTTCTCAATGGCGATATTAATCTGATCATTCTTGTAGCTCCTCTCCTTGAACTTGCTTTGCGTCTCAGCCATATTTCTGTCAAAATCGGACTGTTTTTTGCAAATTCTTTTGATTAGACAGAATTGGCTGTAGGGCAAACTGTTTTTCAAGGGAAGTGGGTGACAACGATCAGCCCTCAACAAACTGTTACGATCAGTAGGCTTCCTGTAAAGATCAGTGTATAAAACATTATCTTCACACAAGATCAGAAGATCAAGAAAACTGATTAGACGTGTATCAAATTGCATAGTAAATCTCAGATGCTCAGAACAGGAGTTAAGAAAAGCATGGAACGCCTGGAGCTGTTGCAGCAATTGACCACACCAGGTTCCACTCCTATCAGCTAAAAAACAATATCTGCCATAGTGGGCACGCAATCACCAATACTGGACAATTGAGTGGATAAACATTGCCTGGTTCGACAAGTTCCTGTTTCATGTTGAGTCAGGATTTGGCGTAAGCAGCATAAGTCCATAACCCCATTAAGCCTGGTGGTATAATGGTGTTGGGAATGTTTTTCTGGCACATGTTAGGTCCCTTGATACCAATTGAGCAATGTGTCCATGCCCTGAAGAATTCAGGCTGTTCTGGAGGAAAAGGGATTTCTGACCTGGTACTAGATGGGTGTACTTAATAAACTGGCTGCTGAGTGTGTGTAAATATAAAATTTGAATGACTATTGTCAAAATGTCATTTTGTGAATGTTGACATGAAAATACTTCCATAATACATAATTTCTGGTTTGATTAATTATGTAGGTCATAATATAATTGGTGTTTTTGTTTGCTTATAATATGCTTTGTTTTGTTTTTGAGAAGTACCAGTGGTCATCCTGGGAGGTGAAACCCATTTGAAGATTCACAACCCTGAGTGACTGCGTCTAAAGTTACTCAAGTGCTCACAGCAGCTGCCCCATCTAACAACGGGGAAGACTTACGACCTGCATGTTCTTCATTCCTCCAATGAGAGCTCTGTATTCCTCAGCCTATCACCCTCTACACACCTGCTTCATGTCCCGTCACCTCTTCACTCAAGCTTCCAAACAATTATTTTTAAGAACTGAGTGCATACTGTTTTGTTTTTGTTGCCAGATATAAGTTCCTGATGTGCTTATTCTTGTATCTCTTGCTGATATGGTTAGAAGCTTCAAAATCAGTTCAGAATTGAAGACTGAGAAGTCCGCATGGGCAGTGTGTGCCAATTTCAAGTGTGGCTATAGGGCTGTTGAGCTCTAACGAAGGCACTTGAATATAAATAGATTACTCAGAAAACAAAATGTATTGCTATTAAGCAAACTCCTTCGGACAGCTGTCAAGGGGGGAAATATAGACTACACAACCAACACAGCTTTGCCTGCATATGTAATGACTTCAGTTGGTATCTATATATGTCTGAATGCATGACTTTGGGAACTCAATGACAGTGTTTTTTGATTTCTTCTTATGACTACCCTCTCTTCATCATAGGAAAGGAAGAAATTGTATACAGCACATTTTTTGAATCACTGGAAAATGTTATACTGTTTGTTTTCTCAACTGACCATTTGGAAGTAGAAGGGCATTAGCCCGGAAGCTTCTTAGTAAACTTTCCACTTGGCTTTGCAAAATGTATCAATACACACTTAAAAATGGCAGAATACATTTCTCATGAATTCATATTAGAGTTCAACACTGGTATCTTTTACACCACCTGGAAGTTTCATACTTTAAATCAAAATATCTGCATGGTATGTTTTCAAAGTGAACCGTCCCAAAGCTTTTTATGCAGAAGCAGACTAATGGAGTTTGTGCTCTTATCATGGTGAATGCAGTTCCACACATGGGAATACACAAACAAACAGCTAACACAGAGGGAACTGTTTAATGTAGTTACTCCCACAACAATTTCCATTCACCATAAGACTATGAAAATGGCAATAAAACATGCTTCCTCGGACTATTAACAGATCCCAGTTGTGTGTACATATCACCATGGAAATAACATGGGTAGGATGTAGATTTTACACTGAAATGTATATTTGATCATTTTTATTAGGTTAACCTCTGAAAATGAATGTGTGTTGGCATGTAATGCTCTTAACTTGCATTCATAATTAGTGTATGCTGATGCATGGACCTGTAATCAAGAATTTCAATGCGATCAGTGGTAGATCTGCGTAATAATGTGCTTAACATTTTAAAGTGATTTCCGATTGAGCCTGAAAGAGTTTACAGCACAGCGTGACTGCAGTTTCCGTGAACATGGGAACATTGGCTTTTTATAAAAGGTGCATACTGTAGACGACAAAGCGCAATCGGATTGAATACCCACTAAAGAGAGTATAGTCTTCGCTTTTATTTTTTATTTAACTTGGCAAGTCCGTTAAGAACAAATTCTTATTTGCAATGACTGCCTACACCGGCCGAACCCGGACGACGCTGGGCCAATCGTGCGCCACCCTATGGAACTCCCAATCACGACCGGTTATGATACAGCTTGGAATCAAACCGGGGTCTGTAGTGGCACCACTAGCACTGAGACCGCTGCGCCACTCAATACAGTAAAATAATAAGGTTCACCATTCAAGACACCAAGTTCATTTTAACAGTGACAAGCCTGTGTGCATTTAGGAATTAATGGTTGGTTACCACGTTTGATCAAGAATTGCATTGCTTGTCAATTCAATTAAGCAATAATCTGTATCTAGCTTTATGAGTTATTGGTTTTACTCGTCTTTGTATTTAGTTTTGGATTAAAGTGAAAATTGTATGATTTGTTAATGATGGTATATGTTCTGTTTTTGCATTTAATTCGATTTTAATACAAATAAATTGCACATTGTTAAAGGGCCTTCTTTGGGTGGTGTGTAGAGTTTTTTTAAATTTACATTTCAGTAGCACTTTACATTACAGCACGTAATAAATGCACGTAGCATGATATTAATATAGATTTACAGTGGCTTTCGGAAATATTCATCCCTTTGGAATTTTCCCTTTGTTGTTGCCTTACAACCTGGAATTTAAGTAGATTTTTTTGGTATATTTTTTTGTATTTTGTATAATTTGATTTACACACCATCCCTACCACTTTGAAGCTGCAACATTTATTTATTGTGACACAAACAAGGAAAACAACTTGAGCGTGCATAACTATTCACCCCCCCCCCAAAAAGTCAATACTTTTGCAGCAATTACCGCTGCAAGTCTCTTGAGGTATGTCTATAAGCTTGGCACATCTTGCCACTGGGATTTTTGCCGATTCTTCAAGGCAAAACTGCTCCAGGGCCTTCAATTTGGATGGGTTCCGCTGGAGTACAGCAATCTTTAAGTCATACCACAGATTCTCAATTGGATTGAGGTCTGGGCTTTGACTAGGCCATTGAAGACATTGAAATGTTTCCCCTTAAACCACGTTGCTTTAGCAGTATGCTTAAGGTCATTGTCCTGCTGGAAGGTGAACTGCCGTCCCAGTCTCATCTCTGGAGGACTGAAACAGGTTTCCCTCAAGAATTCCCCTGTATTTAGCACCATCCATCATTCCTTCAATTCTGACCAGTTTCCCGTCGATTGCGGATGAAAAACATCCCCACAGCAATGCTGCCACCACCATGCATCACTGTGGGGATGGGAGGTGTTGGGTGTGCGCCAGACATAGCGTTTCCCTTGATGGTCATAAAGATCAATTTTAGTCTCATCTGACCATAGTACCTTCTTCCATATGTTTGGGGAATCTCCCACATGCCTTTTGGTGAACACCAAACGTCTTTGCTTATTTTTTTCCTTAAGTAATGGCTTTTTTTCTGGCCACTCTTCCGTAAAGCCCAGCTCTGTGGAGTGTATGGCTTAAAGTGGTCCTATGGACAGATACTCCAATCTCCGCTGTGGAGCTTTGCAGCTCCTTCAGGGTTATCTTTGGTCTCTTTGATGCCTCTCTGATTAATGCCCTCCTTGCCTGGTCTGTGAGTTTTGGTGGGCGGCCCTTTCTTGGCAGGTTTGTTGTGATGCCATATTCTTTCCATTTTGGGTTTAATGGTGCTCCAAAATGGGTTTAATGGTGCTCTGTGGGATGTTCAAAGTTTCTGATATTTTATTATAATCCAACCCTGATCTGTACTTCTCCACAACTTTGTCCCTGACCTGTTTGGAGAGCTCCTTGGTCTTCATGATGCCGCTTGCTTGGTGGTGCCCCTTGCTAAATTGTGTTGCAGACTCTGGGGCCTTTCAGAACAGGTGTATGTATACTGAGATCATGTGACAGATCACGTGACACTTAGATTGCACACAGGTGGACTTTATTTAACTAATCATGTGACTTCTAAAGGTAATTGGTTGCATTAGATCTTATTTAGGTTCTTCATAGCAAAGGGGGTGAATACAAATGCACGCACTACTTTTTTATTTTAAATCGTTTTTTTCATTTCACTTGACCAATTTGGACTGTTTTATGTATGTCCATTACATTGAAATCCAAATAAAAATCAATTTAAATTACAGGTTGTAATGCAACAAAATAGGAACAACACCAAGGGGGAACTTGTACAAAGCACTGTACATAAATAATTACTCCAGCCATGATTTCATTTGATTTGTTTCAAGGTGAAACATAAACAAGCTTGTTTTGCCTTTGGCATACAATTCTGCAAATGTATGAACCATAAGCTCTGGTTATGTAAATACTATATTCTCGAGACTCGTACCCACAAATGGAGAAGAAAAAGATGAAAGCAAAAAATGAAGCATCCAGCAGGTTTTAATAACCAACAACTCGTCACACGATTGAGCTGGGGTCATTTATCTTCTTTCCAGTAACTACCATTTCACCTTTAATCAGAAAACCAAAGAAACATATTACACTAGACAACCAGTTCTTATAGCCTTATCCTACTCCTCCTCTTCCTCTGGTGATGTAGAGGTTAACCCAGGCCCTGCAGCCCCTAGCTCCACTCCAGGCGCCCTCATTTGTTGACTTCTGTAACTGTAAAAGCCTTGGTTTCATGCATGTTAATATTAGAAGCCTCCTCCCGAAGTTTATTTTATTCACTGCTTTAGCACACTCAGCCAACCCGGATGTCCTAGTCGAGTCTGAATCCTGGCTTAGGAAGACCACCAAAAACCCTGAAATTTCCATCCCTATCTATTACATTTTCCGACAAGATTGAACTGCTAAAGGGGGCGGTGTTGCAATCTACTGCAGAGTTTATGCTATCCAGGTCTGTGCCCAAACAATTCGAGCTTCTACTATTAAAAATCCACCTTTCAAGAAACAAGTCTCTCACCGTTGCTGCTTGTTATAGACCGCCTTCAACCCCCAGTTGTGCCCTGGATACCATATGTGAGTTGATTTCCCCCCATCTATCTTCAGAGTTCGCACTGTTAGGTTACCTAAACTGGGACATGCTTAACACCCCGGCCTTCCTACAATCTAAGATAGATTATCATGGAACCTACCAGGTACAACCCTAAATCCGTAGCCATGGGCACCCTCTTAGATATCCACCAACTTTCCCTCTAAACTTGCCCTCCAACTTGCCCTCTTAAATTGCCCTCGAAATACACATCTGCTGTCTTAAACCAGGATCTCAGCGATCATTGCCTCATTGCCTGCGTAATGGGTCCGCGGTCAAATGACCATCCCTCATCACTGTCAAACACTCCCTAAAACACTTCAGCGAGCAGGCCTTTCTAATCAACCTGGCCCGGGTATCCTGGAAGGATATTGACCTCATCCCTTAAGTAGAGGATGCCTGGTTGCTCTTTAAAAGTGCTTTCCTCACCATCTTAAATAAGTATGCCACATTCAAAAAATGTAGAACTATGAACCTTGACCAGCACAAAAACATCCTTTTGGGATACTGTAAAGTCCATGGAAAATACGAGCGCCTCCTCCTCCTCATTTCAATAAGCGTTTTTCTACGGCTGTCCATGCTTTCCACCTGGCTACCCCTACCCTGGCCAACATCTCAGCACCCCATGCAGCAACTTGCCCAAGCCCCCTCCCCCCACACTTCTCCTTCGAACAAATCCAGCCAGCTGATGTTCTGAAAGAGCTAAAAATCTGGATCCCAACAAATCTGCTGGGCCAGACAACTTGGACCCTCTCTTTCTAAAATTATCCAGCAAAAATTGTTGCAACGTAACGGCTTTCTTCTACCTCCTTATCTGACGAAGAGGTGGAATAAGGATCGGACCAAAATGCAACGTGGTTCGTTCGATACATCTTTAATATTGACGAAACACGAACAATACAAAACAACAAACGTCGAAAACCGAAACAGCCCTGACTGATGCAACAAACACAGAGACAGGAACAATCACCCACAATCACACAGTGAAACACAGGCTACCTAAATAGGGTTCCCAATCAGAGACAACGATAATCACCCGACTCTGATTGAGAACCGCCTCAGGCAGCCATGGACTAATCTATACACCCCACACAACCCCAAGACGAAACACACTACAAATAAACCCATGTCACACCCTGGCCTGACTCAATAAATGAAGATAACATAATAAATATAGACCAGGGCGTGACAGAACCCCCCCTAAGGTGCGGACTCCCGGACGCACATCAAAACAATAGGGAGGGTCCGGGTGGGCGCCTGTACATGGCGGCGGCTCTGGCTCGGGACGTGGAACCCACTCTATGAATGTCTTAGTCCCCCCTCCTCGCGTCTTAGGATTGTCCACCCTCGCCGCCGACCATGGCCTAGTAGTCCTCACCCAGCACCCCACTGGACTGAGGGGCAGCTCGGGACAGAGGGGCAGCTCGGGACAGAGGGGCAGCTCGGGACAGAAGGGCAGCTCGGGACAGAAGGGCAGCTCGGGACAGAAGGGCAGCTCGGGACAGAGACGCAGCTCGGGACAGAGGGGCAGCTCGGGACAGAGGGGCAGCTCGGGACAGAGGGGCAGCTCGGGACAGAGGAAGCCCAGCACTGAGAGGAAGCCCAGCACTGAGAGGAAGCCCAGCACTGAGAGGAAGCCCAGCCAGGCAGTAAAATCCGGCAGATCCTGGCTGGCTGGCAGTTCTGGCAGATCCTGGCTGACTGGCGGATCTGGAAGAGTCTGGTTGACTAGCAGATCTGGAAGAGTCTGGTTGACTAGCAGATCTGGAAGAGTCTGGTTGACTAGCAGATCTGGAAGAGTCTGGTTGGCTAGCAGATCTGGAAGAGTCTGGTTGACTAGCAGATCTGGAAGAGTCTGGTTGACTAGCAGATCTGGAAGAGTCTGGTTGACTGGCAGATCTGGAAGATTCTGGTTGACTGGCAGATCTGGAAGTGTCTGGCTGACTGGCGGATCTGGAAGAGTCTGGCTGACTGGCGGATCTGGAAGAGTCTGGCTGACTGGCGGATCTGGAAGAGTCTGGCTGACTGGCGGATCTGGAAGAGTCTGGCTGACTGGCAGATCTGGAAGAGTCTGGCTGACTGGCGGATCTGGAAGAGTCTGGCTGACTGGCGGATCTGGAAGAGTCTGGTTGACTGGCGGATCTGGAAGAGTCTGGTTGACTGGCGGATCTGGAAGAGTCTGGCTGACTGGCGGATCTGGAAGAGTCTGGCTGACTGGCGGATCTGGAAGAGTCTGGCTGACTGGCGGATCTGGAAGAGTCTGGCTGACTGGCGGATCTGGAAGAGTCTGGCTGACTGGCAGATCTGGAAGAGTCTGGTTGACTGGCAGATCTGGAAGAGTCTGGCTGACTGGCAGATCTGGAAGAGTCTGGCTGACTGGCAGAGTCTGGCTGACTGGCGGATCCTGGCAGACTGACGGCTCTGGCTGCTTCATGCTGACTGACGGCTCTGGCTGCTCCATGCAGATTGACAGCTCTGGTGGCTTCTTGCAGACTGACAGCTCTGGCTGCTCCATGCAGACTAACAGCTCTGGCAGCTCCTTGCAGACTGGCAGCTCCTTGCAGACTGGCAGCTCCATGCAGACTGGCAGCTCCATGCAGACTGGCAGCTCTGGCTGCTCCATGCAGACTGGCAGCTCTGGCTGCTCCATGCAGACTGACAGCTCTGGCTGCTCCATGCAGACTGGCAGCTCTGGCTGCTCCATGCAGACTGGCAGCTCTGGCTGCTCCATGCAGACTGGCAGCTCTGGCTGCGCTAAACGGGCAGGAGACACCGGCAACGCTAAACAGGCGGGAGACTCCGGCAGCGCAGGAGAGGCGAGGCGCACTGTAGGCCTGGCTGCATGGAGCAGCCAGAGCCGTCAGTCAGCATGAAGCATGGGCCGAGGACACGCACAGGAAGCCTGGTGCGGGAGCTGCCACCGGAGGGCAGGTGTGTGGAGGTGGCACAGGATGGGCTAGACCGTGAAGGCGTACTGGAGATCTTGAGAGCAGTGTTGGCACAGGACGTGCAAGGCTAGGGATGTGCACAGGAGGCCTGGTGCGTGAGGCTGGCACCAACTTCACCAGCCGACTAACACGCACCTCAGGACGAGTATGGAGCGCTGACCCAGGTGCCATCAAATCCCTGACACGTTCCGTCGGGCGAATTCCATGCAAAAAGCACCAACACAGCAACTCCCTCATTTCTCTCTCCTCCAATTTCCCCATTAACTCCTTCACAGTCTCTGCTTCGCTCACCTCCAACACCGGTTCTGTTCTCCTCCTTGGCTCCTCACAATAAACAGGGAGAGTGGGCTCAGGTCTGAACCCTGACTCTGTCACATTCTCCCTGAGCCCCCCCCCAAGAGATTTTTGGGGCTGACTCTCGGGCTTCCATCCGCGTCGCCGCGCTGCCTCCTCATACCGGCGCCTCTCAGCTCTCGCCGCCCCAAAGAAGAACTGGCTGATCCAGGCTGATCCCAGGGTCCTTCTCCGAACAAATTCGCCTCCCAATTCCAGAAGTCCTGTGATCGCTGTTGCTGCCTTTGTTGCTTCTCCTGTGGCTCCTGCCCGTTGACACGTTGCTTGGTCCTTTTGTGGTGGGTGACTCTGTAACGGCTTTCTTCTACCTCCTTCTCTGACGAAGAGGTGGAATAAGGATCGGACCAAAATACAACGTGGTTCGTTCGATACATCTTTAATATTGACGAAACACGAACAATACAAAACAACAAACGTCGAAAACCGAAACAGCCCTGACTGATGCAACAAACACAGAGACAGGAACAATCACCCACAATCACACAGTGAAACCCAGGCTACCTAAATAGGGTTCCCAATCAGAGACAACGATAATCACCTGACTCTGATTGAGAACCGCCACAGGCAGCCATGGACTAATCTATACACCCCACACAACCCCAAGACGAAACACACTACAAATAAACCCATGTCACACCCTGGCCTGACTCAATAATTTAAGATAACATAATAAATATAGACCAGGGCGTGACATGCAACCCCTATTACTAGCCTATTCAACCTTTCTTTCGTATCGTCTAAGATCCCCAAAGATTGGAAAGCTGCCGCAGTCATCCCCCTCTTCAAAGGCGGAGACACTCTAGACCCAAACTGTTATAGACCTATATCCATCCTGCCCTGCCTTTGTAAAATCTTCGAAAGCCAAGTTAACAAACAGATCACCGGCCATTTCAAATCCTACCGTACCTTCTCCACTATGCAATCTGGTTTCCCAGCTGGTCATGGGTGCACCTCAGCCACGCTCAAGATCCTAAATGATATCATAATCGCCATTGATAATAGACAGTACTGTTCAGCCGTCTTCATCGACCTGGCTAAGGCTTTAGACTCTGTCAATCACCCCATTCTTATCGGCAGACTCAATAGCCGTAGCTTCTCAAATGACTGCCTTGCCTGGTTCACCAACTACTTCTCAGATAGAGGTCAGTTTGTCAAATCGGAGGGCCTGTTGTCCGGACCTCTGGCAGTCTCTATGGGGGTGCCACAGGGTTCAATTCTCAGGCTGACTCTTTTCTCTGTATACAACAATGAGGTCGCTCTTGCTGCTGGTGATTCTCTGATCCACCTCTACGCAGACGACACCATTCTGTATACTTCTGGCCCTTCCTTGGACACTGTGCTAACTACCCTCCAAACGATCTTCAATGCCATACAACACTCCTTCTGTGGCCTCTAACTGCTCTTAAATGCTAGTAAAACCAAATGCATGCTTTTCAACAGTTCGCTGCCCGCACCCGCCCACCCGACTAGCATCACCACCCTGGACGGCTCCGACCTAGAATATTTGGACAACTATAAATACGTAGGTGTCTGGCTAGACTGTAAACTCTCCTTCCAGACTCACATTAAACATCAAAAATCAAATCTAGAATCGGCTTTCTATTTCGCAACAAAGCCTCCACTCACGCCGCCAAACTTACCCTAGTAAAACTGACTATCCTACCGATCCTCGACTTCGGCAATGTCATCTACAAAATAGCTTCCAACACTCTACTCTACTCTACAAACTGGATGCAGTCTATCACAGTGCCATCCGTTTTGTTACCAAATCACCTTATACCACCCACCACTGCGACCTGTATGCTCTTGTTGGCTGGCCCAAACTACATATTCGTCGCCAAACCCACTGGCTCCAGGTCATCTATAAGTCTATGCTAGGTAAAGCTCCGCCTTATCTGAGTTCACTGGTCATGATAACAACACCCACCCGTAGCACACGTTCCAGCAGGTATATCTCACTGATCATCCCCAAAGCCAACAACTCATTTGGCCGCCTTTCCTTCCAGTTCTCTGCTGCCAGTGACTGGAACGAATTGCAAAAATCTCTGAAGTTGGAGACTTTTATTTCCCTCACCAACATCAACTATATAAACATCAACTATCTGAGCAGCTAACCTATTGCTGCAGCTGTTCATAGTCCATCTGTAATTAGCCCACCCAATTTAACTACCTCATCCCCATACTGTTTTTATTTTATTTACTTTTCTGCTCTTTAGCACACCAGTATCTCTACTTGCACATCATCATCTGCTCATCACTCCAGTGTTAATCTGCTAAATTGTAACTATTCACTCCTATGGCCTATTATTGCCTACCTCCTCACGCCTTTTGCACACACTGTATATAGACTTTATTTTTTCTACTGTGTCATTGACTTGTTTTGTGTTATTGGCTTGTTTATTGTTTACTCCATGTGTAACTCTGTGTTGTTGTCTGTGTCACACTGCTTTGCTTTATCTTGGCCAGGTCGCATTTGAAAATGAGAAATTGTTCTCAACTAACCTGGTTAAATAAAGGTGAAATAAAAAATTAAATATTACAGTGCCTTGCGAAAGTATTCGGCCCCCTTGAACTTTGCGACCTTTTGCCACATTTCAGGCTTCAAACATAAAGATATGAAACTGTATTTTTTTGTGAAGAATCAACAACAAGTGGGACACAATCATGACGTGGAACGACATTTATTGGATATTTCAAACTTTTTTAACAAATCAAAAACTGAAAAATTGGGCGTGCAAAATTATTCAGCCCCTTTACTTTCAGTGCAGCAAACTCTCTCCAGAAGTTCAGTGAGGATCTCTGAATGATCCAATGTTGACCTAAATGACTAATGATGATAAATACAATCCACCTGTGTGTAATCAAGTCTGCGTATAAATGCACCTGCACTGTGATATTCTCAGAGGTCCGTTAAAAGCGCAGAGAGCATCATGAAGAACAAGGAACACACCAGGCAGGTCCGAGATACTGTTGTGAAGAAGTTTAAAGCCGGATTTGGATACAAAAAGATTTCCCAAGCTTTAAACATCCCAAGGAGAACTGTGCAAGCGATAATATTGAAATGGGAGGAGTTTCAGACCACTGCAAATCTACCAAGACCTGGCCGTCCCTCCAAACTTTCAGCTCATACAAGGAGAAGACTGATCAGAGATGCAGCCAAGAGGCCCATGATCACTCTGGATGAACTGCAAAGATCTACAGCTGAGGTGGGAGACTCTGTCCATAGGACAACAATCAGTCGTATATTGCACAAATCTGGCCTTTATGGAAGAGTGCCAAGAAGAAAGCCATTTCTTAAAGATATCCATAAAAAGTGTTGTTTAAAGTTTGCCACAAGCCACCTGGGAGACACACCAAACATGTGGAAGAAGGTGCTCTGGTCAGATGAAACCAAAATGGAACTTTTTGGCAACAATGCAAAACGTTATGTTTGGCGTAAAAGCAACACAGCTCATCACCCTGAACACACCATACACACTGTCAAACATGGTGGTGGCAGCATCATGGTTTGGGCCTGCTTTTCTTCAGCAGGGACAGGGAAGATGGTTAAAATTGATGGGAAGATGGATGGAGCCAAATACAGGACCATTCTGGAAGAAAACCTGATGGAGTCTGCAAAAGACCTGAGACTGGGACGGAGATTTGTCTTCCAACAAGACAACGATCCAAAATATAAAGCAAAATCTAAAATGGAATGGTTCAAAAATAAACATATCCAGGTGTTAGAATGGCCAAGTCAAAGTCCAGACTTGAATCCAATCGAGAATCTGTGAAAAGAACTGAAAACTGCTGTTCACAAATGCTCTCCATCCAACCTCACTGAGCTCGAGCTGTTTTGCAAGGAGGAATGGGAAAACATTTCAGTCTCTCGATGTGCAAAACTGATAGAGACCTACCCCAAGCGACTTACAGCTGTAATCGCAACAAAAGGTGGTGCTACAAAGTATTAACTTAAGGGGGCTGAATAACTTTGCACGCCCAATTTTTCAGTTTTTGATTTGTTAAAAAAGTTTGGAATATCCAATAAATGTCGTTCCACTTCATGATTGTGTCCCACTTGTTGATTCTTCACAAAAAAATACAGTTTTATATCTTAATGTTTGAATCCTGAAATGTGGCAAAAGGTCGCAAAGTTCAAGGGGGCCGAATACTTTCGCAAGGCACTGTATATGACCCTGATGGTCATCTGCTAACGTTGGAACATCTAGAAAAACAATAAGGGCCACATGTACAGTACTCTTAAATGTCCACTCAGCACAGCCCTTGGATCATGGTTCCTCTCTAATTTTAATTCTAGATTTATGACGTTTAGGGAGTGCTTCCTAGATGCTGTGGTTCGGCATATGCATTGATTGGTCTTGGATTTTTAAACGGGGTAAAACACTGCTGATGCAAAAAGGGGTTTTAAGAAATACATTTGGTTGGTTGACAGATTTGTATTATTAGAAAAACAATATAACAATATTATTATTATCATAATCATTATTATTATTATGTTACAGGTGAGACGTACCCAGAAATGTCAACGTCTTGTCAAGTGCTCAAATCTGTACAGTAGCACCAATTTACAAAAATGTGTTTACAAGGCAGTGATGAAAACTGTTTATATGAGCGCTAATTCAAACATACAATGATATATATATATTTGATACAATTACCCATTCAAAACTGTTGTTACAAAATCAATTCTCAATGTGTTCATTTCATGGTTTCACAAACATAAAACAACTATCTAGTTAATGTTTCTCGGACTAACACATTGTTGAGTTTCCTATTTACTAAAGAACAATCATTAAGACAAAACACAAAGAGTTGTAATATAATCTGTATACATGTCATTCTATACTGAAGACAGGTACATTCTGAAAGATTTTGTTGCTGTTGATGTGATAACACATGTTTAATTCATGTCTCATTTCAGGATAATACTGTTAATTTGTATTTTACTTAAATTGTATAATTTATGTTGTCTCATACCATGCTAATACACTACCAAGCAATGCAAGCAGATGTGGAATTAACCCCAAAACAGTTGTGTGTGTTTTTGGATCAAGAAAACCAATAGACATGATCAGATCCTCTTTCCTATTCAGGCATCATATAATATACAGCTAATCCATAAACTCCACCAATAAAACATTGAAAACCTTAACATGACCACTGGCTATGTCATTATTTTCGTCACCATCCATCAATGATTGAATTGCGTGTTCTTTTTCTTTGTACAAGCACCGAGCTTCCAATGGCTGGAGCCAATCTACAGGGTAAATGAAAAAGACCCAAATAAAACGTGTGTGAAAAGTTGTGGTCAAAGTATAAATCTGTTTTTTGTGTGTTTTTGTTACAACAACCAGGTCTTCCTAACATTTGTCATAACTAGTAAGCCTTACATCCTGAATGTATATGTGCTATAAAATATGCACCTGGGCACACATGGGAGGGGTGGGACCACATACCTTTCTAAGTAATTGCAACGAGAAAATAATTGCTATATTCTAATTAAAATCATTGACCCATAAGAGAACACATGACCAAAGCAAGGCATGACCCATATAGAATTAAAACAACATTATTCTTAATGAGAAATATAATCTAATAAACAAATGTTTGCATAACGAAAGACATGAAAACTGTCTCCAACAATGTATTTAGCTAATTATAAAACTGTCATATTGGCAGTAAACTCATTGAGAATAACAATAGACAAAAGTTATTGTGGGTAGTTTAGGGATAAATATAGTGAATGATCATGAATGTTAGAGATTTGATCACAGTGGGGATTCTGAAAGAGGGGGATTAGAACCCCAAAGTAATAGTATTCTGAAAGAGGGAGATTAGAACCCCAAAGTAATAGTATTCTGAAAGAGGGGGATTAGAACCCCAAAGTAATAGTATTCTGAAAGAGGGGATTAGAACCCCAAAGTAATAGTATTCTGAAAGAGGGGATTAGAACCCCAAAGTAATAGTATTCTGAAAGAGGGGGATTAGAACCCCAAAGTAATAGTATTCTGAAAGAGGGGGATTAGAACCCCAAAGTAATAGTATTCTGAAAGAGGGGGATTAGAACCCCAAAGTAATAGTATTCTGAAAGAGGGGGATTAGAACCCCAAAGTAATAGTATTCTGAAAGAGGGGGATTAGAACCCCAAAGTAATAGTATTCTGAAAGAGGGGGATTAGAACCCCAAAGTAATAGTATTCTGAAAGAGGGGGATTAGAACCCCAAAGTAATAGTATTCTGAAAGAGGGAGATTAGAACCCCAAAGTAATAGTATTCTGAAAGAGGGGGATTAGAACCCCAAAGTAATAGTATTCTGAAAGAGGGGGATTAGAACCCCAAAGTAATAGTATTCTGAAAGAGGGGGATTAGAACCACAATGAAATAGTATTCTGAAAGAGGGAGATTAGAACCCCAAAGTAATAGTATTCTGAAAGAGGGGGATTAGAACCCCAAAGTAATAGTATTCTGAAAGAGGGGGATTAGAACCCCAAAGTAATAGTATTCTGAAAGAGGGAGATTAGAACCCCAAAGTAATAGTATTCTGAAAGAGGGGGATTAGAACCCCAAAGTAATAGTATTCTGAAAGAGGGGGATTAGAACCACAATGAAATAGTATTCTGAAAGAGGGAGATTAGAACCCCAAAGTAATAGTATTCTGAAAGAGGGGGATTAGAACCCCAAAGTAATAGTATTCTGAAAGAGGGGATTAGAACCCCAAAGTAATAGTATTCTGAAAGAGGGGGATTAGAACCCCAAAGTAATAGTATTCTGAAAGAGGGGGATTAGAACCCCAAAGTAATAGTATTCTGAAAGAGGGGGATTAGAACCCCAAAGTAATAGTATTCTGAAAGAGGGGATTAGAACCCCAAAGTAATAGTATTCTGAAAGAGGGGGATTAGAACCCCAAAGTAATAGTATTCTGAAAGAGGGGGATTAGAACCACAAAGTAATAGTATTCTGAAAGAGGGGGATTAGAACCCCAAAGTAATAGTATTCTGAAAGAGGGAGATTAGAACCCCAAAGTAATAGTATTCTGAAAGAGGGGGATTAGAACCCCAAAGTAATAGTATTCTGAAAGAGGGAGATTAGAACCCCAAAGTAATAGTATTCTGAAAGAGGGGGATTAGAACCACAATGAAATAGTGGTAAAAACGATCATAAAGGTCATTACAGATTCAGGTTTAGAGGGGTAAGGTTTTGCTAAGGGATCTCTCTCTCAATTCAATTCAAGGGGCTTTGTTGGCATGGGAAACATGTTAACCTCTCTCACTCTCTCAATTCAATTCAATGGGCTTTATTGGCATGGGAAACACATGTTAACATCTCTCACTCTCTCAATTCAATTCAATGGGCTTTATTGGCATGGGAAACACATGTTAACCTCTCTCACTCTCTCAATTCAATTCAAGGGGCTTTATTGGCATGGGAAACAGATGTTAACATCTCTCATTCTCTCAATTCAATTCATTGGGCTTTATTGGCATGGGAAACACATGTTAACATCTCTCATTCTCTCAATTCAATTCAATGGGCTTTATTGGCATTGGAAACACATGTTAACATCTCATTCTCTCAATTCAATTCAATGGGCTTTATTGGCATGGGCAACACATGTTAACCTCTCTCACTCTCTCAATTCAATTCAATGGGCGTTATAGGCATGGGAAACACATGTTAACCTCTCTCACTCTCTCAATTCAATTCAATGGGCTTCATAGGCATGGGAAACACATGTTAACCTCTCACTCTCTCAATTCAATTCAATGGGCTTTATAGGCATGGGAAACATATGTTAACATCTTACTCTCTCAATTCAATTCAAGGGGCTTTATAGGCATGGGAAACATATGTTAACGTCTCACTCTCTCAATTCAATTCAAGGGGCTTTATAGACATGGGAAACATATGTTAACATTGCCATAGCAAGTAAGCAATAAACAGTAAACATTACACATACAGAATTTTCAAAAGAATAAAGACATTACAAATGTCATATTATGTATATTTGCAGTGTTGTAAGAATGTACAAATGGTTAAAGTACAAATGGGAAAATAAACAGTTCTGTCACGACTTCAACCGACAGTGGCTCCTCCCCCTGTTCGGGCAGTGCTCGGCGGTGGTCGTCGCCGGCCTACTAGCTGCCACCGATCCGTTTTTGCTTTTAGTTTGTGTCTGTCTGTTTTTGTTTACATCTGTGCCCTATTAGTTAATTCCGGTGAGTTTATTAACCTCCGCTGCCTGCTATGCTTTGTGAGGGATTATTTTGCTGTGTTAGCTCTGTTAGGGGTGTGTGTTTTCAACACAGGTTTTTCTTCTCTCTCACAGTCGTTGTACCGTTGGTACTGTATTAGGAGTAGAGGTTTCTCCTCTGTGTGTTTCGTGATTTTCCTTATGTGTGGCGACTCCGCTGGGGTGTTTCCCCACCTGTTGTTGTTGGGTTGGGACTTTATAATAAACGACTGTGCCACTGGGACTTCCTTGCTCTCCTGCTCCTGACTCCTGCACCTACCTCTTCTTAGGAGGCACCTAAGAAATTCAATTCAATTCAATTTGCTTTATTGGCATGACGTAACAATGTACATAATGCCAAAGCTTACTTTAGATATTTACAATATGAAAATAATAAGGAAAAAAATTGTCAACGGGACAACAGTAACAACAGTAACCAAGGGTCAAAATAACCATACATTGACAATAACAATAAGCATACAGTAGAGGACATGTGCAGGTTGATTGGTCTGTCAGACACTGTCCCTCATCTTATGGCAGGATGGCAGCAATATAGTGCGCTGCCAACCCACAGCTCTCTGCATCCTCCCCCAACAGGACGGGTAGCCTACTCTCATCAGAGAGGTCATTTAAAACTCAAATTTGGGAAATTACACTCTCTAATTGTTTTATATCTTTGACATTTTGTCAGGAAATACAGCTCTGTCTCAGGTTCTACTGTTGTGCAGTGGTTGCCCATCCTTTCCTCTACGGGGAGACAGGTTTTCCTGTGTCTACCCTTCTCAATGGCAAGGCTGTGCTCACTGAGCCTGTACTGAGCCTGTACTTTGTCAAGGTTTTTCTAAGGTTTTGATCAGTACTATGGTCAAATAGTTTGCCACGATGTACTGTCAATTCATGGCCAGATAGCACTGCATTTTGCTTTGTGTTTGTGTTTCCCAATAAGCTATATAGTTTTGTTTTGACTGTGTTATAATTTAGTTTATTCTGATTGACTGGATGTTCTGGTCCTGAGGCTTCAGTTTGTTAGTAGAACAAGTTAGTGAACTCAGCCCCAGGACCAGCTGGATGAGGGTACTCTTCTTTGCTCAGTTCTGGGCATTGCAGGGCTTGGCAATGATATGAGATGGGGTCACTATATTTTAGATGTTTCCAAAACTTAATTGCTCTTTTCTGAGTTTTTATTATTAGTGGATATTGGCCTAATTCTGCCCTGCATGCATTGTTTGTAGTTTTCCTCTGGACATGTAGGATAATCTTACAGAACTCTGCATGCAGGGTTTCAATGGGTGTTTGTCCAATTTGATGAAATCTTATTTTGCAAGTGAATCCCAAACCTCGCTGCCATGAAGTGCAATTGGTTCAATGACATATTCAATTAGTCTTAGACCAATTTTAATAGGTATTTCAACTTATTTCAACTTGAATTTGTTTCTTAATGGTGTAGAATGCCCTGCGTGCTTTCTCTCTCAGTTCATTCACTGCCTCATTAAGGTGTCCAGTTGAGCTTATTTTTAAACCTCAGTAATTGTAGTGTGTGCAGCACCCTACTTGTTTTGTACCAGTTGAGAACTTTGGTCTAATTCCCTGAGATCTGGATCTTCTCTGGAAAATCATTATTTTAGTCTTTTTTGGGGTTTACTGCCAGGGCCCAGGTCTGGCAGTACTGCTCTAGCAGGTCCAGGCTCTGCTGTAGGCCATGTGCTGTGGGTGACAGCAGGCATAGGTCATCTGCGAAGAGTAGGCATTTCACCTCTGAATTGTTGAGACTAACACCAGGGGCTAAGGATTTTTCTAGTATAGCGGTCAATTCGCTGATGTAAATATTGAGGAGCGCAGGGCTCAGATTGCAACCCTGGCGAAGGACCCGCCCCTGTTTAAAGAATTCTGTTATTTTCTTGACAATTTTGATGCTGCACGTATTGCCAGTGTACATTGATTTAATTATGTCATATGTTTTACCCCCTATACCACTTTCAATAACTTTGTAGAACAGTCCTGTAGGCCAAATAGAATCAAATGCTTTTTGGAAGTCGATTAAGCAAACATATTTTGGTGGACATGTTTATCAATTGTGTGGGGTGTAAATATGATCAGTCGTGCAATGTTTTGGATTTATACCAAATTGGATTTATACCAAAACATTGCAATTTGGCTTTTACTCAAGACATTCTGCTTATTAAGGATTTTTAGAACTCTTACATTTATAATACTACAGAAAACCTTCCCTGGGTTACTGTTCACACAAATGCCTCTGTAATTGTTTGGGTCAACTTTGTCTCCATTCTCACAGATTGGGGTTATGAGTCCTTGATTCCAGATGTCAGAGAAATAACCTACACTCAGGTTCAAATTAAACAGTTTTAATGAAGCCAATTGAAATGTTAAACTAATGATTTTGAGAGTGTCATTTAGGATGCCATCAGGTCTGCATGTTTTTTAAATTTGAGAGCCTGAAGTTTCTTATAGAGCTCCTAGTCAGTAATTGGGGAGTCCAGTGGATTTTGATTGTCCTTTATAGCTTTTTGTAATCCATTCAACTTCTCATGAATTTGGCCTTGCTCTGCGTTTGTGTCAACTTCAACGGTGTTGTAGAGTGTTTTAAAATGGGTTGTCCATATGTCACCATTTTGCATCAATTTTGACAGAAGTTGTTTGTGTTTATGGACTCCTCAATTAGTGTACTTGCTGTTGTACTGTGCTTTTTTGGTTCTGAGTGTATGTTTCTAGAGTTTTAAAGTTTCATAGTAATGAAGGCGTAATTCACCATTATTTAGGTCTCTGTGCTTTTGGTTGGATATTGTTCTAAGTTTATTCCTTATAATTTTACAATCTGCATGAAACCAGTTGTCATCTGTGGTCTTTTTTTGTATTTTTTAAAATCAATTTCAATTTAGATTCTTTTGCCATTTGCCTGAATATATAGTTGATGTTTTGTACTGATAGATTGATGCCTTCCTTACTGTGAGTGAATGTGGTACCCAGAAAGTTATCTAAGAGTGTTTGGATATTTTGGCTGCAGGTTGCTTTCTGGTATTCTTCTGTGCTGTTTTGGGCCCATCTGTATACATTTCTGATGTTGTACAGCTTACTGGACTGTGACTGTGTGGTTGTTTCCAAGTCTGTTCTCTTGAGGAACAAGATCATTTGGCTGTGATTAGACAGAGGTGTTAGTGGCTTGACAGTGAATGAGCTGAGAGAGAAAGGGTCAATGTCTGTAATCATATAGTCTACAGTACTGTGTCCAAGAGGTGAGCATTAGGTGAATCTCCCCGAAGAGTCTCCCTGTAATCTACCATTGACAAAGTACAGACCCAAGCTTCTACAGAGCTGCAACAGATCCCTTCCATGTTTGTTGACGGTGCTGTCACTGTTGTTTCTATGGGTGAGATTAAGGCAGTTAGAGACACTATGGCCTGTAATAAAGCTGTCACTGTTGTTTCTATGGGTGAGATTAAGGCAGTTAGAAACACTATGGCCTGTAATAAAGCTGTCACTGTTGTTTCTATGGGGGAGATTAAGGCAGTTAGAAACACTATGGCCTGTAATAAAGCTGTCACTGTTGTTTCTATGGGGGAGATTAAGGCAGTTAGAAACAGTATGGCCTGTAATAAAGCTGTCACTGTTGTTTCTATGGGGGAGATGAAGACAGTTAGAAACACTATGGCCTGTAATAAAGCTGTCCCCTCATGTTGTCGTTAGATCAGGTAGTGTACCTGTGCGCGCATTTGTGCCCCCACAGATGAGCACATTTCCCTGGGCCTGGAAATGGCACGTCTCTTCCTCAAGGGGGGGGAGATCTCCTCTGAGTAATATGGGGATTCTGATGGGGGGGATATATATTGCGCAATATATATATTAACCAAATGTGATATTTACCCATTTTGAGGGGATTTGTACCAAATGATCAGTCCTCCAGAGTCTCTGCCTAATTTGACAGAGCTGTGTTTCTGTGACGGCACAACTACCTCTCTGTAGCCTGTGGGACAGTGAGTGACAATGTCAGCCTTATACATCATGTCTCCTGCAGAATGATGACGTCAACATCTTTGTAAGATTTTTGTTGAACTCTAGTTCTACTATTCAGTCCAAAGGTTGATGAGTTAGGCCCTGAATGTTCCACATGCTAACTGATAGTGATTTCATGTTGCAAAAAGAAAGAATAGCAGTCAGAAATACAGTAACTACTAACTAATACGTTGTTAAGAGTGGGATAAACAGGATAACAGCTAACATTTTACTGTTATATGTATACAAATTCCTATTAGTTGAACAAGTAAACTTTTAGTACAATAGGTGTGTGTGTGTGTGTGTGTGTGTGTGTGTGTGTGTGTGTGTGTGTGTGTGTGTGTGTGTGTGTGTGTGTGTGTGTGTGTGTGTGTGTGTGTGTGTGTGTGTGTGTGTGTGTGTGTGTGTGTGCGCGCATGCGTCCGTGTGTGTGTGTGTGTGTGCATGAGTCCGTGTGTGTGTGTATGTATGTGTGTGTTTAGTGCAGTTTAGTGCAGATGTATTGGAGATGATGTTTAACCTCACTTAATCCTACAGGGCTCTCTTGTCCTCTGATGACCTCCGCGTAGCTGCGCTGTTGGGGCCTGTGGCGTGGCGGGAGTAGGCCACACCCTCTGATGACCTCCGGGTAGCTGCGCTGTTGGGGCCTGTGGCGGGAGTAGGCCACACCCTCTGATGACCTCGGCGTAGCTGCGCTGTTGGGGCCTGTGGCGGGAGTAGGCCACACCCTCTGATGACCTCGGCGTAGCTGCGCTGTTGGGGCCTGTGGCAGGAGTAGGCCACGCCCTCTGATGACCTCGGCGTAGCTGCGCTGTTGGGGCCTGTGGCGGGAGTAGGCCACACCCTCTGATGACCTCCGCGTAGCTGCGCTGTTGGGGCCTGTGGCGGGAGTAGGCCACACCCTCTGATGACCTCCGCGTAGCTGCGCTGTTGGGGCCTGTTGCGGGAGTAGGCCACACCCTCTGATGACCTCCGCGTAGCTGCGCTGTTGGGGCCTGTGGCGGGAGTAGGCCACGCCCTCTGATGACCTCGGCGTAGCTGCGCTGTTGGGGCCTGTGGCGGGAGTAGGCCACACCCTCTGATGACCGCCGCGTAGCTGCGCTGTTGGGGCCTGTGGCGGGAGTAGGCCACACCCTCTGATGACCTCCGCGTAGCTGCGCTGTTGGGGCCTGTGGCGGGAGTAGACCACACCCTCTGATGACCTCCGCGTAGCTGCGCTGTTGGGGCCTGTGGCGGGAGTAGGCCACACCCTCTGATGACCTCCGCGTAGCTGCGCTGTTGGGG
The DNA here is from genome assembly GCF_036934945.1 of Oncorhynchus masou masou. Classification (NCBI taxonomy): domain Eukaryota; kingdom Metazoa; phylum Chordata; class Actinopteri; order Salmoniformes; family Salmonidae; genus Oncorhynchus; species Oncorhynchus masou. The sequence continues at coordinate 47,639,575 of NC_088214.1, forward strand.
CCTGTGGCGGGAGTAGGCCACACCCTCTGATGACCTCCGCGTAGCTGCGCTGTTGGGGCCTGTGGCGTGGCGGGAGTAGGCCACACCCTCTGATGACCTCCGGGTAGCTGCGCTGTTGGGGCCTGTGGCGGGAGTAGGCCACACCCTCTGATGACCTCGGCGTAGCTGCGCTGTTGGGGCCTGTGGCGGGAGTAGGCCACGCCCTCTGATGACCTCGGCGTAGCTGCGCTGTTGGGGCCTGTGGCGGGAGTAGGCCACGCCCTCTGATGACCTCGGCGTAGCTGCGCTGTTGGGGCCTGTGGCGGGAGTAGGCCACACCCTCTGATGACCTCCGCGTAGCTGCGCTGTTGGGGCCTGTGGCGGGAGTAGGCCACACCCTCTGATGACCTCCGCGTAGCTGCGCTGTTGGGGCCTGTGGCGGGAGTAGGCCACACCCTCTGATGACCTCCGCGTAGCTGCGCTGTTGGGGCCTGTGGCGGGAGTAGGCCACACCCTCTGATGACCTCCGCGTAGCTGCGCTGTTGGGGCCTGTGGCGGGAGTAGGCCACACCCTCTGATGACCTCCGCGTAGCTGCGCTGTTGGGGCCTGTGGCGGGAGTAGACCACACCCTCTGATGACCTCGGCGTAGCTGCGCTGTTGGGGCCTGTGGCGGGAGTAGGCCACACCCTCTGATGACCTCCGCGTAGCTGCGCTGTTGGGGCCTGTGGCGGGAGTAGGCCACGCCCTCTGATGACCTCCGCGTAGCTGCGCTGTTGGGGCCTGTGGCGGGAGTAGGCCACACCCTCTGATGACCTCCGCGTAGCTGCGCTGTTGGGGCCTGTGGCGGGAGTAGGCCACACCCTCTGATGACCTCCGCGTAGCTGCGCTGTTGGGGCCTGTGGCGGGAGTAGGCCACACCCTCTGATGACCTCAGCGTAGCTGCGCTGTTGGGGCCTGTGGCGGGAGTAGGCCACACCCTCTGATGACCTCCGCGTAGCTGCGCTGTTGGGGCCTGTGGCGGGAGTAGACCACACCCTCTGATGACCTCCGCGTAGCTGCGCTGTTGGGGCCTGTGGCGGGAGTAGGCCACACCCTCTGATGACCTCCGCGTAGCTGCGCTGTTGGGGCCTGTGGCGGGAGTAGGCCACACCCTCTGATGACCTCCGCGTAGCTGCGCTGTTGGGGCCTGTGGCGGGAGTAGGCCACACCCTCTGATGACCTCCGCGTAGCTGCGCTGTTGGGGCCTGTGGCGTGGCTGACGCTGTTCCTGTCTCGTTCCATGTCCGTATTAAATGTGTTACACCCCGTACCTGCTTTGTCTCTCCAGCGTCATTCCACGTGACAATGTGACTCTGAAGGAGGATTTGATCAAGTGATGCTCATTTCCCTGCATCTGTCAAATACAAGATGTGGCCATCAAATTGTCAATGTTATCTTGTCTATAGGCTAACTCTTATTATGAATGAAATTGAATTCGGTGTAGTTTAGGTGTAGTTCCAATGAGCCGGCTGACTGGAATCGTTTGTTTCCCGCTCATCAACTTGGATATGGTTTGCGTTATTCTAAAGGCCTACCCTCCCAAAAATCAAAAGATATTTATCACGTGCGCTGAATACAGGTAGACCTTACTGTGAAATGCTTACTTATAAGCCCTTAACCAACAATGCAGTTCAAGAAATAGAGTTGACTAAATAAGAAAACATTTGAATAAAAAGTAACAATAAAATAACAATAATGATGCAGGGGGTACCGGTACCGAGTCAATGTGCGGGAGTACAGGTTAGTCGAGGTAAGTTGTACATGTAGGTAGGGGTAAAGTGACTATGCATAGATAATAAACAGCGAGTAGCAGCAGTGTGAAAACAAAAGGGGGATTCAATGTAAATAGTCCGGGTGGCCATTTGATTAATTGTTCAGCAGTCTTATGGCTTGGGGGCAGAATCTGTAAATTAGGAGCCTTTTGGACCAAGAATTGGCAGAGAGAACAGTCTATGACTTGGGTGATTGGAGTCAATTTTTTGGGCCTTCCTCTGACACCGCCTAGTATATATGTCCTGGATGGCAGGAAGCTTGACCCCATTGATGTACTGGGCCGTATGCACTACCCTATGTAGCGCCTTATGGTCGGATGCAGAGCAGTTGCCATACCAGGCAGTGATGCAACCGGTCAGGATGCTCTCGATGGTGCAACTGTAGAACTTTTGAGGATCTGGGGACCCATCCCAGGATCTGGGGATCCGTCTCCTGAGGGGGGAAGGTGTTGTCATGCCATCTTCACAACTGTCTTGGGTGTGTTTGGACCATGATAGTTTGTTGGTGATGTGGACATCAAGGACCTTGAAACTCTCGACCCGATACACTACAGCCCCATCGATGTGAATGGGGGCATGTTCGGCCCTCCATGTTTGGTAGTCCACAATCATCTCCTTGTCTCTCCGCTGGTAGTCCACAATCATCTCCTTGTCTCTCCGCTGAGGGAGAGATTGTTGTCCTGGCACCACACTGACAGGTCTCTGACCTCCTCCCTATAGGCTGTCTCATCGTTGTCGGTGATCAGGCCTACCACTGTTGTGTTATCAGATAACTTAATGACGGCCACGCAGTCGTGGGTGAACAGGGAGTATAGGAAGGGACTAAGCACGCACCCCTGAGGTACCCCGTGATGAGGATCAGCGTGGCAGATGTGTTGTTGCCTACCCTTACCTCTTGGGGGCGGCCCATCAGGAGGTCAAGGATCCAGTTGCAGAGGAAGGTGTTTAGTCCCAGAATCCTTAGCTTAGTGATGAGCTTTGAGGGTACTATGGTGTTGAACGCTGAGCTGTAGTCAATGAACAGCATTCTCACATAGGTGTTCCTTTTGTCCAGGTGGGAAAGGGCAGTGTGGAGCGCAATTGAGATTATTATATTATGCGATTGAGATTATTATATTATTATTATTTATTATTATTATTATTATTACATTATTATTATTATTATTATTATTATTTATTATTATTATAATTATAATTAAAAATAATTCATTGATCAGTGGACTAGTAAGAGAATTGGATACAACACTGTGAAATAATAGTAACATAAATAATATTGTGTTAATAACAAAAAGAAAACATAAAAAGGTACACACACTATGTATATATAAATATAAACTCAGAAAAAAATAAACGTCCCTTTTTCAGGACCCTGTCTTTCAAAGATAATTCATAAAAAATACAAATAACTTCACAGATCTTCATTGTAAAGGGTTTAACGTTTCTCATGCTTGTTAAATGAACCATAAACAATTAATGAACATGCACCTGTAGAACGGTCGTTAAGACACTAAAAGCTTACAGACGGTAGGCAATTAACGTCAAAGAAATTAAAACGTAGGACACTAAAGAGGCCTTTCTACTGACTCTGAAAAACACCAAAAGACAGATGCCCAGGGTCCCTGCCCACCTACGTGAACGTGCCTTAGGCATGCTGCAAGAATGCATGAGGACTGCAGATATGGCCAGGGCAATAAATTGCAATGTCCATATTGTGAGACGCCAAAGACATCGCTACAGGAACACAGGACGGACAGCTGATCGTCCTTGCAGTGGCAGACTATGTGTAACACCTGCACAAGATAGGCACATCCGAACATCACACCTGCGGGACAGGTACAGGATGACAACAGCAGCTGCCAGAGTTACACCATTAACACACAATCCCTCCATCAGTGCTCAGACTGTCCGCAATAGGCTGAGAGAGGCTGGACTGAGGGATTGTAGGCCTGTTGTAAGGCAGGTCCTCACCAGATATCACCAGCAACAACGTCGCCTATGGGCACAAACCCACCGTCTCTGGACCAGACAGGACTGGAGAAAGTGCTCTTCTCTGACGAGTCGCGGTTTTGTCTCACCAGGGGTGATGGTCGGATTTGCGTGTATTCGTCGAAGCAATGAGCGTTACACCGAGGCCTGTACTCTGGAGCAGGATCGATTTGGAGGTGGAGGGTCCGTCATTGTCTGGGGCGGGGTGTCACAGCATCATCGGACTGAGCTTGTTGTCATTGCAGGCAATCTCAACGCTGTGCGTTACAGGGAAGACATCCTCCTCCCTCATGTGGTACCCTTCCTGCAGGCTCATCCTGACATGACCCTCAAGCATGACAATGCCACTAGGCATACACTGCTTGTTCTGTGTGTGATTTCCTGCAAGACAGGAATGTCAGTGTTCTGCCATGGCCAGCGAAGAGCCCGGATCTCAATCCCATTGAGCACGTCTGGGACCTGTTGGATCGGAGGGTGAAGGCTAGGCCCATTCCCCCCAGAAATGTTCAGGAACTTGCAGGTGCCTTGGTGGAAAAGTGGGGTAACATCTCACAGCAAGAACGGGAAAATCTGGTGCCGTCCATGAGGAAGAGATGCACTGCAGTACTTAATGCAGCTGGTGGCCACACCAGATACTGACTGTTACTTTTGATTTTGACCCTCCCTTTGTTCAGGGACACATTATTCCATTTCTGTTAGTCACATGTCTGTGGAACTTGTTCAGTTTATGTCTCAGTTGTTGAATCTTGTTATGTTCCTACAAATATTTACACATGTTAAATTTGCTTCAAATTAATGCAGTTGACAGTGAGAGGACGTTTCTTTTTTTGCTGAGTTTAGCATTAGTAGAGCATGAATCAGCTATTTTAACTAGCTAGCTAGCTAGCTAACTGAGCGCTTCGGTGTCCTGACATTCTCATTGGTAAAAACAAAAATCTTCATCAGATGATGACCCATTCCAGGACGTTCCTGTGAGCTTCCATATGTCCATGTTATCCTGAAATCATTTTAAGGTATGTGGGTGAATTCAGATAATTTCAGTCTGTCACTGTAGTTCATATTAGGGCTAACAATGTTAAAAAGATCGGGTTAATTTTTCCAACTTTTTGTTAAGAATCGCGCAACATTTCAACGTCCTGCTACTCATGCCAGGAATATAGTATATGCATATGATTAGTATGTGTGTATAGAAAACACTGAAGTTTATAAAACTGGTTAAATCATGTCTGTGACTATAACAGAACGTGTGTAGCAGGCAAAACCCCAAGGAAAACTGATCAAAATAAATAAATATCACTCCGCCAGTTGTCTGTATTGTCTATGGCAAGGGAAAATAGATAGCTCCCAGTTTACAATTCTTACAGCTTCCACAAGATGTCGCCAGTCTTGGCAATTGGGTTGAAGTTATTCATTGGTGAAATGAAGAATAGGCACTTCCTGTCATCAGGGTACACCAAAGGAAGTTTTGATAGAGAGAATATCGACAATCATTTCAAGACCTGCTGCTATTGAATACAGATCGCCCCGTGATCAATTTGATCGATTATTAATGTTTACTAATATCTAAAGTTGGATTACAAAAGTATGCTAGCGTCTAACCTTGCTCTAAGTTATTAACAAGGTATCTTGGTCTTTTGCACAATACATTATAGCTTAGGAAGGTTTTTTAAATAGTAGCATGCCCCCTATTTTACGGTCAACATTTCCTTCCTCCCGTAGGGCTCAGAAAGCATATGTGATCGAAGACCTGCGCCTTTTCCGCATCCAAACAAACTGAGCTTCTGAAGAACTACAGGCTCAGGCATGGACACAGTCAATCACTGCCTTGTCTCTATTAACATTTTCTTCAAAACACTGAGTCACATTTGTCCGAACAACATCCAACTGACCAGTCAGTAAAGTGAGGAGAGGTCTTCTCTTTTTGATGTGAAGTGTGCAACCCTCACAGTTCCTCAACTTTTAGATGTGAAGTGTGCAACCCTCGCAGTTCCTCAACTTTTAGATGTAAAGTGTGCAGCCCTCGCAGTTCCTCAACTTTTAGATGTGAAGTGTACAGCCCTCGCAGTTCCTCAACTTTTAGATGTGAAGTGTACAGCCCTCGCAGTTCCTCAACTTTTAGATGTGAAGTGTACAGCCCTCGCAGTTCCTCAACTTTTAGATGTAAAGTGTGCAGCCCTCGCAGTTCCTCAACTTTTAGATGTGAAGTGTGCAGCCTTTTAGATGTGAAGTGTGCAGCCCTCGCAGTTCCTCAACTTTTAGATGTGAAGTGTACAGCCCTCGCAGTTCCTCAACTTTTAGATGTGAAGTGTACAGCCCTCGCAGTTCCTCAACTTTTAGATGTAAAGTGTGCAGCCCTCGCAGTTCCTCAACTTTTAGATGTGAAGTGTACAGCCCTCGCAGTTCCTCAACTTTTAGATGTGAAGTGTGCAGCCCTCGCAGTTCCTCAACTTTTAGATGTAAAGTGTGCAGCCCTCGCAGTTCCTCAACTTTTAGATGTAAAGTGTGCAGCCCTCGCAGTTCCTCAACTTTTAGATGTAAAGTGTGCAGCCCTCGCAGTTCCTCAACTTTTAGATGTGAAGTGTACAGCCCTCGCAGTTCCTCAACTTTTAGATGTGAAGTGTACAGCCCTCGCAGTTCCTCAACTTTTAGATGTGAAGTGTACAGCCCTCGCAGTTCCTCAACATTTAGATGTAAAGTGTGCAGCCCTCGCAGTTCCTCAACTTTTAGATGTAAAGTGTGCAGCCCTCGCAGTTCCTCAACTTTTAGATGTGAAGTGTGCAGCCCTCGCAGTTCCTCAACTTTTAGATGTGAAGTGTACAGCCCTCGCAGTTCCTCAACTTTTAGATGTGAAGTGTGCAGCCCTCGCAGTTCCTCAACTTTTAGATGTGAAGTGTGCAGCCCTCGCAGTTCCTCAACTTTTAGATGTGAAGTGTACAGCCCTCGCAGTTCCTCAACTTTTAGATGTGAAGTGTGCAGCCCTCGCAGTTCCTCAACTTTTAGATGTGAAGTGTACAGCCCTCGCAGTTCCTCAACTTTTAGATGTGAAGTGTGCAGCCCTCGCAGTTCCTCAACTTTTAGATGTGAAGTGTGCAGCCCTCGCAGTTCCTCAACTTTTAGATGTGAAGTGTACAGCCTTTGCAGTTTCTCAACTGAGAATGCATATATACTGTCACGCCCTGGCCATAGAGAGGTTTTTATTCTCTATTTTCGTTAGGCCAGGGTGTGACTAGGGTGGGCATTCTAGTTTCTTTATTTCTATGTTGGTGTGGTTCCCCATCAGAGGCAGCTGTCTACAGTTGTCGCTGATTGGGGATCATATATAAGTTCTTTTTCGTTTGGGTTTTGTGGGTAGTTGTTTTCTGTTTAGTGTCTGCACCTGACAGGACTGTTTCGGTTTCGCCTTTTTGTTATTTTGTTTGAGTGTTTTGAGTATTAATTTATCATGAACACTTACCACGCTGTGTTTTGGTCCACTCCTTCATACGACGATCGTTACAGAACTACCCACAAAAAAAGGACCAAGCAGCGTGTTCAAGAGGAGCAGGGATCCTGGGCCTGGGAGAAAAGAGAGTGGAGGACATCCTGGGTCTGGGAGGAGGTTATGGCAGGGGACAAGACCCTGCCATGGAAACAGGTGGAAACAGCGAAAGAGGAATGGCGACGATAAGAGGGGAAACGGCTAGTACGGAAACCCTCGAGGCAGCTCCAAAAATATTTTTGGGGGTGGCACACGATGAGAGTGGCAGAGTCAGGGTTCAGATGAGCCAACTCCTCGTGCTTACCGTGGGAAGCGTGTGACTGGTCAGGCACCGTGTTATGCAATGATGCGCGCGGTGTCTCCAGTGCGCATTCATAGTCCGGTGCGTTCTATTCCAGCTCCCTTCATTGGCTGGGCTAGAATGGGCATCCAGCCAGGACGGATTGTGCTGGCTCAGTGCTCCTGGTCTCCAGTACACCTCCTTGGACCAGGATATCCCGCGCGGATCTGCGCACTGTATCTCTGGTGCGTCTGCACAGCCCAGTGCATCCTGTGCCAGCGCCACGTATTTGCAGGGTGAAAATAAACATCCAGCCAGGACGGGTTGTGCCAGATTTACGCTCCAGACCTCCAGTGCGCCTCAACAGTCTTGTACGTCCTGTGCCTTCTCCTCGCACTCGCCCTGAGGTGCGTGTCTTCATCCCGGGACCGGTCCCACGCATCAGGCCTCCAGTGAGCCTCCACAGTCCAGAGCTTCCGGCGGCGTTTCACAGTCCGGAACCTCCAACGACGGGCCACAGTCCGGAACCTCCAACGACGGGCCACAGTCCGGAACCTCCAACAACTGGCCACACTCCGGAACCATCCAACAACGGGCCACACTCCGGAACCTCCAACGACGGACCACACTCCGGAACCTCCAACAACGGGCCACAGTCCGGAACCTCCAACGACGGGCCACTGTCCGGAACCTCCAACGACGGGCCACAGTCCGGAACCTCCAACGACGGGCCACAGTCCGGAACCTCCAACGACAGGCCACAGTCCGGAACCTCCAACGACGGGCCACAGTCCGGAACCTCCAACGACGGGCCACAGTCCGGAACCTCCAACGACGGGCCACTGTCCGGAACCTCCAACGACGGGCCACAGTCCGGAACCTCCAACAACAGGCCACAGTCCGGAACCTCCAACGACGGGCCACAGTCCGGAACCTCCAATGACGGGCCACAGTCCAGAACCTTCAACGACGGGCCATCTTGGACTCCATCTTGAGAGGCACAAAACTGTCCTCTGCATATTTGACAAGTGTGTTTTTAGAACAAATGTTTATGTAACCATTGCATCTCATAGCAGCTGAAACACAATCCTCATAGTCTGAAATCTTGCTAAAATATGATGACCTGTCAAATACCCAAGATAATGTCTAAGTCCTTGAAGAGGACGATACTTTAGAAGAATCAGAAGAATTGCAAAATGTAATTTTGCTGAAATTGGAGAGTATTTCCAATGTGTCTAACAAGTGTATCAATGAGGTGGTAGAGGAGTTGCAGTTCATATCAAATGTTAATGGTCACATACACATGGTTAGCAGATGTTATTGCGAGTGTAGTAATTCCGACAGTGCAGCAATATCTAACATGTAATCTAGCAATTCCACAACAACTAACTAATACACACACATCTAAGTAAAGCAATGGAATAAGAATATTTACATATACATATATGGATGAGCAATGACAGAGCGGCATAGGCAAGATGGCATAAAATACAGTATATACATATGAGATGAGTAAAGCAAGATATGTAAACATTATTAATGTGCCATTATTAAAGTGACTAGTGATACATTTATTAAAGTGGCCAATTATTTCAAGTCTGTATGTAGGCAGCAGCCTCTCTGTGTTAGTGATGGCTGTTTAACAGTCTGATGACCTTGAGATAGAAGCTGTTTTTCAGTCTCTCGGTCCCAGCGTTGATGCACCTGTACTGACCTTGCCTTCTGGATGGTAGCGGGGTGAACAGGCAGTGGCTCGGGTGGTTGTTGTCCTTCATAATATTGTCTGTGACATCGGGTGCTGTAGTGTGCCCCCGGTGATGCGTTGTGCAGACCGAATCACCCTCTGGAGAGCTTTGCTGTTGTGGGTGGTGCAGTTGCCATACCAGGTGGTGATACAGCCCAACAGGATGCTCTTAATTGTGCATCTGTAACAGTTTGTTAGGGTTTTAGGTGACAAGCGCCTTCTTCACCACACTGTCTGTATGGGTGGACCATTTCAGTTAATCCGTGATGTTTACACCGAGGAACTTTCCACCTTCTCCACTACTGTCCCGTTGATGTGGATAGGGGGGGTCGCGGCTAGGAATGCCGCCTGGGCCTGCAGCCTTGCGAGGGTTAACACTTTTAAATGTCTTACTCACGTTGGCTATGGAGAAACAGAGTCCACAGTCCTTGGTAGCGGGCCGCGTCGGTGGCACTGTATTATCCTCAAAGCGGGAAAAGAAGGTGTTAAGTTTGTCTGGAAGCAAGACGTCAAGTGTCTGTGACATGGCTGGTTTTGCTTTTGTAGTCCGTGAGAATCTGTAGACCCTGCCACATACAGTGCCTTGCGAAAGTATTCGGCCCCCTTGAACTCTGCGACCTTTTGCCACATTTCAGGCTTCAAACATAAAGATATAAAACTGTATTTTTTTGTGAAGAATCAACAGCAAGTGGAACACAATCATGAAGTGGAACGACATTTATTGGATATTTCAAACTTTTTTAACAAATCAAAAACTGAAAAATTGGGCGTGCAAAATTATTCAGCCCCTTTACTTTCAGTGCAGCAAACTCTCTCCAGAAGTTCAGTGAGGATCTCTGAATGATCCAATGATCCAACTAATGTTATTAGTCACATGTGCCGAATACAAGAGGTGTAGTCCTTACAGTGAAATGCTTACCTACATGCCCTTAACCAACATTGAAGTTAAAAAAACATATGAATAAGAAATAACAGTAACTAGTAATTGTAGATCAGCAGTAAAATAACAATAGCGAGACTATATACAGGGGGGTACCAGTACAGAGTCAATGTGCGGTGGCACCGGTTAGTTGAGATAATATGTACATGAAGTTAGAGTTATTAAAGTGACTATGCATAGAAGATGATAACAGAGAGTAGCAGCAGTGTAAAAGGGGGGGACAATGCAAAAATGTCTGGGTGGCCATTTGATTAGATGTGCAGGAGTCTTATGGCTTGGGGGTAGAATCTGTTTAGAAGCCTCTTGGACCTAGACTTGGCGCTCCGGTACAGCTTGTCATGTGGTAGAAGAGAGAATAGTTTATGACTAGGGTGAATGGGGTTTATGAAATTTTTAGGGCCTTCCTCTGACATCGCCTGTTATAGAGGTCCTTGATGGCAGGAAGCTTGGCCCCAGTGATGTACTGGGACGTACGCTCTACGCTCTGTAGTGCCTTGCGGTCGGAGGCCGAGCAGTTGCCATAACAGGCAGTGATGCAACCAGTCAGGATGCTCTCGGTGATGCAGCTGTAGAACCTTTTGAGGATCTGAGGGGGAATAGGTTTTGTTGTGCCCTCTTCACAACTGTCTTGGTGTGCTTGGACCATGTTAGTTTGTTGGTGATGTGGACACCAAGGAACTTGAAGCAATCAACCTGCTCCACTACAGCCCCGTCGATGAGAATGCTTGGTTGTCTTTTTCCTGTAGTCCAGAATCATCTCCTTTGTCTTGATCACGTTGAGATAGAGGTTGTTATCCTGGTACCACACGACCAGGTCTCTGACCTCCTCCCTATAGGCTGTCTCATCATTGTCGGTGATCAGGCCTACCACCGTTGTGTCATCGTAAAACTTAATGATGGTGTTGGAGTCGTGCCTGGCCATGACCAGCCTTTCAAAGCACTTCATGGCTACAGACGTGAATGCTACGGGTCGGTAGTCATTTAGGAAGGTTAACTTAGTGTTCTTGGGCACTGTGATTATGGTGGTCTGCTTAAAACATGTTGGTATTACAGACTCGGAAAGGGAGATGTTGGAAATGTCAGTGAAGACACTTGCCAGTTGGTTAGCGCATGCTCGTAGTACACGTCCTGGTGATCCATCTGGCCCTGCAGCCTTGTGAATGTTTACCTGTTTAAAGGTCTTACTCACATCAGCTGCGGAGAGTGTGATCACACAGTTTTCCGAAACAGTTGGTGCTCTCATACGTGTTTCAGTGTTATTTGCCTCGAAGCAAGCATAGACGTAGTTTAGCTCTTCTGGTAGGCTCGCGTCACTGGGCAGCTCTCGGCTGTGCTTCCCTTTGTAGTCTGTAATGGTTTGCAAGCCCTGCCACATCCAACGAGTGTCAGAGTCGATGTAGTATGATTCAATCTTAATCCTGTATTAAAGCTTTGCCTGTTTGATGGTTCATCGGAGGGCATAGTGGGATTTCTTATCAAATTCTGGGTTAGAGGCCCGCTCCTTGAAAGTGGCAGCTCTAGCCTTTAGCTCAGTGCGGATGTTACCTGTGATCCATGGCTTCTGGTTGGGGTATGTACGTGCGGTCACTGTGGGGACGACATCATCGATGCACTTATTGATGAAGCCAATGACTGATGTTGTGTACTCCTCAACGGCATCGGAGGAATTTCGGAACATATTCCAGTCTGTGCTAGCAAAACTATCCTGTAGCTTAGCATCTGCTTCATCTGACCACTTTTTTTATTGATCAAGTCACTGGTGCTTCCTGCTTTAGTTTTTGCTTGTAAGCAGGAATCAGGAGGATAGAATTATGGTCAGATTTGCCAAATGGAGTGTGAGGGAGAGCTTTGTATGCGTTTTTGTGTATGGAGTAAAGGTGAACCAGAGCTTTTCCCCTCTGGTTGCACATTTAATATGCTGATAGAAATTTGGTAAGACAGATTTAAGTTTTCCGGCTCTCTGTGAAGCATAAGATATTATATATTTAATTACTGACATTGGTTTTATAGTTTAAATATGACTTTTATGATGTTTCTTGTGTCCTTGAGTATTTAGAAAAGTGCTTGTCCTATTTAAATAAATATTAGTATTAGGGTTGCACATTTTGGGGACTATTCAGGAGGTGGAAACTTTCTGTGGGAATTAAGGGAATATATGGGAATTAACAGGAATATATGGGAATTAATGGAAATACATGCAAATTAATATTAATACTATTTAAATGTAGATGTTTTTTTGCATTGGATATATTTACCATACCATATGGAGACAAAGTAAAAAGTTTGTTTCTATCCCCTCCCCTCCCCTCCTGCAGATGACTCCTCAACCATTTTGAAAAAGAAGGTCGTACTGGTTCTGCTCACAGTAGACATAATTGCAAATTATTAAATCTTTCCAATATTTTTTATTTTTTAAATGAAGTTACGTATTGAACTTTAATTAAATGACTTGACACTTCACATGGGATGATTTCAATGAACATCAAAAGATAGAGAATATTGAATGATCCCCAATGATCCATCGCATCTCCCAAAAACTTTTCAACATACATCTGTAAAATGATAGTCTAGAAACTAAAGCTTTGGTTGTCTTCCTCTCAGGCTTCCATGTCTTCTCCCTGGACCTCCTCAATGTCCACCTCTTGAATATCAGACTCTGAGGCCTCGTCTTCACTGTCACTTTCCAACCTTGTTGAGGATGGCTCGTTGTCAGGCTCAAAAAGCCTCAAATTTGCCCGGATGGCTACCAATTTTTCAACCCTTGTATTGGTCAGTGTGTATTCCCGAACAAGGACCAGTTGCGCTCTAAGGCGGTTGATGTTGGTGGGATTTGGAGGATGATGGAGGCAACAGGGGAAAGAGCCTCAGATCCACAAAGTCCCTTCAGGTGGCTGATGAGATATGTTGGCACGACTGCCATATTGTATCTCCATCCCAAAGCCCTTGCTTGGAAGTGTACTTCGCCAGACTGCCAAGAACCTTGGCTTCATCCAGGCCAAGGTAGATTGCTGCTATAACTTGATGACCCTTCACATACCTAACCATTTCCTTGGCTCTTTTGTAGAGTGTATCCATTGTTTTCAGTGACATGATGTCCTTGAGGAGTAGCCAATGGGTGTGATGTGAGGGTAGGACTCCTCTACTTTAGACCAAGCAGCCTTCATGTTCGCAGCATTGTCTGTCACCAGCAAATACCTTCTGTGGTCCAAGGTCATTGATGACTGCCTTCAGCTCATCTCCAATGTAGAGACTAGTGTGTCTGTTGTCTCTTGTGTTTGTGCACTTGTAGAATACTGGTTGAGGGGTGGAGATTGCATAGTTAATTATTCCCATCAGAGATGATTGCAATGCAGTGCTTTCTCTATGATTTGCTTGACCTTCACTTGAACTCTATTGAACTCTGCATCCAGCAAATGAGTAGATAAAGCATGTCTGGTTGGAGGGGTGTATGCTGGGTGAAGAACATTCAGAAATCTCTTCACCTCAGGATGGTAAGTTGGTGGTTGAAGATATCCCTCTGCCTGTTTGGCCCTGTCCAGGGGTATCATCGGATGGGGCCACAGTGTCTCCTGACACCTCCTGTCTAAGCCTCCAGTATTTATGCTGCAGTAGTTTATGTGTCGGGGGGCTAGGGTCAGTTTGTTATATCTGGAGTATTTCTCCTGTCTTATGCAGTGTCCTGTGTCAATTTGAGTATGCAATTTAAGTATTACTTCAACTTGATATCGAAGGAGTGCCTTTGATTTGACAGGCTGCTCATGCACAGGCCAGTGCGACACAACGTCGCCATAACATCACCTACAAGCGTGATCGGGCATTTCTATTGGAGAAGCCGTTGAATGTCGATGACCCCGCCACGCTGTGCAACTCACAAGTTCCTGTTTTTCATGAACAACAAAAATCGTATTTGGATATTTTTCTTTGAAAATGATTTTGAATATTGGAATGTATTTGGAAAGTATTGACATGTATTTTCAGATAGAAGTGTATTTCCAGATACAAATATTTAAATACTCCATGCATTTGTACCCGGTCTGTTTGGTCCTCCAGGGTATTTGGAAAGAAGTATTTGAAAATAGTTTCAAATAGTATTTAGTGGAAATGATTAGAAAAATACTTTCAAATACTTCAAATAGAAGTCGTTGATTTGGCCAGAAAATAAGTATTTAAAATACAAATACTTAAATACGCATGTATTTGAACCAGATCTGCAAATAATTCCCAATCAACGAGGAGCTGTAACATATTAACTATTCTTTATTCACCTTTAGATAAATAATCACAGATATGTATATCACAAAAAAAGGTTATACAGTGAGGGCTAACTGTACGAAAACAGGAGTGACGTCATATACATTGCTATACTGAACAGTTGGACTATTGTGACCCTACAGTATATAAACCAATTACATAAATTGCATATCTGATTTCTCTCCCAGCACCTTCCCAGTGATCTTAAACTTTAAAAATATAAAGTTAAATAAATACAATTTATCATAACATTTCATTCACAAATAAATAACTTCATATGTCTTTCCACTGGTTGACTTGGTTTCTTGTATATATGTAATTGCAGATATAAGGTATAAGGATATACACATTAACGTTTTATGTTAGGGAGCTACAGTGTTATTTTTTTATTTTCCTTTGAGAAAGCTGCATCTGCCAGTTCCCGGATCTCAGCTTCATCACAAACATCATTTTTCATGCTGGAACCTCATCGGACGTCCCATTCCAATGCTCAGCTTCATCACAAACATCATTTTTCATGCTGGAACCTCATCGGACGTCCCATTCCAATGCTCAGAATTTCAACGTCAGTTATGTTGTTTCGACAAGAGTCTTGTCAATGAACAATGTCAACACTGAGTACTCCCAAAAAAATAATCACTGCAGCCGCACACATACAGCCATGACACTACAAGAGAACACTAACAATGATGCAAGGTAACATTTATGGCTGAAATGTCAGAAAGAAAACACTTAAAGTAACACTCAAGAACAGTTAGATAGATCATAGCACTACAGATTCTTAGAAATGCCACTGCAGAGCAACAAAATCAATACAATACACTTGGTGCAGAGAAGATAACTTATTTTTTTCTTCAGGAGGCATTTCTCATTTTAGTTTATCCTTGAAACAGGGATTTACATGTGGAGGTCACCACACTTCCAACAAAGCACACATCAATTCGCTGCTGCTTAAAGGTTAACAAACAAAAAAGGGGTAGACCATACTATCGCATCATGCTCATGTTATTTTTCGTTATGCTCCGAGCAGGTACTAGTGTTTATCCACACTTGGTTTGTTTTTTTGTTGATTGTTTGTGTCCTTTCCTCTATCAGTGACGGTCTGTCTTGCAGACAAGGTCACAGACAGGTTAGCAGACGCTCGGCTAGACGTTGTCTGGAGAACACAGGCCCCTCCCCCACAACTCTTTTCTCCAGGCTCAGATGGTTACTCCAAGCGCTGTGTGAAGTTTTCTGGGAAGAGTCCTTTGTGGGCACTGGCCCCAAGGTGCGACCATTCGCTTTCCTTGATACCTGTAAGCCAACCCGCATCCTGGAAAACATAGAGAAAGTGAGGCAAGGGGTGAATTTCATTGGCCATGGATATGCCTGTGTACTCGGCATAAAGCTAAACTACTCTATTTGTGTATGTGTTAGGTAGACAAGGACCCAGCTCTATTTCGGTCCTTTTACTTCCTCAAAAGCCTATCCTTTCAGTGTTCACAGATCTATGAGGCATAAGCAATATGGTTATGGCTCCACCAAGTGGATCATCGGGAATACTGTTACATGGAATCTGGTCACTGTACTGGAGTGCTGTGCTAGTTTTTTTTTTACCAATGATCTGAGATCCACTCTATTTTACCATATTTCTGATATTCTATGGACGTGAAGTGCTCAGTATTTGTACAGGATTAATATAGCGTTTTTAGAATTTGAAAGCTCATTTAATACAGTATGAATACAGAGTTTTTCCTCACCTGATCTTCTGCTGTAGCCGTGGGAACAACCAGAACCACGTCACCTTTCTTCAGCTCCAGCTCGTCTGAGTTTGCAGCTTCAAAGTCATGCAGAGTCTCCACCTACAGGATAGGAGTTCATAATACAGCATGAGAGCACGTGTGTGTGTGTGCATCCAAGTGTGTGTTGATAACGGTATACAACAAAATACAGTTATTCTATTTTGAGTGTTGCCAGTTTCACACTATAGGGCCAAACCTGGCAAAGCCCAGCTGTACTATGAATCCACCATAGTCGCTGGAAAGACCAACTGAAAAGAAAATATCCTACCTAGCCAGCACAGTACAATTCAGGTCAGTCTTTTTGTGTGAATCAGGGAGGTCTTGTGTGTGTTTGTGTGCGTGTGTGTGTGAGAGGGCAAGAGTGAGAGGGAGACTGACACAAAAAAGGAGTATAATGGGTTAGTGTGTGTGTGTGTGTGTGTGTGTGTGTGGACCAGGGAAAACCTTGTAAAGGAAGCCAGGAGGGAGTCCTGGTGGGCCGTCGGAGGTGGTGATGTCTTTGGCCGTCTGGGTGTCCGCTGTCACTCCGTTGTCGCTGATGGTCGTTGGGGAAATGTCAATAATGTCGCGGTCATCGTCTCCTTCGTTGCTGGAGGCTGGCTCAATCACCACTGAGGGAATAGGCATCTTCTCCTGGTGAGGAAAGAAACCCGTTAACGGGACACAATAACACACACAAATCCACACATTTATACATGCTAAAACGTAGCCATACAAGCAGTTAACATATTCTTCAAGAAATAAATAGAATGATTTTCACACCACAGATCCACATAGTTTCGAAACATGGTTTCATTGGATTAATATGTTGGCATTTCAGTGTCTATTTTCATGAATACCATCCATGTTTACATCAATGGCTACAGTACATCCCAATAGTTCTAAAAAATGTTCCTTTCCTTGTCTCTTTTCCTTCATGACCATTCATCACAAACATGATGACCTTGTGTAAACAACATGGTGGCAACCAAACCTCGAAGGTCATCAAGCAAAGTCGGTGAGGGATCAGAGGACATGACCAAGAGAAATTCTGGGCCCCAATTATATTTTTTCGTTGTATACTGACATACCGGTAAGATATTTAAAGTTTGCACAGGACAGCGATTACTCACCTCGAACTGGACGAAGATTTTGTCTTTAACGAGTCGGACGCAAAGGATTTAAATCCCTGTCATTCACAGTAGCGATATCAGGGACGTAGGTCGGGGAGCCTTCTAAAGATCCGATGGCGATAATAAAATCTGTGTAATCTGGGTAATCTGCCTTCACCATTGGTCCAATCATTGGATAAATCTAGGATTTAGTAGAGTTAGACTATTTCATGATAAGCTGTAGACCACACTATTTACTGAGGTGGTAAGGGTATGTAACAACATTTGCCACACTGATCCTCGACATGGGGGCCCCTCGGGTAAGTGCTCTGTCCCCTCCTGTACTCCCTGTTCATGGCTAGGCATGACTCCAACACCATCATTAAGTTTTCCGATGACACAACAGTGGTAGACCTGATCACCGACAACGATGAGACAGCCAATAGGGAGGTCAGAGACCTGACAGTGTGGTGTCAGGATAACAACCTCTCCCTCAACGTGATCAAGACAAAGGAGATGATTGTGGACTACAGGAAAAGGAGGACCGAGCACACCCCCATTCTCATCGACGGGGCTGTGGTGGAGCAGGTTGAGAGCTTCAAGTTCCTTGCTGTCTACATCACCAACAAACTATCATGATCCAAACACACCAAGACAGTCATGAAGAGGACACGGCAAAGCCTATTACCCCTCAGCAGACTGAAAAGATTTGGCATGGGTCCTCAGATCCTCAACAAGTTCTACAGCTGCACCATCGAGAGCATCCTGACTGTTTGCATCACTGCCTGGTACGCCAACTGCTCGGCCTCCGAACGCAAGGCACTACAGAGGGTAGTGCGTACGGCCCAGTATATCACTGGGACCAAGCTTCCTGCCATCCAGGATCTCTATACCAGTCGGTGTCAGAGGAAGACCCTAAAAATTGTCAAAGACTCCAGCCCTAGTCATAGACTGTTCTCTCTGCTACCGCATGGAAAGCGGTACCGGAGGGTCTAGGTCCAAAAGGTTTCTAAACAGCTTCTACCCCCAAGCCATAAGACTCCTGAACAGCTAATGAACTGATTACCCAGACTATTTGCATTGTGACCCCCCTCTTTTACGCTGCTGCTACTCTCTGTTTATTATCTATGCATAGTCATTTTAACTCTACCTACATGTACATATTTCCTCAATTAACTCGACTAACCGGTGTCCCCGCACATTGACTCTGTACCGGCAGCCGTGTATATAGCCTCGCTACCGCTATTTTACTACTTCTCTTTAATTATTTGTAATTATTATATATATTTTTTAAACTATTTTTTACTTAACATTAACATTTTCTTAAAACTGCATTGTTGGTTAAGGGCTTGTAAGCATTTCCCAGTAAGGTCTACCTACACCTGTTGTAATCGGCGCATGTGACAAATTCAATGACTTGATTTGATCAACGAGTCAGAGCATCTCTGCTCTTATTCTTATACCGTTTGAAAATATGGGGGATTATTCCGTTCTATGGTATTCAGAACAGAGGCATTTATAAAGGTGGGAATAGATTCCCACTCAAATGGAATTAGATTGTCATCAATCTACATGTGCGAATAGCATTTGATAGGTAATGTAATTTTCAACAAATACAGCATGGAAGTGATCACCACAAACGAATACACAGTAAAAAATTAAAATAATAAATAATAATAACAATAAACACCAGTGCAATAAGGTGACAACATTATTTTACAGTTCAGAATGTGAGAAGTTTGGGAGATTTTTGGTATTTTCTCTACTGCTCAAAGACTACTTGAAACTAGGCAAGATATGTTCATCTGTCTCCTAATCATTCATACCATTTATCGGTCTGTACATAAGACCGTCAGATCACAATATTGATTTTAGTCCAAAAAGTCTGGACGTTACAATTCTTCTGGCATGGGGAAAATGTCACAGTAGCTGGGGTCAAATGTCAAATAAATCAATCATATAAACTCACTTAACTTAAAAAAAACATTCAACTTTATGAATTATCATATCATAGACATACAGTATGGAATGATTTTGCAATAAATATAAGTATTTCTATGTACGTAACCAATATTTACCGTAACAACCCCATTCGGTTCCGCTCAAAACATCTTGAATAGTCTGATGTTGCACAGGTCATATCTGTTTTAAATTATTTGGCACTCTACAGAACCCCAAGGCTATTTTAAGTTAGCATTTGTATAATTAAGTAAAATCCCTTGTTTTCAACATTTGGCTGCTTGTATTACAATTGCACCCCAACCCTAGCAGCCATGACAAAACATTATGTGTCTAGCAAGAGACACGAATAGTGACACTTGTCAGTGTTAAGCCAACATATAGTGATAAATTATTGGACATTAATTTAATGGCCAGGAGAGTAGAAAAACATATACATGTTGTGGAAAAAACGACTTTCACCCCTAAAAACCTATGTTCAAACAAGCTAATAGTGAGATGTTTGACTGAACAATTTCAAGCAGGGAGAGAACTTCAACATTGGCATATACTGTTTCATCACACTAGTTGGTTTCTGTTTGAAAAAAATAAATATGTTACAATTACCCCTGGTCTCCCCTACTAGCAGCACTGCAAATGATAGTTTAACCACCAGAATACAACACAATATATACATTCAAAATATATACTGCAAAAACAGCACTATTCAATACAAAACAATATATGAACATAAAATATTTAGAGCATAGATAGGTTGGTTATAGGGCAAAACAGACGGGGTTGGCTTAGGTTGTTGACAACTTGTAAACTATATTCCTACGATTCCCCACACGGCAGCTTCTTGTCATTGTTGCCATCTGAATCCAGAATCACAACATACAGACTTCTGCCATTGGCGCGTACGCATCGTTTCCGTGACGTTGCCAGCTAACCCGTCTATAACGACACGGAAAACATAATTCTATCAGAACTGCTATTTGAATTTTGAATTTAAGGGGTAAAGTTATAAGTGATAATAACAATGTATGTATGAACAAACAGGATCTGGAAGAATTACACAACACAGGTTTTTTATTATCCTCATCGGCAGACGGGGTGCTACAGGGTTCAATTCTTGGACCGACTCTCTTCTCTGTATACATCAATGAGGTCGCTCTTGCTGCTGGTGAGTCTCTGATCCACCTCTACGCAGATGACACCATTCTGTATACTTCTGGCCCTTCTTTGGACACTGTGTTAACAACCCTCCAGGCAAGCTTCAATACCATACAATTGCTCTTAAATACAAGTAAAACTAAATGCATGCTCTTCAACCGATCGCTACCAGAACCTGCCCGCCTGTCCAACATCACTACTCTGGACGGCTCTGACTTAGAATACGTGGACAACTACAAATACTTAGGTGTCTGGTTAGACTGTAAACTCTCCTTCCAGACCCATATCAAACATCTCCAATCCAAAGTTAAATCTAGAATTGGCTTCCTATTTTGCAACAAAGCATCCTTCACTCATGCTGCCAAACATACCCTTGTAAAACTGACCATCCTACCAATCCTCGACTTTGGCGATGTCATTTACAAAATAGCCTCCAATACCCTACTCAACAAATTGGATGCAGTCTATCACAGTGCAATCCGTTTTGTCACCAAAGCCCCATATACTACCCACCATTGCGACCTGTACGCTCTCGTTGGCTGGCCCTCGCTTCATACTCGTCGCCAAACCCACTGGCTCCATGTCATCTACAAGACCCTGCTAGGTAAAGTCCCTCCTTATCTCAGTTATCTCGCTGGTCACCATAGCATCACCCACATGTAGCACGCGCTCCAGCAGGTATATCTCTCTGGTCACCCCCAAAACCAATTCTTTCTTTGGCTGCCTCTCCTCTGCTGCCAATGACTGGAACGAACTACAAAAATCTCTGAAACTGGAAACACTTATCTCCCTCAGTAGCTTTAAGCACCAGCTGTCAGAGCAACTCACATATTACTGCACCTGTACATAGCCCATCTATAATTTAGCCCAAACAACTACCTCTTTCCTTACTGTATATATTTTATTTATTTTGCTCCTTTGCACCCCATTATTTTTATTTCTACTTTGCACATTCTTCCACTGCAAATCTACCATTCCAGTGTTTTACTTGCTATATTGTATTTACTTCGCCACCATGGCCTTTTTTTGCCTTTACCTCCCTTATCTCACCTCATTTGCTCACATCGTATATATACTTGTTTCTACTGTATTATTGACTGTATGTCTGTTTTACTCCATGTGTAACTCTGTGTTGTTGTATGTGTCGAACTGCTTTGCTTTATCTTGGCCAGGTTGCAATTGTAAATGAGAACTTGTTCTCAACTTGCCTACCTGCCTAAAGGTGAAATAGATAAAATAAAAAAACATCATTCTTTGGGGATGCTTTTCTGCAAAGGGGACAGGACGACTGCACCGTATTGAGGGGAGGATGGATGGGACCATGTATTGCGTGATCTTGGCCAACAACCTCCTTCCCTCAGTAAGAGCATTGAAGATGGGTCATGGCTGGGTCTTCCAGCATGACAACGACCCAAAACACACAGCCAGAGCAACTAAGGAGTGGCTCCGTAAGAAGCATCTCAAGGTCATGGAGTGACCTAGCCAGTCTCCAGACCTGAACCCAATAGAACATCTTTGGAGGGAGCTGAAAATCCGTATTGCCCAGCGACAGCCCCGAAACCTGAAGGATCTGGAGAAGGTCTGTATGGAGGAGTGGGCCAAAATCCCTGCTGCAGTGTGTGCAAACCTGGTCAACTACAGAAAACGTATGATCTCTGTAATTGCAAACAAAGGTTTCTGTACAAGATATAAAATTTGGCTTTTCTGATGTATCAAATTGATTGCAAATTAATTACTTAAAAATCATGCAATGTGATTTTCTGGATTTTTGTTTTAGATTCCATCTCTCACAGTTGAAGTGTACCTATGATAAAAATTACAGACCTCTACATGCTTTGTAAGTAGGAAAACCTGCAAAATCGGCAGTGTATCAAATACTTGTTCTCCCCACTGTAGTTGTACAATTTAGATAATGCATTGATATATAGCTAGCTAGCTTGCTGAAATGATAACAGAGAGAACAAACAATATAGCTATTTGATCATGTCCGTGTGCAGTGGTGAAAAAAGTACTGAATTGTCATACTTGAGTAAAGGAATACATTGGGGCAAAAAAGTATTTAGTCAGCCACCAATTGTGCAAGTTCACCCACTTAAAAGGTGGTTCACCCACTTAAAAGGTCTTGGCCATAGTGGAGTTTGGAGTGTGATTGTTTGAGGTTGTGGACAGGTGTCTTTTATACTGATAACAAGTTCAAACATGTGCCATTAATACAGGTAACGAGTGGACAGAGGAGCCTCTTAAAGAAGAAGTTACAGGTCTGTGAGAGCCAGAAATCTTGCTTGTTTGTTGACCAAATACTTATTTTCCACCATAATTTGCAAATAAATTCATAAAAAATCCTACAATGTGATTTTCTGGATTTTTTTTCCTCATTTTGTCTGTCATAGTTGACGTGTACCTATGATGAAAATTACAGGCCTCTCATCTTTTTAAGTGGGAGAACTTGCACAATTGGTGGCTGACAAAATACTCTTTGCCCCACTGTAGATACCTTAATAGAAAGTTACTAAAGTAAAAGTGAAAGTCACCCAGTAAAATAGTACCTGAGTAAAAGTCTAAGAGTATTTGGTTTTAAATATACTTAAGTATCAAAAGTATATGTAATTGCTAAAATATACCTCAAAAGTGTCAAATTCCTTATATTAAGCAAATCAGACGGCACCATTTTCTTGTTTTTAAAATTTACGGATAGCCAGGGGCTCACTCCAACACAGACATTATTTACAAATAAAGCATTTGTGTTTAGTGAGTCCGGCTGACCATAGGCAGTAGGGATGACCACGTGTTCTCTTCATAAGTGCGTCAATTTCACCATTTCCCTGTCCTGTCAAAATGTAAGGAGTACTTTGGGTTGTCAGAGAAAATGTATGGAGTAAAAAGTACAATATTGTATTTAGGAATGTAGTGAAGTAAAAGTAAAAGTAGTCAAAAATATAAATAGTAAAGTACAGATACCCCAAAAAACGACTTAAGTAGTACTTTAAAGTATTTTTACTTAAGTACTTTACACCACTGTCTGTGTGCAGTCCAAATACTAATGATTAGAATCTGACTTGGTTTCACTGGAATTATCAAATGGCAAGAGTCAGACAAACGTCAACCCTCAACATTTCAACAGCTCGTAGAGGCACATTTCAGTTGAGATCTCTCGACCGGTAGGTTGGTTTTCTTATTATGAAATCATTATTTTCACCTGTGCTAACTGAAAATGGTGCTCACAATAACTTTCATGAGCTGGCTAAGGTTAGCATGCTAGCTCGTTAAACTGGCAGCTGTCAGCCAGTGACGTATTTGTTGTTATTTCTCTGCTACATGTGGAAATCACCACAACGTTCCCCATTTCTAAATATGTATTAACAGCCTGGGTCAGTCTTCGAGGTGGAACCGAAACAGTCATTTCTGATCTAGGACAGGAATGACTCTAAATAAGTGCAGCAACTTCCTCTGAGGAGGGCCTTTACATTTGAACGCCTCATGTTCTTGGAACATATACCTTGTAACATGAAAGTATTACAACAATCAACACTATTTTCTGGAGCCTATTTCAGGCTTAAGTGACTCAACGGACTTTCGGACAGGTCCCAATAGGTCCTAGTTACTGAGCTTGGTTGAATAAGGCAAATGTGGGATCATGGATATTAGGGTTTTGGGAATGGGGGTTTTGGGAATGGGGTTTTGGGAATGTGGGATCATGGATATTAGGGTTTTGGGAATGGGGGTTTTGGGAATGGGGGTTTTGGGAATGGGGGTTTTGGGAATGGGGGTTTTGGGAATGGGGGTTTTGGAATGGGGGTTTGGGAATGGGGGTTTTGGGAATGGGGTTTTTGGGAATGGGGGTTTTGGGAATGGGGGTTTTGGGAATGGGGGTTTGGGAATGGGGGTTTTGGGAATGGGGTTTTTGGGAATGGGGGTTTTGGGAATGGGGGTTTGGGAATGGGGGTTTTGGGAATGGGGGTTTGGGAATGGGGGTTTTGGGAATGGGGTTTTGGGAATGGGGGTTTGGGAATGGGGGTTTTGGGAATGGGGTTTTGGGAATCTTGGGATAATAATTACCGGAGTCTCCTCCACAGGGGACTCCTTCATTTCCTCCGGGGTCGGAACGGATTCCTACGTACAAAAGAGAGTTGATTCACAATCACATCTGGGGGAAAAAATATTCAAGCCTCGAGGATGGCCTCTCTCGACTCTCCAGATGTAGTTTGGTTATTTCAAGTTATTTGGTATGTTTCCTTTAATTTTGTGTACTCCTATGTCACAGGTGGATAGCTCATAAAAAATGGTTGGAATGGAATGGTATCAACCATGGAAAACATGTTTGACATGTTCGATACCATTCCATTCCATTTATTCTCTATTACTATGACCCTGTCCTCCCCAATTAAGCTGTCACCAACTGACTGTGACCTATTTGCTATACTTCTAAATAAATATAGCATTTTGATATTTTATATATAATGTGGCATAACTGTGTGACATAACTATCAATTTATGTTAGATTCTGGGATTTTAAAGCATGGAGCTTTATGTGGAATACATGGAACAGGGGTTTGGGGATATAGCCAAGCTCATATGAGACTGGGTGCTATTCACACAAACCCAGATTTTGGTGAATACTGTTGTCTGGAATAAACATTATCCCCTGCCCCACGTTAATGATGGAAAGTGACAATTTATGTCACAGTATACATTGCGTGACATTTCTACAGTATAAATGCTAATTTCGAATGGCACATGAAATCCAAGGTTTGAGTTTGTTTTAATAGCATCCTCTGTGTACTTTGGAGTGAGTCAGACCTCAAAGTCATACCACTCTGTCCGGTATGACTCAAACTTAAAGCTTATATGAGACACTGTGTCAAATACAATTGAATGTTTAAGATTCTACAAAACATTGTAAAATATGACTTGAGGTTCAAACTCACACAAGATACTCGGCCAAATATGATTTTAGCTTCCTTTTTGCCAAATTTGGCATAAGTTATAGTTACCGGGGGAGCTGTTTCGCTGGGGGAAGTTTTTTCAGCCTCTTCAATTGGGAGGATCTAAGCGCAGAAAGAGGTTTTAATGCACCTCGCTAGCTACCTAAGCTTTTTCACTACAGCCTTTAGCATTGAATTTGCATTTGATATATTGAGATGAATCTGCATCAATTACATACATAACAGCGGTTCTCCTTTGTATTGATATTGTTAGTATAGCATTCATGCAAGTGCAAAACGTAAAGTACTGAGATGCTTTGAGGAATCGTTGCATCCAGTCATTGCTGTGTTGGCAAGGAAATGTTTGGTCCATTCTTTCAAGGTACAGGCTATCCTGGTGTATCAAGATTCTGCACAGATTCTGTGGTTATTATATTATTATTATATTTTGTGGGATATACTCTTGTTCAAGGAAATTATAAAAAAAAATGAGCATCTATATCAAGGAAAATCTCAAATCAAATGAATGAAAATAAGGCTACTCATCTTTTTGAAGTCGTTTTGATACATGGTTGGCACATGGAAGAAAGTAAATGGATATACAGACATTTCCTCCACTCCCATGTCAAGCATGACAATAAGAGCCATATACACACAGCAATTGTAATTACCCTTCGTAAATTAGCAACTCCCCAAGGCACATACCCAATATATACAAACGTATGTGGACACCCCTTCAAATTTGTGGATTCGGCTATGTCAGCCACACCCGTTGCAATCTCCATAGACAAACATCGGCAGTAGAATGGCCTTACTGAAGATGTCAATGACTTTCAACGTGGCACCGTCATAGAATGCCATCTATCCAACAAGTCAGTTTGTCAAATTTCTGCCGTACTCGAGCTGCCCCGGTCAACTGTAAGTGCTGTTATTGTGAAGAGGAAACGTCTAGGAGCAACAACGGCTCAGCCACAAAGTGGTAGGCCACACAAGCTCACAGAATGGGACCGCAGAGTGCTGAACCGCGTAGCTTGTCAAAATCGTCTTTCCTCGGCTGCATCACTCACTACCGAGTTCCAAACTGCCTCTGGAAGCAACATCAGCACTAGAACTGTTTGTCGGGAGCTTAATGAAATGGGTTTCCGTGGCCAAGCAGCCGCACACAAGCCTAAGATCACCATGCACAATGCAAATGGTCGGCAGGACTAATCTCTGGAGTGATGAATCACACTTCAGTATCTGGCAGCCCAACGGACTAATCTGTGTTTGGTGGATGCCAGGAGAACGCTACCTGACCCATTGTTTAGTATCAACTGTAAAGTTTGGTGGAGGAGGAATAATGGTCTGGGGCTGTTTTTCATGCTTCGGGCTAGGCCCCTTAATTCCAATGAAGTGAAATCTTAATGCAACAGCATTCAATGACATTCTGGATGATTCTGTGCTTCCAACTTTGTGGCAACAGTTTGGGGAAGGCCCTTTCCTGTTAAAGCATGACATTCCCCCTGTGCACAGAGCAAAGTCCATACAGAAAGCCTTCCCAGAAGAGTGGAGGCTGTTATAGCAGCAAAGGGGAGATCAACTCTATATCAATGGCCATGATTTTGGAACGAGATGTTAATTAAGACGAGTAGGTGTCCACATACTTTTGGTCATGTAGTGTATCTCTTTGCGATGTGTCTAGTGCTTGCCCCAGGTTCCAACCTGGAGTAGGATTGAACAGCTCATACACTCAAATATAACAAGTCTGCCACAATGTATAAAACTACACATACCAGCCTCATAGGAACAGAACATGAGCATATTTTGGAATACACAAGAATAGTATGTGCATGCATGACATCCCAACAGAAACATATGGTAGATCATTAAAAATGCCACCCTAATTCTTCGATCACATTCCGACACAGACACACACACATTTCCCAGCCAAGATGACTATGATGCACTCAATACAATCAGTTATTCACAAAGTCTCGACGCGGACAATCTCTCAACCTCATGACACTTTGACAATGGTGATGGTAGGGTTTGGGCCCGGCTACTGAAAGAAGATGGACTTCAATGTAACACTCACAGAACCGAGTCACAGAACAGTAATGGGAGGGCGTGAGTGGACAAAGGGGAGGATCTTACACATACCTCAGTTGGTGAAGCCCCCTCAGGCTCTGCAGATGTCACTGGAGACCCCACAGTGGACTATACCAAGAGTGAGTTAGAGAAGAATGTAATATTTAAGACTTGAATCCTGTCATACTTTACAGATGTGTTATAAAACAATAAAATGGGAGTTGTGGAGTGGATTGAGGTCAAAACAAAAAGTACGAAGTTTAAAATGGTAAGTTTTAAAATCAAGGAGAACATAATTGAATGACAAGGAAGGTGTGGATAATTGCAAAGTAAAATTTTTAAAACATAGGATATCAGAAAGCATCTCCACGGATATAATGAATGGGATGACAACGATGATGATAATGACAAAGGTGAAAACACTGATGATGATGACGATGATGATTATGACGACGATGATGATATTGACAATATGAAAATATTGATGATGACGACGATGATGATGATGATAATAAATCCGATGATGATGATGACGGTGATGAAAAGGTTCCCTTAAACAGAGGGATACAACTATGAGGATGACTTGGACCATAGATGGCTGGGGTATGACCCATGCTTGTGATGACGAGAGTGCTACTTCACAGCTACTGTATATAATAGCTAACTGTCACTCACATCAGGCTTCTCCTCTCCAGGGCTGGTGGCACTCTCGGCTGCCTCAGCCTCACTAGTCGGGGAAGCAGCCTCCTGGATTTCCCCTGCCTCGGCCGCTGCCTCTGTGGCATCTGAGGTCTCAGTCCCAAGGACCTCCGGGGCCACAGCAGTCTCAGCTGTTGCCTCCCGGGCCACAGCAGTCTCAGCTGGGGGCGCAGCAGCTTCAGGGGCCATGGTGGCATTGCTTTCATTCTTTCCACAAAGACAGGCGAGGGAAGAACTGATCAACATCCCCTGTCTGTTACAGCAGCCCCCACAACCCCCCTGTCCCAACTCACCATACCTCTTTTGTACTTTTTGATTATGCTGTGTAGCACCTTGGGTGCAACAAATGCACTACCGTTAAAATGAATTATTATCATCATCATCATCATCATCATCATTATTACCTGGATAGGTATGGCTGGTTAGCCCTTTTACCCTCTGTATAACTATACAACATAAACATTCCGAGTGGAACTGCAGCACAGTTTCCTTTAATCTGCTAATTGAATAATTGAATCAGTTACAACAGAGAATACAATGTGTTTGAAGCTCTTAAAGGCAGACTTAATAACATGACATCATACAAGGCAACCTTACAGATATCACAGAACTCAAATCAGAATAGATTGTCACGGTTGCCTCTTTCCAGTGTGGAAATACCTCAAGGGAGGGCACAAATTGGGAAGAGCTAATAGGGGCAGTCTTGACAGATTAAAATGTTGTTGTTGTGGAGGTTTGTATTCAGGAACTTGTTCCTCTATGTACAGTATGATGATTCAATATTGCCGAGTATAGTTTAAACGTTGCTTCAGAGTACAGTTTGAGCATTTTGGCAGCAACACAAAAAAACAAAAAACATAAGTGTTTTGGATAACATATTCAACATAAGTGTGAACACATCCAAAACTGCACTTAAAGATGCACTATGCAGAAATCACTCCGCCATTTCCTGGTTGCAAAATTTCAGTCATTGTGTCAAAAAACATTGTACCGTCTAAACCGCTGTGAAATATATTTTCCATAACCCAAAATATTTTATTTTCAGCTGTTTGAAGATGGTGTACAAAATCGAAAATAAAAGTGGCAAAACATTACCGTAGGAACGTGAAACATAGAAATAGCGCACATGGAACAGATCTAAAGCGTCATAGACTTGCTTTCAATTGAGAATGACAGATCTATAACTCTCATTTCTATGTGAATTTGGAGGGGTCAACCAAAAACTAACATATTGCAGCTTTAACAAATACAACTGAATGAATGTGAAGATGGCGCCGAAGAACATGGCTGACGTTTTACATTCTCCCAACCAATTGTGCAATTCTGTTATTTTTTGTGCTTTTTGTGTAACTTATTTTTTTACTCATTGTGTACATAATGTTGCTGCTATCGTCTCTTATGCCTGAAAATAACTTCTGGACATCAGAAAAGCGATTACTCACCACGGACTGGAAGAAACTTTTTCCTTTAACGAGTCAACGAGAAGGAAATCCTGCTTTCACTGGAACAGGCCCAGATCCACGCCTTTTACGTGAAGAAAAGACGCCGGAAAAGAGGACGCAGATCGGGGCTCCTTCTGAGAAGTCGGAGGCGAGCGAGTAAACTCCCAATGCCTTCCATTCTCCTTGCTAATGTGCAATCGTTAGAAAATACAATTGATGACCTACTATTAAGATGATCCTACCAACGGGACATTAAAAACTGTAACATCTTATGTTTCACTGAGACGTAGCTGAACGAAGAAACGGACAATATAGAGCTGTCAGGATTTTCCATGCACCGGCTGAACAGAGACGCTCCCTCTGGTAAGACGAGGGGCAGGTGTGTGTGTCGTTTTGCCAATAACAGCTGGTACGCAATGTCTAATATTGAAGAAAGCCTCGAGGTATTGATGTATTGCTTGCCTGAGGTAGAGTACCTCATGATAAGTTGTAGAACACACTATCTAAAAAGAGAGTTCTCATCTGTATAATTCGTAGCCGTCTATTTACCACCACAAAGCGCAGCTGGCACTAAGACCGCTCTCAACCAACTCTTGCCATAAGCAAAGAAGAAAATGCTCAAATTGGTTTGACCAAATTTTTACCAGCATGTAACATGTGCAACCAGGAAAAAAGAAATCCTAGACCACCTCTACTCCACGCACAGAGAAGCATACAAAGCTCACCCCCGCCCTACATTTGGCAAATCTGAATACAATTCTATCCTCCTGATTCCTGCTTACAAGCAAAAACTAAAGCAGGAAGTACCAGTGACTCGCACAATACAGAAGTGGTGAGATGACACAAATGATATACGACAGGACGGTTTTGCAAGCACAGAGTGGAATATGTTCCGGGATTCATCCAATGGCATTGAGGAATACACCACCTCAGTTATCGGCTTCCTTGTAACTGCATCGATGACCTCGTCCCCACAGTGAGTGTATGTACATATCCCAACCAGAAGCCATGGATTACTGGAAATATCCGCATCAAGGTAAAGGCTAGAGCTGCCACTTTCAAGAAGCTGGAGACTAATCCGGATGCTTATAAAAAATCCCACTATGCCCTCAGACAAACCATCAAACAAGCAAAGTGTCAATACAGGATTAAGATTGAATCCTACTACACCAGCCCTGACGCTCGTCGGATGTGGCAAGGCATGAAAACTATTATGGACTACAAAAGGGAAACCCAGACGTGAGCTGCCCAGTGATGCGAGCCTACCAGACGAGCAAAATGCCTTTTATGCTTGCTTTGAGGCAAGCAACACTGAAGCATGCACAAGAGCACCAGCTGTTCTGGATGACTGTGTGATAACACTAACTGTAGCCGATGTGAACAAAACCTTTAAACAGGTCAACATTCACAAAGCTGCTGGGCCAGATGGATTACCAGGAAGTGTACTCCGAGCATGCGCTGACCAACTGTCAAGTGTCTTCACTGACATTTTCAACCTCTCCCTAACAGAGTCTGTAATACCAACATGTTTCAGGCAGGCCACCATAGTCCCTGTGCCCAAGGAAGCGAAGGTAACCTGTCTAAATGATTACCACACCGTGGCACTCACGTCGGTAGACATGAAGTGCTTTGAAAGGCTGATCATGGCTCAAATTAACAGCATTCTCCCGGACACCCAAGACCAACTCCAATTCGCATACCGCCCCAACAAATCCACAGATGATGCAATCTCAATCGCTCTCCACACCGCCCTTTCTCACCTGGACAAAAGGAACACCTATAAGAGAATGCTCTTCATTGACCAAAACTCAGCGTTCAACACCATAGTGCCCACGAAGCGTATTATTAAGCTAAGGACTCTGGGACTAAACACCTTCCTCTGCAACTGGATCCTGGACTTCCTGACGGGACGGCCCCAGGTGGTAAGAGTAAATCAAATCAAATCAAATTTATTTATATAGCCCTTCGTACATCAGCTGATATCTCAAAGTGCTGTACAGAAACCCAGCCTAAAACCCCAAACTGCAAGCAATGCAGGTGTAGAAGCACGGAGTAGGCAACAACACGTCTGCCACGCTGATCCTTAACACTGGGGCCCCTCAGCTGTGTGTGCTTAGTCCCCTCCTGTATTCCCTGTTCACCCACGACTGCGTGGCCAAACACGACTCCAACACCATCATTCAATTTGCTGACGACAACAGTGCCTGATCACCGACAATGATAAGACAGTCTATAGGGGGGAGGTCAAAGAACTAGCAGTGTGGTGCCAGGACAACAACCTCTCTCTCAATGTGAGCAAGACAAAGGAGCTGATCGTGGACTACAGGAAAATGCGGGCCGAATAAGCCCCCATTAACATCGACGGGACTGTAGTGGAACGTGTCGAGAGCTTCAAGTTCCTTGTTGTCCACATCACCAACGAACCATCATGGTCCAAACATACCAAGAGAGTTGTGAAGCGGGCACAACAAAACCTTTTCCCCTCAGGAGACTGAAAAGATTTGGCATGAGCCCTCAGATCCTCAAAAGGTTCTATAGCTGCACCATCGAGAGCATCCTGACCGGTTGCATCACCACCTGGCAACTGCTCGGCATCTGACTGTAAGGCGCTACAGAGGGTAGTGCGAACGGGCCAGTACATCACTGGGGCCAGGCTTCCTGCCATCCAGGACCTATATAATAGTCGGTGTCGGAGGAAAGCCCATAAAATTGTCAGACTCCAGTCACCCGAGTTATAGACTCTTTTCTCTGCTACCGCACGGCAAGCGGTACCGGAGCGCCATGTCTAGGACCAAAAGGCTCCTCAACAGCTTCTCCCCCAAGCCATTAGACTGCTGAACAATTCATAAAAATCGCCACTGGGCAATTTACATGAACCCCCTCTTGTACAAAGCTGCTACTCGCTGTTTG
Source organism: Oncorhynchus masou masou (assembly GCF_036934945.1). Taxonomy (NCBI): domain Eukaryota; kingdom Metazoa; phylum Chordata; class Actinopteri; order Salmoniformes; family Salmonidae; genus Oncorhynchus; species Oncorhynchus masou. The sequence continues at coordinate 47,672,071 of NC_088214.1, forward strand.
TTTGTTACCTATGCATAGTCACTTCGCCCCCACCTACACGTACATATTACCTCAATTAGCCTGTACCGCTGCACACTGACTCGGTACCGGTGCCACGAGAAGCCTCGTTATTGTGTTACTTTTTATTATTACTTTTTATTTTAGCCTACTTGGTAAATATTTTCTTCTTCTTGAACTGCACTGTTGGTTAAGGGCTTGTAAGTAAGCATTTCACTGTAAAGTCTACACTTGTTGTATTTGGCACATGTGGCAAATCAAGTTTGATTTGATGACAGTACACAAACACAACACTGTAACGGAATGGGGTCACCAAAAAATGTAAATAAATATCTGAAGTGAAGCCCTAATTGACTCATTAAAATACTATTCCCTCAACAGTATTACATATATATCTACAGTTGAAGTCGGATGTTTACATACACTTAGGTTGGAGTCATTAAAACTCGTTTTTCAACCACTTCACAAATTTCTTGTTAACAAACTATCATTTTTGCAAGTCGGTTAGGACATCTACTTTGTGCATGACAAGTAATTTTTACAAAAATTGTTTCCAGACAGATTATTTCACTTAGAATTCACTGTATTACAATTCCAGTGGGTCAGAAGTTTACATACACTGAGTTGACTGTGCCTTTAAACAGCTTGGAAAAATCCAGAAAATGATGTCATGGCTTTAGAAGCTTCAGATAGGCTAATTGACATCATTTGAGTCAATTGGAGGTGTACCTGTGGATGTATTTCAAGGCCTACCTTCAAACTCCGACTTCAACTGTGTGTATGTATATCTATATAATGCCATTGAGGGAATAGTATTTTAATAGATATACACACACACACACACAGAGGCAGGTTTATTAGGTACACACATCACTGAACAAAAAATATAAATGCAACAATTTCAAAGAATGTATTGCGTTAGAGTTATATTTAAAAAAAATATGTCAATTGAAATACATTCCTTAGGCCATAATCTATGGATTTCACATTACTGGGAATACAGATATGCATTTGTTGGCCACAGATACTGAAAAACAAGGTAGGTACGTGGATCAAATAACCAGTCGGTATCTGGTGTGACCACAGTTTGCATCACGCAGCGAAACACATCTTTTTCATATAGAGTTGATCAGGCTGTTGATTGTGGCCTGTGAAATGTTGTCACACTCCTCTTCAACAGCTGTTGCTGGATATTGGCGGGAACTGGAACACGCTGTCGTACACGTCGATCCAGAGCATTCCAAACATGCTCAATGGGTGACACATCTGATGAGTATGCAGGCATGGAAGAACTGGGGCAGTTTCACCTTCCAGGATGGTGTACAGATGCTTGTGACATGGGGCCGTGTATTATCATATTATTAGTATTATCACATGTGGTGATGACGGCAGTTGAAACAGCCTGAATTCAACAGCCTGAATTCTTTGGGGCATGAAAACTTTGCTCAATTGGCATCAAGTGTGGGGAACGTTTTCCTGTGGAAATACAGAAACACAAACACAAAAGCTGCCAGTGGAGGACGCCTGTGAGGTGTCTGTTTCTCAAAGTAGACACTAATATACTTGTCCTCTTGCTCAATTGTGCCCTGGGGCCTCCCACTCCTCTTTCTATTCTGGTTAGAGCCCGTTTGCGATGTTCTGTGACGGGAGTAGTGCACAGCGTTGTACGAGATCTTCAGTTTCTTAGCAATTTAGTCTCACCAGAGGTGATATTCAGATTTGCGTTTATCGTCGATGGGAATGAGCGTTACACCGAAGGCTATACTCTGGAGCGGGATTGTTTTGGAGGTGGAGGGTGTGTCACAGCATCATTGGACTGAGCTTGTTGTCATTGAAGGCAATCTCAACGCTGTGCGTTACAGGGAAGACATCCTCCTCCCTCATGTGGCACCTTTCCTGCAGGCTCATCCTGACATGACCCTCCAGCATGACAATTCCACCAGCCATACTGCTCGTTCTGTGCGTGATTTTCTAGAAGACAGGAATGTCAGTGTTCTGCCATGGTCAGCGAAGAGCCTGGATCTCAATCCCATTGAGCACGTCTGGAACCTGTTGGATCGGAGCGTGAGGGCTAGGGCCATTCCCCCCAGAAATGTCCGGGAAATAGCAGGTGCCTTGGTAGAAAAGTGGGGTAACATCTCATAGCAAGAACTGGCAAATCTGATGATCCACTGCAGCACTTAATGCAGCTGGTGGCCACACCAGATACTGACTGTTACTCCCCTTTGTTCAGGGACACATTATTCCATTTCTGTTAGTCACATGTCTGTGGAACTTGTTCAGTTTATGTCTCAGTTGTTGAATCTTGTTATGTTCATACAAATATTTACACATGTTAAGTTTGCTGAAAATAAACGCAGTTGACAGTGAGGATATGTCTTTTAATTGCTGAGTTTACACACACACACACACACACACACACACACACACACACACACACACACACACACACACACACACACACACACACACACACACACACACACACACACACACACACACACACACCTATAATAAAGCAAATATAAGGACATAAAAGTTAGTAATGGAAGAGCAAAAATGTCTGTCATATTGACACTTGACTTACCAGCTTATCAAAATCCGCAACAAATGTTGGGGCTGTTGCTTCCATCTTTAAGATAAGTTGGTGGAAAGAGAAAGAGAGGGAGAAAGTTAAAACTACACTGGCAGCAAACCAGCAGTAATAAAATATCAGAGCATATAAAATGTTAGTTTTGAAAGGTAAGTTATGATGGGATAATTTTGGGGAGAGTATTAGTGAGGGATTGACAAAGTGTTTGTAACCGGGATAGAGTGGAGGGTAAACTCATGTAAGCATAGTTCTCTTTTTAAACAATGAAGAGTTTTTGCAGCAATTACACTATATTCGCGTTGTTAGCAAATTTGCCCAACTACATTATTGTTGTTAGCATAAGTTTACCCAACCTGTTTTTTTTACATACCTGGTTAGTTTACAAAACTGTTTAGTTCTCGTTTATTGTAATATCCCTAAATGCTACAACCATGTAAACTTCATACTATTCTACTACTAAGACAGTCTTTAGCTTCTTTATGCACAAGAGGAACTGTTTTTTATATATCTGGAAGTTCAATGTTATGGGTCAATTGCAACCAGTATTCGTGGTAATGTGTTACAAAAGTAATGCGTTACTTTTTCAAATTGGGGAATATTATTGAAGTTACTTTGTTATACAACGCGTGCGTAACTAAGCCCAACAACTAGCAGCATCAGGAGATAAGCTTTTGCGACCTCCAATCTTCTAACGTCACTTTATACCTAATTTAAATACTTCAGTTGTTTAAACTAATCTGCAAGTAAGTGAACTACATGACAAATAGTATGTGAACACCTTCTCGTCGAACATCTCGCTCCAAAATCATTGGCATTAATATGGAGTTGGTCCCCCCCTTTGCAGCTATAACAGCCTCCACTCTTCTGGGAAGGCTTTCCACTAGATGTTAGAACATTGCTGCGGGGACTTGCTTCCATTCAGCCACAAGAACATTAGTGACGTCGGGCACTGAAGTTGGGCGATTCGGCGTGGCTTGCAGTTGGCGTTCCACTTCATCCTAAAGGTGTTCGATGGGGTTGAGGTCAGGGCTCTGTGCAGGCCAGTCAAGTTCTTCCACACTGATCTCAACAAACCATTTCTGAATGGACCTCTATTTTGTGCACAGGGACATTGTCATGCTGAAACAAGAAAGGGCCTTCCTCAAACTGTTGCCACAAAGTTGGAAGCAAAGAATTGTCTAGACTGTCATTGTATGCTGTGGAGTTAAGATTTCTCTTCACAGGAAGTAAGGGGCCTAGTCCGAAGCATGAAAAACACCCCAAGACCATTATTCCTCCTCCAACAAACTTTACAGTTGGCACTATGCATTCGGGCAGGTAGAATTCTCCTGGCTTCCGCCAAACCCAGATTTGTCTGCCAGATGGTGAAGTGTGATTAATCACTCCAGATAACGCGTCCAATTCCAGGAAGCTTTACACCACACCAGCCAATGCTTGGCAACACGCATGGTGAGATTAGGCTTGTGTGGGGCTGGTCGTCCATGAAAATCCATTTCATGAAGCTCCCGTCGAACAGTTCTTGTGCTGAAGTTGCTTCCAGAGGCAGTTTGGAACTCGGTAATGAGTGATGCAACCGAGGACAGATGATTTTGACAAGCTACGTGCTTCGTGAGCTTGTGTGGCCTACCACTTCGCGGCTGAGCTGTTGTTGCTCCTAGACATTTCCACTTCACAATAACAGCACTTACAGTTGACCAGGGCAGCTCTAGTAAGGCAGAAGTTTGACAACTGACTTGTTGGAAAGGTGGCATGTCACGTTGAAAGTCGTTGAGCTCTTCAGTAAGGCCATTCTACTCCAAATGTTGTCTATGGAGATTGCATGGCTGTGTGCTCGATTTTATACAGCTGTCAGCAACGGGTGTGACTGAAATAGCTAAATCCACGAATTTGAAGGGGTGTCCACATACTTTTGTATGTATATAGTGTATAATATTTATGGTCAGTTTTAACAAGTAATTCCATTCACAGGATGAAAATAAATAAATACGCGACACAAATGGAGATTATCTTAAACCAAAAAATGGTAACATCTCCTCCTAATGATCTGTTGCAACTGATCCAACTTGATCCTGTCCTCTACCATATTATATTTTAGGTTTTTAATGACAAAGCATCTGCTCGAACTAACAAGGCAGTGATGAATCCTTTTCTCAATATCATCTTGTGATCACTAAAATAGAAATTTGGTCGAGACTAATTACCTGGGGAAATCCGTTAAATGCATTGTTGGTCACCTAAATCAAATCACAGACACACAATTAGTATGGGAGGCTTTTGGCATGGCTGCTTTGAAATGTCTTTTAATTATGCGGCAAGTGATGGAATGTTTTTTATCAAATTGACAGAGTGGAACCGACAAGCAGACAAGCAAGCAGAGGAGAGAGAGGAGAAGAGGACTGGGATTCTGTGGCGCTGCAGGATCCAGGTAGGGTTGCGGGACAGCACTTTTTATTTTATCATTTGTACATCTGTGGGAGGGAAAATAAGGAAGAGGGGATTCTGTTTGCTCTAGACTACTCTACGCTATTCTCTACGTAGAGGGGGGAGGAAGTCAGGTACCTCTTCCTTCTCTGTATCTATCTCTTGGTACAACTTTCCGTATCTCCTGTTCGCGACCTCGTCTTCGGACAGGTCCGAGTTATCAGGCTCTCTGTGAGCTCGGCGGACGACTCCTTCCTTAGCTACTGCTTCGCTTCTTGGCCCGGGAAAGGAGGCGAAGAGGTCCCCTGCCTGGCTGCCGTCACCCCCTGAGGAGAAGAAGCCACTGCTGTCGCTGACTTCCTGCCAGGACCCGCTGTCGGTGGTGGCGCCCCCTGTCTCTGCGGAGGGAGCTGGGAAACCTGCCCACTGGACTGAACCATTGTTAGCGAAAGGGTCTGCCGCCCACCCTGCCCCAACTTCCCCGGTCGTCTCTGCGAATGGATCTGTCGCAAACCTAACTTCCCCACCTCCCCCTTGAGTTACGGCAAAGGGACCAGACTCAAATCCCCCTCCCACATGAGTTTCCGCAAAAGGATCAGACACAAAATCCCCTCCACCGCCTTCCCTCTGAGTCTCCGCAAAAGGATCTGAGGCAAATCCCCCAGGCGTCTCTGCAAAGGGGTCAGACTCAAAACCACCTTCCCCAGGGATCTCCACAAAAGGATCGGTCCCAAAATGGATCACCTGATCACCGGTTGAGCCCTGTTCTGGGACACTGGTTGGATCCGCAAATGCTGTTCCTGTTTCGGCAGTTGGTGCCTGTTCTATTGGTTGGGCCCAGTCAGCTGTGAACCCTGCATGGCTTGCCAGAGCCATCTCCTCCTGTAAAGGGGTGGCCCGATCACTTGAAGCCCAGTCTGCAAAGCCTTCCTGGGCTGTGCTACGGTCTGTGAAACCCTGGTCTGCGGCGGAATCCAGTTCATCGTCAGTGCTGGCCCATCCCCCGTTCTGCCCCACTGAGTCCCCCCACTCCTCTGTTGTCTCATATTCTGAACCGAAACCTTCTCTGCCGGCCGGCCGGACCAGGTACAGGCCAGGTTCGCTGCCTTCAGGGGTGTCCTCAATAATCTGGCCATGCTCGTTGGTGATGCGCAGGCCCGGTGTGGATTTGCGACGAGCTCTCCAACCTGCCTCGTCTCCCTCTGAATCTGCCTGACCTGCTCCCCACCCTGCCTCCCATCCCTCTCCTGACCCTGCCTCCCCTTTCCTTGCCTCCCCTGCCTCTCTCCATCCCCATGATCTTGCCTCTGGTGGCCCCTTCCCCGGCTCCTGCTGGTCGCCCCCCACTGCACAAGGATCACAGTTGGGGGTAAGTTGGGGGTTGGGATCCCAGCTGCTAACCTCGTCTCCAGCTGCGGCCGTTTCGGCCCCCTGTGGCTGCTCTGCTGCTGCTGCCTCCCCTGCCTCCCCGCCCCAGCCGTCCGCTGCAGGCCAGCCTTGGGCCTCGTCCTGCACTGTGGTCGCTGGAACCTCGCCGGCTGCCGCCTCGGTGGCAGACGGGACAGAGTCTCCTTTTGCCGGGGCCGAGCCGAAGTCAGCAGCCCAGTCGGTGGCGAAGCTGGGGTCTCCCGCCTGCTCGGGGAATGCGGGGAACCCAGGGTTAAAGTCGGCAGTGTTCGGGGCCTCGCCACCGCCGCCCCCATCCTCCTCCACACCCACAGTACTCATAGACCCAGAATCCATCTGGAAGGACCAAGCCGGTGCGTGAAGGTAAGGTAAAGAGAGCACAGAGAGTGTTTATCACAAGAGGACAGAGAGAGAAGGTAAAGAAAGAAGACAAGGCATAGACACAAAAGAAGACAATTGTGACTGTGGATTGTGGCTAATGGAGTGGTCTGTGGTGGAGTCTATTGAACAGTTCTGGATTGTGACGAAGAGTGAAAAACATACAGGTATCAAACAACTGGCTTGATGACAGGTACGACCAGAGGTCACAGATATTAACACGTTTAAGGCACGTAAATATTTTCCGAAAGAGATTTTGATTGGTGATTTGGAAGTCAGGTGTGGATGTATTACGTACAGGCTGTGCAGGTTCAGCATTTCCCTGGGGAAAAAACATTTGTATTTAATGTCAGTTTCATCAGTATACTACTGTAAAAGTACTACTAATACTATTTTTTTTATCAATAAGAACAAAGTTAAATATAACTTTCATTCATTGTTACACATACAAATTGTAATAAAAATATACATGGAGTAGCATAAGAATAAGACAGGGGCAAGTTAATTGCTTGGAACTTAACTTGCAATCTGCTATTTGGTATTCTTAAATACTGTTTCATTGGAGGAAAAACACTTGGCATAACAAAAGCCACAAAATGGCTACTTTGTTTTAATATTAGTCTACTGAGCATGCAGATCACCATGCCAATCAAAGCTAGCAGAGGTCAGGGGTCCTACGTGTTGAGACTGATAGCTTTTGCTCAATGTTTTTTCTTAATTTTTCACTTGATTGAAACACTTGAATAAAGATCCGTGCTAAATGGGGACATGTGAAATGGGTTGTAGTCTTGTATTTTTCAAAACTCAGAGACTACGACCGGTCAATTTTTTAAAAAGGAATGTATACTTGATTCTCTAACATATCTAGGTATAATATATATTATTATAGTGTATTGTAACTAACTAATGACTATCTCGTACATCAAGGTTATAAATGCCATCAAGCAACCAATCAACCAACGAATCAATCAAGGAGGACATTACTGTACTTACTGTCCACAAATCCCAGGGTAGTTGCTGTAGAACAAAACATCTGATTATTCACTATGAATGACGAGCTCTATGTGCTCTATTGGTGTGCACGTATATTACTAGAGAGAACATAGCATTGTGGTATAACAGATGAAAATGGAGATAACTGGACCTGTGTTATGGGTGGTGCAGCCTGTCCGATAGTGGCGTTGCCGTCAGGCTTGAATGGATCAAAGTCCAGATCCAGGAGAGATTCTCCGGGTCTTTCATTTGGCTGAAAATAATAGAATTCAAGTGTTGGTTGAGTTAACAGCTCTCTAACACAACCGTACTGAAAGGCTGGACATTTGAGATCAGGAGCAGTATCTGACATACATCTCAGAATAGGAGTGCTGGTCTAGGATCAGATTCATCCTCCCTGTCTTTGTAATCTTATTCATTGTGATGTCAAAGGCAAAACTGATCCTAGAACAGCACTCCTACTTTGAAACCCTTCATATGGCCCCAGGTTATTTGTATGCTTTGTAGTTTATAAGGGACTTGTAATCTTGACGCCACTCTCTTAATAAACCCTTGACCCCTCCCCTCTAAAACAATACATGTTTAATATATCCCACTCCCACTGGTGGAAAACCTGCAAACACTGTGACCCACCAGGACCAGGAGCAAACAGTACTGTAATAGATGGAATAATGACGGGGCATGCTAGTGGAGACCTCTGCGTCTCAGGTAGTTGTGGAGAGTAGTTTAGTGCCCAGTTTGAATACTTTGAAAAAGCCAGATAGTTGCATGCACAAAGCTAAGTATAGACACAAAAGAAGACAACTGTGACTTGTGGCTATTGAAGTGGTCTGTTGTGGAGTCTACTGAACAGTTCAGGGCCCGTTTCCCCAAAACATCTTAAGGCTAAGTCCATCAGTAGAACATTCGTAGGAGCATCGTTAAATCTATGAGCCGTTTCCCCAAAACCATAGTTACTAAAGTTGCAATTGAAAATGTTAGTTATTTACCAACTGCCTCAGAACAGTCTTAGAATAGCTCAGCGTTTTTTCCCTACCACGTCACTGTATACACAGAAGAGCACCGCTAAACATACAACACATGACTAAAATGATGTGGACACGTGCTGTTCGAACATCTAATTCCAAAATCATGGCCATTAATATGGAGCTGGTCCCCCTTTGCTGCCATAACAGCCTCCAGTCTTCTGGGAAGGCTTTCCACTAGATGTTGGAACATTGCTGCTATAACAGCCTCCACTCTTCTGGGAAGGCTTTCCACTAGATGTTGGAACATTGCTGCTATAACAGCCTCCACTCTTCTGGGAAGGCTTTCCACTAGATGTTGGAACATTGCTGCTATAACAGCCTCCACTCTTCTGGGAAGGCTTTCCACTAGATGTTGGAACATTGCTGTGGGGACTTGCTTCCATTCAGCCACAAGAGCATTAGTGAGGTTGGGCACTAATGTTGGGCGATTAGGCTTGAATTGCAGTCGGTGTTCAAATTAGGGATGTGGCGGTCACGGAATTTCATCAGCCGTTGACTGTCAAGCAAATAACTGTCAGTGTCTTAACTAACATAAACACATTTAGCTGGACACAGCCTACAAGGCACTGATGCAGACCAATTCTGAGGTGCATAATGAAGATATTGGAAGAACTGTCCACATTTACTTTTCATCACCCAACAAGATGAGTAGGCTTAACGAACAGCAAAAACACTAGCCTATGTCAATCTACAATCCCCCATAGTACAATATTGACCTACTCTATTCTGTGCGAGAAATAAATATTCCAAACATAGACTGGGAGAGTTGTGGGATGCGATAGATCCCAAATGAATACAATCACTAGCATAAAAAAAAGCAATGTGGCTGACGCAACACATCAGAACGTTTATCTTAAAATTTTGATAAACTATTCAGTTATTTCCTCACATTATAAGTGCTTTTATTATAAAGGTGCATTTTTATGGTGAAATTATTTTCCCCAAGCTTGACTCTCACGCACTGCTCATGTATCCCAGTTAGGCTTTACACCCCAAGCGGATCAATGTGCTTAATTTTAAGAAGTAATTTGGCCACTTTAGTTGTGATACAAACCTTATTAAAACATATAGGGCTATGGGCTAGGCTAAATGACTATGATTCATGTCATCTATCCATTTAAATAGCGAATGGAGGACATTTTTTCCGTGGTTATTTTTCATGCCAGCCAGGTAGGCTATACTACTGTTGTATAGATAAGCAATGTGCTTAATATAAGGAAAGTTGAGAAATAAATATAGTCGGCCTAGCCCATAGAAAGCTGATGGGATCCTCCTATTTTTAATAGAGGCCATCACTGTTTTCTTGCTCAATTGCATAGCCTATAGAAATGTTGCACAACATGACCTCATGGATTCTCGTTAAGTGTTTGATTCGATTTTTGAAAACATTTACATTGATGTCAGTGATTAGAGGGACATTAGATTGCTGAGTACCAGGCAGTTATGAAGTTTGGTAGGCTACTAATGACCATCAGCAGCATCAGAGCTTGGAGAAGCCTAATTACCGTGACTAAATGGTCACATTGAATTTGACTGCCTTCATGACTCGTGACCGCAGGTGTGGCCGTAATACGGTCACCGCAACAGCCCTAGTAATAACACCCATTTGACTCTAGTGGGAAATTATCGCTCTCCCCTTGCCTCCTTATGTGCTCTTAACAAATTGTCATTCCTGCTGTCTAACTCAGCTGATAACTAAACAACTCGCCCCAATTTTAATGAGCAACATTTTTCGTCTGAGCTGCGACTGAGTGACTGGTGGGTTGTTTTAACTATCATTGACATGGATCATGCCCTCTAATTGTTGGCCTGTTTAACACTAGAACCGCCTGGCCTTTCAAAATGAAAGGACCCGCTAGAGTCAGGCATCCCCTTCAGCGTACGCATCAGATGCATGTCAACTTGCAAGATGTGCAAACATGCTTGAATATGCAAACACGTCTTTATTTTAAATCTGTACACCGTGAGTGCTGCTTTACCACTCTCCAGCACTGATGTGGAGTACAGATCCACTGGTATGTTTTGCACAAAGGGGGGGCAGCTCCCGCCTTTGTTTGTTTACGAGCAGGCTCGTCTTCTTTGCAATCAATTCTGTGCAACTTCCAGCGCTTTAATTTACAGTTTTAACAGTAAGTAGGCTACTGTGGCTATTTGATCATAATGAGGACCTACCAGAGTGGACTACCATCAAAAGCAATGGAGAAAATGCACCGCGGAACATTTTAACATGGAAATAGCTGCTCTATAATTCAGCCTACAGTAGCAGTCAATGTACGGAGCTCAATGCAAATCAAATCAAACTGTATTGGTCACATACCAGATGTTAATGTGAGTGTAGTGAAATGCTTGTGCTTCTAGTTCCGACAGAATACTTGTTAGATATTACTCCACTTACAAATTCACAACGACTATCTTATACACACAAATGTAAAGGCGTGAATAAGAATGTGTACATATACATATATGAATGAGCGATGGCCATGCGGCATAGGCAAGATGCAGTACATGGTATAGAATACATATATATATATATAGTGGTTAGAGCTTTGGACTAGTAACCCGAACTGACAAGGTACAAATCTGTCGTTCTGCCCCTGAACAGGCAGTTAACCCACTGTTCCCAGGCCGTCATTGAAAATAAGAATTTGTTCTTAACTGACTTGCCTAGTAAAATAAAGGTAAAATAAAAAATACAATAAAAAAGGCCCATAGATGACTTCCTTATTCTCTTTTTGTTTACAAAGCTCTAATACACAAGCTTCCAACTTTCCTAACTTAATTACTAACGTATAAAAGAATGAGCTACCGAACCCACTCGCAGGATTGATTAACTCTTGAGGTTCCTCTGGTCTCCACTGAGTTAGATAAATTCCACGTTGAGTTTTAATGCACCTCACTGCTGGAGCAATTTGCAGAACTCATTACAATTAGATGTTCTGGTGCCGCTTGGGTAGTTTAAGGTGTTAAATTGAGGACGTAGTAGCTGAGGACTAAACGTTTCCATAAATGTTGTATTGATTGCTGTTTGGTTTTACATTGTATTGGTTGTGATCAGTAAACCCTTGGGAATGAGACCCTGTTCTCAATGGGTTTCCCTGAATAAATATAGAATAATAATAATACAAATGTAATAAAAAAGGAGATGACTGCATTAAAAGATACATAGCCTACCGCCAGTAGAGGTTACATAGGCCTATATATGTAAATGACATTGAAATAATCAATTAGTATTCATTCAATTGAGTTTTATTTTGCTATTTGGCTAATGTCTATAATTTTTGCCTAAATATATTTCATATTGTGTAGCCTAACAGGTGCGCAATGATGTGCCAAATCTTGATTTAGTGCATTATTATAGGATATGCATTAGAATAAGCCGTCTCAATATTTGCAGCCAATAGGTGACAATTCCTCTCTGAGAGCTGATCCGTAATTAGTATTATGGAATAATTCAAATACTAAAGTAAGATTTGAATGGAGAAAGCTGATCCAAGAGCAGCGTTGCCTTTCTTTCGATCCTATCAGTATCGACACATACGTCAATAACGCACTTAGCGAACCTTCTCTCTGTGTGGTGTTTTGACAAACGCATGTTACATCTTAAGCCGTTGCAGGAAAGATGCAACGTTAAAACACTCGTAAGACTAAGTTCTTTCAGGAAACCGGGCCCTGGATTGTGATGAAAACGCTCTCTCTAAGGTCATCTAGACAGATGGGAATGTTCCACTGCATAGCTTTCACAAATACAATCATGTCAATGCATGTCCAAGGAAAGGAGAGCATAAGAATCCCTTGTTAAAATGGTGAAATTGGACCCAGGAGGTGACTGACCTGCGAGGGCGTAGCCGCGGGTAAGAACTGGCCCCCAAACAGGTCGATTATCTGCTCCTGGTGCAGCTCCTTGGTCGGGGTCTTGGGTGGCGGGGGCACTGGTGGTCCCTTTTTGAACTGGGGAGGTGGAGAAGGGTGCCAGAAGCATTAGAGTTTTGGTGTTGGGTAACATAGATATCCTATGAAGTGTTCTATTTAGTTCCGTGGTGGATACATTCTTGGGGTTGTTAATGCCACTCCATGTCAGACATACTGCAATTCACTGATTCACCTGTATCTCACATCATCATTGACTGTGCTGTACATGTATTCAACATGTGACTATACTATGGCAATCTAGACAATCATAGGAGAGTGACCAGATTTGTATATAACCACTGAACCTTATACAACTTGCTCTTGGAAGATGTTTTACAGATATATATGTATGACTTGCATGAGTACTTAAAGAGGTTTTAAGGGACAATTTGGTTGCCAAGGTAATATGGCATTACAAATTAAATGGGCTCACAGAACATATCCATTTTAATCTTATGTGAATATATGAAATATAATTGACTGTAGTAAGTAAACTGTATACATTCTGGTTGGTTTTAATCAGTTAGATAACCATGAAGTAGATACTGTAGATACTGTAGTGTAGTAGATACTACAATACCTCTGAATGCCTTAGGAAACACTGATAGGTGAACATGCTAATGCTAAATATGTCTACTACTCATACTAGTCAGGGATCTACAAACTGAGTGTGACATGCTAACTTACCATGGCACATCACATGCAATGTGCAGGGAAAGAGACAAAGCCAAGGACAGGTGAACATGAGAAGACAACTAAAATCGTTTCCCAAAAAACTTTGCTGTGTTCAAATTGGATACGTGAAATACAGGCAATATTTTATTTTGTACATCAAAAGCACAAAACATTGTTGGTACAACTGTACAAAATAAATGTTAGTCTGGTGGTGGGGTATGTATCGTAGAACCGTCGACGCACAGAGAGTTCTGCAGTGCATTCGGAAAGTGTTCAGACCCCTCGACTTTTTCGACATTTTGTTACGTTACAGCCTGATTCCAAAACGGATTAAAAAAATATCCTCATCAATCTACACACAATACCCCATAATGACAAAGCGAAAACAGGTTTTTAGAAATGTGAGCTAATTTATAAAATAAAAAATACTGGAAATATCACATTTACATAAGTATTCAGACCCTTTATTCAGTACTTTCTTCTGCATGGGAGGTGTGGAACCAGCCATGACTAAGCATTGTTAGTGTCAGAGATATAAAGAACTCTGCCATGTCTGTAAAGGTTAAGCTTTCGGCAACACACACTTCAAAGTGTGTGGTCGATAGTTTCATTATTGCAATAATTAATCGAATTGATTGCTTGAATAATTGTCCAAGACTCTCTTAGTATACATGAATGCAATAATTAATCGATGTTAAATAAAGATTGATTGCTTGAATAATTGTCCAAGTCTCTCTTAGTATACATGAATTTCCACAACAGATTACAGCATCGCTCCTTCATCCACAAGCTTGGCACATCTGTATTTGGGGAGTTCTTCTCATTCTTCACTGCAGAGCCTCTCATGCTCTGTCAGGTTGGATGGGGTGAATTACTGCACAGCTACTTTCAGGTCTCTCCAGAGATGTTCGATTGGGTTCAAGTCTGGGCTGTGGCTGGGCCACTCACGGACATTCAGAGACTTGTCTCGAAGCCACTTCTGTGTTGTCTTGGTTGTGTGCTTAAGGTCGGTGTCCTGTTGGAAGGTGAACGTCCTGAGCGCTCTAGAGCAGGTTTTCATCAAGGTTCTCTCTGTACTTTGGTCCACTTATCTTTGCCTCGATACTGACTAGCCTCCCAATCCCTGCCGCTGAAAAACATCCCCACAGCATGATGCTGCCACCACCATGCTTCACTGTAGGGATGGTGCCAGGTTTCCCCCAGACGTGATTATTGGCATTCAGGCCAAAGAGCTCAATATCGGTTTCATCCGACCAGAGAATCTTGTTTCTCATGGTCTAAAAGTCTTTAGGTACCTTTTGGCAAACTCCAAGCGGGTGGTCATGTGCCTTTTACTGAGGAGTGGCTTCCGTCTGGCCACTCTACCATTAAAGCCTGATTGGTGGAGGGCTGCAGAGATGGTTGTCCTTCTGGAAGATTCTCTCATCTCCACAGAACAATTCTGGAGCTCTGACAGAGTGACCATCGGGTTCTTGGCCACCTCCTTGACCAAGGCCCTTCTCCCCCAATTGCTCAGTTTGGCAGGGCGGTGGTTCCAAACTTCTTCCATTTAAGAATGGAGGTGACTGTGTTCTTGGGAATTTTCAATGTTGCAGACATTTTTTGGTATCCTTCCCCAGATCTGTGTCTCGACACAATCCTCTCTTGGAGCTCTATGGACAATTCCTTCGACCTCATGTCTTTGTTTTTGCCCTGACATGCACTGTCAACTGTGGGACCCCATATAGACAGGTGTGTGCCTTTCCAAGTCATGTCCAATCAATTGAATGTACCAGAGGTGGACTCCAATCAAGTTGGAAACAGGATGCACCTGAGATCAATTTCAAGTCTCATAGCAAAGACTCTGAATACTTATGTAAATAAGTTATTTCTGTTTCTGCCATTATGGGGTATTGTGTGTAGATTGCTCAGGATTATTTAAAACAAATCAATTTTAGAATAAAGTTGTAATGTAACAAAACGTGGAAAAGGACAAGGGGTCTGAACACTTTTCGAAAGCACTGTTCTCCATGTTGGCATCCAAGAACAACAAGTGTCTGGCATTTGGGGAACAAAAATCATCTGGGTTTTGGGTTCCTATAGGGAGATTTGCATGGGGTAGTGTGTTTTGGATGTTTAAGACACTCCTCTTTGCACACACACACACACACACACACACACACACACACACACACACACACACACACACACACACACACACACACACACACACACACACACACACACACACACACACACACACACAAACAAACAGTACCTTCATAACTATCAACACATCGCAACTTAAATATAACACTACTCTTAGTAGTTAAACCATGGTGTTTAAAAATGAATGTGACACCACATGAGATATTATTACTCACCATTATAACAATACATACAAAGTGTGCGGGAAAGAAATAGAGCCATAACAAGTCAATATGATCTCAAACTGCCTCTACAACTACAGTGGGCTAAACAAATCTGATTCTCAAATAAACAGGCTGTCATTGATTAGTTTGACTTCAAATGTAATGATCTCTTGTTGAACCAGAATTAGCTGGAAATGAACTACTGAACAGGTGTTTGGTTAGCATACGTCAAAGGAAGACTCGCGGTGGTGTAATTGTACATGGATAGTGTACAACTGAGTAGACTAGAGCGTCACACAGTATACTGAAATACTTTGGTCTGGCGCTACATGCGTTTGGTTAGAGCATGTTACCAACAGGGGTGGACTTTGTTGATCTAGCCAATGGAAAACACACGATTCAACTAATCAGCCAATCATAAAGGCTTTGATTAGTTGAACCAGGTGTGCAAGTGCTAGGGTGGAACAAATACCTGCATCCAGGACTGAAGTAGGAGATTTCTGTGGCTGTCAATAGGAGTGTATTGGGGTAAGGCATACCTGGCCTGAAGGAGATTTGGGCCGGGGCGGGCCGGGAGAGGCAGGCGCCAGCATGTGGTTAGGAGTGTCCACTGGGCTCTCGTCACTGTCGCTGTCCGGTGGCGAGGGGGCCCGAGAGAGTCGCAAAGGTCCTGAATCACTGAGGAAAAGAGGATATAACAATGAAGATATATATTTTTTTACTCATTAACACATGCGCCAACAGGAGAAAGGCTAACTCAAGGAATATGGCTTGTCTATATTTGTGGTGTGAGGGGGTAAAACTGTTATCGTCATTTAAATTAAACGTGAAAAGTGCACAATGGTGAGGGTGCAAATGCTGGGATATGATATGCTATGTGTGTAAATATACTCTAACACATAGAAAGCAGCTATTTAGTTCATTTGCAAAGTTTAAATTAAAATACATTTAAATGTTGCATATGTGAGAAACATTCCCTGCGCACATAATCCTTTGGATGTTGGGTTGCAATTTGTATTTTAAATCAATTAACATAATGGAATGAGGTTAAATAGAATACATTATCCATAGATGACTGGAATTGGGTGTGGACCTTCTAATTGCGACCCCTGGGAATCAACACAAGATCAATGTTAACAAATCAGCTAATGCTAATAGGTTAGTCAAAGAGGTTTAAAATAAATCAATATTTTAGCTTCATATTACCAGGTTAGTCTCATTGAGATTAAAGATCTATTTTTTAAGAGAGACCTGGACAGAATAGCACATAAAGATGTTTATATTGTCACATACATCGGATAGGTGCATTGAAATGTGTTGTTTTACAGGGTCAGCCATAGTAGTACGGCACTCCGGGAGCAAATTAGGGTTAAGTTCCTTGCTCAAGGGCACATCTGATCCAGAGAATGTTTGGGAATCTCTGGATTGACGTGTACGACAGCGTGTTCCAGTTCCCGCCAATATTCATCAACTTCGCACAGCCATTGAAAAGGAGTGGGACAACATTCCACGGGCCACAATTAACAGCCTGATCAAATCTATGCGAAGGAGATGTGTCGCGCTGCATGAAGCAAATGGTGCTCACACCAGATACTCTGATCCACGCCCTTAAGTGTTTTTTAAAGTATCTGTGACCAACAGATGGATATCTGTACTCCCAGTCATGTGAAATCCATAGATATATATTTTTAAATTTTACCTTTATTTTTGACAGGGAAGACATTATTATTGAGACCTCGGTCTCTTTTCCAAATGTGCCCTGTATAATACAGTATAAAAACACATATTATACACAAAATAAATATATCTACATATTAAAATACAAAACCATAAATAAAACTTCGTAAGCACAAATAAAACATCACAAATCACCCAGAAAACATTCATCCACAAATAAGTTCCCAGTCAATTCTTTAAAATAGCCAGAATGGCACCAGGTCATCAAGATTAAATGTATTTAGAATTTTGTTCCAGCAATACAGTGCATTAAAACTAAAAGTGGATTTACCTAGCTCGGTGCAGACCCTAGGAACCAATCCTGTAAATGAATCAGGCAACTCGGGTGTCTATACTTCAACAGCACAGTTAGATGGAAGTTCATGAAGTAGGGCATAGGGATGTAGAGATCTATGGGTCTTTAGTCCAGACAACCTTTTCTGCTCTGAAAGGCACAATCTGTTTCTGTAGAACAAGCCTACTTTAAATATTAGCTTCTTAACCAGCTCATCTACAATTCATTTGGAAAGTATTCAGATCCCTTGACTTTTTCCACACTTTGTTACGTTACAGCCTCATTCTAAAATGTTGGTGCAGCGGTCTAAGGCATTGCCTTAGTGCTAAGGCAACCTTCCGGTTACTAGTCCAACGCTCTAACCACTAGGCTACCCTGCCGCCCCAGGCTCTATCACAACCGGACATATTTAGGAGTCCCATAGGGCGGCACACAATTGGCCCAGAGTCGTCCGGGTTTGGCCGGTGTAGGCCGTCATTGTAAATACTGACTTGCCTAGTTAAAAGAAGAAATTAAGATGGGCAAAAGAACACAGACACTGGACAGAGGAACAATGTCAAGAAGGCCAGCATCCCGGAGTCAACTATTCACTGTTGACGTTGAGACGTTGAGGTGTTTTGCGGGTACTATTTAATGAAGCTGCCAGTTGACGACATGTGAGGCGTCTGTTTCTCAAACTAGACACTAATGTACTTGTCCTCTTGCTCAGTTGTGCACCGGGGCCTCCCACTTCTCTTTCTATTCTGGTTAGAGCCAGTTTGCGCTGTTCTGTGAATGGAGTAGTACACAGCGTTGTACGAGATCTTCAGTTTCTTGGCAATTTCTCGCATGGAATAGCCTTCATTTCTCAGAACAAGAATAGACCGATGAGTTTCATAAGAAAGGTCTTTGTTTCTGGCCATGTTTTTGAGCCTGTAATCGAACCCACAAACGCTGATGCTCCAGATACTCAACTAGTCTAAAGAAGGTCAGTTTTATTGATTCTTTAATCAGGACAACAGTTTTCAGCCGTGCTAACATTATTGAAAAAGGGTTTTCTAATGATCAATTAGAATGATAAACTTGGATTAGCTAACACAACATGCCATTGGAACACAGGAGTGGTGGTTGCTGATAATGGGCCTCTGTACGCCTATGTAGATATTCCATTAAAAATCAGCCGTTTCCAGCCGCAATAGTCATTTAAAACATTAACAATGTCTACACTGTAGTTCTGATCAATTAAAAAATGTCAAAAAACATGGACATTTCTCGAAGTGACCGCAAACCTTTGAATGGTAGCGTAAATATATATATTTTTTAATGTGAATCACATTTGTATTTGGCATACCCCCGACGGCATTGCACTTACCCCGTTCTCCGGTTTGGGAATACCTGGTGAAAAGCATCTTTTGTTTCCAAAAAGTATTCAAATTGTCAATAAAAGTTATGCCAACAGAGTGGCACTAGTCAGATATGAAGTGCTAAGAGCCTGCTGAAACTTTCACAGCCGTGACCCAGCGACGGGACCAGAGATAATCGGCTGCTTTTCAGGGCCTTTTAGGGTGTTGAACAGCTCAATAAAATCCTGTTTCATTAGCTCCGATTGACCCTTTTTGATATAATTTGATCCCACAACAGCCCTCTAGTATGTATAAGCTGGAAGTAGAAACCTAAGTGTTGTTGTCCATTAGTTTACTCAAATTAAGGGAGGGGTGGTAGGGTTAGGGGAAATTAATAAATATCTGGGAGTTTGGAAATGATGCAAACAATTACATTGATAGAACACATAATCTATCTGCAATATTAAAGCTGACATATGAAAACTGCTCACCTGGGCGCTCCCTGTATGGTGAACATTTTGTCAGAGTGTTGCTCTCCCAGCTTGGTCATCACTTCATACAGCTGCTTACAGAGCTACAACAGCCAGAAGAGAGAGATAGAGGAAAGAGAGAGACAAATGTTGATGTGATAAAAGTGTTAAAGGTAGAACATCCAACTCCTTTCTTTTCATGTTAGCATGGGCCTCGCACGTATCGCAATACCATATCAATGTCATTTATACAAGGGGGGCCAGTTACCAATAGTGAAATACTACTTTTGTCATAGTGCACCAATCCCGCCATGTTGCCTCGTTCCTTCCCTGTCCCATTCAGTTCAATCATAAACAACAGACAGCAAAAGAAAGTCTGTAACCACTAAATATCATAATGAAGTAGTCACTGTTATTTATTATTTTTATGAACTTTTACTTATTCAGCTTAGCCCAATTGAGACCAAGGTCTCATTCCCAATGGTGCCCCGGGTACAAAACTTTTCTCAGAAACGGGAGAGTTTTTGTAACAAATAAACCACTACAATCAATCAAAACAACAGCCATCCTCAATGAATTCATTCAACACAAGTCCTAAACCGCCCTAGTGGCACCAGGCAATCAACATGCAAGGAATTTTGTAGGTTATTCCAACAATGGGGGGCACAAAAACTAAAGGAGGATTTACCTAAATTTGTCGAAACCAGAGGGACCTCTGCGAGTGGGTTCGGTAGCTCATTCTTTTATACGTTAGCAATTAAGTTAGGAAAGTTGGAAGCTTGTGTATTAGAGCATTGTGAACAAAAAGGGAATAGTGAAGTGATCTACGGGACTTTAATGAGGACCAGCCAACCTTTTGATACAGGATGAAGTGATAAAGCGAAGGGCGCCATGGTAGACAGCATTCAAAGGTTTAAGAGTAGTGGCTGCTGCAATCTGGTAAATGAACTGTCAGGAAAGTTGACTACCATCTGCTTCCTGCTACTTAGATAAAGGCAAGATTTTATTCAAAAAAATAAGCTTTGCTTTTTAACTAGCTCATCCATGTTGTTTAAACATTAAATCATTGTCAATCCAGATGGCCAGATATTTATCGGTGGAAACCCAATCAATTGGAGAACCATCCAATGAATAAATATGTCATTCATCTGAAACATATTTGCGACAACTAGAGAGCATATTTAGTCTTGCCGCATTAAGTACAACTGTTAAACCAACCAAGGCAACAAAGTCACAAAGACTGGTTAACATTTGGGGCAATTGCAGACATAACAGTGTCATCTGCGTACAGATAGACCAATATTATTTACATAAATAGTAAAGAGCACAGGTCCCAGTACCGACCCCTGCGGTACACCTTTTGTACTATCCAGGAAACTAGACTTGACACCATCAGAAATCACGCACTGAGTCCCATCTGACAGATCATTCTCAAACCACTTGCACAAAGTCTGATCCTATTTCAGTCATCCTTTGAATGAGTGTGATGGTCAACAGTGTCAAAGGTCTTGGAACGGTCTATGAATAAGGCAGCACAGTGCTGTTATACATGCTGACTCGATGGCCAAGTTGTGTATGTGAACGTTACAAAAAAAATTAACAAATACATGTTATTCAATCATTTCATCCAAACTGCTTGTGCGGGTCAACATCTATGATGCAAAACGCTAAAATGGATGTCCCGCCTCGACCACAAGCTTCCAACTTACCTAACTTCACAGGGTTGGTTAACTCTGGAGACTCCTGTGGTGTGTCCAGAGTTAGGTAAACCAGCCTTTAACTTCCTTGCACCCTATGTTTGGAATCATCTCCAAAATGCTTTGGTGTTACTAGGGCAATTGACAGAGAATTTTTATAATGAAGAAAGATTGTTTTTTATGTTTTTGTGTTGTGCGGGGCTCATTTGCAAAAGAGACTTTCGTCTCAATATGACATCCCTGTTGAAATAAAGGTTAATAAAATCCCATCTCCTTATTGGTTTTCACAAAGATACAGCCACACGTGGTTGCTTGAAAGACAAACGAGATACTAATTTGAAACTACAAACTAAAAACTAACTAGGTTTTCCTTTTTATCTGTGGATTAATCGTCTGAGTAAAGAAATACAAGATTTTTGTATGAGCCAAGTCAAAATTCTACAAGAAAACAGCTAAACCCAATGTACATCCCTCAGGACAAACTGCTAGCAACAGCTATCTAGCTTTTAATGTCCATTCATGTTTTATGTGCGTTTCCACCTGTCCCCAAATGAATATAGTTGGTTCATAGTTGGTTTTGGTATTTTAACCTGCATGCCAGGATCTCGTCTGGTCGGATTGACAAAATCAACATGCGCACAATGGCCAGTGTAGCGAGTACGAACTAACACCCTGATCTTGGGAGCTTTTATAAATATTTGTAGGTCTTTTCAGACTTTATTGAACAGAGAGAGAGGATGACAGTGGGGAAAGATAGAGAGAGGTTGTGTCAAAGGGCAGTGTTCCGGATTCAAACATATGTCGTCACCGTAGGCTGCGGCACAGACCGCTCGACCACCTGAGGCCACCTGCCCACTCCCTTCTGACACAAACCCTCTTCCAACTTTCCTGTCTCTCTCTCACTGTCTCCCTTCAATAAGATGAAAAATGTTGGACGACACCACTCTACAACTGTTTTTCTTCTACATTTCTAGAGACATCATACAGTGACTCAGTCTCGTACTACCATCCTGATCTCGCGGATCCATGTAGCTAAACATATGTATTAAAAATGAAGGCTGTGGGCGTATCCCATCCCACGCCGACACAGTTTGTGTTCTTGCAGCAGCGGCTAAACCACCCCAGACTTCATCTCTTTAGAAATCTTGACCCCAGTGACCACTCCTATAATACAGTATAAGCAACCGGTGACTGACTCATTTTTTATCTTTATTTAACGAGGCAAGTCAGAACAAATTATTATTTCTTATTTCAATGACAGCCTAAGAAAAGTGTGTTAACTGCCTATTCAGGGTCAGAACGCCAGATTTGTACCTTGTCAGCTTGGGGGTTTGAACTTGCAACCTTCCGGTTACTAGTCCAACGCTCTAACCACTAGGCTACCCTGCCACTCCATGCTCAGAATCGGCAAATGCTACGTCCTTCCAACAGTACACCTGTGCATCTTTCACATCCCAGTGCACAACAACATGGAAAATATGAAATATCAAAAACATGGATTTCATCTTGAGATACAATTATCTTTAAAATTCATCTCTTGTGGACAGACGCATGCCAAATCACATTTTATTTGTCACATGCACTGAATACAAAAAGTTACAGTGAAATGCTTACTTAAAAGTCCTTAACCAACAATGCAGTTAAGAAAAATAAAATTAAAACTATAATGAGGCTATATACAGGGGTACCGGTACCGAGTCAATGTGAAGGGGTACAGGTAAGTCAAGGTAATTTCGGTAATATGTACATGTAGGTAGGGGTAAAGTGACTATGCACAGACAATAAACAGCCAGTAGCAGCAGGGGTCAATGCAAATAGTCCGGGTAGCCATTTTATTAACTGTTCAGCAGTCTTATGCCTTGGAGCCTTTTGGACCTAGACTTGCGCTCCGGTACCGCTTGCCATGCGATAGCAGAGAGAACAGTCTATGACTGTGGTGGCAGGAGTCTTTGACAATTTTCAGGGCCTTTCTCTGCCTTGGTGTTCTTGGGCACAGGGACTATGGTGGTCTGCTTAAAACATGTAGGTATTACAGACTTAGTCTGGGACAGGCTGAACATATCAGTAAGTACACTTGCCAGTTGGTCAGCGCATGCTCTGAGTACATGTCCTGGTAATCCGTCTGGCCCTGCGGCCTTGTGAATGTTGATCTGTCTACAGATTGTGTTCGTTCCATGTTAATTAATTCTGTGTTCCCGGTCCAAAATGACCGCCCCATTATAGCTGATTCTAAATACATAATAATATCACCTAATGTTGTGTTAGATCTTTTTTTTCACCTTTATTTAACTAGGCAAGTCAGTTAAGAACAAATTCTTATTTTCAATGACGGCCTAGGAACAGTGGGTTAACGACAGATTTGTACCTTGTCAGCTCGGGGATTTGAACTTGCAACCTTCCGGTTACTAGTCAAACGCTCTAACCACTAGGCTACCCTGTATGCCTCATTGACATCAGCTCATTCAACTCGTTTTTGGGTTTTAAAAAATGCATAATGTATGGATTATTTTGACTATAACAAATACTTAGATGAAACACATTGTGCTATTTATCACAGACTACTTTGTGTCAAAGTTGAACAAGAACTCTCTCTTCCTCCCCAGTGTCATGATCAAAGATACGATCAAGAGTCTCACATACAGTATATCGTTTGGTCATTGTGCTGCAACATAATGAATTGTGAGCAAGGCCTCAAAAAAGCTTTATATACCAAAGCTGCGAGAAAAGTTCTATATATTCTTGAAACAATGTTGCGATTGTTTGTGAGAATGCCAACAGGTGTGGTTCTCGTGGGGGAAAGATTCTATTGGGGAAAGGTTCCCTTGGGGGTTGCCATGGAAGCCAAGAAGGGGAGTGAGGTGTACGTGTGTGTGTTCAAACACACATGCATGTGGGAGTCTGGGAAAGGAAGTCCATCTAATGAATGGGCATGTGACTGAACTCAATTTTGTACACAGTAATTGTAGTCACACCTACTCATTTCTAATGACCGGTCATTTTTTACCGGGAACACCACAGATGTACAAAAGTTCAATAAAACACCATAAAGTATTCTGTGTGTTCAGATGCCCTGTGTGGACAAAGTCATGGAACCGTATGTGGAAAGACCACCAGAGGGCAGGCTGGGCTCATGGATAGTAGCCCAACAAGGCATGGGAGACAAGGTAACCAGAGGCAATTAAGCACAGCTGACGGTACTAATGACATACTCTCCTTCCCCTATAAGAGAGAGAATGGAACCAGCAGAGAAAGTGGGGAAAACTATCTCTGGAAGATGGCCACCGAGAGAGAGGAGCTATCCAGGAAGAACCACTAAGACGGTGACAATCCCGTGACTTTTTGTTGTAGTTTAAAGATAATCATATTGTGTTCCTGTTTCATCTGGAGAAGAAGATGTATGTTTTTCCTTGGGAGATTTTCATTGATTATGTTGGAGTGTTTGTGTTGACCAAATGCCCTCAATAGAGAACTGTGTTAAACCAAGAAAACCTACTCCTGACTAGTTTATTCCACCTTCCCGCTTTAGAGTGACGCCCAATTACTTGGTCCGCTCACACTTATGACAATCAGATTAAATTAACTACATTTTTCAAAGAGAACTTGTCAAATCGGTCCAATTCGACCGGAACACAGCAGGAGTGTTATTAAAGGTCTTACTCACATCGGCTATGGAGAGCATGATCACACAGTCATCTGGAACAGCTGGTGCTCTCATGCATGCTTCAATGTTGCTTGCCTCAAAGCGCAAATAGAAGTAATTTAGCTTGTCTGTTACGCTCGCGTCACTGGGCAGCTCACGGCTGGGCTTCTCTTTGTAGTCCGTAATAGTTTGCAAGCCCTGCCACATCCGACGAGCACCAGAGCCGGTGTAGTAGGTTTCAATCTTAGTCCTGTATTGACGCTTTGCCTGTTTGATGGTTCGTCTGGAGGGCATAGCGGGATTTTTTATAAGCATCTGGGTAAGTGTCCCGCTCCTTGAAAGCGGCAGCTCTACCCTTTAGCTCAGTGCAGCTGTTGCCTGTAATCCATGGCTTCTGGTTGTTATCCTCTCTGGCCCACCCGGGACGCAACCGCACCCCCTGCCAACAATAAATGCAAATGCGCTATGCCAAATGCTAATAGCACTCGTTAAAACTCAAACGCTCATTAAAATTCACATGCAGGGTACTCAATTCAAGCTACACTCGTTGTGAATCTAGCCAACGAGTCAGATTTGTAAAATGCTTTTCGGCGAAAGCATGAGAAGCTATTATCTGATAGCAGGCAACACCCCGAAATACCAGAAGGGGACATAAACAAAGGAATTAGCGTAGCCGGCGCTACACAAAACACAGAAATAAAATATAAAACATTCATTACCTTTCACGAGATTCTTTGTTGGCACTCCTATATGTCCCATAAACATCACAATTGGGTATTTTTTTCGATTAAATCGGTCCTTGTGTACCCAAAATGTCCATTTATGAAGACCGTCAGATCCAGGAAAAACACATTTTTTTAAACGCGACGTTATTTTTTTAAATTAAAAAAGTTGTCTATAAACTTTGACAAAACACTTCAAACTACTTCTGTAATCCAACTTTAGGTATCACTAAACGTTAATAAACGATCAAATTGATCACGGAGCGATCTGTATTCAATAGGCACAAGTTTGGGAAACGTAGCCAACTTTTCCGGTTCCATTGTTTACAGCTGTGGACTTGACAACCGGATGTGGCTATTACTCAGATGACCAACGATTTAGTTGAATGGAAATCACAACACTGGCGACATCGTGTGGAAGCTATCGGAACTGTATTCTCAGCCTTAAGTATTTTTCCTTCCAATAGACAATACATGGACTGGCGGATTGATTTTTTTCTCCGTCGATTTAGTGACCAGGTTTTCTGGCGATTTTGACCACGGAACTCGTTCTGTTATAGTCACAGACACCATTGAACCAGTTCTAGAAACTTCAGAGTGTTTTCTATGCACACATACTAATCATATGCATATACTATATTCCTGGCATGAGTAGCAGGATGTTGAAATGTTGCGCAATTTTTAACAGAATGTTGAAAAAAGTAGCCCGATCTCTAATAATTATATATGTATGTACAGTCACTATGGGGATGATGTCATCAATGCACTTATTAATGAAACCAGTGACTGATGTGGTATACTCCTCAATGCCATTGGATGAATCCCAGAACATATTTCATACTGTGCTAGCAAAACAGTCCTGTAGCTTAGCTTCTCCGTCATCTGACCACTTCCGCATTGAGTGAGTCGCAAGTACTTCCTTCTTTAGTTTTTTTGTTGTAAGCAGGAATCTGGAGGATAGAATTATGGTCAGATTTGCTAAATGGAGGGGGAGGGAGTGCTTTTTACTCGACTCTGTGTCTGGATTAAATCTAAATCTAGATCTAGAGTTTTTTTCTTCTGGTTGCACATGTTACATGCTGGTAGAAATGAGGTAAAACAGATTTAAGTTTTCCTGCAATAAAGTCCCCGGCCACTAGGAGTGCCACCTCTGGATGAGCATTTTCTTGTTTGCTTATGGCCTAATACAGCTCGTTGAGTGTGGTCTTAGTGCCAGCATATGTTTGTGGTGGTAAATAGACAGCTCCAAAAAATACAGATGAAAACTCTTGGTAAATTGTGTGGTCTACAGCTTATCATGTGATACTCTACCTCAAGCGGGCAAAACCTCAAGACTTCTTTAATATTAGATTTCGCGCACCAGCTGTTATTGACAAATAGACACAGACCCCCACCCCTCGTCTTACCGGAGGTAGCTGATCTGTCTTGCCAATGTATGGAAGACCCAGCCAACTGTATACTCTATTATCCATGTCGTCGTTCAGCCACGACTCTGTGAAACATAAGAAATTACAGTTTTTAATGTCCCATTGGTAGGATAATCTCGAATGGAGCTCATCCAGTTTATGCTCCAATGATTGCATGTTGGCCAGTAGGATGGATGGTAGAGGCTGGTTACTAACATTCCAACGAATTCTCACGAGGCAGCTGGATCTGCGTCTCAGGTATCAGCGTCTCCTCTTCATGTTAATGATGGGGATTTGGGCCTGGTCTGGGAGCAGAAGTAAATCCTTCACGTCCAACTTGTTAAAGAAAAAGCTTTGTCCATTCTCAATCAAAGGCCTAACATTATTGGTAGTAGGATCTGTGGGATGACACGACTAATGAGGAACTTCCTTCCAGTACGCACATTTTTATTCACTGATCATTTGGACAAATCACGATTTCGCAGGTGCTTGCTGGGTGACCGATAGTACTCAAAAATAAAGGACTAATTAAATAAATACAAATAAATCAGGGTTGTGGTCAATTCCAATTGAAGGTAGTCAATTCAGGAAGTGATTTAAATGTAAAATTCACAAATGTAAAAACCTTTCAAATAAATAACTTATACTTTCAGTTTATTCAGATGCCATAAAAAATGATATTGAATTGTAATTTCAGTTCTCTTCCTGAATTAACTGCCTTTCAATTGAAGTGCGAACCAAATACAAGGCGACACTCTATCTTAACTCCACATTTACTGGATTGGTTGAAAGGTGCAGAAGGATTAGAAAGAAAAAGGCCATCAGAAGTGTTTATTTGACATCTGCAACTTTAGGTTAAATTGATTCAAACTCTGAAGTAAATGAAAAATGAATTAATGAGGCACAATTTATACTTTTCCCTGCAGAGGGCAGTCTAAAACCAGAAGCTAAAATGGATGTCTGTCACCGCAAATGTTGAACTTCGAGATAAAAATGTCAGGACACACACACACACACAATGTGGATGGGTAGTGAGGATAGGAATTGCAAGAGGCTATAGTTTAGGGAATAGGGTACCATTTGGGACACAGCTGAACTCATATTATATTTCCATTGCCTACAAAGAATAACGCTAAAAACAACAGCTCAAATGAGTAGTGTAAGATTAATACGTTGACACACCTTAGTAACACAATGACCTTTATATTCACCAGTAATACTGCTGACAGCCAATACAATATGATAGGCCTAATATGTGGCAGTTACTGTAGTCCTTTCCCTAGACCTCAGTAAGACAATTACAATCTTACATGACAGTGCTGTCCCTGCTAGTTGGAAATGCAGTAACTTTGAACACAGGATAATAAGGTTTAAGTGGGTAAGTGTGAGCAAACCATGTGCTGGCCAAAAGTTATTTCAGGAAGTCAAATAAAAACATCATCATTGATGAGTATTTTCCTCAGTGCACTTCATTGATGGAGTTCAAATAGCATTGAGCCAAACACAGATTGAGTCTGTAATACCTTCATGTTTCAAGCAGACCACCATAGTCCCTGTGTCCAAGAACACAAAGGCAACCTAACTAAATGACTACAGACCCGTAGCACTCACATCCGTAGTCATGAAGTGCTTTGAAAGGCTGGTCATGGCTCACATCAACACCATTATCCCAGAAACCCTAGACCCACTCCAATTTGCATACCACCCATCTCTATTGCACTCCACACTTCCCTTTCCCACCTGGACAAAAGGAACACCTATGTGAGAATGCTATTCATTGACTACAGCTCAGCATTCAACACCATAGTACCCTATAGTACTAAGCTAAGGATCCTGGGACTAAACGCCTCCCTCTGCAACTGGATCCTGGACTTCCTGATGGGCCACCCCCAAGTGGTGAGGGTAGGTAGCAACACATCCGCCATGCTGATCCTCAACACTGGAGCTCCCCAGGGTTGCGTGCTCAATCCCCTCCTGTACTCCCTGTTCAACCACGACTGCATGGCCAGGCACAAAGCCAACACCATCATTAAGTTTGCAGACGACACAACAGTGATCACAGACAACAACGAGACAGCCTATAGGGAGGAGGTCAGAGACCTGGCCGGGTGGTGCCAGAATAACAACCTATCCCTCAATGTAACCAAGACTAAGGAGATGATTGTGGACTAAAGGAAAAGGAGGACCAAGCATGCCCCCATTCTCATCGACATGGCTGTAGTGGAGCAGGTTGAGAACTACAAGTTCCTTGGTGTCCACATCAACAACAAACTAGAATGGTCCAAACACACCAAGACAGTCGGGAAGAGGGCACGACAAAGCCTTATCCCCCTCAGGAAATTAAAAAGATTTGTCATGGGTCCTGAGATCCTCAAACGGTTCTACAGCAGCAACATCCAGAGCATGGTGGTTGCATCACTGCCTGGTATGACAATTGCTCGGCCTTCGACCGCAAGGCACTACACAGGGTAGTGCGTACGGCCCAGTACATCACTGGGGCTAAGCTGCCTGCCATCCAGGACCTCTACACCAGGCGTGTCAGAGGAAGGCCCTGAAAATCGTCAAAGACACCGGCCACCCCAGTCATAGACTGTTCTCTCTACTACTGCATGGCAAGCGGTAACTGAGTGCCAAGTCTAGGTCAAAAAGGCTTCTCAGCTTTTACCCCCAAGCCATAAGACTCCTGAACAGGTAATCAAATGGTTACCCGGACTATTTGCATTGTGTGCCCCCTCCCAACCCCTCTTTTACGCTGCTGCTACTCTCTGTTTCTCATATATGCAGTCACTTTAATTATACATTCATGTACATACTACCTCGATTGGGCCGACCAACCAGTGCTCCCGCACATTGGCTAACCGGGCTATCTGTATTGTGTTCCGCCACCCACCACCTGCCAACCCCTCTTTTACACTACTGCTACTCTCTGTTCATCATATATGCGTAGTTACTTTAACCATATCTACATGAACATACTACCTCAAATCAGCCTGACTATCCCGTGTCTGTCTGTAGCCTCGCTACTGTTATAGCCTCGCTACTGTTATTTTTCACTGTCTTTTTACTGTTGTTTTATTTCTTTACTTACCTATTGTTCACCTAATACATTTCTGGCACTATTGGTTAGAGCCTGTAAGGAAGCATTTCACTGTAAGGTCTACACCTGCTGTATTCGGCGCTCGTGACAAATAGACTTTGATTTGATACCCCTGAACCAGTATTCCTCAGAGGACACAGAGTTGTAAATTCAGTCCAACACAGTACTGGCATGTTTCTTTCAGGTGATTTATCAAAGGTTAACGAAAACAGCGTTAGCAGTTTCTGTCACTCTCGTAGCATTCTCCTGACTTGCCTTAGTAACATGTTCACATTGGTATTCTGAAGCTCTATGACTATGTTCAGAATTCAATATTTCAATGGCAAACCAGAGACAAAGAGATCTGAGTTCTGGTTCACAGGCTTGCCATACCTCTGATATTTCCCACACACAAACAAATTATGATTGACTAGCATTTCTGAAGGAAAGAGGAAGGCCTAAATTATAATGTTTCACTCTTGATCACTGACAGGAAGAGAGGTGTTATTACAGAAACTGCAGGAGCAAATTTGAAGCTATAATGCTAGGTTTTCAGCCCATATTTGAAGTGAAAGGATTTTAATGTTCTAATTACAAGTGTTAAGTGCAGCAAAATCTTAATATAAACCCTTTATTTCTAGGTAAATAATTCTACATTTGACAAAAAATGTATTCTGCTCAAGGAGACACATGTAAACGTCTTGTGTAGACGTTTTCAATTCCACATTAAGTCATTACCAATTTTCATGCTCCTTGAATCAGCAATTTGTCCATTTCTATTTGAATAAATTGTTGAATTAGTAATTTGGTGTATGTCTTAGTGAATGGTGGAAAGATATCAGAACATTTAAAAAGTAGGCGATATGATCAAGGCTAATGTGATATGATGTAAGCCCACGATTAGGCTATAGAAGTAAAGAGCGGTGATGGTTGTTTTGGAAAACAAGAATTACAGTTACTTGCTCATCTTCACTGTCTGGTGCTTGAGGTTGGTCAAGCGGTTAGGGCTGCCTCACTGAGAATGTATGCAATCTCCTGCCTGCGTGGGATTGGAGCCCGGCCCCACCGGTCTAACCACTAGGTTACCTGGGGCGACAGGTAGCCTAGTGGTTGGAGTGTTGGGCCAGTAACCCAAAGGTTGCTGGGTCAAATCCTTGAGCTGATGAGGTAAAAATGTGTCATTCTGCCCCTGAACACTGTTCCCCAGTAGGTTAACTGACTTGCCTAGTTAAATAAAGGTTACACACACTATGTTCCCTCTGTCTCCCAGCTCTCTTCTGTATAAAATGAATTTCAAAAAATAGTGGGAAGAAAAGTATGTGAACCCTTTAGAAATACCTGGATTTCTGCATAAATTGGTCATAAGATTTTATCTGATCTTCATCTGAGTCACAACAATAGACAAACACAGTCTGCCTAAACTAATAACACACAAACAATTATAATTGTTCATCTATTTATTGATCACACCGTGTAAACATTCACAGTGCAGGTTGGAAAAAGTATGTAGACCCATGGTTTTAATAACAGGTTGACCCTCCTTTGGCAGCAAAAACCTCAAACAAACGTTTTCCGTAGTTGCGGATCAGACCTGCACAACGGTCAGGAGGAATTTTGGACCATTCCTTTTTACTAAACTGTTTCAGTTCCACAATATTCTTGGGATGTCTAGTGTGAACCGCTCTCAAGGTCAACAGCATCTCAATCGGGTTGAGGTCAGGACTGACTGTGCAACACCAGAAGTGTTTTATGTATCGTAGACTCTTCAACAGAGATGTTAGCATCTTCCAGAGATTTCTGTAAGTCTTTAGCTGACACTCTAGGATTCTTCTTAAACCTCATTGAGCATTCTGCACTGTGTGCTCTTGCGGTCATCTTTGCAGGACGGCCACTCCTAGGGAGAGTAGCAACAGTGCTGAACTTTCTCCATTTATAGACGATTTGTCTTATCGTGGATGGATGAACATCAAGGACTTTAGAGATACTTTTGTAACCTTTTCCAGCTTTATGCAAGTCAACAAATCTTAATCTTAGGTCTTCTGAGATTTCTTTTGTTCGAGGAATGCTTCACATCAGGCAATGCTTCTTGTGAATAGCTAAATCAAATTTTGTGAGTGTTTTTGTATACGGCAAGGCAGCTCTAACCAACATCTCCAATCTCGTCTCATTGATTGGACTCCAGGTTAGCTGACTCCTGACTCCAATTAGCTTTTGGACAGGTCATTAGCCTAGGGGTTCACATACTTTTCCCAACCTACACTGTGAACGTTTTATTGATGTATTCAATATAGACAAGAAAAATGCAACAATTTGTGTGTTATTAGTTTAAACACACCGTGTTAAGTCTATTGTTGTGGCTTAGATGAAGATCAGATCAAATTTTATGTCAAATGTATGCAGAAATCCAGGTAATTCCAAAGGGTTCATATACTTTTTCTTGCAGCAGTATATATGTTTGGATACGCTAAGCATACTGTAGATGAACATTCAGAGACACCCATGGTAAACCTCATGGCACATCATCATACTGAACAGTACTTTATCCCTTGTGTTGATGCAATGTCAGAAGAAAGAGACTCAACTTTCAAAAGCACCGCCCACCGCAAATCGCCTTGAGAATTTATATTTTTGATACTTACCACAGAGATTTCCCGGTGGAATTTGGCCTCCAGGTTCGTCACGTTCTTGAATGTGTTCACGTAAAAACCAACTCGGCTAGAAGGGGGGGGGAAACACATCTGTTACCATGGTGATGTTTTTGTCACCAACAAACATCTTCATTAAAGCCCTAAAAGAGCTCTTAAATGGACAGCCTCAGCTGTAAGGCGAATGCTGCTAGAATGAAGAATTCCATACATTCGAATGAACAGTTACCATAATGATATACTTTTCAAAAAAATAAAACCATATCAAACTGGTAGTCAGAGATACAAAACGCTGTTTAACTACAGTCCCCTATACATGGTTATTGCCTTCTAAGGAGTTTCCTGGCCACTGTGCTCTTTGGGATTTGAGGCTGGGTTTCTGTAAAGCACTTTGTGGCAACTGCTGATGTAAAAAGGGCTTTAAAAAATACATTTTGATTGATTGATACATTGTTTAACAACTAGTTCGCAAAATGTTAGATATGTATTTTAAATTGCGATCTGTTGCTGCTATTTATGTGAACTCCTAGCACATCTTCCTGCTGAACATATAAGCAACAAGTGCCAATTTCAGAAAAAGGTCAACCAAAGTGTACAGCAAACATTGCGTTGACCATGTGAGGATCCTCTCTCCGCAATGCCCTCTAGCACTACTCAACTCTTGTCATTTTGCATTGAAGCAGGCAGGAGACCTGTGGTCATTCATTCACACAGAAGCACAAACACATACAGGGGTTGAATTGATTCTGACACATATCCTGAACACATATACTGTAGCTCAGCAGTTGAAGCAGATGTTTTAACAAAAGGATGACTGTCATTATAATGACAGGGCTAAAAATAAAAGCATTGCAATTCCCATCCATGAGTAGAGCAGTGCTAGAGGGCATTGTAGAGAGGATGCCTTCTCATTGGACAGATTAGGTAACCACGGCTGCAAGCATTCTTCTCCAGTGAGCAGCCAGTGTGCTCAAGATGGCAACACACATACAGTGTACACACACAGGGGCGGACTTTGGGATTTGTAGGCCCCCATGACTGTTCAACAAAATCATGGCTACTGAAAGAAGAGCTGTTCGGAAGTGGCCTTTTTTAGTTGAACGAAGTAGAATGAAAAGGTTTCCTGAAAATAGTAGTCTTTACATCAGCACATCATTTCAACGGAGGGACAAACCAATTCTTTTGTTTTTGAAAGCAATTTGTGGGCCAGAAGAAAGGCAGTTATTTTTGAATATGATAGAATGTATTTAGAAATGATAATGGTCCAATCTGGTTTATTTCTTATTCATATTTTTAAACTGCATTGTTGGTTAGGGGCTTGTAAGTAAGCACTTCACTGTATTCGGCGCGTGTGACTAATAAAAAGTGATTCGATTTTTGATTTTGAATATCAACCAGTACCTATATTTTGGAAGATTTTTAACCATTCTAGCACAGATACAAACTGCAACCAAGTGTCTATGTTCATAAGGCTAATAAGAAAATATGTCAAATTACTTGAATATGGGAAAGGTGTAACAATTTTTTATTTTATTTCCAAAAGTGTGTGAAATGCATCAGAAAAGGTATTGGAAAAAACTTTTTGAAAATACTGAAAAATTGAAAAGACAGCCAGGTAATAATTGTGTGTGTAGAATAAAATAAATGCATTATTTTCAATTGCGGTTTTGTCACACTCCCTTCTAACGTGTCCTGCGCAGCTTGTACGCGTTGTAGAGGGAAATAGAAAGAGTCTTAGCTCTTCTATTACTGTACGTATTATTAAATGAAATTATGCCAAGTTCACGAGGCCCCCTGATGATGTGAGGCCCTAGGAGTTGCCTAATGGTAAGTCTGCCACTGCGACCCACAGCACATACATTCGGAAAGTATTCAGAACATTCCCCTTATCCACATTTTGTTACGTTTCAGCCTTGTTCTAACATTTATTAAATATCTTTTCCCCTCATCTCTACATACAATACCGCATAATGACAAAGCAAAAATAGGATTGTAGAATTTTTGCCAATTTCTAAAAAATAAATGAAATATCACAGTATTCAGACCCTTTACGACCGAGCAGCGTTGGCAGCGATTATAGCTCTAAGCTTGGCACATCTGTATTTGGGGAGTTTCTCTCATTCTTCTCTGCAGATCCTCTCTGTCAGGTTGGATTGCTCAGTTTGGCAGAGGCGTGCGGCTCCAGGAAGAGTCTTTGTGGTTCCAAACGTCCTCTATTTAAGAATGATGGAGGCCACTGTGTTCTTGGGGACCTTCAATGCTGCAGAAATGTGTTGGTACCCTTCCCCAGATCTGTGCCTCGACACAATCCTGTCTCGGAGCTCTACGGACAATTCCTTCGACCTCATGGCTTGGTTTTTGCTCTGACATGCACTGTCAACTGTGGGACCTTATATAGACAGGTGTGTGCCTTTCCAAATCATGTCCAATCAACAGTTGGACTCAAATCAAGTTGTAGAAAAACTGTTTTCGCTTTGTCAATATGGGGAATACTGTGTAGATTGATGAGGGAAAATAATTATTTGAAACTTTAATGAAGTTCATTCATGAATAATGAGTAATCTTCAGCACAGTAATTGCATTTCAATTAAGGTCTTCAACTTATTGTTAACCATTGAGATCCGTGATCTAGAGTCCAGATACGCAAACATCTTTAACCTAAGAACAATCAGAATCAACTAAAAGCACAGTATACTGTATGTGCTTTGATAATGCTAGACAGTCACACCTAACAATGTGAACCTGACAATTACATAAGAGGCACCATCCTAATGGTAAAACAGATTATAGTAACCGGTTGTACAGTCATTGCCTAAATTAAATCATAAGAGGCAGCATGTGACCACATCCTAATGGTAAAACAGATTATAGTAACCGGTTGTACAGTCATTGCCTAAATTAAATCATAAGAGGCAGCATGTCACCACATCCTAATGGTAAAACAGATTATAGTAACCGGTTGTACAGTCATTGCCTAAATTAAATCAGAATGCTTGATGTTAATCACTACTCCAATCTCCAGGCATTCAACGTTCAAAAGGATCTAGAATGAAAGTTTCCCCAAAGATTTTCACTTTCCAATCCCACAGCTTTCGTATATTTAGAATATGGTCCTCCTTGTGTATATTTTTTAAAGGATTTTTGTCAGTACAGCGGGAGATGTAGAGAGGGTGGCCGAGGTGGGGCTGGGACCTCTGTCTACAGGGAGCATATGTGGTCCGGTATCGGGAGCTTAGACCGCTACACCGGATCCACTACACATGCAGTTATTTTTATTGGCCAGTCTTGGTGAACACCTATTAACTTCGAGAGAGATTTTGGAAGACAGGTCTCTTTTGTTAAATAGACAGCTATATTAACAGTCCAATTCATTGCACAATAGCAGTTGGCTCCAGTTGGCAACCTAGCTAGTCACCATCTGGTTAGGCGTTTCCCTAGTCACAAGGCAATTCTGCTTAGCCTTCTGTGTGAGACTGGCTACCTCATTGATAAGGAGGAAAAACAACATGTTATATGAACATTGAGGACACCTGCACACACACACAACACAATGGACAATATCTCTCCCCCAGAACAGATCAAATTCCCTAACACCTTATCTCACCACTAGTTTAACTGCATGTCTGACAGAAACAGAGATCGACTGAAAGGGAATCTGATTTTATTATTGCGATTCTGTCAGCACATTTTCAGGCAATCCCCTACGTCTGAAAGCACCATGATACTATTATGCTGTGTGTTGAATTCTATTTATATTTAGGGCTTTCTATAGCTGTAAAGCCACAATTCATTGTTTCCATTCACATTTCATTATTAAATGTATATTATTCTGTACATCACGACTGTCATTCACACATATAGGAAAAGTAAATCAGTATAATATATTATTTTAAACAAACGTACGATAGACAGACAAACACAGACACAAGCTAATACCTTGGCTACAATAATGATCATATCAATCGTTTTAAACTAGTGCTTATTCTGGGAATAATCTTCTGGTCTAGGCATATCTATGGAGACTTGTTGACCCATGGATATACATGGACTTCATCACGAGAGACTGACAGAGAGAAATAAAGGTATCTAGAGTCACATCTCGACTGACAGTCACCTAGGAACTATAGAAGAAATCTTGGGTTGCATTCCAAAAGGCACCATATTCCCTATTTAGTGCACTACTTTGACCAGGGCCCACATGTAGAGCACTATGCACAGAATAGGGTTCCACTTGGGATGGATGTAAAATGATTAACACATTTTTATTCACGACTTTAAAGGATTTATATGTTAAAGCACCTAGAATAGAACAATAACAATACAAAAATAACACTGCATAATAGTACTGTAGTATATTATATATTTATATTTTTTTTACAGTATCCGAAACCATTAGTTTTGATTTGTAATTGACCATGGGAAGAGGAGCTACAGCATAAAGACCACAATGTTGGTTTATCTATACGTTTGAATTAGGGTCGTATTAATTAGTGCACATCGTACCAAAACGTTTTTCAACGGAAAACAAAAACAGCGCTTCTTATTGGACAAATCAGGTTAGGCCACTCTCCATGTTGGCCCATTTCCTTCCATATGGTGCGTAGTGAATGTGACCCAGGTGTTGATTTTAGTTTACCTATCCCAGAGAGTTGGTAGCTCGTCCTGCAGATCAACATTGAGCTCATCAAACACCTTCTGGGCTTTTTTCAACTCGTCCTCTGCCTGAAGAGAGAAATACATAACGAGGGGGGAAATATTAACATCTCTTTCCTGCCATAACCAGCACCTTGAAGATGAACTGCACAAGGATCCTCTTTTACACTTGAGACACAGTACTTTACCCGTCGTGTACTGTCGTGATGCTCTTAGAAGACTGCCATAAGAATGACGTAACCTGACGTCCAGTATGTTAATGAACACCCACTTTCAATTATGGTTGGAGACTAGGCTGTTGTTAAATGGCTCTAGTCTGT
Organism: Oncorhynchus masou masou; assembly: GCF_036934945.1. NCBI lineage: Eukaryota > Metazoa > Chordata > Actinopteri > Salmoniformes > Salmonidae > Oncorhynchus > Oncorhynchus masou. The sequence goes on from NC_088214.1 coordinate 47,709,785, forward strand.
TGGGTTTACATCACAAAACTATTGGAAAGGTGAACTATTATAGCATATGAGGTATTTTCGTTTTGGTAAAAGAGTTGTGTTCCTCTTCACTACAATGGTAAAGGCGGACAGAATAGCACATTGTTGCATTACTGCACAAGACTTACCTTGGAGACCTTCCGATCACTTCTATTGACCACCGCCTGAATGGTCTCGAGATGGTGCCGTGCACTATCGTAGTCAATTAGCTTTCTGCTTCTTTTCGCCACACGGATCTGGCGGTGAGTAATTACCACACGGACCGGTTTTAATACAATACAGTAGTACACAAAGTCCTTCCCCTAAGCAAACGTTCCAAGCATAAAGGTGTCAACAGGTTCTGAGGCTGTGACCCAAATGGAACCCTATTCCATTTATAGTGCACTACTTCTGACCAAGGGCCAGGTCAAAAGTAGTGCGCTACATAGGGAATAGGGTGCCATTTGGGATGCACAGTGAGCCACAGGGAAAAAAGCCTGAAATCTCTCTAAGTCTTTGGGACCGTGAGCATATTACGAATATGCCGGAATAGCTAATAGCTAATTTATTACAAATAGTGCTGTACTATAAACAATATTGGATAAATAAATGACAAATACATAGCTAGTGTTTCAACATTTATCAATTTGATTGAGTTGGTCAAAGGCAAGAGTCAACTCGTGTAGCCCAGGACTGCTATTAGTTTCTATGACGACAGAGCCAAGGCTAAGCTGTTTTTATGCAGTACACTGTACCTTGAGGTCGGGGAACTGTTGCAGGTACGTGTCCAGTGTGATAAGTGATGAATCAACCAGCTTCAGATGGAAGTCCTCCCATAAGACATCACAGCTCTAAAAGAGAGACACAGAGAAACATTTCAGTTAGCCAGATGCTGAACAAGATGAGAACAGGCATATGGTGTAATATACAGTCTACCTACATTTAAAGTTTTAGACATTATTAGAACCTTAAAGTAGTCTAATGTCCAGATGAAACCACTTCCCATAACATCTGTTATGTAGATCCAGCCATATGCCTCCACCACAAATGAATAGAAAATATAAATGAACCAGGAAGTTAAGACGGCGCCAATCTTTTCCATTAATTTGGGATTGAGGCATATACAGTTGCTGCGTCTACACAACAGATAGTCTGGAATGTTGACATATCGCAACATTTGTCTACTTTTGAGATCTGAAAACATCTGACAAACTTTAATTTAAGAGCGAAATGTCCCTCAAAAGCAGTATCTGTATTATGCAAAGGTTCAGTAGTGCATTTAGCTTGCTATAGTGTACATACATATTCAAATAATGTTTCTATTTTTGTCTCATGTTCAGCATCACACACTCAGTGTCCCTGTTTCCACAGACTCCCAAAGGGTTTGTCTTCATGTATGTTGTCGAGCCGCTTCATGGGGTGATATCAGTGCCAATAGATTCAACTCCATCACAGTGATTGTATCCCATCACAGTGATTGTATCCCTATGATAGAGTTTACAGTGATGAAGGGGGTAAATGAAAAGGTGGATGCTAAATACATGATGTTCTTCCTGCAACAGTTGTGAGTGAGATGAATTAACATACAGTGCCTTCAGAAAGTCTTCACACCTAGGGCTGTTACGGTGACCATATTACCGCCACCCCGGTGGACACGAGTCATGAAGACAGTCAAATTCCACGTGACCGTTTAGTCACGATAATTAGGTTTATCCAAGCTCTGGTGATGCTGATGGTCAATAGTAGCCTACCAAACGTGCTAACTGCCTAGTACTCAGCACTCTAATGTCCCTTTAATCTGTCTGATATCAATGCAAATGTCATCGAAAATCTAATCAAACACTACATGAGAGCCCATGAGCTCATGTTGTGCAACATTTCTACAGGCTATGCAATTGAGCGAGAAAACAGTGATGGCCTCTATTAAAAATAGGAGGATCCCATCAGCTTTCTATAGGCTAGGCCTACTATATTTATTTCTCAACTTTCCTTATACACATTGCTTATCTATACAACAGGAGTATAGCCTACCTGGCCTGCATGGAAATAAACCACAGGAAAAGAGGAAAAGAGTACTTCATTTGCTATTTAAGTGCAGAGATGACATGTATTTTTCCCCTGGCCCTGTTTCAAGACAGGTGCATGATAACGGTCCATTCTAAATCAAAACAAATTTCACACATATATTATTTAGTATATGTAAAGACAAGATTAAATCGAGAATAGTCTGATATTAGACTATGACTTGTGAATTTTATATTATCACTTGTGAATGACGCCCAGCGTAAGGCAAGAAACATGAATCATAGTCGCACACCTCATGTAGCCTAGCCCATAGGCCTATATGTTTTGATAAGGTTTGTATCACAACTAAAAGTGGCCAAATAACTTCTTAAAATTAAGCACATTGATCCGCTTGGGGTGTAAAGCCTAACTGGGATACATGAGCAGTGCGTGAGAGTCAAGCTTGGGGAAAATAATTTCACCATAAAAATGCACCGTTACAATAAAAGCATTACATACATAAACACAGTTACGGTCACTTTTGACAATGGTGTTTTCCTGCTAATGGAACATATGCTTATAGCCTACTGCCATGTGCACATTGATGCACTTATAATGTGAAGAAATAACCTAATAGTTCATCAACATTTTAAGATAAACGTTCTGATCTGTTACGTCAGCCACATTGCGTAAAAACATATTTTGCTTATGCTAGTGGTTGTATTATTTGAGATCTATCGCATCCCACAACTGTCCCAGACTATGGCTGTGTTCGAATACCCAAACTAACATACTGTATGCTACATACAGTGCCTTGCAAAAGTATTCGGCCCCCTTGAACTTTGCGACCTTTTGCCACATTTCAGGCTTCAAACATAAAGATATAAAACTGTATTTTTTTGTGAAGAATCAACAACAAGTGGGACACAATCATGAAGTGGAACGACATTTATTGGATATTTCAAATCAAAAACTGAAAAATTGGGCGTGCAAAATTATTCAGCCCCTTTACTTTCAGTGCAGCAAACTCTCTCCAGAAGTTCAGTGAGGATCTCTGAATGATCCAATGTTGACCTAAATGACTAATGATGATAAATACAATCCACCTGTGTGTAATCAAGTCTCCGTATAAATGCACCTGCACTGTGATAGTCTCAGAGGTCCATTAAAAGCACAAAGAGCATCATGAAGAACAAGGAACACACCAGGCAGGTCCGAGATACTGTTGTGAAGAAGTTTAAAGCCGGATTTGGATACAAAAAGATTTCCCAAGCTTTAAACATCCCAAGGAGCACTGTGCAAGCGATAATATTGACATGTACTAGGAATGACATTTAGCATGAAGTCACCCAGGTGTCCCACACAAGTTGCACCAAATGTACCCAAGTGGCCCGAATTGGTGAACAGTGCAAAACAATTCTAACACACAAAAAATATACATAATGTTTTAAAAAATATTAGAAAAAACGAGGCAAACTGAACAAGTTGTGCAGGTGATGGCCCCATATGAACACCACTGGAGGCAGGAGTAGAGGGGGCAGAGGTAGAGCGAGCAGCTTGGCACCGGGGGCTCCCAGTCGGAGTCGCTATCACTGTGAAAGAAAATATTTAAAAATATTTGTATTGTATGAGCCTTTTATCATCACATAAAATAAACAGATATGTATTGTATAGAGCAGAGGGAACAGTTACTAAGGTGACTATAGCCAATGTGTACTTTACACATTTCATGACACATTTCATTGCAAATTGCATTTCATAAAACGGCATGAGCACTTACCCGTCCAGAAGTAGTCCTGTCTTTGCAGAAACAGCTCTTCAATGTTTGAATCATAGCACTCAAAGATTCCTCAAACAAAAAATCTGTCTCACTTTCCCCATCAATCTCTTATATAATCTGGTGCAATTCTGTATACTTAGACTTGGACTTTGCTCTTCCTGATTTATTCTCCATGATGTCTTCAATGAAATCGTTAAAAAAACACTTTCCAAAATACTACTTTCCAAAACACTGCTGTGCATAACAAGCGTGACTGCAACTGCTCTGATGGTCAATGGCGAGAATGAAGTTTGTTACGCGTGCGTTTACAAACAAGGGATGGTGGTCCAACCCATAACCATCACATACTGGCGTTTACCTCAGCTATTTGGCTATCTACCCAGCTAGATTTCAAGAAGATCAGTGGTCATTGGGCAGAAATACAGTCAATCAACAAAGCTTTGCAATGAAGTCATTGCTCGTTGTCTTCAAATCAGTTCACTTTGGTCAAAACTCCCCGCAAAAAAAACAATCACATTTGGCTGTGTTGCAAACATCTAGAGGATTGCAATGAAACCAACTATGACGAGATAAACAATTGAAAAAGTTGACTGTCAGATTGTCCATTTGTCAGTTCAGAGCGTTGTCAGATTTTCTGTTTGTCAGTTCAGAGAGTTGTCAGACTGTCCGTTTGTCATTTCAGAGCCTTCATTGGCAGAGTAGAGGGCTGGGTAGGCAGGATCTGTCCTTCACACCAATGAAACCGGCTTCAGCTCTTTGTAAATCATGGACCGCTGGCTTCAAACGGAGGGCTTGGAATGGGTGGAGAAAAACAATCACAGCAGTAGGGGAATGGGCCAGTCTACTTGGACCTCTGCCTCATCTTTCGCCTTTTACGCTTCAGCCTGCGCATACGCTTCTTCCTCTACTTTGCTCTCATCTTGTGGAGATGTGTCTCTACAGCAAGGACACCAAATTGAAAGAGCACGGAAATAGTGTCTACTGCTTGTATACTTCGTATTTTGGCGAATGTAGGATGACATCCGAGAACTTTTGGCATACTAAACTCAGCAAAAAAAGAAACGTCCTCTCACTGTCAACTGCGTTTATTTTCAGCAAACTTAACATGTTTAATAGTGGGTTACTCAAAACTGTAACCGTTTCCTCATGTAGTCTTACAGCCACATCTGTTTCTGTTGATTGCTGTAATATGAACAATAAAGTTGTATTGAATTATATTGTATTTCATTGGGCCCTCAGACGTGGATTGATTATCAGCTGTGAACAAATTCACTGGTGACTTGATGGAACTATCAGAGAATTTCAATTTGGCTAAGAGGAATTTGACCGAAACATAAATTCTGGTTGAACTATGCCTTTAAGGGTGGCAGGTAGACTAGTGGTTAGAGCGTTGGGCCAGTAACCGGAAGGTTGCTAGATCACATCCCCGAGCTGAAAAGGTACAAATCTGTTGTCCTGCCGCAGAACTAGACTGTTCCTAGGCCGTCATTGTAAATAATAAGTTGTTCTTAACTGACTTGCCTAGTTATATAAAAAAAATTAAGGGGCACTCTGGTCTTTTAGTTAAACAATCACTACTTTCAATGACTAGATCATAACTCCCCACATCTCAGAGAACATTAGTATATTAAAAAGTGTAACTGACAGCTTTTAAACTACTTTGCAGATATGAAACAAACAGACAATCATAACATCAGTAAAACATATCAGATTCCCAGTTTATGCTGCAAAACCAACTTCACAAGAGGTTTTAAAAATAGGTTCTATTTGACTCAACGCTCCATGATGTACACTAAGCCATTGTTGGTAGAATAGATGGATGCAGTTCAATGCATAATTAATATAATTCACCAATACATTTCTTGGTTGTAAATAATGGCTGGACTGGTCTTTGTATTCATATTTATTAAGGATTCCCATTAGCTGCTGCCAAGGCATATCTACAATACAAAATCCATGTGATTGTCTGTGTAGAGTGCGTGTGTTACGTGTATGTGTGTCTGTGCCTGTGTGTGTGTGTGTCTCGTCACAGTCCCTGCTGTTCTATAAGTTGTATTTGTATCTGTTTTTTAAAATCTGATTCTACTACTTGCATCAGCTACCTGATGTGGAATAGAGCTCCATGTAGTCATGGCTCTTCGTAGTACTGTGCACCTCCAATGGTCTGATCTGGACTTGGGGATTGTGAAGAGACCTCTGGTGGCATGTCTTGTGGGGTATGCATGGGTGTCTGAGCTGTGTGCTAGTAGTTTAAACAGCAGCTCGGTGCATTCAGCATGTCAATACTTCTTGCAAAAACAAGTAGTGATGAATTTAATCTCTCCTCCACATTGAGCCATGAGAGATTTACATGCATATTATTAATGTTAGCTCTCTGTGTACATCCAAGGGCCTAGCCATGCTGCCCTGTTCTGAGCCAATTGTAATTTTCTTCAGTCCCTCTTTGTGGTACCTGACCACATGACTCGACAGTAGTCCAGTTGCGACCAAACTAGGGATGTAGGACCTGCCTAGTTGATTGTGTTGTTAAGAAGGCAGAGCAGTGCTTAATTATGGACAGACTTCTCCCCATCTTAGCAACTGTTGCATCAACACGTTTGTACTATGACAGTTTACAATCCAGGTACATTGTTTTGCTGCCTCCATCCATTCAGGATGGTTCAGTTTCTACTCAATATAACAATGTAGAAAATGGATGGCTGTAAATAAGTCTGGGAATGTCAGTACAATCAAACTAGCAAGGACCCAAGTCAGTCATAACGTGGCTAAAAGGCTAGTGCACGTGTCAAATACAAGGCCCGCGGGTCAAATAGAACACACAAGTCAGTATACTGTAAATGAGTCAACAGTTGAGTCCTCTGCTTCATGAAATCACAGCCTGATGCGCTCGCATCGGTGAATTAAGTTCAATTGCGCTGCTTTCGTGTGTCCTTACAGTGGGACAGTGTACAGACACACGCCACAGTTCTAGCTTGACAATGAATAACTAAAAAACAACACCTGCAACAACACACCATGCAAAGGAGATGTAGGCATATTGCAGCAACATTTGAGCAGTAGCCCGGCTACTCAACTATAATACATTTTGAGTTCACCATATAGCAATGCTGCATTCAACCGCACTGGTGCAGTGCAAAAAAAATGAAAACCGTGTTTTAAAGTTTAAACAACCATTTAGCTACATTTTTGTTATTTGGAGTTATAAAATACTTTTTGATTAGGGTCGCAGCATACACTACATGACTCAATGTATGTGGACACCTGCTTGTCGTCAAACATCTCATTCCAAAATTATGGGCATGAATAAGGAGTTGGTCCTCCCTTTGCTGCTATAACAGCCTCCACTCTTCTGGGAAGGCTTTCCACTAGATGTTGGAACATTGCTACGGGGACTTGCTTCCATTCAACCACAAAAGCAGTGGTGAGGTCGGGCACGGATGTCTGGCAATTAGACCTGGCTCGCAGTCGGTGTTCCAATTCATCCCAAAGTTGTTTGATGGGGTTGAAGTCAGGGCTCTGTGCAGGCCAGTCAAGTTGTTCCATACCGATCCCGACAAATGTTTTCTGTATTTAGCTCACTTTGTACATGGGGGCATTGTCATGCTGAAACAGGAAAGGGCCTTCCCCAAACTGTTGCCACAAAGTTGGAAGCATAGAATCGTCTAGAATGTCATTGTATGCTGTAGTGTTAAGATTTCCCTTCATTGGAATTAAGGGGCCTAGCCCGATCCATGAAAAACAGCCCCAGACCATTATTCCACCTCCACCAAACTTTACAGTTGGCACTATGCATTCGGGCAGGTTCGTCTGTCAGACTGCCAGGTGGTGAAGTGTGATTCATCACTTCTGACAACGCGTTTCAACTGCTACAGAGTGGCGGCAAGCTTTACACCACTCCAGCTGATGCTTGGCATTGCACATAGTGATCATAGGCTTGCGTGTGGCAGTTCAGCTATGGAAACCCATTTAATGAAGCTCCCAACGAACAGTTCTTGTGCCAACGATGGTTCCAGAGGCAGTTTGGAACTCGGTAGTGAGAGTTGCAACCGAGGACAGACAATTTTAACGAGCTCCTCGCTTCAGCACTCGGCGGTCCCATTCTGTGAGCGTGTGGCCTACCACTTTGCGGCTGAACCGTTGTTGCTCCTAGACGTTTCCACCTCACAATAACAGCACTTAGTTAATTGTGGCAGCTCTTGAAGGGCAGAAATCTGACGAACTGACTTGTTGGAAAGGTGGCATCCTATGACGGTGACGTTAAGTCACTGAGCTCTTCATTAAGGCCATTTTACTGCCAATGTTTGTCTATGGAGATTGCATGGCTGTGTGCTGAATTTCATACACCGGTCAGCAACGGCTGTGGCTGAAATAACCAAATCCATTCATTTGAAGGGGTATCCATACTTGTGTATATACTGTGTAGTGTAGTATGTACATCTGCATGCATAGCATGAAGTTCTAACAAATATTATGCATCTCTGCTTTGTTTTAATATGTTAAAATGCTACATACAGCATCCTATGTACAAAAGTGGGCATTAAAAAGGGCCATTCATTTTCTAAAAAAAACAATTGGCAGTTTGGGTTGTTATCTAGCTAGCTAACGAGCTGCTGCGAGGATGTGATGCCATTGGAGGAGTGGGTAAGTGACTTGACTTTTTCCCCTCGTATCGTTTTTCAGTGGCTACAGTAGTTAGAGATGCAGGTGTCATTAGGTTAGCTTGCAAGAAATGTGAATCGCTTTGCAAGCTAGCTATGCTGAACTTGGTTGGGACAAGCATGCATTGGCAGGCAAGCTGCAGAAGCACGGGCAGGCGACTTACTATTCCCTATCGTTTCAGTGCAAGTCTGATGGCCAACAAGCTTAAAGTTTGAAAGGGTTTATCTAATGTTCCCTCGTTAGAGTTTAGCTTATCTCGCTCTGGCTAGCTCTAGTTGATCTTGTTGTTGTCGATTTGCATAGGCAATTGAGGGAGAGACAGCCTACCTTTTCATGGTTGTTTGATCAATAGGACTGAAGTTCCCAAATGTAAGAGGACTCCCGTGGTGTTTACATTTTAGCAGAAATACATTCAAGTGGCTTTTGTAAAATGCGTTCTAATGATCTAAAGTCGCGCTGTTGCTATTGCCTGTAAACACCCAGTCCAGTTCAAAGTGAATGATGGCAAATGGCTTACTTGCATATAGGCCTACTGTAGCTCTGGTTGGCTATGGTGCACTGGTCTGCGCAGACTCCGGTCCTGGACAAGACAGATGTTTTTATTATTTCTTGCCGTGTCTATTTATTATCCAAACGCATGGCCGTTTTCCCACTGTATACTGCTATAGAATGTTCACATTCCCAAACATTCTATGAATTTACGAAAATTACCATATGTAAGTGCTCGTTCTTCCTGTGGGTGTATATGACTTTAATACGATTTCATGTTGTAAAACACTGTCACTTCCACTTTAAATATTGCAGAAATTCATTCAGTTGGTATCATATCTCTTTACTGCTTTCAATAAAGCATTTCTTTAAAATTGAAGGTTTTATTTGATTCCAAAACGATCATTTATTCCTCCCATGATCAATATTGATGGATATTGTCAGGGTGCTATTGTCCTCTTGACTTGACTCAGTTCAGGAAATGGGTCAGTGTCTAGTATGCTCTATGTATGCTGTTTATGTACACTACCTTGACTCAGTTCAGGAAATGGGTCAGTGTCTAGTATGCTCTATGTATGCTGTTTATGTACACCACCTTGACTCAGTTCAGGAAATGGGTCAGTGTCTAGTATGTTCTATGTATGCTGTTTATGTACACTACCTTGACTCAGTTCAGGAAATGGGTCAGTGTCTAGTATGCTCTATGTATGCTGTTTATGTACACCACCTTGACTCAGTTCAGGAAATGGGTCAGTGTCTAGTATGCTCTATGTATGCTGTTTATGTACACCACCTTGACTCAGTTCAGGAAATGGGTCAGTGTCTAGTATGCTCTATGTATGCTGTTTGGCTCTGTCATAACCTCACATGTAACCTTGACTCAGTTCAGGAAATGGGTCAGTGTCTAGTATGCTCTATGTATGCTGTTTATGTACACCACCGTTCAAAAGTTTGGGGTCACTTAGAAATGTCCTTGTTTTCCATGAAAACGTACATGAAATGAGTTGCGAAATGAATATGAAATATATGCAAGACGTTGACAAGGTTATAAATAATGATTTTTAATTGAAATAATAATTGTGTCCTTCAAACTTTGCTTTCATCAAATAATCCTCCATTTGCAGCAGTTACAGCCCTGCAGAGCTTTGGCATTCTAGTTGTCAATTTGTTGAGATAATCTCAAGATTTCACCCCATGCTTCCTGAAGCACCTCCTACAAGTTGGATTGGCTTGATGGGCACTTCTTACGTACCATAGGGTCAAGCTGCTCCCACAACAGCTCAATGGGGTGACTGTGCCGGCCACTCCATTATAGACAGAATACCAGCAGAATTGTCCTGTTGTAGGAGGAAATTGGATCCAACTACCACAGGGTATGGCATGATGTTGCCTTCCTTCTTCAAGATCCCTTTTACCCTGTACAAATCTCCCACTTTACCACCCCCAGACCATCACCCTGACCTCCACCATGCTTGACAGATGGCATCAAGCACTCCTACAGCATTTTTTTCTGCATCTCACGAAAGATCTTCTTTGTGATCCGAACACCTCAAACTTGTATTGTCCATAACACTTTTTTCCAATCATCCTCAATCTTTTATTTTTATTGGTCAGGCTGAGATATGGCTTTTTTTTGCAACTCTGCCTAGAAGGCAGCCTCTTCACTGTTGACGTTGAGACTGATGTTTTGCGGGCACTATTTAATGAAGCTGCCAGTTGACGACACTAATGTACTTGTCCTCTTGCTCAGTTGTGCACAGGGAATCCCACTCCTCTGTCTATTCTGGTTAGAGCCAATTTGCGCTGTTCTGTGACGGGAGTACAACACAGCGTTGTACGAGATCTTCAGTTTCTTGGCAATTTCTCGCGTGTAATAGCCTTAATTTCTCAGAACAAGAATAGCCTGATGAGCTTCAGAAGAAAGTCCTTTGTTTCTGGCCATTTTGAGCCTGTAATCGAACCCACAAATGCTGACGCTCCAGATACTCAACTAGTCTAAAGAAAGCCAGTTTTATTGATTCTTTAATCAGGACAACAGATTTCTGCTGTGCTAACATAATTGCAAAAAGGTTTTCTAGTGATCAATTAGCCTTTAAAATTATCAACTTGAATTAGCTAACACAACGTGCCATTGGAACACAGGAGTGATGGTTGCTGATAATGGGCCTCTGTACGCTAATATAGATATTCCATAAAAAAAATCTGCCATTTCCAGCTACAATAGTAATTTACGACATTAACAATGTCTACACTGTATTTCTGATCAATTTGATGTTATTTTAATGGACAAAAAATGTCCTATTCTTTCAAAAACATTTCTAAGTGACCCCAAACATTTGAACGGTAGCGTATGTTCTGTGTATTTATTTATAGGGCATAATGCACATGAATCAACATCAATATTACAATAATGCAACAACCATGTAAATGTGCTGGGGTTTAGCCAAAATATCATTTGCACCCGTAGTCCCAAGGCATCTAAGGACAATTACACAACCACAATACAAATACTCACTAAAACAATACAACATACCAATAATATATAATTCAAACAAAAACAACAACACTATCATCAACTGTCGTTTTATATAGAGGAACCACAGATAACTCATGTGTACAGGTTTGGATAGATTTTTAGCCATGCTTTCAATTCAAATTTAAACCTAACTTTGGATAATCCAAACTTAACAACCTTCTTCAGATGTTTCTTAAATGTCAAGTTCGAGTCCAAAATTAAACCAAGATACCTGAAGTTAGACACAACTATCAGATTATCCCCCATTAATAACATGAACAGCTGGTTGGGAAGAATCAACGGATTTCTTACAGAAGTACATACAAACAGTCGATATTTAGATGCAGGCAAGAATTTGTCATGCATTTAGAAACATGTACCATAGCATCAGTTAACTTGTTAACAACCAATTGTCAATGTTTTGTGTGTACATACAGAACCGCATCGTCTGCATACTGCATGTTAACTTGTGGGCAAGCAAGTGGGAGATCATTTATATAGATGGTAAACAGAAGAGAGCCTAATATTGACCCTTGTGGGACCCCAATTTTATAGTAAAGAGAGTCTGACTGAGTGTCCCCCAAACAAACACTGACTTATGTTTGTCATAAAGGAAAACATCCAACTAATGACATCAGTGGACACATTAAGGGAGGATGGTTTGGATAGTTGAACCTTATGATTCACAGTATCAAGGACCGTTTTAAGATCCAAAAAGACTGCACCGACTTCACCAATGGTTAGATCTGAATCCAAATGGCATTTTATGTATGGAGTTGCCCTGAACTTGGTGATCAGTCAGACGATCAGCTACTTTTGACTGTAAGAATGCTTGTATGTCAGTACATTTCCACCAGTGTTGGGTTTAAAACAGATATAACAGATAAAACAGATTTAAAACAGGTATCACTGCAGCAGACTTCCAAGCATTGGGGAAGAACCCATATTTGACAAGACAGATGAACTAGATGTACAGTTGAAGTCGGAAGTTTACATACACTAAGGTTGGAGTCATTAAAACTCATTTTACAACCACTCCACAAATTTCTTGTTAACAAACTATAGTTTTGGCAAGTTAGATAGGACATCTACTTTGTGCATGATGCAAGAAATTTTTCCAACAATTGTTTACAGACAGATTATTTCACTTCTAACTCACTGTATCACAATTCCAGTGGGTCAAAGGTTTACATACACTATGTTGACTGTGCCTTTAAACAGCTTGGAAAATTCCAGAAAATGATGTCATGGCTTTAGAAGCTTCTGATAGGCTAATTGACACAATTTGAGTCTATTGGAGGTTTACCTGTGGATGTATTTCAAGGCTTACCTTCAAACGCAGTGCCTCTTTGCTTGACATCATGGGAAAATCTAAAGAAATCAGCCAAGACCTCAGAAAAAAAATTGTAGACCTCCACAAGTCTGGATCATCCTTGGAAGCAATTTCCAAATGCCTGAAGGTACCCCGTTCATCTGTACAAACAATTGTACGCAAGTATAAACACCATGGGACCACGCAGCCGTCAGAGCGCTCAGGATGGAGACTCGTTCTGTCTCCTAGAGATGAACGTACTTTGCTGCAAAAAGTGCAAATCCATCCGAGAACAACAGCAAAAGACCTTGTGAAGATGCTGGAGGAAACAGGTACAAAAGTATCTATATCCACAGTAAAACGAGTCATAGATCAACATAACCTGAAAGGACCCTCAGCAAGGAAGACGCCACTGCTCCAAAACCGCCATAAAAAAGCCAGACTACGGCTTGCAACTGCACATGGGGACAAAGATCAAATCATACTTTTTGTAGAAATGTCCTCTGGTCTGATGAAACAAAAATATAACTGTTTGGCCATAATGACCATTGTTATGTTTGGATGAAAAAGGGGGAGGCTTGCAAGCCCAAGAACACCATCCCAACAGAGAAGCACGGGGGTGGCAGCATCATGTTTTAGGGGTGCTTTGCTGCAGGAAGACCTGGTGCACTTCACAAAATAGATGGCATCATGAGGCAGGAACTGGTTCTTCCAAATGGACAATGACCCCAAGCATACTTCCAAAGTTGTGGCAACAAAGTCAAGGTATTGGAGTGGCCATCACAAAGCCCACAAATTGCCCTATAGACAATTTGTGGGCAGAACTGAAAAAGCATCTGCGAGCAAGGAGGCCAACAAACCTGACTCAGTTACACCAGCTCTGTCAAGAGGAATGGGCCAAAATTAACCCAACTTATTGTGGGAAGCTTGTGGAAGGCTACCCGGTAGCAATGCTACACTAAATTAGTATTTGGTATATAAACTTCTGACCCACTGGGGATGTGATGACAGAAATAAAAACTGAAATAAATCATTCTCTCTACTATTATTCTGACATATCACATTCTTAAAATAAAGTGGTGATCCTAACTGACCTAAGACAGGGAATTTCTACTTGGATTAAATGTCAGGACATGTGAAAAACTGAGTTTAAATGTATTTGGCTAAGGTGTATGTAAACTTCCGACTTCAACAGTCTCATTCCAGACCTCGCAGGCCGTCGGTCGATAAATAAACAAGCAAGCCGTCTGGTGAGTATCAATTGACCTTTGATCCATAACACATTCATATGGAGTTGGTCTCCCATTTTTTTTTATGCTGTCTATGTATTCTCTATGTATGCTTGGCCGAGATAGAAACATGCTCACATACAGTATGTATTATCTACCATTTTAGATAATTTTGGACTACAGCGTGTGGAGCCGTGGTCCAGTGGTAACACTCCTGGTTCCATGCATATATGCAATTTTCTGCCTGAGACTGGGGTCCATTTGTACTTACTTCTCACTACTTCTCCACTGTTTCTAATATTTTTGTCAATAAAGCATAACAAAATATGAAAGGAGAGTGACTCTCCTGTCTCCTTTAAAAAATGTAATAAAAATATAATTATGGACCACAAGACTATAGCGATTGCTGTGGCTTCGGCTAATGGAGATGCAAAAAATTAAGAAAGAATTTAGGCTAACATGATTCATTTCAGACTAAAGCAAAATCATAAATACTGATAAGTGATCATGCCTCCCCCAATATAAATTACTGACATACAGGTATGAAAACCCCAGAGAGAATCATGACTTTTGAGTGAACCCTCCTAGCCTCCGAGTATCTGGAGTGAGCCTTCCTAGCCAATCACAAGTGGTCGCATTGAAAATCGACCATTACCAATGAACGAAAGACTGAAAGAACAGAGGGATATGAGAATGAAAGAAGAAGAAAAGTAGCGCTCACCTTCCCGATGCTCAAGACATCGTCCTTCCCGTGCCAGTCCGGCTCGTAGACTTCATGTAGGGACTCTGTCAGGTTCATGGAAGCCTGTTGCATTGCTAGAAGACACCATCAACATGATAAGAGCCTCAAACAATCCATCGGACCAGGTTCCCAGACACAGATCAAGGCTAGTTCTGGATTTAAGAGAACTTCCAATGAAGATTATCCATTTCGTACCCTCTTGGAATCCAGGATAAGGTGTAAAGCAACCCAATACCACTGTACTGTCCTACCAAACAAAGAAAAAAATGATGATCCAATCGCTTTGATCAGATGATGGAGATCAAAGTGATCAGCATCAAAAAAGAAGACTGAACACTGCCATGTTGACCTGGGGCTGTATCCACAAATCATCTCAGAGTATGAGTGCTGATCTACGATCTGTCCATATAATCGTATTCATTATGATCGAAAAGGAAAAACTGATATTAGATCAGCGTCATAGTAAACATCATTTTAGTCTGTAAAAATAGAATAGTTGTGCGAAAATATCAGCTTGATTCCCCTTGCAGCTGCTGACTAGTCATAATGGAAAAAAAATGTTCATTTGTATATTTTACGTTTTAGTCATTTAGCAGACATTCAGTTAATGCATTGAGGTACGACAACCACTTGTGCATTCTCCTTTCAATGGAAGAATGGTCTAAGATGCCCCCCCCCAATGTGTTCTTCTATTAGTTTTCAGATTTTTGTTTAGCTTCATTTAGTTTTCTGATCCACATTACTAGTTTTTATTTACTTTCAGTTTTATAAAAACATTTAGTGTTAGGGACAGAAAGTTGATCATTCTTGGGAGGCTCGGAGCCATTTAAGTGATGTATAGTTTTTGTGCTTTTGGTGGTCACTTTCTGCCAGTGTGGGGCAGTAATGCAGGTTTAAAGGTAGACTCAGTGAGATGACGTACCGTAGATGCACAAAATAAACAGTTGTAGTGGGTAGACAACCAGGAGCGTTCTCCACTCTTTTGGTCCCGTAGCTACCACGTGGTAGCAGCACATACGCAGACACTCCGTGTGAGAGCAAAGTTTAGCCTTATGCTCATCTCAATGGGCGCGTTCCAGCAGATCAATTTTGTCAAGTCGCCACCGCCTTTCAAAGTGTGTTGCATTCTGGGGATACATTTCTTTTCCTAACTTGCGCCTACATGTCAACTCCATGAACTTTGCAAAAATCGTGTGATCAAAGGTCATGAAGTTTTGACTGCAGTTGACTGCATTTGCTCTTCACCAACTTCATTCTGCAGCTATTTCCTGCATTCTGTACAAATGTGTTATTCAATGCGTTTCAATGGGCTACAGCAGTAAAGGCCAAATGCAATGTTTAAAATGATTGTGTAAATACACTAAACGTTTAGAGTCACTTAGAAATATCCTTGTTTTTGCAAGAAAAGCAAATAAAATAACATCAAATTGATCAGAAATACAGTGTAGACATTGTTAATGTAGTAAATTAATATTGTAGCTGGAATATCTACATAGCAAAACACCAGTCTCAACGTCAGCAGCGAAGAAGCGACTCCGGGATGCTGACATTCTAGGCAGAGTTCCTCTGTCCAGTGTCTGTGTTCTTTTGCCCATCTTAATCTTTTATTTTTATATGGCTTTTTCTTTGCAACTCTGCCAAGAAGGCCAGCATCCCGGAGTCACCTCTTCACTGTTGACGTTGAGACTGGTGTTTTGCGGGTACTATTTAATGAAGCTGCCAGTTGACAACTGGTGTCTGTTTCTCAAACTAGAAACTAATGTACTGGTCCTCTTGCTCAGTTGTGCACCGGGGCCTCCCACTCCTCTTTCTATTCTGGTTGTAGCCAGTTTGCGCTGTTCTGTGAAGGGAGTAGTACACAGCGTTGTACGAGATCTTCAGTTTCTTGGCAATTTCTTGCATGGAATAGCCTTCATTTCTCAGAACAAGAATAGCCTGACGAGTTTCAGGAGAGAGTACTTTGTTTCTGGCCTTTTTTAAGCCTGCAATCGAACCCACAAATGCTGATGCTCCAGATACTCAACTAGTCTAAAGAAGGCCAGTTGTATTGCTTTTTTAACCAAAACAGCAGTTTCTGCTGTGCTAACATAATTGCAAAAAGGTTTTCTAATGATCAATTAGCCTTTTAAAATTATACACTTGGATTAGCTAACACAATGTGCCATTGGAACACAGGAGTGATGGTTGCTGATAATGGGCCTCTGTTCACCTATGTAGATATTCCATAAAAAAACTCTGCCGTTACCAGCTACAATAGTCATTTAAACATTAACAATGTCTACACTGTATTTCTGATCAATTTGATGTTATTTTAATGGACATAAAATGAGCTTTTCTTTCAAAAAACAAGGACATTTCTAAGTGACCCCAAACTTTTGAACAATATAGTGTATTTTTTTTAATACCTACAATATTCCTAAAATTCCAAATCAAATGGCTAAATGATCAATTTTATGACCATCTTAAAATAATCCCATATGTTAGCTTAGTAGATATTGTGATCTAAGGGCTTAGGCATACAGAAGTTAGGGTGTTTTTATGAGACTCGAGAAATGTGACCAATGACATGACAGTGGATATATACAAATAAATGTGACATTCACACAACAACAACAAAAAAGCTTGAAAACCCCATTAGAAAACAAAGACTGAACATAATTATTTCATTTTGGAGTCAAATATAATAGTTTCAGTATATATACATTATTTTATATCAGTTCACTAAAAAAATTGTTTGTTGTTGTTTTAGTTTCTAATAATAATCTTGAGACGAACAACCACCGATATAAACAAAAACTTCTGACATTTTTTAGAACTGTTTTGTTAGCATTTTAATGGCTATAGGGAAGGCTGGTCATGTGGGGATGTTCCTATTGAAACATGTATATAGATTTACGTTGCTAACTTTTTTAATTAGTAAAGATTAGAACTCAGTCAGATCAAGAATATAAGCATTCTGAACTTTGACCAATGCTGGGCGCAATATTAAGATGTTGACCTGTAATTTATTATCTTTATTGTGTAGAAAATAGATATTTTTTTAAATAATATATATTTTTTTATAATTCGAAAAAGAATACCAAGGTCTGGACGTCGGTGTCCTCATGTTGACCCCTACCTTTTAGAGAGAACAGTTATTACATGTTCAACAAAATCTCTTTCTCTGAGCAATTGTATTACTGTCATGTCTTGTTATGTCTGTTCCTGTCCTTTCTCTTCACTCTGTCTCTCTCTGCTGGTCTTTTTAGGTTACCTTCTCTGTCTCTCATTCTTCAGCTGTTCTACATCTCCCCTAACTAGCTCATTCACTCTTTCCCACCTGTTCCCTCTTCCCCCTCTGATTAGGTCTCTATTTCTCTCTCTGTTCCTGCTACTTTCAGTGTCTGATTCTTGTTTGTGTTTTTGATGCCAGAAGCAAGCTGTCGTCCCGTTTGCTTCCACCTTGTCCTATCCTGTCGGAGTCTGCCTGGCAGGTGCATCCTGCATTATACTAACGTTCTTTTTGTTCCATTGACTACGTTGGAAGAGGATTTATGCCATTCCTGTTTTTCATTAAAGAACTCTGTTTTCTGTTAAAACCGCTTTTTGGGTCTTCACTCAAGTACATAACAGAAGAATCAGACCAAGAATGGACCCAGCGGCTCCGGACCCTTTTCACTCCGCCGTCGAGATCCAGGGAGCGATGCTAGGCAGACACGAGGAGGAATTGTCTGCTGCTCGACATGCCGTTGAGACCCTGGCCGTCCAAGTCTCCGACCTCACAAGACAGGTTCACCAACTCCACCTCGATCCACCGACCACTTCCAGGGTTTCCGAGTCTCCGGAGCCCAGGATCAACAACCCGCCGTGTTACTCTGGGGAGCCCACTGAGTGCCGCTCATTCCTCACTCAGTGTGATGTGGTGTTCTCTCTCCAGCCCAACACTTACTCCAGGAGCGCAGCCCGCATCGCCTACGTCATTTCTCTCCTTACCGGACGGGCGCGTGACTGGGGCACGGCAATCTGGGAGGCGAGGGCTGAGTGTATTAACCAGTATCAGGACTTTAAGGAGGAGATGATACGGGTTTTTGACCGTTCTGTTTTTGGGGAGGAGGCTTCCAGGGCCCTGTCTTCCCTATGTCAGGGGAATCGATCCATAACGGATTATTCTATTGAGTTTCGCACTCTCGCTGCCTCTAGTGACTGGAACGAGCCGGCTTTGCTCGCTCGTTTTCTGGAGGGTCTCCCCGTCGAGGTTAAGGATGAGATCCTCTCCCGGGAGGTTCCTTCCAGTCTGGACTCCTTAATAGCTCTCGCTATTCGCATAGAGCGACGGTTTGATCTTCGTCGCCGAGCTCGTGGAAAGGAGCTCGCGTTCTCCGTTGCTCCCCTCTCCACATCACTGCCACCTGCCGCATCACTGCCACCCTCCTCCGCCGGCTCGGATGCTGAGCCTATGCAGCTGGGGGTATCCGCATCTCGGCCAAGGAGAAGGAACGGAGAATCACCAATCGCCTCTGTCTCTACTGCGGCTCCGCTGGTCATTTTGTCACCTCATGTCCAGTAAAAGCCAGAGCTCATCAGTAAGAGGAGGGCTACTGGTGAGCGCAACTACTCAGGCCTCTCCTTCTGGATCACGCACTACCTTTCCGGTCCATCTCCGCTGGCCCGGTTCATCTGCTTCCTGCAGTGCCTTGATAGACTCTGGGGCGGAGGGCTGTTTTATGGACGAGACCTGGGCTCGGGAACATGACATTCCTCTCAGACAGTTAGGGGAGCCCACGGCCTTGTTCGCTTTAGATGGTAGTTCTCTCCCCAAGATTCAGCGTGAGACGCTGCCTTTAACCCTCACTGTCTCTGGTAATCATAGCGAAACCATTTCTTTTTTAATTTTTCGTTCACCTTTTACACCTGTTGTTTTGGGTCATCCCTGGCTAGTGCGCCATAACCCTTCTATTAATTGGTCTAGTAATACTATCCTATCCTGGAATGTTTCTTGTCATGTGACCTGTTTAATGTCTGCTATCCCTCCTGTTTCCTCTGTCTCTTCTTCACAGGAGGAGCCTGGCGATTTGACAGGGGTGCCGGAGGAGTATCACGATCTGCGCACGGTGTTCAGTCGTTCCAAGGCCACTTCTCTCCCTCCACACCGGTCGTATGACTGTAGTATTGATCTCCTTCCGGGAACTACTCCCCCGGGGTAGATTATACTCTCTGTCGGCTCCCGAACGTAAGGCTCTCGAGGATTATTTGTCGGTTTCGCTCGACGCCGGTACCATAGTCTCCTCCTCCTCTCCCGCCGGAGCGGGTTTTTTTTTTTTGTTCAGAAGAAGGACGGGTCCCTGCGCCCATGCGTGGATTATCGAGGGCTGAATGACATAACAGTTAAGAATCGTTATCCGCTTCCTCTTATGTCTTCAGCCTTCGAGATCCTGCAGGGAGCCAGGTTTTTCACCAAATTGGACCTTCGTAACGCCTACCATCTCGTGCGCATCAGGGAGGGGGACGAGTGGAAGACGGCGTTTAACACTCCGTTAGGGCACTTTGAATACCGGGTTCTTCCTTTCGGCCTCGTTAACGCTCCAGCTGTCTTTCAGGCACTAGTTAACGACGTCCTGAGAGACATGCTGAACATTTTTGTTTTCGTTTACATGGACGATATCCTGATTTTTTCACCGTCTCTCTCGATTCATGTTCAGCACGTGCGACGCGTCCTCCAGCGCCTTTTGGAGAACTGTCTTTATGTGAAGGCTGAGAAGTGCACTTTTCATGCCGCCTCTGTCCCTTTTCTCGGTTCCGTTATTTCCGCTGAGGGCATTAAGATGGATCCCGCTAAGGTCCAGGCTGTCATTGATTGGCCCGTTCCTAAGTCACGCGTCGAGCTGCAGCGCTTTCTGGGCTTCGCTAATTTCTATCGTCGTTTCATCCGTAATTTCGGTCAGGTGGCAGCTCCCCTCACAGCCCTTACTTCTGTTAAGACGTGCTTTAAGTGGTCCGTTTCCGCCCAGGGAGCTTTTGATCTTCTTAAGAATCGTTTTACATCCGCACCTATTCTTGTTACACCTGACATCTCTAGTCAGTTTGTTGTTGAGGTTGACGCGTCAGAGGTGGGCATGGGAGCCATTCTTTCTCAGCGCTCTCTCTCTGACGGCAAGGTCCATCCTTGCGCGTTTTTCTCTCATCGCTTATCGCCGTCAGAACGTAACTATGATGTTGGTAATCGCGAACTGCTCGCCATCCGCTTAGCCCTAGGCGAATGGCGACAGTGGTTGGAGGGGCGACCGTTCCTTTTGTCGTTTGGACTGACCATAGGAACCTTGAGTACATCCGTTCAGCCAAACGACTTAATGCGCGTCAGGCTCGTTGGGCTCTGTTTTTCGCTCGTTTCGAGTTTGTTATTTCTTATCGTCCGGGCTCAAAAACACCAAGCCTGATGCTTTATCTCGTCTCTTCAGTTCTTCTGAGGTCTCCACCGACCCCGAGGGGATTCTCCCTGACGGGCGTGTTGTCGGGTTGACTGTCTGGGGAATTGAGAGGCAGGTAAAGCAAGCACTCGCTCACACTCCGTCGCCGCGAGCTTGTCCTAGGAACCTTCTGTTCGTTCCCGTTCCTACACGTCCGGCCGTTCTTCAGTGGGCCCACTCTGCCAAGTTAGCCGGCCACCCCGGCGTTCGGGTACGCTCGCTTCCATTCGCCAGCGTTTCTGGTGGCCCACTCGGGAACGTGACGCGCGTCGATTTGTCGCCGCTTGTTCGGTCTGCGCGCAGACTAAATCTGGGAACTCTCCTCCTGCCGGCCGTCTCAGACCGCTTCCCATTCCCTCTCGACCGTGGTCTCACATCGCTTTAGATTTTATCACCGGACTGCCTTCATCAGCGGGGAAGACAGTTATTCTTACGGTTGTCGATAGATTCTCTAAGGCGGCTCATTTCATTCCTCTCGCTAAGCTCCCTTCTGCTAAGGAGACGGCTCAGATCATTATCGAGAATGTTTTCCGAATTCATGGCCTTCCGTCTGACGTCGTTTCCGACAGAGGCCCGCAGTTCACGTCTCAATTTTGGAGGAGTTTTGCCGTTTGATTGGGGCTTCCGTCAGTCTCTCGTCCGGCTTTCATCCCCAGTCTAACGGTCAAGCCGAACGGGCCAATCAGACTGTTGGTCGCATTTTACGCAGTCTTTCTTTTCGTAACCCTGCGTCTTGGTCAGAACAGCTCCCTGGGCAGAGTACGCCCACAACTCGCTTCCCTCGTCTGCTACCGGTCTATCTCCTTTTCAGAGTAGCCTCGGGTACCAGCCTCCGCTGTTCTCATCTCAGCTTGCCGAGTCCTCGTCCCCTCCGCTCAGGCTTTTGTCCAGCGTTGCGAGCGCACCTGGAAGGGGGTCAGGTCGGCACTTTGCCGTAATAGGGCGCAGACTGTGAGGGCCGCTAATAGCGTAGGACCAAGAGTCCTAGATATTGTTGCGGTCAGAGAGTATGGCTCTCCACTCAGAACCTTCCCCTTAAGATAGCTTCTCGCAAGTTGGCCCCGCGGTTCATTGGTCCGTTCCGTATTTCTCAGGTCATTAATCCTGTCGCAGTGCGACTTCTTCTCCCGCGCTATCTTCGTCGCGTTCACCCGGTCTTCCATGTCTCCTGTGTTAAGCCCGTTCTTCGCGCCCCCGCTCGTCCCCCCCCCATCCTTGTCGAGGGCGCACCCATCTACAGGGTTCGTAAGATTTTGGACATGCGCCCTCGGGGCCGTGGTCATCAGTACCTAGTGGATTGGGAGGGTACGGTCCTGAGGAGAGGAGTTGGGTTCCCTCTCGGGACTTGCTGGACCGTTCGCTGATCGATGATTTCCTCCGTTGCCGCCAGGTTTCCTCCTCGAGTGCGCCAGGAGGCGCTCGGTGAGTGGGGGGGTACTGTCATGTCTTGTTATGTCTGTTCCTGTCCTTTCTCTTCACTCTGTCTCTCTCTGCTGGTCTTTTTAGGTTACCTTCTCTGTCTCTCATTCTTCAGCTGTTCTACATCTCCCCTAACTAGCTCATTCACTCTTTCCCACCTGTTCCCTCTTCCCCCTCTGATTAGGTCTCTATTTCTCTCTCTGTTCCTGCTACTTTCAGTGTCTGATTCTTGTTTGTGTTTTTGATGCCAGAAGCAAGCTGTCGTCCCGTTTGCTTCCACCTTGTCCTATCCTGTCGGAGTCTGCCTGGCAGGTGCATCCTGCATTATACTAACGTTCTTTTTGTTCCATTGACTACGTTGGAAGAGGATTTATGCCATTCCTGTTTTTCATTAAAGAACTCTGTTTTCTGTTAAAACCGCTTTTGGGTCTTCACTCAAGTACATAACAATTACTCTAAAATAATATAATTTTCCCATTTATTGGAGCAGACAATATAGCTCCGTTTTTGAATTATGTAATACAGTCATTTTTGCTCATCTTTATCAAAGGTGTCAATCATTTTGGGCCCCACTGTAGGTAAATAGGTTACTGTTCATGAAAGTACATGTGAGCATCATACACAATATGGCAAAGTGAGGGCTTTCGGTTTTAATAATTAATGACAAAGCAAAAAAAGGTTTTTAGACATTTTAGCAAACGTATTCAAAATTTTAAAAAATTATATCACATTTACATAAGTAAATGTCTTCTTGGGTATGTTGCTACAAGCTTGGCACACTTGTATTTGGGGCGTTACTCACATTCTTCTCTACAGATCTTCTCAAGCTCTGCCAGGTTGGATCGGGAGCATCGCTGCACTGCTACTTTCAGGTCTCTCCGGACATGTTCGATCGGGTTCAAGTCCGGGCTCTGGCTTGGCCACTCAAGGGTTGTCATTCCTGGGTTGTCTTGGCTGTGTGCTTAGGGTCGTTGTTCTGTTGGAAGGAGAACCTTCGCCCCAGTCTGAGGTCCTGAGAGCTCTGGAGCAGGTTTTCATCAAGGATCTCTCCGTACTCTGCTCCATTCATCTTTCCCTCGACACTGACTAGTCTCCCAGTCCCTGCCGCTGAAAAACATCACCACAGCATGATGCTGCCACCACCATGCTTCAATGTAGGGATGGTGCCAGGTTTCCAGACGTGACGCTTGGCAGTCAGGCCAAAGAGTTCAATCTTGGTTTCATCAGACCAGAGAATCTTGTTTCTCATGGTCTGAGAGCCTTTAGGTGCCTTTTGGCAAACTCCAAGTGTGCTTTCATGTGCCTTTTACTGAGGAGTGGCTTCCGTCTGGCCACTCTACCATAAATGCCTGATTGGTGGTGCAGCAGAGATGGTTGTCATTCTGGAAGATCATTCTGGAAGATTCTCCACAGAGGAACTCTGGAGCTCTGTCAGAGTGACCATTGGGTTCTTGGTCACCTCCCTGACCAAGGCCCTTCTTCCCCCAATTGCTCAGTTTGGCCAGGCGGCCAGCTCTAGGAAGAGTCTTGGTTGTTCCAAACTTCTTCCATTTAAGAAAGAGTGAGGGCACTGTGTTCTTGGGGACCTTCAATGCTGCAGACATTTATTGGTACCCTTCCCCAGTTCTGTGCCTCAACACAATCCTGTCTCGGAGCTCTACAGACAATTCCTTCAACCTCATGGTTTGTTTTTTGCTCTGACATGCAATGTCAACTGTGGGACCTTATATACACAGGTGTGTGCCTTTCCAAATCATGTCCAATGAATTGAATTTACAGCAGATGGACTCCAAGTTGTAGAAACATCTCAAGGATGATCAATTGAAAACAGGATGCACCTGAGGTCAATTTCAAGTATCATAGCAAAGGGTCTGAATACTTATGTAAATAAGGTATTTCTCTTTTAAATGTTAGAAATTTGCAAAACATTCTAAAAACGTGTTTTCACTTTGTCATTATGGGGTATTGTGTAGATTGATGAAGAAAAACATTACATGTAATCCATTTTAGAATAAGGCTGTAATGCAACAAAACTAGTCAACGGGTCTGAATACTTCCCAATGCCCTGTATATGTGTGTTATGACCTATGAGTGAATGCGTATCTTGCGTAAACATTTGCTCTGCAGAGGCTTACCTTGTACAGCTGCCAGGTATGTGTGTGTGTGTACGTACGTACGTGTACGTGTGTGTACGTGTGTGTGTATGTGTATGTACGTGTGTGTGCCTCACCTTTCACTGCCGCCAGATATGCCTTCATCTCCCTCTGCAGCCGGGAGCCCTCCGTCTGTAGAGAGAACAGCAGACAAATGCATGAGGGCTGAGTGTCACACACACACACACTTTACTGGAAGAACAGCTACCCACATGCATCACACAAGTTGTGTAACGAAACTAATGGTAACATAATGTAAAATGTCACACATCCTTCCAGAAGTAATAGGCTGTACCAAATGGCATCATAAATTTACTCCCAAGACTGATCTCAAACCAGTCGCAAAGATAAGCAATCTTTCAGTTTGATTTAGCGTCAGGGGCTGAGGCTAAAAATCGATTTGTCTCAGAAAACAATAAGCCATCATTCCATTTGTTTATTAATGTTTAGTTCTGTAAATGTATTTTAAAGGAGGTGCATAATGATTTTACCTAGCGGAACATTTTAGAAGAACTGAGTGCAAACATTCCATCATGGCCATGGTAGGTAAGTAATGCTGTAATTTCAGGACCATGGACAGGGGATGGCCAGTTGAGGGCTGCTCATGCCTACACACAAACATTCCATTATGGCCATGGTAGGTAAGTAATGCTGTAATTTCAGGACCATGGACAGGGGATGGCCAGTTGAGGGCTGCTCATGCCTACACACAAACATTCCATTATGGCCATGGTAGGTAAGTAATGCTGTAATTTCAGGACCATGGACAGGGGATGGCCAGTTGAGGGCTGCTCATGCCTACACACAAACATTCCATTATGGCCATGGTAGGTAAGTAATGCTGTAATTTCAGGACCATGGACAGGGGATGGCCAGTTGAGGGCTGCTCATGCCTACACACAAACATTCCATCATGGCCATGGTAGGTAAGTAATGCTGTAATTTCAGGACCATGGACAGGGGATGGCCAGTTGAGGGCTGCTCATGCCTAAACACAAACATTCCATCATGGCCATGGTAGGTAAGTAATGCTGTAATTTCAGGACCATGGACAGGGGATGGCCAGTTGAGGGCTGCTCATGCCTACACACAAACATTCCATTATGGCCATGGTAGGTAAGTAATGCTGTAATTTCAGGACCATGGACAGGGGATGGCCAGTTGAGGGCTGCTCATGCCTACACACAAACGTTTTGTCCATGGTCCTGAAATGACAGCACTGCTTGTACAATTGATGCAGTGCTATGGGAGTAAGGGGGTTCATGATATTTTATGAAGACAACAGTGTCCCATAGCTTTTTTTCTCATTCAGACTTTGCGTGGCATAGCATATCATCATGATTACATCAGTGGAGCTGGGACTTACCATTATGACTTCTAGGTTATAGCTTTTCCTAGCTTTGCATGGCATTTAGGTTTGGCTATTACAATCCTTTAAATATCTGCATACTGTCACTGTATCACACATGTTGTGTGCTCTACATAGCTCTGAGTTTTCCCTTTGAACCGTTCTCTGGTATCAGCCTCCCTTGTTGTAGCTCACCCTCGTATTACCATATGAAACATTCTGTATTGAATGTGTTTTCCCTTTGAACCGTTCTCTGGTATCAGCCTCCCTTGTTGTAGCTCACCCTCGTATTACCAGATGAAACATTCTGTATTGAATGTGTTTTCCCTAGCTTTGAACCGTTCACTGGTATCAGCCTCCCTTGTTGTAGCTCACCCTCGTATTACCATATGAAACATTCTGTATTGAATGTGTTTTCCCTAGCTTTGAACCGTTCTCTGGTATCAGCCTCCCTTGTTGTAGCTCACCCTCGTATTACCATATGAAACATTCTGTATTGAATGTGTTTTCCCTTTGAACCATTCTCTGGTATCAGCCTCCCTTGTTGTAGCTCACCCTCATATTACCATATGAAACATTCTGTATTGAATGTGTTTTCCCTAGCTTTGAACCGTTCTCTGGTATCAGCCTCCCTTGTTGTAGCTCACCCTCGTATTACCATATGAAACATTCTGTATTGAATGTGTTTTCCCTTTGAACCGTTCTCTGGTATCAGCCTCCCTTGTTGTAGCTCACCCTCGTATTTACCATATGAAACATTCTGTATTGAATGTGTTTTCCCTTTGAACCGTTCTCTGGTATCAGCCTCCCTTGTTGTAGCTCACCCTCGTATTACCATATGAAACATTCTGTATTGAATGTGTTTTCCCTTTGAACCATTCTCTGGTATCAGCCTCCCTTGTTGTAGCTCACCCTCGTATTACCATATGAAACATTCTGTATTGAATGTGTTTTCCCTAGCTTTGAACCGTTCTCTGGTATCAGCCTCCCTTGTTGTAGCTCACCCTCGTATTACCATATGAAACATTCTGTATTGAATTCACAGCTTTTCCAAGTGGTATTCTCCGTCTGACACATTTTTGGGGGTTTGGACCGCTGCCTTGTTAGCACGGCGTGGTCCGTGCGTGGTCTTTGCAAAACCTGGCTGGTGTAGCGTTAGCAACAGCAGATGTGGCGGTACCAGCCGCTGTATCCAGTTTGACACAGCGCTCACGTGTGAAGTTTCTCCTAGGTACAGATCTAGGATCAGCATCACCTCCCTCTAACCTTAACCATTAGTGGGGAAATGCAAAACTTCACCCTGTTCCTAGCAAAGTGGTGGTGGTGGAACCAGCTGCTGTAATGCCAGGGCTGATTCATGGTGCTTTTGCACAGCGGAGTGAATCAAACTCAGGCTACTGCGGGGGAGCTGGGAATTTAGCACCTAGTACCTCCCCTCTGGACTGCTGCCACTTAATTTGCATACACACACAGACACACTAGAGAGTGCATAAGTAGGTAATCGTGCTATGCACACCCCAACACAGACACAGACACACACACACACACACACACTCCCTCAAAAAAACATACACGTGTAACGGGGGTTAGTGTGCTGCTAACAGCTTAGCTTCCTCCACTGTCCGACTGACCCATACTGGGCTCGAACCAGTGATCCTCTGCTTCACAAAACAATGTGCAAACCCATTGAGCCATACAAAATGTACCTCTTGGATGACTCCATTGGCAAAATTTCAAGCTAGCTGTGGAGTGAGCTTACGGTACATTCTTAACTCCATTACACATGCATAATAAATAAGATGTGATATATGCATGTGTACACACACACACACACACACACACACAGTCTCTCTCTGAAAATCCCATCACAACAATCTATGGATATTTACCATTCGGGTCTAAACTGACACAAATAAACCACTAAATGTCACTTTTGGCTATGGCTGTATCCTACACGGCAGAGAGATACAGCTAAATTCTCCAGCTGCCATTTTGATCAACTGCTCAGGTCTACCAGTGTCATCAGTATTCGGAATTGCATCAGAATGCTAGAGTGCTACAATTTATCACAGTGGAGAGGAGGAACTGGGAGTGGACAGATGGATGGGACAGAGTTAAGGCAGGTACACCTCCAATAGACTCAAATGATGTCAATTAGCCTATCAGAAGCTTCTAAAGCCATGACATCGTTTTCTGGAATTTTCCAAGCTGTTTAAAGGCACAGTCAACTTAGTGTATGTAAACTTCTGACCCACTGGAATGATGATACAGTGAAATAATCTGTCTATAAACAATTGTTGGAAAAATGGCAAGTCCTAAACGACTTGCCAAAACTATAGTTTGTTAACAAGAAATTTGTGGAGTGGTTAAAAAACTAGTTTTAATGACTCCAACCTAAGTGTATGTAAACTTCCGACATCAGCTGTATATCAACGAATTGGCGAGGGCACTGGAACAGTCTGCACCCGGCCTCACCCTTCTAGAATCTGAAGTCAAACGTCTACTACTGTTTGGTGATGATCTGGTGTGTCTGTCCCCAACCAAGGAGGACCTACAGCAGCACCTAGATCTTCTGCACAGATTCTGTCAGACCTGGGCCCTGACAGTAAATCTCAGTATGACAAAAATAATGATGTTCCAAAAAAGATTCAGTTGCCAGGACCACGAGTACAAATTCCATCTAGACACCGTTGCCCTAGAGCACACAAAAAACTATACATACCTCGGCCAAAACATCAGCGCCACAGGTAACTTCCACAAAGCTGTGAACGATCTGAGCGACCAGGTAAGAAGGGCCTTCTATGCCATCAAAAGGAACATAGAATTCCACATACCACATCTGGCTAAAAATACTTGAAGCAGTTATAGAACCCATCCGCTCACCAACCAAGAATTCACAAAATGGGACAAACACCAAATTGAGACTCATGATTGCAGAATTCTGCAAAAATATCCTCTGTGTGCAACGTAAAACACCAAATAATGCATGCAGAGCAGAATTAGGCCAGTATCCGCTAATTATAAAAATCCAGAAAAGAGCCGTTAAATTCTACAACCACCTAAAAGGAAGCGATTCCCAAACCTTCCATAAGAAAGCCATCACCTACAAAGAAATAAACCTGGAAAAGAGTCCCCTAAGCAAGCTGGTCCTGGGGCTCTATTCACAAACAGACCAGCAATATAATTAGACCCAACCATATCATGAGAAAACAAAAAGATAATTACTTGACACATTGGAAAGAATTTACAAAAAAGCAGAGCAAACTAGAATGCTATTTGGCCCTAAACAGAGAGTACACAGTGGCAGAATACCTGACCATCGTGACTGACCCAAAATGAAGGAAATCTTTGAATATGTACAGACTCAGTAAGCATAGCTATTGATAAAGGCTGCCACACACTGCCACAAAATGAGGTCTGGTGATTTCACCACCAGAAATTCATGCCATGTCTTGAACACGTGTGTGTGTGTGTGTGTGTGTGTGTGTGTGTGTGTGTGTGTGTGTGTGTGTGTGTGTGTGTGTGTGTGTGTGTGTGTGTGTGTGTGTGTGTGTGTAATGAGCTGGCAGGAGTGTGTGCATGTGGGAGCAAGCCTTTCACACTACTCATGTCACACAATAGGATTGCAGCAGTAATCTAGACCATATTAATTGATTTTAATTGACTAAATACTTCTTCTGTTTTATCTGCTTGCAGGTTTCACTGTGTACAGTCTTTGCCATGTCCGTTGTACATTGTGATGTTTCTCTGTTTTCTTGGGCATAAAGTGATTTGAACGGTTATATGCTATAGAAATAAAGTTATAATTATTATTGTGTTATAATAATATATCAATACCTTAATGATAGTAATGGTAATGGTAAAACCTAATCCAAAGCAACA
Organism: Oncorhynchus masou masou; assembly: GCF_036934945.1. Lineage (NCBI taxonomy): Eukaryota > Metazoa > Chordata > Actinopteri > Salmoniformes > Salmonidae > Oncorhynchus > Oncorhynchus masou. Next base: position 47,739,757 of record NC_088214.1, read on the forward strand.
GAGTTAAAATGTACTCCGTTGCTATTCAAATCAAATCACATTTTAATGGTCAAGTACACCTATTTTGCAGATGTTATCACAGGTACAAAGAAATGCGTATGTTTCTATCTCCAACAGTGTAGTAATACCTAACAGTACAAAACAATACACACAAATTCCCCCAAAATTAAAATAAATATCAGAACGAGCAATGTCAGAGTCTGGAATACATATGACCAATGTTGGAATCAAATTCACAACCCTGATGTTGCAAGTATTGGACCATGCTCCAACTAACTGAGCCATAATTTGATTAACAATGTTGCATTAGTAAGTAAGCCCTGTCCAAGCCAAATGGCCCATAGGGCAGGAGTTTATCTTCTGTTTCTGCAGCGTGAGGCAGCTATGTCCTGGACAGGAGGACACTAGTCTGTCGCAAAGCCTTAACCCAAATCTATATGTCCTTAAAGGACATATAGTGCATTCAGAAAGTATTCATACCCCTTGACTTATTCCACATTCAAAATAGATTAAATGTATAATCAAAAAGAAAGGAGGACCACTCTTCATATAATTAGTTAAAATGCCTTTATTAGTATGGCACGTTCAATAGAAACAACGTTTGTTTTTAAACCGACTCGTTTCGTCTGCAGGGCCTTCGTCAGGGAGTACAAAAAAAGGAGTACAATGTCCTCTTTTTAACAGCTTTTCCAATTACCCCTAATTGGAAGAAGGAGTGGTTACAAAATTGATTGGACACATCTAGTAAACAATACTATACACATTAAAAAGTGAAATACTGTAGGTATGTTATCAAAAAATTTAACTCCAAGCTAGAAGTATCAGAACACTTAGAAAGGTAGTTCTAACCTTAAATATGACTGGGAGAAGTGTCAAGAATAAGAAATATATTCCATAGTACACTAGAACACAGCAAAACATGAACAACAACAGTCTAGGCAATGAAGATACCCCATGGCAAGGCACTACATGTCCCTACACCATGGCAACCCTGCCTCCCTACAAGCTATGGGTAATGATCATATTCTGGCCTCTATTAGAAAAGGGGACCGTCTTAAACAGTTAAAACAAAGGGAACGTTTTTGGATTTACAAACTACAGGCCACTAAATACCCTGGTTTAAATGAAGATATGGATTTACAAACTACAGGTCACTAAGTACCCTGGTTTAAGTGAAGATATGGATTTACAAACTACAGGTCACTAAGTACCCTGGTTTAAATTAAGATATGGATTTACAAACACCAGGCCACTAAATACCCTGGTTTAAATGAAGATATGGATTTACAAACTACAGGCCACTAAGTACCCTGGTTTAAATGAATATATGGATTTACAAATTACAGGCCACTAAATACCCTGGTTTAAATGGAGATAAAGATTTACAAACTACAGGCCACTAAATACCCTGATTTAAATGAAGATATGGATTTACAAATTACAGGCCACTAAATACCCTGGTTTAAATGAAGATATGGATTTACAAACTACAGGCCACTAAATACCCTGGTTTAAACGAAGATATGGATTTACAAACTACAGGCCACTAAGTACCCTGGTTTAAATGAAGATATGGATTTACAAACTACAGGCCACTAAATACCCTGGTTTAAATGAAGATATGGATTTACAAACTACAGGCCACTAAGTACCCTGGTTTAAATGAAGGTATGGATTTACAAACTACAGGTCACTAAGTACCCTGGTTTAAATGAAGATATGGATTTACAAACTACAGGCCACTAAGTACCCTGGTTTAAATGAAGATATGGATTTACAAATTACAGGCCACTAAATACCCTGGTTTAAATGAAGATATGGATTTACAAACTACAGGCCACTAAGTACCCTGGTTTAAATGAATATATGGATTTACAAATTACAGGCCACTAAGTACCCTGGTTTAATTGAAGATATGGATTTCTCACCCTTCCTGTAGGGTCGTGATGGGTCCATTTGCTGTCATCTAGTGGACATTTTGCTCAATTGCCCTCAGCTATTTTTAGACTGTTGTTGTTCATGTTTTGCTTTGTTCTAGTGTAGTATTGCTTACTAGGTGTGTCCAATCAATTTTGTAACCACTCCCTCTTCCAATTAGGGCTAATTGGAAAAGCTGTTCAAAAGAGGACATTTTATTCCTTTTTTTTTGTACTCCCTGACGAAGGCCATGCAGGTGAAACGCGTCAGTTAAAAAAAAACTGTTTCTATTGAACGTGCCATACTAATAAAACCATTTTAATTGATTATATGAAGAGTGCCTTGGTCCTCCTTTCTTTTTGATGACCAATTTACCCCTTTTACCAAAGAGCACCTTCTATCTACCAAAATGTACTATTGGGTACCTTAGTAGTGCTTCCCTTCCTTTTCTACTAGATAAAAAAAATGTTTTCTAACCCCACTACATACAATACCCCATAATGACAAAGTGAAAACATGTCTTTAGAAATGTTTGCTAATTTATTGAAAATTAAATACAGAAATCTAATTTACATGAGTATTCACACACCTGAGTCAATACTATGTAGAAGTAGCTTTGGCAGCGAATACAGCTGTGAGTCTTTTTGGGTAAGTCTCTAGCAGCTTTCCAACATGGATTGTACAATATTTGCCAATTATTCTTTTAAAAAAATGTCAAGCTCTGTCAAGTTGATTGTTGATCATTGCTAGACAGTCATTTTCAAGTCTTACCATAGATTTTCAAGCCAATTTAAGTCAAAACTGTAACTAGGCCACTCAGGAACATTCAATGTGGTCTATGGAAGCAACGTCAGTGTAGATTTGGCCTTGTGTTTAGGTTATTGGCCTCCTGAAAGGGGAATTTGTCTCCCAGTGTCTGTTGGAAAGCAAACAGGTTTTCAACTAGGATTTTGCCTGTGCTCACAGCACTGTATTCCGTTTCTTTTTATCCTAAAAAAAACTCCCTCGTCCTTGCCGATGACAAGCATAGTCATAACATACTCATGTAGCTCAGTTGGTAGAGCACGGCGCTTGCAACGCCAGTGTTGTGATTTCGATTCCCATGGGGGACCCCTTTGAAAAAAAAGTAAGAAAATGTATGCACTCACTACTGTACTTAGCGTCTGCTGAATTACGTAAATGTAAAAACATGATACCATATGTGAATTTATGAAGAGTGGTACTCAGTGATGTGTCGTGTTGGATTTGCCTCAAACGTAACACGTTGTATTCAGGACAAAAAGTGTTTTTTTGCAGTACTTTAGTGCCTTGTTGCAAACAGGATAGGAGCTTTATACTGGCTCTCTTTCTTTCACTCTGTAATTTAGGTGAGTAATGTGGAGTAACGACAACGTTGTTGATCCATCCTCAGTTTTCTCCTATCACTGCCATTGAACTCCAACGGTTTTAAACTCACCATTGGCCTAATGTCGCGACTGGGTGTATTGATACACCATCCAAAGTGTAATTAATACATGTACCATGCTAAAAGGGATATTCATTGCCAGATTTTTTTTGTTTAACCAATAGGTGGCCTTCTTTGAAAGGCATTGAATCTGTGTTTGAAATTCACTGCTCAACTGAGGGACCTTTCATGTAATTGTATGTGTGTGGTAGAGAGATGAGGTAGTCATTCTCAAATCATGTTAAACACTATTATAGCACACAGAGTGAGTTCATGCAACTTATTATGTGACTTGCTGAGAAAGGTTTTACTCCTGAACTTAGGCTTGTCATATGAAATGGGTTGAATACTCACTGACTCAAGACATTTTCATTTGTATTTAATTTGTAAAAAAATATATATATATAATTCCGCTTTGACATTATGGGGTATTGTGTGTAGGCCAGTGACAACAAATCTACATTTAATCCATTTTAAATTCAGGCGGTAACACATTTGGAAAAGGTCAAGGGGTGTGACTTCAAAACATCTTAACTACTTGTGACTGTAGGATAATTTACAAATCACATTTTGGCACTCTGCCACTGTGTCCATTCCAAGATGTGCTGTTCATTAACAACAACAAAAATCTCTCAAATTTTGTGAACAAATTTGTTTACATCCCATTTCTCTTTTGCCAGGATAATCCAACCACCTGACATGTGGCATATCAAGAAGCTGATTAAACAGCATGATCATTACACAGGTGCACCTTGTGCTGGGGACAATAAAACAATGCCACACATGTCTCAAGTTGAGGGTTGAGGGAGTGTGCAACTGGCGTGCTGACTGCAAGAATGTCTACCAGAGCTGTTGCCAGATAATTGAATGTTAATTTCTCTACCAAACGTTGTTTTAGAAACTTTTGCAGTATGCTCAACCAGCCTCACAACCGCAGACCGTGTAACAATGCCAGCCCAGGACCTCTACATCTGGCTTCTTCACCTGTGACACGGACAGATGATGAAACTGTGAGTTTGCATAACTGAACAATGTCTGCCTGCACCAACTGTCAGAAACCGTCTCAGGGAAGCTCGTGTGTGTGCTCGTCGTCTTCACCAGGGTCTTGACCTGACTGCTGTTCGGCATAACTGACTACAGGAGGGCAAATGCTCACCTTTGATGGCCACTGGCACACTGGGGAAGTGTGATTTTCATGATTTAATCCTGGTTTCAACTGTACCAGGCAGATGGCCTACAGTAAGTTATTTTTATTTTTTATTTATTTTTAATTCACCTTTATTTAACCAGGTAGGCCAGTTGAGAACACGTTCTCATTTACAACTGCGACCTGGCCAAGATAAAGCGAAGCAGTGCGACAAAAACAACAACACAGAGTTACACATGGGGTAAACAAACTTACAGTCAATAACACAATAGAAAAATCTATGTACAGTGTGCGCAAATGTAGCAAGATTAGGGAGGTAAGGGAATAAATATTCCGTAGTGGTGAAACAATTACGATTTAGCATTAACACTGGAGTGATCGATGTGCAGATGATGATGTGCAAGTAGAGATACTGGGGTGCAAAGAGCAACAATAAATAACAATATGGGGGTAGTTGGGAGGGCTATTTACAGATGGGCTGTGTACAGGTACAGTGATCGGTAAGCGACTCTGACAGCTGATGCTTAAAGATATATCTCCTTCTCTAAATCTCCAGCTTCAGTGATTTTTGCAATTTGTTCCAGTCATTGGCTGCAGCGAACTGGAAGGAAAGGCAGCTAAAAGAGGTGTTGGCTTTGGGGATGACCAGTGAAATATAACTGCTGGAGCGTGTGCTACGGGTGGATGTTACTATGGTGATCAGTGAGCTGAGATAAGGTGGGGCTTTACCTAGCAAAGAGTTATAGATGACTTGGAACCAGTGGGTTTGGCAACGAGTATGTAGCGAGGGCCAGCCAACGAGAGCATACAGGTCGCAGTGGTGGGTAGTATATGGGGCTTTGGTGACAAAGCGGATGGCACTGTGATAGACTACATCCAATTTGTTGAGTAGAGTGTTGGAGGCTATTTTGTAAATGACATCGCCGAAGTCAAGGATCAGTAGGATAGTCAGTTTTACGAGGGTATGTTCGGCAGCATGAGTGAAGGAGGCTTTGTTGTGAAATAGTAAGCCGATTCTAGATTTAATTTTGGATTGGAGATGCTTAATGTGAGTCTGGAAGGAGAGTTTACAGTCTAACCAGACACCTAGGTATTTGTAGTTGTCCTCATATTCTAAGTCAGAACCGTCCAGAGTAGTGATGCTAGTCGGGCGGTTGGGTGCGGGCAGCAATCGGTTCAAGAGCATGCATTTAGTTTTACTAGCATTTAAGAGCAGTTGGAGGCCACGGATGGAGATTTGTATGGCATTGAAGCTCGTTTGGAGGTTTGTTAACACAGTGTCCAAAGGGCCAGATGTATACAGAATGGTGTCGTCTGCGTAGAGGTGGATCAGAGACTCACCAGCAGCAAGAGCGACATCATTGATGTATACAGAGAAAAGAGTTGGCCTGAGAATTGAACCCTGTGGCACCTCCATAGAGATTGCCAGAGGTCCGGACAACAGGCTCTCTGATTTGACACACTGAACTCTATGTGAGAAGTAGTTGGTGAACCAGGCAAGGCAGTCATTTGAGAAACCAAGGCTATTGAGTCTGCCAATAAGAATGAGGTGATTGACAGGTCGATGAAGATGGCTGCACAGTACTGTCTCTTATCGATGGTGGTTATGATATCGTTTAGGACCTGGAACATGGCTGAGGTGCACCCATGACCAGCTCAGAAACCAGATTTGTAGGGATCAAGATTTTAGTGCTCTTTCAGAACATGTGGGTGAAGGAGAAGCGGGGGGGTCGTGGGCAAGTTTACGCGGGGGGTGCAGATCTGTTGGTCGGGGTAGGGGTAGCCAGATGGAAAGCATGGCCAGCGGTAGAAAAATGCCTATTGAAATTATCGATCATCATAGATTTATTGGTGGTGACAGTGTTTCCTAGCCTCAGTGCATTGAGCAGCTGGGAGGAGGTGTTCTTATTCTCCACGGACTTTACAGTGTAGTGTCCCAAAACGTTTTGAAATGAGTGCTACAGGATTCAAATGTCTGTTTGAAAAAGCTAGCCTTTACTTTCCTAACTGACTGAGTATATTGGTTCCTGGCTTCCCTGAAGAGTTGCATATAGCGGGGGCTATTCGATGCTAATGCAGTACGCCACAGGATGTTTTTGTGCTGGTCAAAGGCAGTCAAGTCTGGGGTGAACCAAGGGCTATATCTGTTCTTAGTTATACATTTTTTGAATGGGGCATGGTGATTTAAGATGGAGAGGAAAGCAATTTTAAAGAGCAACCAGGCATCCTCTACTGACGGGATGAGGTCAATATCCTTCCAGGATACCCGGGCCAGGTCGATTATAAAGGCCTGCTCTCTGAAGTGTTTTAGGGAGCGTTTGATAGTGATGAGGGGTGGCCGTTTGACCGCGGACCCATTACGGACGCAGGCAATGAGGCAGTGATTGCTGAGATCCTGGTTGAAGACAGAAAAGGTGTATTTAGATCATTTTTACTGGAGAAGCCAACAAGTGCTCAGCATGTGTGGGAATTCCTTCAAGACTGTTGGAAAAGCATTCCTCCTGAAGCTGGTTGAGAGAATGCCAAGAGTGTGCAAAGCTGTCATCAAGTCAAAGGGTGGCTACATGGAAGAATCTCAAATATAAAATATATTTTGATTTGTTTAACACTTTTTTGGTTACTACATGATTCCATGTGTGTTATTTCATAGTGTTGATGTCTTCACTATTATTCTACAATGTAGAAAATAGTAAAAATAAAATAAAGAAAAACCCTTGAATGAGTAGGTGTGTCCAAACTTTTGACTGGTACTGTACCTTCAAATAAAAAGTGAAATTCTGTACTGTTGCCTCATATAAAACATTTGATCTCAAATCAGTGATCCTGTAGCCAAATTATGTTTATGAGAAATTATCTAGTTTGATGGGATGGGCAGTTTGTTATATTTAAAGTTACAAGAGAGAAAAGAGAAACACATTTGATATAAAGTAATTAGAACATCAATCAAAAGGGCATTTTTTATGTAGTAGGGCAAAAGTGCTTCAGCACCCTTAGGGCTCCATCTGCTGTCCAAATACATGTATGAAACAAGAGTGTCTGGAGAAGGAATCCGTTCACCAGGCATCATAATATTGTTTTTAATTTGTATGCAATCAGAGAAACATCAGGTCCCATTTTGAGAGTCTGGGAGAACTGGACCGGGGATCAAACTCCCAATCTCAGGGTGGACACTCTAAACAAAAGGCCACTGAGATGGTAAAGACATTGGCCTTCCTCACCTCCTGTCGCTTGAAGTTCTGGACGGCTTGATCAAAATGGTCATCTTTCGTCTCATCCGCCTTTCCCAGTTTCTGCAGTACCTGGAACCAAGATAACACAAGATGTCGGTGAAATAAGCATCAATTATTAATTAAAGGTCCAATGCAGTCGTTTCTACCTCAATATCAAATCATTTATGAGTAACAATTAAGTACCTTACTGTGATTACTTTCAAAAACAAAATGGTCAAAAATTAACAAAAATAGCTTCTTAGCGAAGAGCTATTTCTCAAGCTAGAATTTTGATAAGACTGTCTGGGAGTGGACTTAGCGAATGACTTATTTGGACAAGCCACATGTAACCCGAAAACTAGCTGTTATTGGCAGAGAGGTTTGTAACTCTGTTATTGGTCTACTAACTTATACCGCCTGGTGATGTCACTAAACTACATCCCACCAAAACAGGCTGAAATGTCAGGCAGTCGTTTCAAACAGCTCTTACACTAAAAGGACATTATCATTATTTTCACAATTTCAAAATAATATTCCTACCTCAGTGTGGAAATATATGCCAAACATAGGAAAATCCTGTTTCTGACTCTGCACTGGGATTTTAAATGTTCGGATTGGAGGAGAAGCTGATCCTTGATCTGCATTAGGGGAAACTCCACCCCGGAGTTTAGTACACACTCATCTATTTATAATCAAATTTCATTTAAGTTGCATTTAAAATCGCAGCAACAACAACAACAACAATAGCACAACAATAAAATAAAGGTAATAAAAAAACAATAGAAGGCAGCAAATTACAGACTAGATTGAATGGCCTAGGCCATTTGACCATAATTGATTTAATTAATCTGAAGGGAAGCACTTCATTTTGAGAGAATATACCGTTATATTCTACATTTTGCAGTTGTTGTTTTGTTTCCCTATTGTATGGATATCACAGGTATTGTTCTGCTGAAATTGATTGTATATATTTAATGGTATATTTAATCTTAAGGGAAAACCATTTCAGAGGGGATACTTTTATAAGTCTTTTCTATCCTTTTCTATATTTATAATGCGTTATTCATAATTTGGGGTATTGTAGTTAATATTGGGATATTGATATTGATTGTCTCGAGTGAATTAATTAAGATGAAGGGAAGGGGTTAATCTGGAGAGGATACATGATATATTCCATCCTCGATATTGTCACGTTGGCATAAATGATTTGGGACGAGACCAGTAAGCATCTGCGCAAATGGCACAAAAGCCAAAACACACAGCACACGTACTCACACGCACCAACTGGACATAGTAAAAATAAAGGACACCCCAATGGAAACCACACAGCACACGTACTCACACGCACCAACTGGACATAGTAAAAATAAAGGACACCCCAATGGAAACCACACAGCACACGTACTCACACGCACCAACGGACATAGTAACAATAAAGGACAGCCCAATGGAAACCACACAGCACACGTACTCACACGCACCAACTGGACATAGTAACAATAAACGAACGTTGTATGTCAGTAATTCATTATGGTAAGTATACTTGAAACTTGTATCTCATTAGTAAGTGGTGACAGAAGTATTGATTGATGAAATTGTGTGGAAAATGGGGTGGTGAAATGTACTTCTGTCACGGGCAAAGAAATAAAAAATAGCTGATGATGTTAATTAATAATAATTTCAATCCGAATGTGCAAACTGTCTGTCACGTCCGTTGTTGCAGCGTGGTGCAGCGTGGTAAGCGTACATCTTTCTTTATTTTGATGAACACCAACAAAACAACCAAGGATAACGCAGAGTGCCTGGAGGGCCTGGATACAGCCCTTAGCCGTGGTATATTGGCCATATACCACAAACCCCAGGTGCATTATTGCTATTATAACCTGTTTACCAACGTAATTCGAACAGTAAAAATAAATGTTTTGTCATACCTGTTGTATATGGTCTGATATACCACGGCTGTCAGCCAATCAGCATTCAGGGCTGATGAGAGGGACTATATGACACACTGAGGAGTCCACAACAGGGGGGTAGGGGAAACACGAATGGTAGGGAACGCCCTCCTGGGGAGTGACTGTCAGAGACAAACACCCTCCTCCTCTCCCCCGCCTCTCCCTGTGTATCATGTTCCCCTCTCCCAAACAGCCAGGGAGATGACACAGATAGTCATGTGACATAAGCAGACACCACTGCTGTATTTGGTTACTGGCCCAATGATCTTAACCTCTAGGCTACCTGCTGTCCTAATACAGACTGCCAACCATACCGCACCAGTCAAGTGTGGACACACCTACTCATTCCAGGGTTTTTAATGTATTTTTATTGTTTTCTACATTGTAGGATAATAGTGACGACATCAAAACTATGAATTAACATATGGAATTCTCTAGTAACCAAAAAAAGTGTTAAATCAAAATATATTTTATATTTGAGATTCTTCAAAGTAGCCACCCTTTGCCTTGCACACTCTTGGCTTGGCATTCTCTCAACCAGCTTCATGAGCTGTCAAAGGCAAAGGGTGGCTACTTTGAGGAATCTAACATATTAAATATATTTTGATTTGTTTAACGCTTTTTTGGTTACTAGATGATTCCATATGTGTTATTTCATAGTGTTGATGTCTTCACTATTATTCTACAATGTAGAAAATAGTAAATATAAAGAAAAACCCTTGAATGAGTAGGTGTGTCTTTACTTTTGACTGGCACTGTAGTTCCTCTCTGTTGTATATGTGTGAGTCATACAGTTCGCTTTGTTCTTCTCTCTCTCATCCCCACTATTCCAGCAGTGCTTAATTGAGCCAGATCCTGCCGGAACAAGACTTCTCAGATTTGACTTTGTTTGTTCCGACACCTATTGGCCCAGATCCGGTACCCCTCGTGGCATGATTTATTCATTATTTCACTGTTCGCACTGTACACATTCTAATGAAAGCCATCAGCATTAAATCAAGTTGCCTGCTCATTATTTTTCCCGCCCCCCCCAGAAAGACCATCATGTAAAAGCGTGGTGATCCTTCTGTGTAATAATAACATAATAACACAACACAAAAGTCTATTTACAGTGTGTGCAAATGAGGTAAGATCAGAGAGGTAAGGTAACAAATAGGCCATAGTGGCGAAATAATTACAATTCAGCAATTAAACACGGAAGTGATAGATGTGCAAGTAGAGATACTGGGGTGCAAAGGAGCACAAAAAAATAGCAATATGGGGATGAGGTAGTTGGGTGGGCAATGATCTGTGAGCTGCTCTGACAGCTGGTGCTTAAAGTTGGTGAGGGAGATATGGGTCTCCAGCTTCAGTGACTTTTGCAGTTCGTTCCAGTCATTGGCAGCAGAGAACTGGAAGGAAAGACGACCAAAGGGGGAATTGGCTTTGGGGGTGACCAGTGAAATATACCAGCTGGAGAACGTGCTACGGGTGGGTGCTGCTATGGTGACCAGTGAGCTGAGTTATGGTGGGGCTTTACCAAGCAAAGACTTATAGATGACCTGGAGCCAGTGGGTTTTGGCAACGAATATGAAGCGAGGCCAAGCAAACGAGAGCATACAGGTCACAGTGGAGGGTAGTATATGTGGCTTTGGTGACAAAATAGATGGCACTGTGATATTGGTATTTTACCAAATAGGGCTATCTTCTGTACACCACCCCTACCCTATCACAACACAACCGATTGACTCAAACCTAGGATGGTAAGAAATAGATTATATGGACCTTAGAGTCCTTTAGGTATTGTCTAACCAGGTTTTTCAAATATTGCACCCTTTCTCCCCCTGTTACTGTGTATAAAGCACTCAGTAGTCAGTACTGCTTACTTGACAAGCATGTAATATACCATATGTCTATCTATTGTTGGGGCTGTAACCCTGTCCAACAATAATCCAATTGAATCATAAGCAACATTCCATATAGGACCCTCATATAGGACCACATGGCCAAGATGCTCCATCTCAAAAGGTTATAGCAAGCCGAAGATACAAATATAGAATGTGACTCTAGTTAAATCATCCTTGGTTCTTAATCAGGCGTAGCTACTAGTTTCAGAATGGTCACCTTATCTGATATTATTTTTCATTCGTACAAGGTGTACAGTTTGAGCAAGGTTTTTTGGTTTGTCAACCTCTAACCTTAAACTCACATTTTGCTCCAACTGTAGTTAACCACAACCCACCAGCCTTCCTCGAAGGCTGAAAAAGAGACATGAGAAGCTGAAGAAAATATTGAAAACTTTGCATGGATATTATGGAAAATACACTTGCATTTTCTTACTTGCGTGCCAATGGTATACAGTCAAAAGGAGACTGTAAATATAGGGCAACTGCGAGGGTTCTTTGTTGGTTCATTAAGCAAATGCTAATATGAATGATGCGTCAGACAGACATCCCTTAGGTACCCTCTTTTGAACAGCTCGTCAGCTGTTTCACGGGGCAGTCACTCCACTGAAACACTCTACTGCACCAATAGAATCACATTCTCAACAATAGAACATGCAAATAATAACCAAGTAAAGCATCGACATACTGTGGACATATTCGACTACGGTCCTGGAGTGCAGAAACACATCTGGTTTCATTCTTTGCTTCTAAACATGGACACTTGGGCTGTGTTAATTAAGATATGGCGTAGTAGATAAACGTTTTGCAACGGTACCTCCTTTTTTCACTTCACCTCAAAAAGCTTTCTGCCAATGACAATCACAACCTCCAGTCCCCGGGATTAGGCTAATGCTCTGAGTCACTGCCTTTACTCGATAGTCATGACCTGTTCTGTGATAACTCTTTATGAATTCTCCCTTGGCTGTAAAAATCTGAAATATGTACACTATCCTTCAGAGTTGTTCGCTCGAGTCACATGACTTGGACTCGAGTAACAAGAGTAGGCTACTTGACTTGGAGCCTCAAGACTCTGGACTCAACTTTGACTTGAGAGTGATGACTTGACAGGTTTTAGAATGTCGAAATTATATGGATAGATTTTGTAATGTTTTGTCACTCATTTTCTGGCACAGAGTCTACATGGATTACTTTTCACGCAGCAAGAGACAGTAGCTGCAGCATAGCCCTTGCAACAACAAAAAACCTGCAACAGATTGGCTAGTGAAACTCAGTCTGCCCTCTGATTGGACCAGCAAACTGTCAATCAACACAGGTCGGGTGAGCTAGCGAACAGATTGCTGATCGGCAGTAGAGCTATAGGATTGGGTGCAGCACAAAATGTCGAATTGTAGGGAGAGAGGATTGCCATAATGGATAAATACGTAACTCCAAAAATAGTTCAGTGATCAAGAATACTAACTGTTTACTTTGCTAGCTCACCAGCAATGGGGCATCAATTACTAGCATAGGCCTACTGGTCTTTTGGTATTCATAATAGCTTGAAATTGATCATTTACTTATGAAGCTTGCATTTTGAATTTGTTGTTAAAATTCATTATTACTGTGGCTAAGACTCACCATAGGCACAGCTTTCCACTTGCGCTCTCCAAACTCCAACCAGTGGAGTGCTTTTTTTCTCTTGTTGAAATGTTTGCTGTTGCTTTCACACATTTAAATGTATATGTGGTAAACCTATATTCCATGTAATACTACGATAATTGCTAGTGTTTCATCATTCCACCCCATACCATTTATTGCAACACATAGACATTTCTGTTTTCTGTGCAGAAGGCCTACGACACCTTTTCATTTAGCCAACCATGTGTTACCCTGCTCTGAGTGGGTGCAATGTTCATTTGTGCTCCGTCTCTGTCATTTTTGTCGTGTGTCGTAGGAGCATGGGCACCTCAGTGTGCATAGGAATAGGCTACGTGGCTTGGAGTCAGAACATTGAGTAAGAGAAAATTATTGTTCCATGTTAGCATGGCGTTGAAATATCATTAACAATCATTAAGTTTGATTAAGACAAATGTTCAAACGGGCGTGGAAATGTCCATTTACATTGTAGAACCCGTTTTATTGGTTGTAATTGTATGGTCCTGGGGGCCAAGTGCCTATTGTATGTACCTATTGGAGCTCCTGTTAGACAGATTTGATTTGGTTTCTCAAGGGAAGACTGTGCGATCTGTCCCGCTACCTGTCTCTTTTCAAATAGGACAGGTTAAAGGCTGATGCAGAGGCTAGTTCTTCTGGGCTATTCCCTGTGTATATTTGGTAAATCTACTTGTATATTTTGTATTATAATGGTGCTTTCACCATTGGATCACCAAGATCTGTAAATAAATGTACACTCTGAGCATGTCAACCTGCCTTGCCTTCTGCTGATTTCCTGCCCTTACAGACTGCTAAAAGGTCCCTATTTTAAAATGAGCCTACATAGGCTAATCAAAATGTGTTGTAGACAAAACAAGATTTTTTTTTTATATGCCTTGAAGAAGAAAAAAACGTGGCTTTCTTTTAGACAACTTGTGACTTAAAACATGCTTGTGACTTGGTCCCACCTCTGCTCAGTAAAATCACAAAAACAAAGTAAGGGTCAAATCCAACAAAGATCTTCAGGAAAGAATCAAACAGAAAAGCTGATGAGCATTCTTTTAAAGGCTATAATCATTGAATATGCCACCACTATATGGTCAGGATAGGTTAGTTGCATTCATTATCTAGTCAATTTTACCAACAGGCTTACATTGCAGATTAACTAGCAATTGGTGATTAATTGGTGATTATTTCAAGCAAGCCTTGACAATGCTCATTTCAATTGACCAACGGAGGCTGGTGATTATTTTAACACCCCAGGTTATTTCATCCAGCTAAGGTGTCAGTCGGCAACACAAGCACCCAAACCCCATTACTATGTGGTCTACCTGTATTCGTCCCTGAGCTCTGTTTACACCCTGGGCACAAAACCTAGAGGGGAAACGCAATCCAGCAGAGACAGCTAGCCTATCAAATATTAACATCTCGGCTAAGCCAGGAGTCTCAGTCTCACAGCACAGCAAAGTCACCGAAAGCCAGACATTACAAGAATGCTATTCGCAGCAATGCTAGCTCAATGGAATGCTATCCTCAACACACACGAGCCATGCTAGCCATTAGCGACCTGCTCTGCTAGCTATATCATAAACTCAGCAACAACAAAAAAGAAACGTCCCTTTTTCAGGACCCTGTCTTTCAAAGATAATTCGTAAAAATCAAAATACCTTCACAGATCTTCATTGTAAATGGTTTAAACACTGATTCCCATGCTTGTTCAATGAACCATAAACAATTAATGAACATGCACCTGTGGAATGGTCGTTACGACACTAACAGCTTACAGACGGCAGGCAATTAAGCTCACAGTTGTGAAAACGTAGGACACTAAAAAGGCCTTTCTACTGACTCTGAAAAAGACCAAAAGAAAGATGCCCAGGGTCCCTGCTCATCTGAGGGAACGTGCCTTAGGTACGCTGCAAGGAGGCATGAGGACTGCAGATGTGGCCAGGGCAATAAATTGCAATGTCTGTACCGTGAGACGCCTAAGACAGCGCTACAGGGAGACAGGACGGACAGCTGAATGTCCTCGCAGTGGCAGACCACGTGTAACAACACCTGCACAGGATCGGTACATCCGAACATCACACATGCACGACAGGTACAGGATGGCAACAGCAACTGTCTGAGAATCTCTCCATCTGTGCTCAGACTGTCCGCAATAGGCTGAGAGAGGCTGGACTAAGGGCTTGTAGGCATGTTGTAAGGCCGGTCCTCACCAGACATCACCGGCAACAACGTCGCCTATGGGCACAAACCCACCGTCGCTGGACCAGACAGGACTGACAAAAAGTGCTCTTCACTGACGAGTTGTGGTTTTGTCTCACCAGGGGTGATGGTCGGATTCGCGTTTATTGTCAGATGGAATGAGCGTTACACTGAGGCCTGTACTCTGGAGCAGGATCGATTTGGAAGTGGAGGGTCCGTCATGGTCTGGGGGCGGTGAGTCACAGCATCATCGGACTGAGCTTGTTGTCATTGCAGGCAATCAACGCTGTGTGTGACAGGGAAGACATCCTCCTCCCTCATGTGGTACCCTTCCTGCAGGCTCATCCTGACATGACCCTCCAGCATGACAATGCCACCAGCCATACTGCTCATTCTGTGCGTGATTTCCTAGAAGACAGGAATGTCAGTGTTCTGCCATGGTCAGCGAAGAGCCCAGATCTCAATCCCATTGAGCACGTCTGGGACCTGTTGGATCGGAGGGTGAGGGCTAGGGCCATTCCCCCCCAGAAATGTCTGGGAACTTGCAGGTGCCTTGGTGGAAGAGTGGGGTAACATCTCACAGCAAGAACTGGAAAATCTGGTGCAGTCCATAAGGAGATGCACTACAGTACTTAATGCAGCTGGTGGCCACACCAGATACTGACTGTTACTGTTGATTTTGACCCCCCTTTGTTCAGGGACACATTATTCCATTTCTGTTAGTCACATGTCTGTAGAACTTGTTCAGTTTATGTCTCAGTTGTTGAATCTTATGTTCATATACATATTTACACATGTTAAGTTTGCTGAAAATAAATTCAGTTGACAGTGAGAGGACGTTTCTTTTTTGGCTGAGTTTACATGTTAAACTTTTGAGTTCATAGTTTTGACAATGGATACCCCATTATTGTGAAAGAGACAAAAAGTGGAGTACGTTCCTTAGCCAAGATACCGGAGCATATCCCTTTGCTAAAACATTACTATGGATGGAGCTCTGGTGCAGGATTTCAACACTCCGACTAGTACACCTCATCACCATAGTGGTCTTAACAGGTCAGCCACTGCCAAAATGTTTATGTCTCTTCACGGCAAATCACTGTTGAAGTGGGTGGAGATGAGGTGGCGATATACGCTTACTGTTGTGTATTTTATCTGCAAGGTTATATTGTTACCAGTCACACATGAATCACAATCAAACCTGACCAACCCAACTGTTCCACAGTAGAGATTAGATTATAAAGAACAACACTGAATACAGGACCAGCACAACACTAACAGAGATGATTGTGTCAACAGGAGGAACAGTGAATATACACTGACAATACACAGGAGTCCTTCTAAAATAACAACACTGAATACAGGACCAGCACAACACTAACAGAGTTGATTGTGTCAGCAGGAGGAACAGTGAATACACTGACAATACACAGGAGTCCTTCTAAAAGAACAACACTGAATACAGGACCAGCACAACACTAACAGAGTTGATTGTGTCAGCAGGAGGAACAGTGAATACACTGACAATACACAGGAGTCCTTCTAAAAGAACAACACTGAATACAGGACCAGCACAACACTAACAGAGTTGATTGTGTCAACAGGAGGAACAGTGAATACACTGACAATACACAGGAGTCCTTCTAAAAGAACAACACTGAATACAGGACCAGCACAACACTAACAGAGTTGATTGTGTCAACAGGAGGAACAGTGAATACACTGACAATACACAGGAGTCCTTCTAAAATAACATTTTTTTTGCCAGATTGGAAACCAAGCAGAGACTTTAATATTGTAAACTTAGATTCATGCTTTTGACAAGGTTTTAATGTCTCATAAACCCTTGTAGCAGTTGAAAATCCATTATAGGTGTATATAATTGGGACATGATGTGTCTTGTCACTTGGGATTGGCATTGGTTGTTTCTTTCACCCTACTTCTTCACCATGTGCTCCATCCTGCCCTAGGATCTCATATCAGGGCCAGGCTACATCCAATACCTTCCCCCTGATAACAAAGGACTCCTTGTCCTTTCTCTTGTTCCTGCAGGCCTTCTCCAGGTTGAAGTTTCCCCGAGATGAAGATCTAGGATCAGCTTCTCCTACCCAATCCTAACCTTAAAATTAACCCTTTACACTCATGGGAATTAACCTATAGGGCAAAATTGAAATGTTTCTTACAAAATAAATATGGAATGCATAACCAAGCTAGCATTTAAAAGGGAACAGTTTGGAAGTTATGAGGAAATGATTACACTAAAAGGTGAGGACTCAACACTTAACTGACACAAGACTGAATCCAAACATGAACACTGTTGATTTTATGTTCATTTGACAATTACTGCACTTTTCTCTGCATTTGTTGATAATAAAATCGGAGATACTCTGGATACATTCAGTAACATGATAAGATTATTCTTGGAAAATGGGGGGTCGGTGCAGCATGAGACCAAAAAATGACACAGGTTTGAGTGAGAGGTCTAACTGGTGTTTCAAAGTGGCCATACACCTCTCCAAAGTGTGCACAGTTCCCAAATCATTTAAATGCACTTTTATGACTCAAGAGAAGAGACCTGAACTTTAAGGTGCTTTTTTGAGCTGTCCTAGCTGGGCCGTTGCGGAACTAGAAAAAGCACACTTGTAGTTGTTTGGAACACGAGATCTGCATCCAAGCCTTCACACAATTACTGTTGTGATTTACGCAATCCAAAAACGGTCCATAATAAAATCGGAATCTGGGTCAGGTGGGCATAATTGAAAAGACTGTTCTATTGCCAACATGCCTAGCTAACTTAAAAAATGCAATCTTACAGTGTCAGGCTTTCACAAGGCAATTCAGAGAAGATCTTAATTTTCTGCGTATAGAATGGAGTCATGAATGCATTCAGATATGCATTCAGATATGTGGTCCGTGACAAATTGTCTTCAAAACACAACAAACAGGCTCATTCTGTTCAGGACAACCAACGGCAGAACACCATGTCATCTTGTAACTGTACATCAAACATAGTGATCATAAACATTGACACTGTGCATTTGGACTCACGGGTGTTTGACATCGAAGCGGCATTTTTTTTAAATCCTCAACGTCTCATCTTTCAAAATAATTGAGTCCTCATAATTTAAAGCCTTTTCCTTACTCAGACAACAAAACATTTGCAAAAGTTGCCCAATTAGCAGAGTGATGGGGCAACTTCTTGTTGCGCCGTGCTGAAGTTCAGAACGGCTAAACCTATACAGAGCTGTTAAGCGGAGACCCTGAGCTCTGACGGCACGTTACTGTAAAACCACTGCGTTACAATTTAAGAGCTTATCAGTGTCCAAATCTGCCATTTTCAACCCATACGCTGCATTTGGAAAGTATTCAGACCCCTTGACTTTTTCCACATTTTGTTATGTTACAGCCTGATTCTAAAATGGATTAAATAAAACATTCCTCAGCAATCTACACTATTACCCCATAATGCCAAAGCGAAAACAGGTTTTAGGACATTCTTGTAATAAAAATAACAAAAACAGACATACTTTTATTTACATAAGTATTCAGACCTTTTGCTATGAGACTCAAAATTGAGTTCAGGTGTATCCTGTTTCCACTGATCATTCTTGAGATGTTTCTACAACTGGATTGGAGTCCACCTGCGGGAAATTCCATTGATTGGACATGATTTGGAAAGGCACACACCTGTCTATAAAAGGTCCCACAATTGACAGTGCATGTCAGAGCAAAAACAAAGCCATGAGGTTGAAGGAATTGTCCGTAGCGTTCCGAGACAGGATTGTATCGAAGCACAGGTCTGGAGAAGGGTACCAAAATGTTGAAGGTCCACAAGAGCACAGTGGCCTCCATCATTCTTAAAAAGACGACATTTGGAACCACCAAGTCTCTTCCTAAAGCTAACCGCCCGACCAAACTGAGCAGTCAGGGAAGAAGGGCATTGGTCATGGAGGTGGCCAAGAACCCGATGGTCACTCTGAATGAGCTCCAGAGTTCCTCTGTGGAGATTGGAGAACTTACCAGAAGGACAACCATCTCTGCAGCACTCCACCAATCAGGCCTTTATGGTGGAGTTTGCAAAAGGCACCTAAAGGACTCTGACCATGAGACACAAGATTCTCTGGTCTGGTGAAACCAAGATTTAAATCTTTGGCCTGAGTGCCAAGTGTCACGTCTGGGGAAACCTGGCACAATCTCTAGGGTGAAGCATGGTGGTGGCAACATTATGCTGAGGGGATGTTTTTCAGAGGGACTGGGAGATTAGTCAGGATCAAGGGAAAGATTAACGAAGCAAAGTACAGAGAGATCCTTGATGAAAACCTGCTCGAGAGTGCTCAGGACCTCGGAAAGTGAACCTTCGCCCCAGTCTAACAGGGCAAAGACCCGAAGCTCACAGCCAAGACAATGTAGGAGTGGCTTCAGGAAAAGTCCTTGAGTGGCCCAGCCAGAGCTCAGACTTGAACCCGATTGAACATCTCTGGAGAGACCTGAAAATAGCTGTGCAGCAACGCTCCCCATCCAACCTAACAGAGCTTGAGGGGATCTGCAGAGAATTATGGGAGAAACTCCCCAAATACAGGTGTGCCATGCTTGTAGCGTCATACCCAAGAAGACTCGAGGCTGTAATCATTGCCAAAGTACTGAGTAAAGGGTCTGAATATTTATGAAAATGGGATATTTCAGTTTTTTTTGTGTGATAAATTTGCAAACATTTCTAAAAACCTGTTTTTGCTTTGTCATTATGGGTTATTGTGTGTACATTGATGAGGAAAAACAACAAATGAAACCATTTTAGGATAAGGCTGTAACCTAACAAAATGTGGAAAAAGTGAAGGGGTCTGAATACTTTCTGGATGCATTGTATACGGGTACGAGTGTAAAGAGCTACAGGGAAAAATACAAAACCCAAGATCAGTTTCTAGAAGCATCTTCACCCGGAGCTAGCAAACAACGTATCGTCTTTTCCTTATTAAACACTTCAATCTAGAATTTTACTTCCATGCAAATTCAGCTTGGTTTTATACAATGCATTGTGGAGAGAAACAAACCTTTAGTCCTTCTACCAATCAGTCAGTCAGTATCCGAGCACTTTATTCCACGTTTCTTCATTTTGATCGTAAAAATACAAAAGTAGAAAGTCATCCTAATTAATTAATAGCTTTTGTCGGTGAATAAAAATTATTAGAGAAAAACAACAGTCCACTCCTGTGCGTTAGCTCACGGACTGGACCAGTAGAGATGGGTTGAAGTCAGTCAGTCTCTCTCTCCGGCTTGTCGGCGCCCTCGTTTTCTCCCTCCCTTATTGTCCTTCCTTACAAAAATATGAAACAACTAAATAAAAACGTAGTCTTTAACAGTATAATAAACATGATCGCTCAACAGCCAATAATGAGACTCAGCACTATTGAGTGGAGTCGACAGGTCTTGAATGAGGACAAAGCATTTGCCATAACATTGAATCAAATCTTATACAATAAAGTAATACTAATATTAAAGTATTATTTTTAGGCCTACCTATGCCTATAGCC
The DNA here is from genome assembly GCF_036934945.1 of Oncorhynchus masou masou. NCBI lineage: Eukaryota > Metazoa > Chordata > Actinopteri > Salmoniformes > Salmonidae > Oncorhynchus > Oncorhynchus masou. Next base: position 47,760,677 of record NC_088214.1, read on the forward strand.
TATAGTCACAAAAGCACCACAGTGTGCAAATAACAAGCGAACCTTAAACAGCACCATGGACAGCACCACTCTGCACATTGCAGACAAGAAAAACATCAAAACAATCTACTCACACTCTCTGCCTCTCCTTGTTGGGTCTAATAAAGCTGGAGATGACATTTCTCTGCGGAATGGAATCTCCTCAGCACATATTCCTTCCACTCATTCCTGCATTTCCTTGTGAGGTCATTCTCCACGGAAAGTTGTACAAGGTGGGCTCTGCGAGGGTGAAGCATGCTCCTTCGGGATCACTGAAAACATTTTTCAATGTAGAAAAATAGTTCTCACACATGGCAGTGGAGGTTCCAAACTTTAAAGCAGACTTCATCGCTACCATGACACTTAGAAATGCCTCCATGGTCTTGTGGAAGGTGGTCAGAAGAGTTTTGTGTCCATTTCCAATCCTCTGCAGGCGAGGACCCATTTACTCGTGTGTGGAGGAACTGTTGGGCTACCATGAGAGCGATCAAACTGAAGCTGGGCTTTGATATGGCAACCTCACTGCCTCGACTTCCACATCTGCGGGAAAAGCTTGTGTGTTTTCAATCTGTGCCAGCAACTTGGATATATCCTTGGGGGATTTGAAGATGACTTGTACAGTGGCCAGGTCTAGCAGTGGTCGAGCAGGCGTTTCAGTGTCTCCCCCTCGTAATGAACTCTAATGGTGGGCTTTCTTACAAATTTGTAAAGAAGATTACAAATGTTGAAAGAAATCTCAGATGGATCCTCGGAGGAAATGGCCCACCACCAGATGAAGCTGGTGGTAGAAGTTTCTACACTCACCCGACAAATTAAAGCTTGACTTCTTGTTAATCCAGCCATGGTGTCAGATTTCAAAAAGGCTTTACAGCGAAAGCAAACCATGCGATTATCTGAGTACAGCTGGGGCGGCAGGGTAGCCTAGTGGTTCCCCGACATCACCGAGGCTCCGTTGTAGACTTTACTCAGGATTTTGCCTGTTCTCAGTCCAGCCTTGGTCTGTTCTGTGATCACAGTTTCTGTGAGAGTTTTGGCATCACCTGCATCTGCAGTGGCTATGGTCAGAATGCGCTCTTTTATTTCATAGTTTCCATCAACAAACAGAAGTACGATTGAAATGTTTTCGCAGCCGTGGAGTCTCTTGTTCGGTCCACTTTATAGAAGAAAACGAGTCCCCTATTACTTCCCCGACAATATGCTCGGTCACTAAGTTGCTCATTTGTTTTATTCAGTCGTTCTGGACGTCGTGGCTCATGTAGGTTGCGTTGTGCGGAATGGTTGGTGCCATCTTGGCCACTTCTGGGTCATTTTGGGGGGTGACAACACCCCACTGCCTTTCTCTGTCATGCGTCATGATCTCTTCTTAGAGGGAGTTTATTAACGGATAAAAATGCAATAATGTCAACAACAGAGCCAAGGTAATATCTACAACGATCAAGCTGATCCATGTTAGCGCAGGAAGTATCCACACTGGTTGTCTCTTGGTGCATTTCCCTCTCCCTCTACATAGCCCTTACATGTTAAGTGTTACTTCGAGGTGGCAGGTTTGTTCTTTTTCTGTCTCTAATGCGTGCTTCCAATAGAACCCTTTAATGGTAAAGGTGGAGTCTGATGACACAGTCGTGCTGGACTGAAATTTGTGGCGGGGGAAACAAAAGACTAAGTCAGTGTAACACTCGTCTTCCTCCTCTTCTGAGGAGGAGTAGCAAGGATCGGAGGACCAATGCGCAGCGTGGTACATGTTCATGATGAATTTATTAAACACAGAACACTAAAACAAAAATAACAAAGAGGACTGTTTTGTTTCGTGTCATTCGGTCTGGTGACATACACAAAGACAGAAAACAATCACCCACGAAACACAGGTGGGAAAAGGCTACCTAAGTATGAATCTCAATCAGAGACAACTAACGACACCGGCCTCTGATTGAGAACCATACCAGGCCAAACGCAAAACACAACATAGAAAAACAAACATAGACAACCCACCCAAATCACACCCTGACCATACTAAAACAAAGACATAACAAAAGAACTAAGGTCAGAACGTGACAGTCAGCTTGTACTGAATATTCTAGCCAATCTCGATTATGGTACCATGTATTAGCAAAAGACTGCTTCTTCCCTGAATAGAACTTACTGGAAACACATCTAATATCACCCGATTGGGCTTCTCAACCCCAAGGTCATTTGGGGCTGCTTCTCTGGATGTGGGTGGCTCTGGCTTGTGTGCTTTAGCATGGCTATCAACTGCTGCTGAGCTGGGTGGGGGCAAGGAGGCAGGTGGCGGGACTGGGAGGGGGGCTCCGCTAGCTTCACCATTGACAGAGACTAGGCTAGCCCAACTCTGTGGCCACATTGCCATGATCGCCATCAATTGTAGCAGTGATTTCAACGACTGGAGTCTCAGCGCCACTTGTTGCGGCAGATGATGCATTATTTTTCAACCAATTTCTAGTATCCATTTTGAAGGTAGCCAGACCTACTGATCACTGAGGCACACTGTTGTGTTTAACTAACGCTCCACCCTCTACTAACTCGAAATGTAAAACAATAAATACATACGCTCATCTAAGTGGGCCAACACCTATTGACGTACCGCCATCTTATTAAATTGAGTGTTGAAATCAAAATGGCTACCTACTCTAATTAAGGGATGATGAATAACCTGGATACTGTACATACTTATTACTTGGAAATCCACTAAAATGTATTTTGTCTAACTTAATGGTTGAATATACAGAAGATTAAAAGTATAAATGAAAATGGGGAACATTTACCCAAAGAGAAAACATAGGCATCATCCTTCAGGATTAAAATAAATCATCCGCAGAAGCCAGTAAGGAAGGCAGTGTATTGGAAACGTGTTGAAAGTCTAGGGCTGTGTCTCAAATTGCACCCTATTCCCTACATAGGGCTCTTATCAAAAATAGTGCACTTTGGGCCCTGCACTACAAAGGGGATAGGGTGCCATTTGGGACCAAGAATGGATGGATGTCAGTATAAACAAGACCTGGGAATACTCCATTTGGATGGCGGCTAAAATTAGCACTATAATTGGTCCATTTCAGAGAAAATTGTGCTCTGATTCATGGTGTCCATTGATACATGTCTGTGTGTGTGTGTGTGTTCATCTTCAAATCCCTCTGCCTTCGCCTCACCATTGCAGCTAATGCACAGTTAGAATTTATGGTTTCATGACTATGCTAAAATTGCACACAAAAAATAACCAGTGCATTCACTTTTAAGGGCAAACACTGTTGTAAATGACAATCAAATGTGGTATTTTATTAGGATCCCCATTAGCTGTTGCAAAAGCAGCAGCTACTCTTCCTGGGGTCCACACAAAACATGAAACATAATACAGAATGACATAATACAGAACATCATTAGACATGAACAGCTCAAGGACAGAACTACATACATATCAATGCACACACACAAACTATCTGGGTCAAATAGGAGAGAGGCGTTGTGCCACGAGGTGTTGCTTTATCTGTTTTTTGAATCCAGGTTTGCTTTTTATTTGATCAATATGAGATGGAACGTAGTTCCATGCAATAAGGGCCCTATTTAATACTGTACGTTTTCTTGAATTTGTTCTGGATTTGGGAACTATGAAAAGACCCCTGGTGGCATAAATGCTGGGATAAATGTGTGTCAGAACTGTGTGTAAGTTGACTATGCAAACAATTTGGGATTTTCAACACATTAATGTTTCTTTTAAAAGAAGAATTGATGCAATCAGTCTCTGAACTCTCAGCCAAGAGAGACCGGCTTGCATTGTATTTATATCAGCCCTCTGATTACAATGAAGAGCAAGACGTGCCGCTCTGTTCTGGGCCAGCTGCAGTTGAACTAGGTCTTTCCTTGCCGCCACTGGACCACACAACTGGACAATAATCAAGATTAGACTAAACTAGAGCCTGCAGAACGTGCTTTTTGGAGTGCAGTGTCAAAAAAGCAGAGCATCTCTTTATTACAGACAGACCTTTCCCCATCTTTACAACCATTGAATCTATATGTTTTGACCATGGCAGTTTACAATCGAAGGTAACACCAAGTAATTTAGTCTCCTCAACTTGTTCAACAGCCACACAATTCATTACCAGATTTAGCTGAGGTCTAGCACCAACCTCTTGAAGCTAGGGGCACTATTTTACGTTCCCAAAGTAAACGGCCTATTTCTCAGGACCAGATGCTAGAATATGCATATAATTGACAGCTTAGGATAGAAAACACTAAAGTTTCCAAAACTGTAAAAATATTGTCTGTGAGTATAACAGAACTGATATTGCAGGTGAAACCCTGAAGAACATCCAACCAGGAAGTGCCCTTCTGCTCCTTTGCATGCCTATCCTCCATTTAAAGGGATATCAACCAGATTCCTTTTTCTACGTCTTCCCTGAGGTGTCTACAGCCGTTAGACGTAGTTTCACGCCTTTGTTGAAAAATGAGCGTAAACGAGCACATTGCGTAAGTGGCCAGCTGATGGCTCTCAGAGTGATTCTTGCGTAAAATAGAGAGGTAGCCAATTTTCCTCCCCGTCCTACTGAAAAGCCAACTGTCCCGGTTGATATATTATCGAATAGATATTTGAAAAACACCTTGAGGATTGATTATAAAAAACGTTTGCCATGTTTCTGTCGATATTATGGATATAATTTTGAATTCTTTTCGGCGTTGTTGTGACCGCTATTTCCGGTGGATTTCTGAAAATAACTTGACAAACAGAGGTATTTTGGGTATAAAAATAATCTTTATGGAACAAAGGGAACCTTTGCTGTCTAACTGGGAGTCTCGTCAATGAAAACATCCGAAGATCAAAGGTAAATGGTTAATTTGATTGCTTTTTTGATTTTCGTGACCACGCTTCCTGCTGCTAGCTGGACATAATGCTATGCTAGGCTATTGATAAACTTACAAACGCTTGTCTTGCTATCGCTGTAAAGCATCATTTCAAAATCTGAGACGACAGGGTGATTAACAAAAGATAAAGCTGTGTTTCGCTATATTTCACTTGTGAATTCATGAATATGAATATTTTCTAGTAAGATTATTTGACCGTTGCGCTATGCAAATTAGTGTAGTTGCTGACAATTCTCCCGGATCCGGGATGGGTAGTTCCAAGATTAAGGATTTGTACCAAATACAATGCTCTTAGTTTTAGAGGTGTTCAGGACCAGTTTATTACTGGCCACCCATTCCAAAACAGGCTGGAACTCTATGTTAAGGGTTTCAGTGACTTAATTAGCTGTGGTTGCTGATGCGTATATCGTTGAATCATGCTTTGCGTGTCCACATATTCAATCAATCCTTATCCCAGTCTGATGTTCCCACATGCTTCAAGAGGACCACCATTGTTCCTGTTCCCAAGAAAGCTAAGGTAACTGAGCTAAACGACTATCGCCCCGTAGCACTCACTTCCGTCATCATGAAGTGCTTTGAGAGACTAGTCAAGGACCATATCACCTCCACCCTACCTGACACCCTAGACCCACTCCAATTTGCTTAGCGCCCAAATAGGTCCACAGATGATGCAATCACACTGCACACTGCCCTAACCCATCTGGACAAGAATAATACTTATGTAAGAATGCTGTTCGTTCACTACAACTCAGCATTTAACACCATAGTAAACTCCAAACTCGTCATTAAGCTCGAGACCCTGGGTCTCGACCCCGTCCTGTGCAACTGGGTCCTGGACTTCCTGACGGGCCGCACCCAACTGGGGCCCCACAAGGTGGCGTTCTCTGCCCTCTCCTGTACTCCCTGTTCACCCATGATTGAGTGGCCATGCACGCCTCCAACTCAATCATCAAGTTTGCATTACCAACAACGACGAGACTGCCTACAGGGAGGAGGTGAGGGCCCTCGGAGTGTGGTGTCAGGAAAATAACCTCACACTCAACGGAGGGAGCACCCCCTATCCACATCGACGGGACAGTAGTGGAGAAGGTGGAAAGTTTTAAGTTCCGCACAGACAAACTGAAATGGTCCACCCACAGAGACAGTGTGGTGAAGGCACAACAGCGCCTCTTTAACCTCAGGAGGCTGAAGAAATTCGGCTTGTCACCAAAAATACTCACAAACTTTTACAGATGCACAATCAAGAGCATCCTGCCGGACTGTATCACCGCCTGGTACGGCAACTGCTCCGCCCACAATCATAAGGCTCTCCAGAGGGTAGGGAGGTCTGCACAACGCATCACCGGGGGCAAACTACCTGCCCTCCAGGACACCTACACTACCCGTTGTCACAGAAGGCTAAAAAGATCATTAAGGACAACAACCACCCGAGCCACTGCCTGTTCACCCCGCTATCATCCAGAAGGCGAGGCCAGTACAGGTGCATCAAAGCTGGGACAGCGAGACTGAAAAACAGCTTCTATCTCAAGGCCATCAGACTGTTAAACAGCCATCACTAACATTGAGTGGCTGCTGCCAACACTGAGTCAATCTCTAGCCACTTTTATAATAAAAAATTAGATGTAATAAATGTATCAATAGTTACTTTAAACTATGCCACTTTATATCATGTTTACATAAAATACATTACTCATCTCATATGTATATACTGTACTCTATACCATCTACTGCATCTTGCCTATGCCGTTCGGCCATCGCTCATCCATATATATTTGTATTCTTATTCATTCCTTTACACTTGTGTGTATAAGGTGGTTGTTGTGAAATTGTTAAATTACTTGTTATATATTACTACATGGTCAGAACTAGAAGCACAAGCATTTCGCTGTATGTGACAAATCAAATTTGATTTGATGAAGATGCATTACTGGGCTGAACACGCTAACAACAAGTGGCTATTTGGACATAAATGATGGACTTTATGGAACAAATCACTCATTTATTGTTCGAACTGGGATTCCTGTGAGTGCCTTCTGATTAAGATCATCAAAAGGTATGTGAATATTTAATATTTAAATGGTGGATATTTCTCTGGCTGGAATGGGCTCAGCTCCGTTCTCAGATTATGCTTTTTCCGTAAAGTTTTTTTAAAAATCTGACACCGCGGTTGCATTAAGGAGAAGTCTATCTTTTATCATTGTTTATTATGAGTATTTCTGCAAAAATCACCAGATGTTTTCGAATCAAAATATTACTGCACGTAACGCGCCAATGTAAACTGAGATTTGTGGATATAAATATGCACATTATCGAACAAAACATACATGTATTGTGTAACATGATGTCCTATGAGTGTCATCTGATGAAGATCATCAAAGGTTAGTGATTAATTTTATCTATATTTCTGCTTTTTGTGACTCCTATCTTTGTCTGGAAAAATGGCTGTGTTTTTTTGACTTGGCTTTGACCTAACGATCATATGTTGTGCATTCGCTGTAAAGCATTTTTTAAATTTAACACAATGGGTAGATTAACAAGATGTTTATCTTTAATTTGCTGTATTGGACTTGTTAATATGTGAAAGTTACATATTTCTAAAAAACATTTTTGAATTTCGCCTTTTCAGAGGAATGTTGTCGAGGGGTTCTGCTAGCGGAACGCCTGCACAAGAAAGGTTACGTTTTTTCAACAACAAATTATGGTCAATAATATCAAAGGCTGCACTGAAATCTAACAGTACAGCTCCCACAATCTTCTTATTATCAATTTCTTTCAACCATTCATCAGTAATTTGTGTCAGTGCAGTACATAAGCATAAGCATGCTGAAAGTCTGTTGTTAATTTGTTTATAGAGAAATAGCTTGGTCAAATACAATTTTTTCAACAGTTTGCTAAGAGCTGGCAGCAAGCTGATAGGTCTGATGTTAGAACCAGTAAAGGCCACTTTACATTTACATTTACATTTAAGTCATTTGGCAGACGCTCTTATCCAGAGCGACTTACAAATTGGTGAATTCACCTTATGACATCCAGTGGAACAGCCACTTTACAATAGTGCAATAGTCCACTTTACCACTCTTGGGTAGTGGAATGACTTTGGCTTCCCTCCAGGCCGGAGGACAAATACTTTCCTCTAGGCTCAGATTAAAAATATGACAGATAGGAGTGCCTATAGAGTCAGCCACCATCCTCAGTAGCTTTCCATCTAAATTGTCAATGTCAGGAGGTTTGTCATTATTGATCGTTAACAATCGTTATTTCCACTTCTCCCATGCTAACTTTACAAAATTCAAACTTGCACTGCTTTTCTTTCATTATTCTTTTTTTTTATACATGAATATAATTGTTCACAATTTGTCGTGGGCATTTCCTGCCTAAGTTTTTCCACTTTGCCAGTGAAATAATCCCCAAAAATAATTGCCGACATCAAATGGTTTTGTGATGAATAAGCCATCTGATTCGATGAAAGTTGAATTAGTCTTTCTGCCCATAATTTCACTTAAAGTACTCCAAAGTATTTTTTCCATCATTCTTTATATCATTCATCTTGGCTTCATATTAAAGTTTCTTCTGCTTTTTGTTGAGTTTAGTCACATAATTTCTCAATTTGCAGTAAGTAAGCCAGTCAAATGTACAGCCAGACTTATTAGCCACTCCATTCGCCTCATCTCCTTCATACAGTTTTTCAATTCCTCATCAATCCATGGAGCCTTCACAGTTCTAACAGTCAGTTTCTTCTCAGGTGCATGTTTATGAATAATTGGAAGAAGCAATATCATAAATTAATCAAGTGCAGCGTCTGGATACTCCTCATTAACCTCTCTTGGGTAGGGGGCAGTATTTTGATGTCTGGATGTAAAGCGTGCCCAAAGTAAACTGCCTGTTACTCAGGCCCAGATATGAAAGGATATGCATATAATTGATTTGGGTATAAAACTCTAAAGTTTCTAAAATTGTTAAAACTATGTCTGTGAGTATAATAGAACTGATATGGCAGGCAAAACCCAGAGGACAAACATCCCAGAATTTTTTGGGGGCCTATCACTATTTTCAATGGCTATCACTTTTGTTATAAGGCCAAATTCTCCCAGATTGCAATTCCTAGGGCTTCCACTAGATGTCAGTCTTTAGAAAGAGGTTCAGGCTGGTTTTTGGAAAAAATTACCCAGAAATTGTAGTTTTTCTAGGTGGCTCACATTTTGGCTGTAGTGTTTCCAAGCGCGTGGAAGAGAGCACGTACTTTGGTATTTTTCTCCGGTAAAGACAACAATTCTCTGTCTTAAATTTGATTGTTTATTTACCTAAATGTTTGATTATAAACGTTGTTTGACTTATTTGGAAAAGTTTATTAGTAACGTTTGGGATTCAATTTGTATGCATTTTGATGGAGGGAAACTGGGTGGATTATTGACTGAAGCTCGCCAGCTGAACTGAGTTTTGTATGGATATAAAGAAGGACATTATCGAACAAAAGGACCATTTGTGATGTAACTGGTACCTTTTGGAATGCCAACAGAAGAAGATCAAAGGTAAGGCATTTTTTATATTGCTATTTCTGACTTTTGTGTCGCACCTGCCTGGTTGAAATGTTTTTCATGTGTTTGTATGCAGGGAGCTGTCCTCAGATAATCGCCGTAAAGCCTTTTTGAAATCTGACACAGCGGCTGGATTAGCAAGAAGTAAAGCTTTATTTTGATGTATAACACTTCTGATTTCATGAAAGTTAAATATTTATAATACTGTAGTTTGAATTTCTCACTCTGCAATTTCACTGGATGTTGGCCAGGTGGGACGCTGCCATCCCACCTGCCCATAAGAAGATAATCACATCAGACCAACAAATATTTTTAACATCATCCACATAAGAGTCACAGCAAAATATTTTGCATGATATCTTATACACTATTTAAGGCCCAGCTGTTGAAACTTTGGCTTTCCTGTATAGAGCCACTATATTGTGATCACTGCATCCAATGGGTACAGATACAGCTTTAGAACAGTATCAATACATGTGGATGATCTTGTTCCTGTAGTGTTTGTAAACAACCTGGTAGGTTGACTTGATACTCCCCATCCCGGATCCGGGATCGTGAATAAAGCCTCAAGCTCATTAGCATAACGCAACGTTAACGATTTCTGAAAATCGCAAATGAAATGAAAATAATATGCCTGCTCTCAAGCTTAGCCTTTTCTTAACAACACTGTCATCTCAGATTTTCAAAATATGCTTTTGAACCATAGCAAATCAATCATTTGTGTAAGAGTATTGCAAGCTAGCTTAGCATTTTGCGTAGCATTTAGCACGCAACATTTTCACAAAAACCAGATAACCAAATAAATAAAAACATTTACCTTTGAAGAGCTTCGGATGTTTTCAATGAGGAGACTCTCAGTTACATAGCAAATGTTCAGTTTTTCCTGAAAGAATCTTTGTGTAGGAGAAATCGCTCCGTTTTGTACATCACATTTGGCTACCGAAACGAACCGAAAATTCAGTCACCAAAACGTCAAACTTTTTCCGAATTAACTCCATAATATCGACCGAAACATGGCAAACGTTGTTTGGAATCAATCCTCAAGGTGTTTTTTCACATATCTCTTCATTGATATGCAGTTCGTGGAAGCCTGCTTTCCCCTCAGAATCGCATGGAAAAATACCAACAGCTGAAAATGACGCACCAATTTCGACGGAGGACACCGGGCGGACACCTGGAAAATGTAGTCTCTTATGGTCAATCTTCCAATGATATGCCTACAAATACGTCACAATGCTGCAGACACCTTGGGGAAACGATAGATAGGGCAGGCTCATTCCTCTCGCATTCACAGCCATATAAGGAGACAATGGAAAACAGAGCCTCAAAAATCCTGCTCATTTCCTGGTTGCCGTTTCATCTTGGTTTTGCCTGTAGCTCCCGTTCTAGGGCACCCACAGACAATATCTTTGCAGTTCTGGAAAATTCAGAGTGTTTTCCTTCCAAAGCTATCAATTATATGCATAGTCAAGCATCTTTTTGTGACAAAATATCTTGTTTAAAACGGGAACGTTTTTCATCCAAAAATGAAATTGCGCCCCCAGAGTTTCAAGAGGTTAATAACCTGAACCAGATAACAGGCACTGGTTACAGTAAGAAGCTTCCTCTTGAGCAGACAGCTTGATGAAAACCAGTCAATATTCAGGTCCCCAAGAAAGTAGACCTCTCTGTTTACATCACATACATTATCAAGCATTTCACACACATTATTTAGATACTGGCTGTTAGCACTTGGTGGCCTATAGCTAAGCAAAGAAAAGGCTTTAGATGTGCCAAGTGAACCTGCAACACTTGAATAACACTTGACATAAGATCTTCTCTAAGCATTACAGGGATATGGCTCCTCCCCCATCAGCATTTCTGTCTCTTCTATAAATGTTATATATATATATATATATATATATATATAGCTACTGATGTATCAACAAATTAATTATCTAAGTGAGTCTAATATGGCTAATATATGAATGTTATTTGATGTAAGCAAAGTTATTGATTTCATTAACCTTATTTCTTAGGCTACATATACGGTTGAAGTCTTAAGTTTACATACACTTAGGTTGGAGTCATTAAAACTCATTTTTCAACCACTCCACAAATTTCTTGTGAACAAACTATAGTTTTGGCAAGTCGGTTAGGACATGTACTTTGTGCATGATGCAAGAAATATTTCCAACAATTGTTTACAGACAGATTATTTCACTTGTAATTCATTGTATCACAATTCCAGTGGGTCAGAGGTTTACATACATTAAGTTGACTGCCTTTAAACAGCTTGGAAAATTCCAGAAAATTATGCCATGGCTTTAGAGGCTTCTGATAGGCTAATTGACATAATTTGGGTCAATTGGAGGTGTACCTGTGGCTGTATTTCAAAGCCGACCTTCAAACTCAGTTCCTCTTTGCTTGACATCATGGGAAAATCAGAAGAAATTAGCCAAGACCACAGAAAAGAAAAAAAATTGTAGACCTCCACAAGTCTGCTTCATCCAGCAATTTCCAAATGCCATAAGGTACCATGTTCATCTGTACAAACAATAGTATGCAATATAAACACCATGGGACCACGCAGTCGTCATACCGCTCAGGAAGGAGAAGCATTCTGTCTCCAAGAGATGAACGCACTTTGGTGCGAAAAGTGCAAATCAATCCCAGAACAACAGTAAAGGACCTTGTGATTAATAATTTTGCACGCCCAATTTTTCAGTTTTTGATTTGTTAAAAAAGTTTGAAATATCCAATAAATGTTGTTTCACTTCATGATTGTGTCCCACTTGTTGTTGATTCTTCACAAAAAATACAGTTTTATATCTTTATGTTTGAAGCCTGAAATGTGGCAAAAGGTCGCAAAGTTCAAGGGGGCCGAATACTTTCGCAAGGAACTGTATATACATTCAGCAGTCCATTAATAAATTGGTGTGTGTGTGTGTGTGCTGCGGGTTTGAGGCTACGAACCCATAGGCTTGGCTCTCTCATCCCTTCCAGGCTTCTGGGAGGGAGGGTGGAAAATGAGCCTGTCGGAGCGGATGTACGCCCTCATGCAGCTATCATGGCTGGGATCAGTTCTTTCCTCTTCTGGCACACAGCTTCAGGATAGTCCTCGTTGAGGAAGATATACATTCCTCTCAAGTCCTTGGCTCTTTCCAGAACAGCTACCTTGTCCTTGATCCTCAGGAACTTGACCACTATCGGCCTGGGCCTATCACCTAGACCGGTGGTGAATTTTCCAGTCCAGTGGGCACGCTCTACCTCAATCTTCCTGTGGACCATCTTCAATTTCTCAGAGATCATTTTCCTCACTTCGTACTCAGACTGCATCCAGGTCTCATGTGGAGATTCTGCAATTCTGTCCACAACCATGTTGTTTCGCCTTGATTGTCCCTCTGATTTATCTGTCATTGTTATCAAGGATTCACACACAGAACTGATGTCCTCTCTCCATGACTTACAGATTGCTGTCATCTTTCCGTTCTCCTGTTTCAACTCATCGAGCTGACCCTGGGAGAACTGCAAATTGTTCTTCATGTCCTGGACCTCTCTGCTCAGGTCATAGAATCCACCAGTATTTGGACAAAACACTTGAAACTATTTTCTTGTTGTTGTAACAACTGCTTATAGGTCTCTTTTTGTTTCTTTAAAAGATCCTTCACATGTGATAGAGAGACACCACTGACACTGTCCTCAACGGTACTCCCGCTGGCTTTGGTCTTTGTCATGGTAGCTAGCAATGTATGTTAGGCTGTTACCCTTTGCAGTTCCAGACAGGGCAGGTCACGGGGAAAATTGAAAACAGCAGGGATCAAGACGGCCACAAACCCGGGACAATCCGCGGTCCCAGCCACAATGACTAACTGCATCGCAGGCTGCGTTCAAGAACACCTTGCTAACTTGGCATCCAGCTGGCTAGCATTTAGGCTAGCTGCGATGCCAAATAGCTTCTCAGACCCGTCCTTGGTCAGCAGGATCCATGGAAAGATACAAGCAGTCCCAGCAACTGGTGCCAACTGCGTCGTGGGACCCACATTAAGAAGCTAGGTAGCTACCACTCGTTCCGAGTGAAGATCCAGTGAAGGGGGCTTTACCATTCTTGGGTAGCGGAATTACTTTTGCTTCCCTCCAGGCCTGATGGCAGACACTTTCTCGTAGGCTTAGATAGTAGATATGGAAAAAAGTGGGTGTAAAACATTTGCTGGTATAAATTAATATTGGATTGTGGTGGTAACATCTAGGGTAAAGCTGATTATAGAATATGAGCAGGCCTGATGTTGACAAAAAGGTGCATTCATTCAATAAAGTTTGATTGAATACTTATGATGAACTTCAATATGCATTCAAATGGAAGGTCCGTCTTAGAATAGAATAAGAATAGCATATTGAATATCAAATGAAAAAGCACTCCGAATGTAAGTGTAGTATACTGCAAGCCAAAACCTTTCATAAATCTTACACGTCCCTTACTTAGGCTAAAAAAAAAAACGTAACACCAGAACAGTGGTGATTTCAGCACCATGGACAGCACACTCAGAGGTAGACGGTCTACGCATCTTGCCTGCCACCCCACAGATTTTAGACATGTTGCTGCAGCTTTGTCATATGGCAGACGCACCTCCAGGAAACAAATGTATGTCCAATAAAAATGTTGACCGCGTGTCATCGTGAATTTCCCCGGCAAAAGGCCCATGTGTGTCTGTCAACGCTATTGAATTTAGAGGAGGGGTATTAAACTAATGTTTCCACCTGTGCTTGAGTTCAGAAAACATTTGTTTGAGAATACCGTGGGTTTAATAACTAGGCTACCGCATACACTTGGGCCAAGCAATAGGTGTAATTAAAAAGCCGTTTTGGCTGTAATGTATATATTAACTAAGACTGTTCTGCACGTTCTTCACCTCGAGTCTGCCATTAGGAGAACAGTAGCACGAGGGGATATTATAAGAAAGACAATCCTCTTACTGCGGTCTGTGTGTGCGTGTGCGTGTGTCTGATCTACAACCAGGGATACTCTCTTTACCAGCTTCACAGGCCGTTGATTTTCATCTGTGTTCATGTCAACGTCCCATTTCATATCAAACCAAATTTGCTCTGCATGTACAATTTAAATGAGGCAGGTCAAAACAGGTTGTAAAAACAACAACTGGCTAAAACCATTCAATATTGCCCTGTAAAAATGACTAGCTTGCCTAAAGATACAAGCCATAATAAACATAGATCCCATTTTCGGTAAGACAAAAGCCTGTAAAACAATAGATTAAGATGACTTTATTGGTCAATTGCACACAAGGTCCAACCAAAATTTGACTTCCGCTTTGAACCCATCTGAAAAAGACACATATAGACATGTTTTTGGAGCAGAACTCACACTGTGCGCCCAGGGAGCTGTTGTTTTGGTAAGTGCATTGCTCAAGGGCACAATGGCAGGCAATGGCATCTAGGATTTGATAACAGCAATAACAGTTGCCTCATTTCCGAGGGATTTTTCCCATCGGACCCGGGATTCAAACTGGCAACCCAGTTGTTGGCTCGCCTCTCTAACTGCTAGGCCGCCCCTAGCCTAGGCAGTTTCCCTTTTTCAAGCTTTTGGCCAAAATTCCATTATTAGTCTACCTGGAGTCTGTAAATACAAGCAAGGCCCTAAAAATACCCGTTCTTAAATAGAAAGGATTGGCTGAGTATTATCTCTACTACTGTAAACGCAGGCATATAGGCTACGCCACAGCCTAAAAACGCATCGTTGAGCACGAGTAGGGAAGAGAACCACCGCTATATCGTTCGTGCTGCAGTGAGCAGGGCATTCCCCATCTCACCATCTCCCCTTCCCCTGACCTTGCAGAAAAACACGGTTTTGACACACAACTTGAATTAAGGTTATGTATTTAATTGGGCTATGAGCGAAATGTAAACGAAACAACACAAGCATGGCTCGAAATGGAGGAGGCTGATCTTTAACAACGAATGAAATGTTTCAGACCTCGCTATGACGTTTAGTTGACGTGATATTCGCTATAAGATTGATGTAGGCTCATTCCCATTTGACAGGCTTCAGAAAAGCAGTGTGTTGGCCTCTAACCTCAAAAAAGGCCCAACCTCCGTTCTAAGGGCCTTCCGTTCATTTAGTTCGTATATTAAAGTGGATACTGTAATGGAGCCTTCAAAGCCTCGCTGTGAAATGGCAGTAGGGGATAATATTGCATACGCGACATTACAATTGTCGCCATGCATCTAGGCTAAATGCAGAGGCTAGAACATAAATGTTGTTATAGTCAAGCAAAATATATCAGGGAAGGTATTTTAATCATGAGACATATTCACTTATCCGTGCACGATTAGCCTACGCCGACTACAATTTCTACATACATCCATCCATACACCTGCTCCTCCCAGCTACCCGAGAACAACCGTCGGACCGCTCCTCTGGGCACAAACGCGGTTTAGCACAAAGCAGGCACAGGATGTCGATTTGAAATGTGTTAAACGCTTTACCTTTTCCTGCGCCCTGCTTAGCCGTTTCTGGACGTTTTTGGCGAAAATCCCCGTCTTTATTTCGGCCATGGCTGCTGATACTGCAACGGGATGAGCGTCGCTTCAGTTTAGCACCTAGGACAGAGAAATGATGACGGACTTGGAAGGAGGGGAGGTTCAATTCTTAAAGCCACAGTACAAAAATGCACACGCTCAACCAAACGTCCCAGTTTAGTATAATGATTATTATATGTTCTGGTTTGTATATTACGATTAGTTATAATGTATTTATCATGACAATATATCAACATGATGCCTAGCTGGACCAGGATATTGTTATCCCGTTTCTGCTTCAAACAGACATACAATGTAGCCTATAGGCGTAGACTTGCTCCAACCCTGCCCCCATTGTACATGTCGCTTGCTCGTGAACAGCGAAAACACTTCTGGGTTGCGTCAAAGCTTTCGTGGACATGAGCTCGTGTGGATAGTCTTATGTAGAAAACATACAGTACATGAATGAGTGGTAGGCCTAAACAAATACCCCTCTGCCTATATGATTAAACACATAGGCACTACTTTCACATTCCGTGCCTTTTAAAACCGGAAAAGTCAACGCCAAAAGCTGAAAATATCGTGCTACAATAATAGCCTACATATAATTGCAGTTGCAATTGTAAATGTAGAATGTGTACATCAGATGTGTATGCAGTGATACAGAAGGCATATGATAAGGTAATATTATTATAAACTTATTCTGAATGTAGCATAATAACTTGAATCATTTGTTATTATTAGTTCTATTGGCACACAATTCCAAGTACTGTAGGTTCCCAATTAATATTAGTCTAAAACTTGAGGTGTGTGTGTGTGTGTGTGTGTGTGTGTGTGTGTGTGTGTGTGTGTGTGTGTGTGTGTGTGTGTGTGTGTGTGTGTGTGTGTGTGTGTGTGTGTTGGGGGAGGCCTGGGGATGGACATGTGCTGCTGATGTGGGATTCCACATCAATCCCTATACTAGCCCCTAGCTAGGTGGAGCATGGTAGCTCCATCTTGCACTCTGATAGACCAAGTGGAATTGTTTCCATATTTTGGACACCTGTCCAATCCTTTCAGATATCCACACGTGGTCAGGGACGTGACCATGAACCCGATGGTCACTTTGATAGAGCTCCAGAGTTCCTCTGTGGAGATGGGAGAACCTTACAGAAGGACAACCATCTCTGCAGCGCTCCACCAATCAGGCCTTTATGGTAGAGTGGCTAGACAGAAAACACCCCTCAGTAAAAGACACATGACAGCCCACTTGCAGTTTGCCAAAAGGCACTTAAAGACTCTTAGACCATGAGAAACAAGATTCTCTGGTCAGATGAAACCAAGATGAAACTCTTTGGCCTGAATGTCAAGTGTCATATCTGGGGAAAACCTGGCACCATCTGTATGGTGAAGCATTGTGGTGGCAGCATTACGCTGTGGGGATGTTTTCAGCGGCAGTGACTGGGAGATTAGTCAGGATCGAGGCAAAGATGAACGCAGCAATGTACAGACAGATCCTTGATGAAAACCTGCACCAGAGTGTTCAGAACCTCAAACTGGGGCAAGGTTCACCTTCCAACAGGACAACAACCCTAAGCACACAACCAAAACAATGCAAGGGTAGTTTCAGGACACGTCTCTGAATGTCTTTGAGGGCCCAGCCAGAGCTCAGACTTGAACCCGATCGAACATCTCTGGAGAGACCTGAAAATAGCTGTGCAGCAACACTCCCTATCCAACCTGACAGAGCTTGAGAGGATCTGCAGAGAAGAATGGGAGAAACTCCCCAAATACACATGTGCCAAGCTTATAGCATCATCAGCTGTAATTGCTGCCAAAGGTGCTTCAACAAAGTACTGAGTAAAAGGTCTGAATACTTATGTAAATGTGATATTTCATTTTTTATATATATATATAATTTTGCAAAGATGTCTAAAAAACATTTTTTGCTTTGTCATTATCGTGTTTTGTGTGTAGATTGATGGGGGGAAAAAACGATTGAATCCATTTTAGAAAAAGGTTGTAATGTAACAAAATGTTCAAATACTTTCCGAATGCACTGTATATGTGTATTAAAGTAGTTGTCACAACTTCCACCGAAGTCGGCTCCTCTCCGTGTACGGGCGGTGTTCGGCGGTCAACGTCACCGGCTTTCTAACCAACATCGCTCCATTTTTCATGTATCCATTTGTCTTGTCTTGTTTCCATACACACCTGGTTTTCATTTCCCCAATCAATCTACTTGTATTTTACCCTCTGTTTCCCATCATGTTTTGTGTGTAATTGTTTCATGTTATTTGTGGTGTTTTATTACGAGCTTTACTTTTGTTATGTTCCGTGTTTTGAGCGCATTTGATTTATGTAGTGCTCTCGTTTTGGAACTAAAATAAAAGTGTGCCTGTTTACATCTCGCTACTCTCCTGCACCTGACTTCGCATCTCATACACCCAGTAGTCTCATACACCCACATGACAGTAGTAAAAAGTTAAGTATTTGTTCCCATATTCATAGCACACCATTACTATACTGTGTAAAAATATAAACGCAACATGAAACAATTTAAAATATTTGTCTGAGTTACAGTTAAGGAATATAAGGAAATCAGTCAACTGAAATTAATTCAGTAGACCCTAATCTATGGATTTCACAACTGGGAATATGGATATGCTTCTGTTGGACACAGAAGTGACCACCATTTGCCTCATGCAGCATGACACATCTCCTTCGCATAGAGTTGAACAGACTGTTGATTTTGGCCTGTGGAATGTTGTCCCACTCCTGTTCAATAGCTGTGCGAAGTTGCTGGATATTGGTGGGAAATGGAACATGCTGTCGTACACGTTTATCCAGAGCATCCCAAACATGCTCAATGGGTGACATGTCTGGTGAGTATGCAAGCATAGAAGAACTTCAGCTTCCAGGAATTGTGTATAGATCCTTGTGACATGGGGCCATGCATTATACCATAACACTTCATGTTGATCTTAAATTGTAGGCAGCAGAAGATTTGGGCAAATGGAAAGTCTTTGTGTTACAGAAGAATATTCCGCCCAAAACTTTAACATCAAATAATGGACACTGGGACAATATATTTACACATCTGAATGTTGGGAATGATGAGAGATTGAATATGGAAAATGAATATCTATTTTGTGATTAAAATTGTTATAAAAGACGTTATAACGAAAATATTGTAACTTCAAGAGCTTTTACACTGTGTATATCAGGTTTACATTCTTTACGTTTTGTAGAAAATATCAAGGATAAAGAGAATGTTTTTGTGACGATAGGATTGTGACTTTATTTCTCTAACGAGATCATACTAATTCTGATACCTTGCCTTGAAACTATCCACACCCCAGGCAGCCCAGAGAGGGTGTGAGAATGACAAAATTCCCCCTGTTTTACCCGAGGATATAAGAAGATTGAGTTAAGAATTAACATATCAGACTAAAACGGACCACAGCTGCAGCTAGGTCTACGATAGTCACAACGCCGGAACGCAACACAAGGTTGAAGAAGACAAAGGAACCTCTTAACAATCAATGTTACGGCTGAGTAGCTGTTCTAAGTACTGTATTTCAGGAGATTAATTTAAGTAGGACCATTCTGTTATTCTCTTCAAATCATCATGTCCTACAGTGCTCTCATCACCACTCTGGGGATCATCGACACGGCTGATTAGCCGTCCTCAGGAGACCACTCTTCCAGAACGAGTGCAAGTAAACAGACAGCTAAGAAGGACATTGTGACCTCCTGTGGACAATCAGAGACTTACACCATAGAATGAAGGAGAAGGCCATCCGAAATAAGTGGAACCCTTTCCACAAAGGCCTGGGTCCAAAAGAGATACCTGACGAAGAAATTCAACACATAAATACATGCATTACTTCTTACCCAAAAGAGCAGCAGTTCGGGGCAAGGTATTAGTGTTATTGCGAGTGTAGTTCTCAAATGTATCCAAGTGTTGCTTCTCTTTCTGTCTTGCTCTCTCTCTCCCTTTAAATCTCCATCTTGCGTAACAAGTGTCATATTGTGCTAGTCCGCTACGGACTTGTCGTCGTATTAAGTTTCCAATCCATAACCTATACCTTGTGTGTGTGTGTGTGTGTATCTTATGTTATCATTTAGCTTGTTAATAAATAAATAATCAAATCAATTTGTGGAATGATCAGTGAGGCCCTGGTTTGTGCAGATTTACAAAGTCTACGACGTTCAGAATGAGACTGATATGAGGGAATTATTCATTAGTGACTGTTGTGATATCTACATATTTTTGAATTAATTCGGGAGACGCTAACTCATTAAAAAACTTTTCCCATGGTGCCCCCAAATTCCTAATGAGTTAATTGTTACATTATTAATTTAATCGAGTATCAATTAAACATATTTAATTAATCAAATAAATAAGTCATCAGATTCATGATAGTCACTTCACGACATATTGGAGCCCCGTGCGAGGAATCTAAGATAAAACTAGGCTTTACTGTTGAATTCAGTCTATAGGAATTGTGTAGCAAGATACGTTATACACCAATAGGGCTGTAGGCAGGAGATGGCATGTGTATGGTTCCTTTTCATCCAGATACTAGTAGGGACAGATTGACTCCGGTGTTGTATATCTGACGAAAAGTCAGTGTGTAGGGGATTTAATGAATGCTACGAGCTAGGAAGTGTGGGCCAGCCGATGTATTCTGAGGAATAGACTAGTTGGGCCAAACGTAGTACTATTTCTGTCTCTCGCGTTTCAGGAGTGAGTAGATTCGGTCATTAATTTATTTCTTGAGCGAGGACAAATGGGCCAGCCAATTTTGTCAATTTTAGTAGATATAGTCGTTTGACCGAAACTGACTTATTATCTCTCCATCAGTAGTGTGAGTAGACCAACGGCAGGTATTTTCTTTTATGTTACCGCGTGTTCCGGTACAACAGTGCTAGTGAAGGAAATGCCAAAAAAGGTTGAACGTGAGACATCATTAGTAAACCCATTCCCTGTTAAAGTGGACCCTATTCCGGTACAATTAGGTCTAGCTTGCACTAGATGCTAAGCTAACAAAGGAAGAGTAGCCATTTTCCTTTGTTTACGGTGAAATCCCTCTCCGTGCGGGAATCCCGTTTGATCCCTTTCTGGGATCAGTGACCTTTGGGCGACAGAAGTTCCGCCTTTTGGGGACTCCCGTTTTCGATCAGTGACCCCTGGTGGTAATTAATCCCCAATATTATTATTATTATTTTTAAATGCATTCCATTGAGGCCCAACGTTGTCTCACATTTGGAACAAGTGGTTACTCTTCTGATATCCAGCCAATCACAACTGATTAAATATCGGTGTCTCATTCAATTTAACAAAGTTGTTAAAATGGCCAAACTTACCTTTTCAGGTTAATCATTTGGATAATATCCAAATCAATTTGTTCTAACCAATGAGACATTTTTCCACATTGACCTAGATACAGCGCTTTCAGGTTAATTTAAGTTTAATTCCCAAATAACCTATACAGGTTTGATTCATCATTAAAATTGATGAATCAATTCAAGTTGCTTTTGCAAGCTCATTGGAGCCAATTCCCACATTACTGACCTAGTATTGTTGGAAGTCCCACCTTTGCTGGAATCCTGTGTGGTTTCAGCTTTCAGGGAGAAGTGACCCCTGGTGGTGACATATCAACAGTAATTATGGGGGGGGGGGATTAATGTAAAACCACTTGTCTTCTCACACCTATTACAATGGGGTAAACTGTATGATATCCAATCAATCTCAACTGACTGGATATCATGTTTCATTCCATTTAAAATGGCCAAACTTACCTTTTCAGTTTGATCAGTTGGATAATATCCAAACTGATTTGTTCCAACCAATGAAACATTTTAAACTTTTCCACACTAACCTCGATGCAACACTTTCAAGTTAATTAATGTTGAATTCCCAAATAGCCTACACATTATTATGATTATTAGTTATCGGATGGGGTGCCCCGCTAATAAGTGAACCCTCACCCACGGAAAGATTGATCGCTGACTTCTGCAGCGACGCAAATCCTAACTATGTCGAAGGGCTGAAAATGTTAGATTAGGATGACATAAGCAAAAAAAACTGCAGAAATTGTGATAGACCATCAGGCACAGGCCTTGTGAAGGTTCTCTCCAGTTTATCCCTAAAATATGCCCACCAGCAGAGATGGACAGTGCTCCAATACCTCAGTGCCCAGCAGAGACACAAGCAGGAATCTGT
Organism: Oncorhynchus masou masou; assembly: GCF_036934945.1. Taxonomy (NCBI): domain Eukaryota; kingdom Metazoa; phylum Chordata; class Actinopteri; order Salmoniformes; family Salmonidae; genus Oncorhynchus; species Oncorhynchus masou. The sequence continues at coordinate 47,782,823 of NC_088214.1, forward strand.
GGAGATGAAGGGACAGGTGGAGAGAACCAGGAAGTTATCGATTAAAGCCGACAAAGACGATACTGTTGGCCGAGGAACTGCATTTGAGAACAGAACAATTGAAAGATCTGGCAAGCACCTACGATTAAGAAGTTGCACAAACTCTTGAACAAATCCATATTCTACAGGAACAACTTGTTTTAGCCAAAACTAGATACGAGTCCACGCAAAGCTAGATGTATCTAACGAGCTAGCTAGAAACCCGCGGTGAGCATCTTGATGCCCTGCAAACAGTTGTGAATGAAACCACTCAAAGCAATAATGTTCTATTCCAAAAGCTGCAGACCAAAGACGATTAGTTAATGAACACAATGACCAAGTTGGAGGACAAAACAGCAGAACTCATTGAAGTCGATGATTTAATGAAGGATGAGAAAGACCAGGTGACAACGTTGGGAAAAGTTACCTCTAAACAAGCGGAGGACATCTCATCATTGAATCTCCCGCTCCAATCTCGAGACCTCTCCCTGCAAACCATAACAGATAAGTATGAGGCCGAACAGAGCAAGTGCGACACTCAAGTGTCTAATATAAATACCCTAAGCTCCCAGGTGGACTTTGCGATGCAGCAGGACAACACCCTAAGGTACCTTCTGGAGCAGTGGTTCCCAAACTTTTTATAGTCCCATACCCCTTCAAACCATCAACCTCCAGCTGCGTACCCCCTCCAGCACCAGGGTCAGAGCTCTCAAATGTTGTTTTTGCCACCATTGTAAGCCTGCCACACACACCCACTATACGATACATTTATTAAACATAAGAATGAGTGTGAGTTTTTGTCACAACCCGGCTCGTGGGAAGTGACAAAGAGCTCTTATAGGACCAGGGCACAAATAATAATAGAGAAATAATCAATCATTTGAAATTCAATAATCAATAGTTTTGCTCTTTATTTAGCCATCTTACAACTTTATTTGTTCATCAAAAATGTGGAATAACTCACCACAGGTTAATGAGAAGGGTATGCTTGAAAGGATGCACATAACTCTACAATGTTGGGTTGTATTGGAGAGAGTCTCAGTCTTAAATCATTTTCCACACCCAGTCTGGGCCTGTATTTATCTAGACACTGATGTCACCCCACTCCCCGTGTGACATAGCTCCGCCATTGCCTTCAAACTACTTCGAAGAGAACGTGTGTCTTGGCATGCTGATGGCATTTGTGGATGGCTGTTCTTACCGTCAATGATCACAGAGGCAGGGTCTGCTGTAACGCGTATCCATGTATCACCACAGGAAATGTCTTTGCACGAACATAATGTGTTGCTAACGCATTCAATCCTGAATGGTGACCTGGTATCAATGCAACACCAAGATGAGTTCCTCGCGACTTTGATAGCTTTCTTGTCTGATCCAGTGTACGAACTGGCCTTGGCAGGCTCACACGACTTGCGTTCGCTGTACGCAACTAAAAAGCACCTCACACTTGTAGGGGGGATAATGATAGCTCATGCCCACGACGAGCCATGTGGAGGCCATAGGGGGGTCAAGGCTACATGTAAAACATTGTGACAGGTGGCCCACTGGCCTCACATGGAACAAGATGAGGCACAATACGTGAGGGGGTGTCTAGTTTGCTGTCAGTTTCAACCCTCCAACGACCTCACAGAGTGCCCTTGCAGAGCAAGGGTGTGTCCTACCCCTGGAGCTCGATCCAGATCAACTGGGTCGGCCCAGTTGCCAGGTCGGCAAGAGGCAACAAGTATCTCCTCACAGTGACTTGCTCATTCACAAAGAGGGTGGAGTGCCTGCCCGCAACCAATGACACAGCGGAAACCACAACAGTACTTTTGCTCAACCACGTTTTCAGTCTATTCGGCCTGCCAGGAGAAACCGTGGACAGTGACAGAGGAATTAATTTTTCGGCAGCTGTAATGACCAAACTGTGGCGGCTCCTGGGAGTCAAAGCTAAACTCCACATCGTGTACCATTGATTTGATACAATATAGCATTTCAATAGTTCAAGACAAGACAGATAGAAAGGGAGGCAGACAGGCTAAGTAGAGAGATAAATGTGATTGAATGAACCAGAATTTTCATCAGTATATTTTCTACTGTTTTTATTTGTCGGCTTTATGTATTTTTAGTAACAGTAGTTGACAATGGCCAAAGGTTGCATTGGCCATCTTTGAGTTCCATGCGCTCATTTAGGCTATGTAGCCATGGTCGGAGACATGCCTCATGCCTCATGATGAAGTAAAACATTCAGGTTTCAAACAATTAACAGTTTTCAAAAGGAATAATGCCTCCAGCTCACATTGTAAAGTGATGGTGACGCGCTGATAGCCCGCCTGCAGTTTGTTTTTACTACCGTTCAATTTGGGCGGCATCAATTTAATCTATCTGCTTTTCGTTTTTTTTGCAGCAAAAAACAGCCAATTACTGGCTTATGGAAACCCTGGTAGTTAACTAGTCTAGCTAGCTAGCTAAGTTAGCTAAACAACTACAGGTAGCATATGTATGACTAAAAATAGAAGAGGTTTTACAGTCAGAGATTTATTGTATCCCTATTGTAAAACCTTTTCTCTTTTCAGTTGTAGATATGGCTACTAAACAGCAAGCTACAAAGTTACAACCAGCCACCTAAAGCTAGGTTAATCAGCAAACCGTTAGCACATGACTGGTGAGAAGTTATCAGGGGAAGTATGAAGCGAGTGAACAAAGACAGCTTTGCTCTATCCAATCACAGGGGTACAGCCCGCCCTTCTCTTCTCTCTACAGACAGGCAAACTAGCCAGTTGAGTTATTTAGAGCATGGAGCATGATCCTGAGAAGGAAGATGAAGCTCGTGGTCATTAGAAATATTATCTATGTCATTCCAGGTCATCCAGGGAAGCATTCTGGATCTTAACGCTAACTGTTCGGTCAGAAATCACGGGAATTTGTCGAGCTATGAAAATATTGTCTCCCTCCTATGAAAATATTGTCTCCCTCCGGAGGCACGTGTTGCTAGGCAACAGTTGCCTTGGTAACCCTGCTCCTTCCATTGCTAAAGCCAGTGAGAGAAACATGCAAAAAGTTTTTTTCTAGAAAACTAAATAAGCACTGCACTTGCTAGATTCATGTTAGATAATAGATAAAGCAAGGAAAGTGAACTTCAAAACTTAATTTAGTTTTATTGGAATGTGCAGCTGTTGTTGGTTAGTAATAAATCTAGTACTAAACAGCTCTATCTATTGATTGTTAGCAGCTAACAGTTGTGTGGTTGAGGTCAGTAGTTGTGGTCAGTAGTGGTCAGTGGTTGTGGTGAGTTGCTGCGATGTTGTGTTTCAGTAGTTGGTGGTCAGTAGTTGTGTAGTCAGTAGTTGTGTGGTTGTAGCCAGTTGTTGTAGTCAGTAGTGGTCAGTGGTTTTGGTAAGTAGGTATGTGGTTTAGTATTTGTGGCCAGTAGTTGTAGTCAGTAGTGGTCAGTAGTTGTGTGGTTGTGGTCAGTAGGTTATGTCAGTTCGCATTGCTGTAGACATCAGATAAGGCAGCTAGTATTTCTGGAAAGCAAAGACGCTGCACAATACAACGTGAACACGTGTGGGACAAGCGAGGTTACTCTGCCTCCAGAGCGTTTTCATGGTTTTCTACAGTAGCAACAGCGACTCAGCGGGAGGATACAGACCGGACCAGGAGAGAGGGAGATCTATGTTACCCGGAGCGACAGGACGACCTACGTCGACCAATAGCAGGGCCTGTTGGCACTGTGGTTGCACATTGCGCATGAAAAAACACTGTCCTTACATGGAAAAGGACAGCGCAGCATGGGCTTCAACTACATACACAGCTGACCAGTCCACAGCCAGGATTACTTCAAGTGTTGTGGGGAGTGGGGTTTACCTGGAGTTCAAAATGGCTGACTTCGAGTGTGAGGTCATGGTGGACTCGGGGGCCCAGGTTTCAATGGTAAACAAACAGGTATGGAGAACTTCTACTGGAGGTAAGAGTGGTACACTGCAACCATAACACAGCACAATTAAAGTAACAAACGGACAGTATCTGTCAGTCCTGGGGAGCTGGTCCATGAACATGACAGTTTGAATCAGACCTGGGATTTTGTAGTCACTAGCGATGCAGACCAGTGTGCACTGATAGGGACAGACCTCCTGGTAAAATACAGGGCTGTACCTGATTTGACAAAGAAAACATGTTGTGTTTTGTGGAAGCAGATTCCGCTGATTTTCAGGGGAGCGCCAGGGGGAAGGTGTAAAGTGATGATGATGAATGACACGGTAATCCCTTCCAGAAGTTAAATGTTTATAACTGGTAAAGTTGAAGGGACAGTAAACAATTACAAAACGGAGGGTCTTCTTGAGCCCTGTGTTAAAGTCACTGATACAAGTAACCTGTTGGTAGCATGTAGCGTTTGCAGCTCAGTTAAGGAGAAACTGCCCGTGCTTGTGATGAATCCGGATTCACAGTTACTGAGGGAGGGCACTGAACTGGGGCTTTCTCTATCTGGGAGAACTGTCGTGAAGATTATATTGTTGCTAACCTACAGGATTCTAACCAGCCGACATATTTTCCCACCACAGCAAAGTGGGACGTAGAACAGTGAATGTAAGAGCTGGGCATAGATTGCAGCCAGCGAACTGAGGTGCAGCTGAGAGTTGTAAAGGAAATGGTGGGAAGGTATGTGGGAGTGTTTCGATTTTGACTTGGGCTGCACAAAACTAGTCCAGCATAGGATTGACACAGGGGACACCAGGCCTATCAAACAAGCGTTGAGGTAGGTGCATGTTCATCTGGAAGCCCAGTTTGACAAGCATTTGCAGGACATGGTAGATAGGGGAATAGTTAACCCATTCAGCAGTCCATGGGCAGCACCAGTGGTGTAGTAAGGAAGGACTGCTCAATCAGGTTCTGTGTGGATTACAGAAGGTTAACCGAGAACAGATCTTTAACAGATGCTTATCCACTTCCTAGTCTCTTCCTCTTATTGGTGTCCTTTAGTAGTGGTTTCCTTGCAGCAAATCGACCATGAAGGCCTGATTCACCCAGTCTCCTATGAACAGTTGACATTGATATGTGTCTGTTACTTCAACTCTGTGAAGCATTTGTTTGGGCTGCAATTTCTGAGGCTAGTAACTCTGATTCACTTCTTCTCTGCAGCAGAGGTAACTCTGGGTCTTTTTTTCCCATGGCAGACCTCATGAGAGCCAGTTTCATGATGGTTTTTCATGATGGTTTTCATGATGGTTTTCATGATGGTTTTTGCGACTGACTTGAAGAAACTTTCAAAGCTCTTGAGGCGGTAGCACTTTCCTGTAGGTTCATGCTCTACAACATCCGCAGAGTACGACCCTGCCTCACACAGGAAGCGGCGCAGGTCCTAATCCAGGCACTTGTCATCTCCCGTCTGGATTACTGCAACTCGCTGTTGGCTGGGCTCCCTGCCTGTGCCATTAAACCCCTACAACTCATCCAGAACGCCGCAGCCCGTCTGGTGTTCAACCTTCCCAAGTTCTCTCACGTCACCCCGCTCCTCCGCTCTCTCCACTGGCTTCCAGTTGAAGCTCGCATCCGCTACAAGACCATGGTGCTTGCCTACGGAGCTGTGAGGGGAACGGCACCGCAGTACCTCCAGGCTCTGATCAGGCCCTACACCCAAACAAGGGCACTGCGTTCATCCACCTCTGGCCTGCTCGCCTCCCTACCACTGAGGAAGTACAGTTCCCGCTCAGCCCAGTCAAAACTCTTCGCTGCTCTGGCCCCCCAATGGTGGAACAAACTCCCTCACGACGCCAGGACAGCGGAGTCAATCACCACCTTCCGGAGACACCTGAAACCCCACCTCTTTAAGGAATACCTAGGATAGGATAAAGTAATCCTTCTCACCCCCACCCCCTTAAATGATTTAGATGCACTATTGTAAAGTGGCTGTTCCACTGGATGTCATAAGGTGAATTCACCAATTTGTAAGTCGCTCTGGATAAGAGCGTCTGCCAAATGACTTAAATGTAAATGTAATGTAAATGTACATTTTTCAGATTAACCTGCTCCAGAGCACTCAGGACCTCAGACTGGGGCAAAGGTTCACCTTCCAACAGGACAATGACCATAAGCACACAGCCAAGGCGACACCGGAATGGCTTTGGGACAAGTTTCTGAATGTCATTGAGTAGCCCAGCCAGAGCCCAGACTTGAAACTGATCGAACATCTCTGGAGAGACCTGAAAATAGCTGGGCGGCAACACTCCCCATCCAACCTGACAGAGCTTGAGAGATTCTGCAGAGGAGATTGGGAGAAACTCCCCAAATACACATGTACCAAGCTTGTAGCGTCATACTCAAGAAGACTTGGACTGTAATCGCTGCCAAAGTGTTTTCACAAAGTACTGATTATTGGGTGTGGATACTTATGTAAATGTCTTATTTCAGTTTTTTATTTATTTTTATAAATGTACAAAAAATGCTAAATAACTGTTTTTGTTTTGTTATTATGTTGTTGTATGTAGATTGATGGGGGGGAAACAATTTAATCAATTTTATAAGAAGAATGTAACGTAACAAAATGTGGAAAAAGTCTGAATACTTTCCGAATGCACTGTATAAGTACCATTGACTTGCATTGGATTTGTGCCACAAATGCTAAAAAGTTACCATTTGAAACGGTGGACCACAAAACCAACGCATGGGTTTTGTTGTCATACCTTGTCCATAGATTGCTCACGCGGCCAAAAGGTCGCTGGTTTGAATCCCCCAAGCCAACTCGGTGAAAAATCTGTAGATGCGCCCTTGAGCAACGCACATTACCCTAATTGCTCCTGTAATTCGATCTGGATAAGAGCGTCTGCTCAATGACAAACATTTAAAAAATACAATAAAATAAAACATTTCACCTGGAACAGCACCATCTAGTGGTCAATACCTGATCATATTAGAATGTAGGATGGGACATAAGCCTAACAACTTCCATGACTAATTTCACTTAGCGGGTTTAAAACCATCACAAAATTCACTAGGTATACAATGCATAGGATGAAGAAACAATACTCTGAGCCGCAGCTCCATACTGCTTGTCAGACATAGAGAATTGATACTATCAACTTGTTGTTGGGGATTGGCATGGAGTATGGAGGTTCTGTGGGTGGTTTTTGACCATTTCTTTGGATTCTTCATGTCTAACTCTTTGCTTGAATCAGAATCAATCACTGTTAGAATCGTCTAACTCATTGTTAACTTCCAAATCAGATGTTTGGTACCATATAGCTCACCAATTTACACGGATGGTCCCGGGAGTGTGACTGTTTGAATGCCTGCTGTTTGTTGCTGTTTCCATCTGTGACCATCTGTGACCTGCCCTGTCTAGAACTGCGTGGACTAACAGCAATGCCTGTTAGTCCACGAACAAGACCAAAGCCGGTGGGAGTATCATTGAGGATAGTGGTGTCTCTCTATCAGAGGTAAACAATATTTTAAATGAACAAAAATAGTTCCACAAGCAGTTGTTACAACGACAAGAAAATAGTTTCAAGTCAGATACTGGTGGAGTCCACTAATAAAATAATGGACAATCTGACCAGAGAACATGAAGAAAACAGTAAGATGACCGCAATATGTAAGTCATTGCCATGATGGCAATGACAGAGAAATCAGTTTATCTCAAGGGACAATCAAGGTGGAACAACATTGTTGTGGACAGAATTGCAGAATCTCCACGAGTCCTGGACCGATTCTGAGGACAAAGTAGGGGAAAATATCACTGAGAAACTGAAGATGGACCACAGGAAGATTGAGATCGAGCAAACCCACAGGACTGGAAAACCTACCACCAGCCCAGGTGACAGGCCCAGGTCGATAGTGGTCAAGTTCCTGAGGTTCAAGGACAAGGTAGCTGTTCTGGAAAGGGCCAAGGACTTGAGAGGAACGTACATCTTTCTCAACGTGAGCCAGAGGATGAAAGAACTTATCCCAGCCATGAAAGCTGCCAGAGTGCATAGGGACATTGCTAACATCTGTTTTAACAGGCTCATTATCCACCCTCCCTACCAAAAGTGTGGAAGGGATATCAATCAATCAATAAAAATGGATTTATGGATCCCTTTTTTACATCAGCAGATATCACAAAGTGCTTATACAGAACTCTTAAACCCCCAACAGCAAGCAATGTAGATGTAGAAGCACTGCGGCTGGGAAAACTCCCTAGAAAGGCAGGAACTGAGGAAAAAACCTAGAGAGGAATGAGGCTCTGAGGGGTAGTCAGTCCTGTTCTGACTGTGCCCGGTGGAGATTATAAGAGTACATGGCCATGAAGGCCAGATCGTTCTTCAAGATGTTCAACCATTCATAGATGATCAGTGGGTTCAAATAATTATCACAGTGGTTGAAGAGGGTGCAATAGGTTATCACTTCAGGTGTAAATGTCAGTTGGCTTTTCATAACTGAGCATCCAGAGGTCGAGACAGGTCCGGTACAAGGTAACTCGTCCAGTGAACAGTTCAGTGCTCAGGTCCTCCGGGAGGGGAGAGAAAGAGAGAGATGGGAGAATTAGAGGGAGGATACTAAAGTTCACACAGGACACCAGATATGACAGACTGACCCTAGCCACCCCGGCACATAGATTATTGCAGCATAAATACTGGAGGCTGAGACAGGGGAGTCGAGGGACACTTTCGCCCTGTCCGACGATACCCCCGGCAGGGCCAACCAGGCAGGATATAACCCCACCAATTTGCCAAAGCACAGCCCCCCTATGAGAGCAAAGCCTGTGTGTTCGTAGCTTTAAACCTGCAGCACACACACTTACACACATCAACTGATTGCTGGACTGCTGAATGTATCTCAGACTGGGCAAATAAAAAGAAAAGATTAAGATGGGCAAAAGAACGCAGACACTGGACAGAGCAACTCTACCTAGAAGGCCAGCATACCGGAGTCCCCACTTCACTGCTGGCATTGAGACTCGTGGTTTGTGGGTACTATTTAATGAAGCTGCCAGTTGAGGACTTGTGAGGCATCTGTTTCTCAAACTAGACACTCTAATGTACTTGTCCTCTTGCTCAATTGTGCACCTGGGCCTCCCACTCCTCTTTCTATTCTGGTTAGAGCTAGTTTGCGCTGTTCTGTGAAGGGAGTAGTACACAGCTTTGTACAGTTTCTTTGCAATTTCTCTCATGAAATAGCCTTCATTTCTCAGAACAAGAATAGATTGACGAGTTTCAGAGTAAAGTCTTTGTTTCTGGCCATTTTGAGTCTGTAATTGAACCCACAAATGCTGATGCTCCAGAGACTCAACTAGTCTAAAGAAGGCCAATTTCATTGCTTCTTAGTCAGAACAACAGTTTTCAGCTGTGCTAACATAATTGCAAAAGGGTTTTCTAATGATCAATTAGCCCTTGGATTAGCTAACACAAAGTGCCATTGGAACACAGGAGTGGTGGTTGCTGATAATGGGCCTCTGTACGCCTAAGTAGATATTCCATTAAAAATCAGCCATTTCCAGCTACAATAGTAATTTACAACATTAACAATGTCTACACTGTATTTCTGATCAATTTGATGTTATTTTAATGGACAAAAAATTGGCTTTTCAGTCAAAAACAAGGACATTTCTAAGTGACCCCGTCCATTATCATGTCTACAAAGTTTCTATTGGTTTTTAGTCATTTTAATGTAGATTGAAGAACCCTGGAGTCTATACAAATATTCAATGCTATTAATGTCTTGTTAGTCTTACCTTTTTACCGGTAACACTTCCTTTAAAGGGGTCCTACGTATCGTAGTTAATTATAATAACACATAGTTACACTGCAATAAGGACACGGGGACATTCAGCTTTGGCACAGGATGGACAGTATTCCAATAATGTGTCGTTAAGCCATCAAGCAATCCATTTATCAACTGACAATCACTGGGCGCATGCCGACTATATGAAATACCCATGAACAATGGTAGCCAATAGGATTACAGGGAACATGCCAACACGCGCGCACGCACTCACACACGCACGCACGCACGCACGCACGCACACACACACACACACACACACACACACACACACACACAATCACTGCAGTAGGCTAGAATTAATTAATTCAGAACAAATATAGATGTAGCAATCGCAGATTGCACGTTTAATAGTCTCTTCAATCTGTAAATGCTTGTTGCCATGATTGTTGCATGATTGTTGCAAGTTTCCACTAAATTCACCAATTTGGTGTTGAGTTTACTCTCAGCTGCATCTGATTCAGTAATAACTGTCACAAGGTTGTAATCTCTTGTGGATGCGCTGCGATTTCAAAGGTTGGGAGGCTCAGTAGGCTCTAATTACATACCCGACACGTGAATGCACACGCTTCGAAATCTCAACTCAGTGTTGTTGCTCGCACCCCCAAAAAGGGTACCATCTGGGTTAACTTGGTTGAGTTTCTAATAACAGATCACTGAACAAAAATATAAACGCAACATTCAACCATTTCAACGATATTACTGACTTACAGTTCATATAAGGAAATCAGTCATTAGGCCCTAATCTATGGATTTCACATGACTGATAATACAAATATGCATCTGTTGGTCACAGATATCTTTATAAAAATGGTAGGGGTGAGGATCAGAAAACCAGTCAGTATCTGGTGTGACCACCATTTGCCTCATGTAGCGCAACACATCTCCTTCGTATAGAGTTGATCAGGCTGTTGATTGTGGCCTGTGGAATGTTGTCCCACTCCTCCTCAATGGTTGTGTGAAGTAGCTGGGTATTGCGCGAACTGGAACATGCTGTCGTACACGTTGATCCAGAGCATCTCAAACATGGTCAATGGATGACTAGTCTGGTGAGTATGCAGGCCATACTCACTGGAACATTTTCAGCTTCCAGGAATTGTGTATAGATCCTTGCGACATGGGGCCATGCATTTTCATGCTGAATCATGAGTTGATGGTGGTGGATAAATGACATGACAATGGGCCTCAGGATCTTGTCCCGGTATCTCTGTGCATTCAAATGGCATCGATAAAATGCAATTGTGTTCATTGTCCTTAGCCTATGCTTGCCCATACCATAACCCCACGTCCATCATGGGGCACTCTGTTCACAACGTTGACATCAGCCAACTGCTCACCCACACGACACCATACACGTGGAGGTGGCTTATGGTAGAGAAATTAACATTAAATTCTGTCAACAGCTCTGGTGGACATTCCTGCAGTTAGAATGCCAGTTGCACGCTCCATCAAAACTTCAGACATCTGTGGCATTGTATTGTGTGACAAAACTGCACATTTTAGTGAAGCCTTTTATTGTCTCTCATGCTGTTAAATCAGCTTCTTGATATGCCACACCTGTCAGGTGGATGGATTATCTTGGCAAAGGAGAAATGCTCACTAACAGGAATGTAAACAACTTTGTGAAAAAGATTTGAGAGACATACACTTTGTGCGTATGGAAAATTAATTTCAACTAATGAAACATTGGACAAACACTTTACATGTTGCATTTATATTTTTGTTCAGTGTAGTTACCTATGAGCAATTTCTATAAAATTACATGTAGTAAAAACATTTAGTAAAAAAACAACAGAAATATTACATTTACATAAAATTCAGACCCTTTACTTAGTACTTTGTTGAAGCACCTTTGGCAACGATTGAAGCTTTGAGTCTTGGGTATGACGCTACAAGCTTGGCACACCTGTATTTGGGGAGTTTCTCCCTTTCTTCTCTGCAGATCCTCTCAAGCTCTGTCAGGTTGGATGGGGAGCATCGCTACACAGCTATTTTCAGGTCTCTCCAGAGATGTTCCATCCGGTTCAAGCCCGGGCTCTGGCCACTCATGGACATTCATAGACTCCTGCGTTGTCTTGGCTGTGAACCTTCGCCCCAGTCTGAGCTCCTGAGTGCTCTGGAGCAGGTTTTCATCAAGGATCTCTCTGTACTTTGCTCCGTTCATCTTTCCCGCAATCCTGACCACTGTCCCAGTCCCTGCCGCTGAAAAACATTTAACTCACCTTTCCCCCGATTGCTCAGTTTTGCCGGCGGCCAGCTCTAGGAAGAGTCTTGGTGGTTCTAAACTTCTTCCATTTAAGAATGATGGAGGCGTTCTTGGGGACCTTCAATGCTGTAGATATTTTTTGGTACCCTTCCCCAGATCTGTGCCTCAACGCAATCCTGTCTCGGATCTCTACGGGAACAATTCCCTTGACCTCATGGCTTGGTTTTTGCTCTGACATGCACTGTCAACTGTGGGTCTTTATATAGACAGGTGTGTGCCTTTCCAAATCATGTCCAATAAATATAATTTACCACAGATGGGCGATCAATGGAAACAGAATGCACCTGAGCTCAATTTAGAGTCTCACAGCAATTCTTATGTAAATAATTTTTAAAAATGTAAATTATATAAATTTGCCAAAATTTCTAAACCTGTTTTCATTTTGTCATTATAGGGTGTGTAGATCGATGAGGAAAAAAACTATTCAATCCATTTTAGAAAAAGGGTATAACGTAACAAAATGTGGAAAAGGGGAAGTGGTCTGAATACATTTGAATGCATTGTTGGCCTGCTCAATAACATCAAAAACTATGATTCTAGTGGTGACTATTAGCTATTTTAGAAACATGGGATTGTCGTTTTCTTCCCTTTTTAACATTTCAAGTAACAATGGAAATCGACAACTCTTTCCTTGACTCTGTCTTCATCCGTTTCTTTCTTGTAAGCATTTTCCCATCCTGGAATCTAACACCTTCACTGCAAAAAGTCAGCTCTCAAAAACAAACAAAAAAAGCAATAAAATGAGGGACATATTACTTCAAATAAGCTAAATTATTAACAGAACAGCAAAATTTTACTTGACAAAATGTTTTAAACTAGTAAAAATATCTAGTCTCAAAGAACATACAGCAAATCTGAAACCTAGTGCGTTCAGACTAAAGACAAGTAATTTGTCTGGATACAAAGAAAAGATTTAAGAATTATCTTCTCAATATGTAGGAAAATGTGCTTAAATTTAGAATCCAATGCTATTGCAATCGTCTTGAAATAAGGCAAAAAATAGCATATTGTGCTGAAATGAAGTAATCCTGACTAAGATAAATGTACTTGTACTACTACTAGAAATGAGATTGGCTTGCTTAAAGAAAGAATGAATCTCATTTCTTTTCACTTCTTTATTGAGGACTCAGTATATCCAGAGGCTGTATATGGGCAGAACGAAGGATGCAAAAACAACAAAGTCCATTGGTGGTCAGGGTAAAAATGTAAGACCAATGGGAAGATAACAAACATAACAGTGCTTTAAACCTTCTTATAATAAACAAACATCCTGCCTATTTATTAAAGGTTATCGGATCATGTCTGTGCTTATATTAGCAGCTGAAAAACACATTTAACCACATGGTAAATAGTTAAGTAATTAGCAACTAAATCATAGTTTATAGACGCAAAGTGTCAGGTTGACATAGGTTATGAGACATTAGCATACTGTCTTCCCTTTCCAGTTAATGCAGGAATGATTTACCAAGCTAGCTAATGTTAGCTAACAAAATTAGACTACCAGTATATCATTAACGTTGACGTCAATTACTTTAAACCAAAAGCTAATGAAACTAACGTTAACGCTAAATTGCCTCCCATATTGAAAATCGTAGTTCATCTTTGCTTGCCTAGCTAAGATTGTAGACGATAACTGACACCGTGGATAATTTAGCTTTGCCGTCTCTGGCCCCCTTTCTATTCATTTTCTATTGTCAATAGAAAGGTCGCCAAAGACGGCGAAGCTATATTATCCATGGTGTCAGTCATCATCAGTCATTAGGGCACATTTACACCTCATTAACACTATTTCAATCTAACCAAAGATCAAGTGTTTTCAACGAATGGCCGTTCGTGCAGTTATTAACTGCTAACAGTCAACGTTACCTAGTTCAAATTAGCATGCTAACTTGGTTTGCCAACTTTCCAATTCATATGAACGTTAGCTAACGTTAGCTTACTAAGAAGAAAGGTAGACGGGGATAAACAAATGAATGTTACCTTTCAATACTGTGGTTGATATATGATCCATGCCTGGATATGGGTCATCCAGTCCATCTTCATTCATTGTGTTGTTAGATGACTCAAAGACTTGGACCGTCTATGACTTTTTAGTTATATGTAGCTAGATAATGTGATAAACATAAATCCGTTAAGCAATATCACAGGGAGTGCTGAATATCAGCACGACTGTGATTCGGTTGTAGGGAGGAGGCCGCAGGCCGAAGATAATAATATTCAGTATAACAGCACGAACTCGAGTGTGATGTTGCTTTTATACAAAACTTCTACAAGCGCGATTTATTAGTTGACAGTAATAAGCGACAACAGATTATGATTTGTTTATTTATTTGGCTCCGCCAACACACATAACGTAAACTCACCCCATTCCGTACAAATGTGCGCAACTGCAACATTCAAACGAGGCTGCAAAGAAAACTAATGGGACTGTGTTGACGTCAACATCGGGGGTGTGAACTAGGTTTCTATTCAAGCGTTGATCGACATGGTAATGGCTCTATAGTATTTGAGAAAAGTTGAAAAAACGGACCCTATGTTACATCTAGATGTGTCATGCCATAACGTACAGCATAAAGCAACTATTTCTGTCTCACAATCTCTCTCCACCAGGTGTAGCACTTCTATCATCCTTTAAAAACAATAAATGGACAGTGACGGGGATAAGGGGGGGATACATAGTCATTTTTTTGTCTTCATTGCTGTTAAGAGAATTCTGTTCTCCTGTTCAACCAATTCAATTATATTACTCTCAGTCTGTTATATCAGGATTTGTAAGATACTGATAGAAATTAAAACAGACAGAGGCCCAGTCTACCAAAGTTAAATGTTTATTGACGGAACGTCCTGACGTGCTCAGTACAAAGACCTTCAATTTATAGTGACACACATACTTCCACACAAACCATCAAATCCTGCCCTCCCCTAAGATAGGGAGAGACCTGAGACTGGGAAGTTCTCAGTGTCCCAGCCAAGGTCGGTCCCGAATCTGGCTCAGACAGACAGTCTGTTATCCAAATACTAGACACATTGTTCCCAAAACGTTGATTCGGACTAAGAACTACACTCCAGGATATATTATTATTCCACTGACTAAAACCACACACAGTATTATTGTCACGCCCTGGTCAGTATATATTGTGTTTGTCTGCATTTAGTTGGTCAGGCCAGGGTGTGACATGGGTTTATTGTGGTGTGTTTTGTCTTGGGGTTTTTGTTAGGTACTGGGTTTGTGGCTTAGTGGGGGTATCTAGCAAAGTCTATGGCTGTCTGGAGTGGTTCTCAATCAGAGGCAGGTGTTTATCGTTGTCTCTGATTGGGAACCATATTTAGGCAGCCATATTCTTTGAGTGTTTCGTGGGTGATTGTTCTTGTCTCTGTGTTTGTTGTTCACCAGATAGGCTGTATAGGTTTCCACGTTCCGTTTGTCGTTTTGTATTGTTAGTTATTTCATGTCGAGTTCCCTTTCATTAAAGAACATGAATAACCACCACGCTGCATTTTGGTCCGCTTCTCCTTCGACAGACGAGAACCGTTACAATTATAATATAATAATCGAATGATTCTAACACTTACACACATGTATTATGATAATCTAATGATTCAAATTACACACATGTATTATGACAATCTAATGATTCAAATCAATTTCATACAATCACATGGTTTCAGACTTATGGTTTAAGGAGTGTAATATTCTAATCATTTAGTAAAACACATTTCCTTATCAATTGCATGCGATCATCATTCTCAAAGCCGCTGTTTACTTCTAAGATCACTTTAGCACCGCCTTAAAAACCTGATTCAAATTCGACACAACCTTCAAATAGGTATGTAATGACACATGACATAAACTCTTTATAGTGTTTTATTTACATTTTAGAGGCGATAAGGTGATAAGTTGGACAGATCGAGTGAAAAAAAGCAATTTTCCCTCATCTCTCCTTCTCACTATCACGCATTAGTTTCGCTTCCCCACCTGCCATTTTTAAAAAGACCCGACGGGGCTCATTGCCTGATTGAATTATGCAGAAACGGGCAGCGTTTAGGTCATGTAATTGATTCTGTTGGAAAGGAAATTGTGCTTTACAATGGTATTGACATTACAGTTGATCTAGAAGTATTACGTTTTTGGGACGCTAAAATAAGGGCAATTGTACAGACCAAGGCGATGTACGAGTTTATGTGAGTGTACATTAGTTCCCTAACTGGTCTGGGACTGGACTGTTGCCAAGCACCACATATCCATTTTCTACTTTGTGTAGGTCTCTACACGTTACCGTCCTCTCCTGACGACCATTCATAATTTAACTCAAATGTTATTTGTGGAAATATGTGCATTTTTGCGGTGCGAAGTTTGTTACAATTTAAGATAGATAAGGATCGTTAATGTAATTAACGGTTATTAGAGTGATACATGTTAAAGGTCCCAGTGCTGTTGTACTCTCCTCCAATCAAATGACTTGGTCGTATTATAAATACCTGTGAAAATCATTTTCAGTTCTTTCCGCCCTTTTCATCGAAAGCAGTGGGAACGTTTTACTTGTGTTTGCTTTTAGTAACGTTCAAGTTGCTTTAGTGGTGCGTCATCTGCTGCGTTTTTAGTACTTTTTAATTGATACTGTTATTGAGCCATATCAGTAGATTGCACAGTCGCAGCCCTGATTTCTGGTTGCTCTGTGGTATTGACGGATGCTCTGAGGAATATAGAGTGTACAATTCCTTCTATCATCATGTGAAGAGAAACCACCTTCAACACCTACTTGAAGGCACCCAACCAGGTAAACAGCCATCGGAGGAAAACCAAAGTCATACTGTCCATTAGGCTATTCGATAATTTTATGGCTAAAGCTGTGTTAATGTGAAAATAATCGATGATAAATTGGAACAAAACACTTAAATAGCTCTATTGGTGAAACTAAATACAATTTCAAATAATAATCTGTTTCTTTGATGTGTGGTACACAGGACACCATTCAACCTAATCAGCTTCTAGCCAACTCCAGCATCACTGATCAGCAACTCCATACACCTGACTCGGATGAAGGGCAAAGGGGCATTGACCAACATGGAGCTGTCACTGTGCAACAAGTAAGTTACTCGGTTGGTGGCAATCTACTGAAATTGACCATATTTTTTTTAAGTGCTTAGATTTACTAATAGCATAGTCAGTCTTCGCAACCACTTCTCCTGTCACAAACATTATACTTGTCATGAACTAGTAATGTCCAGCTGGCACAGGACGTACATCAATTGTACCGGAACTATGGCACACTTCGCACGGTGAGTACGAGGAGCTGGCACAGGACCTACTGGGCTGTGGAGGCGCACTGAAGACCTGGTGCGTAAAGCCGACACACATGGCACCGGACAAATGACATGCTCCTCAAGGCGATTGTGGAGAGCTGGCACAGGACTTACTGGGCTGTGGATGCGTACTGGAGACCTGGTGCACAGATTTCACCAGACTAATAGCACACTCCTCAGGACGAGTACGGGGAGCTGACTCAGGTGGCATTAAACTAATTACACGCTCCTTAGGGCAACTGTTGTGCATCTTCCACCAACTCAACAGCTCTCTCCGCTCTTTCTCCTCCAATGCCTCCATCCACTCTCTGACGGTCTCTGACTTTCTCCTTTCACTCTCCTCCAGTTGCTCCCTCTTCTCCCAGACTGGCTCTGGTTCACTCCTCAGCTCCGCTGACCACCCCATGTGCCCCACCCTATGTGCCCCACCCCAAAAGAATTCAGGCTGTCTTTTGGGCTTTCTCTGTGGCCGCGAACCCCGGCGTCGTCTTTGTCCTCCCCTTTTTCTCCTTGTGTCTCCCGCCAAAGAAGGCGATCCAGGATCTCTTCCCAAGTCCAGGATCCCTTCCCATCCAGAATCTCCTCCCAAGTCCATGTTACCCTCTCCTCCTGGGCACGCTGCTTGGTCCTGTTGTGGTGGGATATTCTGTCACGATCGTGTGTAGAGACGGACCAAGACGCAGCGGATGTTGAGTTCCACATAATTTATTATAAAGTGAAACTTAGCAAAACAAAACAATAAACAATAGAACAACGAACCGTGACTACAGAGGTGCTACGTGCACTAACTCAAAACAATATCCCATAAAACACAGGTGTAAATAATGCTACTTAAATATGATCCCCAATTAGAGACAACAATAGCCAGCTGCCTCTAATTGGGAATCATACCAAAAACCAACATAGAAAACTAAACTAGAACCCCACATAGAAATAATAAACTAGACTAACCCCGCAGTCACGCCCTGACCTACTCTACCATAGAAAATAAGGACTCTCTATGGTCAGGACGTGACACCCCTCCTCTCCCCTGTAACTATTCCCCAGGTTGTTGCTGTAAATGAGAATGTGTTCTCAGTCAATTTACCTGGTAAAATAACGCTTTAAAAAAAAGTTATTCTGGGTGTAGTGAAATGCTTGTGTACCTAGCTCCAACAGTGCAGTAGTATCTAACAAATCTAAAATAATGGAATTAATAAATATATAAATATTAAGATGAACAACGAACCGTGACTACAGAGGTGCTACGTGCACTAACCCAAAACAATATCCCATAAAACACAGGTGTAAATAATGCTACTTAAATATGATCCCCAATTAGAGACAACAATAGCCAGCTGCCTCTAATTGGGAATCATACCAAAAACCAACATAGAAAACTAAACTAGAACCCCACATAGAAAATATTCACTAGAAAACCCCCAGTCACGCCATGTCCTACTATACCATAGAAAAACAAAAGCTCTCTATGGTTCAGGGCGTGACAGTTGAATGGGATGGCCAATTTAGAGGACAAAACAAAACTTAACTCACACATACACACAATAAAACTAAATCCTATTTGGTGGTACATGTATAAGAAGACAGCATATAGTCATTACAAGCAGTGTAGTTCAGCCCAAAATAAATATTGAGTGGAGTACAGCACAGAGTAGCAGCAGATCATCAACCCAGTTATGAAGCTGGACTAGACCATTTATCCAGTATCGGCTGCCATATTTTGGAAAAACAATGGACTTCTATTGGAGGTATTGTATCGAATCTTTTCCGTATGTATTACATTCCCCAAATCCCGTAACCACATTTGAAAGATCATTTCCAAAATTGCAATATGGGCCTTTTGGCTAATAGAGTACAAAGAGAGACAGCATTCCCCTCCTGGTTATTCCCATCGACTGTACCAAACATTGCGATCAACGCCAGGACAGCGGAGTCAATCACCACCTTCCGGAGACACCTGAAACCCCACCTCTTCAAGGAATACCTAGGATAGGATAAGTAATCCTTCTCACCCCCCCCTTAAATGATTTAGATGCACTATTGTAAAGTGGCTGTTCCACTGTTCCATTGGATGTCAGAAGGTGAATTCACCAATTTGTAAGTCGCTCTGGATAAGAGCGTCTGCTAAATGACTTAAATGTAATGTAAATGTATAACTCTATCAATGGTTGTGTCTGGCATTCACTGAACTGTGATTTATATTCCTGAGTGCTTCTACCCAGTCCTCATCTGAGATTTCTGAACCAAGCCCTTTTAATAGTGTCTGTGGATATCAATTCTTAAATGGATAAATATCTCTATGTGGGCCTGTAGCACATCACACAGTCTAGAGACCGACCCTTTTGAAATGGGTTTGACAAGGATCAAGCTGTCTAATGTAGGACTATTTGGCTTCATGCCATACTGTGGGATATGTATCCTTAAGATATTCCTGATTTGGAGGTATCTGAATAAATGTGTTGTTGGCATGTTGAACCTTCCCTGTAATAGTTGAAATGAAGCTAACTGACCATCCATGTATAAGTTACCAATTGTTCTGAGCCCCTTCTCCCTCCACTGTGAAAACGCCACATCATCCAATGCAGGGTGGATGATTCAGGCAAATCGGGCTGTCAATGTAAACAGTGGGTATGTGAAGAAAATACCTCATCTGTTTCCAGATCCTAAGAGTATGACAAATGACCGGATTAGAGTCATAAGTGGCTTTTTTCACATATGCTGGACAAGTGCAGGGAGTGAGGAACGTTGACAGGAGGCCTGCTCAATCAAAAGCCATGAAGGCATATCATTCTGTCTCATTGCAGGTAAACTTTACCTCCTGATAGACACAATGTTCACATTAGCAGCCCAATAATACAGTTTGAAGTGAGGAAGGCCAAAGCCCTCTCTATCTTGTACTTGCATAAATGCTTTTTAGAAATTCTGGCTGCCTTGTTATCCCATAAAAATTGAATTAATATTGAATCCAGTTTCATAAAATAGCTTTGTGGTATGAAATTGGGTAGACATTGGAAGAGGTAAAGAAACCTGGGTAAGGACAACCATTTTAATAGCGTTTATACGACCAACCAAGGAGATAGGCAGAGTTTTCCAAAAATCTATATTTTGTTTAAGCTGATATATTTTCATGTTCCAATTCGCTTTCAATAGCTGATCAAGGTCTCTTGTCACTACAATGCCAAGGCTTGTGAACTTGTCCATCACTGTTCTAAACGGAGTAGAATGCAGAAATTGCATATCCACAGGCCGTGATATCGGCATCAATTCGCTTTTTTGCCAGTTTATCTTGTAGCCAGAGAAGGAGCCGAATGTATTTATCAAGTTAAGTAAGGGTGGAATAGAAGTTTTAGGTTTGGACAAAAACAAAAGAACATCGTCTGCATATAGGGAAATTCTGTACTGCGTGTCTTTTATTTGAACCGGAGCTATATTGGCACATGCATGAATGAGAGGAGCAAGGGGTTCCATGGCTGTAGCGAAAAGAGCAGGCAAAATAGAGCACCCAAACCCTGTCGGCAGCCCTTGAATAGGTGGAATGACGGGGACATTTCCTGATTGGTTACCACGGACGCCACTGGGTGTGCATAAATAATTCTTAACCAATTAATAAATTCCTTTCCAAACCCGAAATGGTTTGTGCAGGCTGAAATATGGTGCATTGGGATGCTATGTCCAGTGGTAAAGTCATCTTGTTGACAATGATTTGTGGTTCATCTGCATCACCCAGACAATAGTTGTAAATTGACCGAGCTACAACCCCATTCTAAATGTTTTTGAGACATACGGTAGGAAAAAGCTTTATAATCTACATAATGTGTTCCTGTGTAGGGCAATATGTACACCCACCCTCTTGCCAGGCACATCTCCTACCTCTCCCCTGTACAAAGTAATAATCTGCCCCCCCCCCTTGCGTCAAGGACAGACGCGGGTTTATCGCTATGTTTGTTGATATCCCTATTTCTGTCAATCTCTTCCCTAAGGTTCTGAGGTGGCAACTGTCAAAGTGGATTACTGTGAAGAAGGGCCATCCAGAATGAGCTCCTCCACCATGACGACAAGGCCGAGGGAGTGGAACAGAAGTGGGGAGGGTAGCGGCCACCAATCCGAGCTGAGGAACGGGAGCTCTGAGGACCTAGTTTAGGATATTTTGTATTTTCACACTGATGATATGTTTCCATTGATGAACTCTGAATGATGGCAGTGAGAAACATGGACTAACATTGCAATGCCGATTTAAACTTTTCTTCAATTGCCTTTGAAATGGTACAATTGAGAATATTTAACTCAAAGAAAAAAAGCTATTTGATGACACAATTACCGATGGAATGAGTATTTTGAAAAAGGAACAGTCATTCCATATAAGTTGTTACTATGATGGTCCCACTTTAAATGAACCACAACTTATAAAGGCTTTATATAGCATACATAACGTCCTCATTAGAACTAAAGTGCATTGCCAAATGTGACATATATCTCTGTCAATTCTCAGAAAAGCTGTGCTTTATAAAGGGTCATAATTATACATAAAAGTAAAATGTTATTTGTGTGGTTGCTGAACTCATGTCAGGCCATAACTGAAACTGTCTTGAGAAAATATGTTCTCCCGGAAACTCACCTGTTATAATAACGGCAGCAGAAAAGTTTATGCACTAATGTATTTATTCCATGTTTACGTGACATTTACATCACCAAGGACAGAAAAGGCTCTACGCCAGGTATGGCTGTTGCACCACATTTTGTTCCATAAATCATTATGTTAATCCCAAGAAAAAATACCTTACAAAGAGTTACATATTGTAATGCTTATGGTGACATGACACATGACATTGGTTGTCTTGAGGAAAGCCCCCAAATAGGGCAAGTAATGTCACATATAAGGCCACCATTTATGGGTCTTTACCATTTTACGAAAATGTATTTATTCTTAAAATGGCAAATTTGATATTCAAATGAGAATAATGTGAACAGATTGGATGCATGCATGGCTATTTTTCTGTCGCCTGTGTGGCGGACGCAGGGTCACGTAATAAAGCCATGAATAGCTGTAGCATTAATCTCACCATCACTGTTTTTATCATGAGAACGTAACCAAAAATCCAGTTCCTTTTTGATTGGAAGGATTTTTATTTTTTACCTTTATTTTACTTGGCAAGTCAGTTAAGAACAAATTCTTATTTTCAATGATGGCCTAGGAACAGTGGGTTAACTGCCTGTTCAGGGGCAGAACGACAGATTTGTACCTTGTCAGCTTGGGGATTTGAACTTGCAACCTTTTGGTTACTAGTCCAATGCTCTAACCACTAGGCTACCCTGCCACCCCAGTAGGTTACCCTGATTTGTATGGAAAGCCAAGTATACTACTGCAAGTAGGCAAGTATACTACTGCAAGTAGGCCTGTATACTACTGCAAGTAGGCCTATACTATATACCGGTATTGATGCAGGGACTGGTTTGGGTTTTTACATTACCTTCAATACCAGTATTTGAATGTTTGGATTGTTAAATGTTATACGCCGTGTGTAATAGTTTTATAGTTTACTCTGCTACTTGAGTCATCCCTCTCTCTCTCTCTCCATCCCGCTTTCCACACCGACCTAGCCCCCTTTCACTCAAGGAGCACATTTGTTGTTGCTTGACCAAGAGACACTTGTGTTCAGTCGGCATGGTCAATGCAGCACATGCAACAATGTTGATAACTGCGCTTCTGAATATAAATCTATACACTATTAGTTTGTGTTTTTTACATCTGCAAACAGATTCCAACAGTTCACCCAAGTGTTTTGATGTCAAATCGCAATTGCAACATGTGGTAAAAAGAAAATGGCTCGTTTTTTCCCTAATATCGTGCAGCCCTACATGGCAGTGCTGAAATGATCTCAAATGAGTGCAGGAAATGCATACATTTATTAAAATGCAGGAAATGATTATTGGTTGAAGTTGAATTGAACAGTATAAAACGATGAGAAAGGAGAAAGACCCATTGAAATCACTTAGAATATATGTGTTGCCACCCTAGGGTTACGCACTACTCATAAAGCTAATTTAGAACCTTTATTATTCATAAACAGTACCATCATACATATCGTAATATATTTTGGCCATGTTGCAAACGTAGCTAGCTAACTTAAAGCCCCTTGTATTGTTTAAAATTGAAGGTGTAACATGGAAAACAAAATGTATTTATGTTATTTCATTACCAGATCATGTTGTGAATAAGCCCACTAGACTATGTCATTTGTTGTCATTATATCCAGAATAATTCATAGGAATAGAGTTGGGTTTTGAGCAATATTCTATCAAAAAAATGGCTGATTATTATCAATAGATTATCAACAGCTGTAACAAGTTGTTCAGTATAGGAAATCCTCACTGGTACCCTAATTTATATCACACCCTGATCTGTTTCACCTGTCTGTGTGCTTGTCTCCACCCCCTCCAGGTGTCGCCCATCTTCTCCATTATCCCCAGTGTATTTATACCTGTGTTCTCTGTTTGTCTGTTGCCAGTTAGCTTTGTTCGTCAAGCCAACCAGCGTTTTCCCCCTTGCTCCTGTCTGTTTCCAGTTCCACCATTCGGCCTGCCCTGACCCTGAGCCTGCCTGCCATTCTCTACCTTGTCACATCACACTGGATTATTGACCTATGTCTGCCCTGACCCTGAGACTACCTGCCGTTCTGTACCTTTTAGACTCTGATCTGGATTACCAACGTCTGCCTGCCCCTGCCCTGCCCCTGCCCTTGACCTGTCTGCATCTGCACCATGCCTAAAACGTGATACCATGACAGACTGACCAGGTGAATCCAGGTGGAAGCTATGATCCCTTATTGATGTCACTTGTTAAATCCACTTCAATCAGTGTAGAATAAGGGGAGGAGATAGGTTAAAGAAGGATTTTTAAGCCTTGGGACAATTGAGACATGAATTGTGTATATGTGCCATTCAGAAGGTGAATGGGCAAGACAAAAGATTTAAGTGCCTTTGAACGGGGTATGGTAGTAGATTCCAGGCGCACCGGTTTGTGTCAAGAACTGCAATGCTGCTGGGTTTTTCACGCTAAACAGTTTCCTGTGTGTATCAAGAATAATCCACAACCCAAAGGAAATCCAGACAACTTGATGCAACTGTGGGAAGCATTGGAGTTAACGTGGGCCAGCATCCCTGTGGAACGCTTTCAACACCTTGTAGAGTCCATTCCCTGGTGAATTGAGGCTGATCTGATGGCAAAAGGGGGGTGCAACTTCATATTAAGAATGTGTTCCTAATGTTTGGTAGGCTCAGTGTAATTAGCATGTGAATGTCAATAGTTGCTGTATGGGTTCGGTAGTGTTAACATTAAAAGTGAATAACTTCTACAATATGTCTGAAATAAATGAGTCAGGACAGCGTTTTTCCCCCATTCTACATATGCAATCCAAAAACAGTCAGGAATAAGTCAATTCTAGCTCACCATCTGGTAATTGATGAGAACTTGTATGTTGAAATATTTATAATATTCATGAATATCAGTTTTGTAAATTCAGACTTCATTTGACAAGTAAATAATAAAGAGAGCATACATGTGGTTGTCTGGTTCTTGCCTCTTGCAGGGGTTCCACTCAATGATGTATATAAAGCCTCTTGCAGGGGTTCCACTCAATGATGTATATAAAGCCTCTTGCAGGGGTTCCACTCAATGATGTATATAAAGCCTCTTGCAGGGGTTCCACTCAATGATGTATATAAAGCCTCTTGCAGGGGTTCCACTCAATGATGTATATAAAGCCTCTTGCAGGGGTTCCACTCAATGATGTATATAAAGCCTCTTGCAGGGGTTCCACTCAATGATGTATATAAAGCCTCTTGCAGGGGTTCCACTCAATGATGTATATAAAGCCTCTTGCAGGGGTTCCACTCAATGATGTACACTACCGTTCAAAAGTTTCACACTTGGATTAGCTAACACAACGTGCCATTGAAACACAGGAGTGGTGGTTGCTGATAATGGGCCTCTGTACGCCTATGTAGATATTCCATTAAAAAATCATCCGTTTTCAGCTACAATAGTCATTTACAACATTAACAATGTCTACACTGTATTTCTGATCAATTTCATGTTATTTAATGGACAAAAATTTAGATTTTCTTTAAAAAGGGACCCCAAACGTTGAATGGTAGTGTATATAAACCCCGGATTGTGCCTACTATGTACTGCACATTGGGAGGCTTTGAATGCACCGGTCGGTCATATTGGTCCTCCCCAGTAGGAGCAGTCCTCCATAGGAATTAATGGAATTCTACAGTATTTCAATTCAATGTTTCAAGGACAAAATTACATGTATTTAAGTATTTTTGTTGTTGTAGTGTGGACAGTAACATTAGTAATCTTTACAAATTATAATTGAAGGAAAATTGTTTCATATTTTGTTGTGTTTAGAGCACATAATATAGTTTAAAAGTACGCATTAAAGTGTCTGTAATATAATACATGTGGCAAAAAGAAATGTAGACCTTAATAAATTCATTTCTATACCTTCCAAAATATTTTACAACGGTGGAGGAGTGCCAAGATGGAGGCACCTTGGCTTCAACACAGCGCCCCCATTTAGTCATCTAGTGTATATATAAATCTTTGACAACGTTTACATGCACATCAATATCCTGTTATTATTTAGGGTACTCAAGTATTCTGTTTTTGAGTTGATGCATATAAACATCATATTCCGTTTACAATAACCCGAAAAAGCTTGTATCCCAGTTATGAGAAACCCGGATAAGATGCCTGGGATACACTGATCTAAAACGGTATACTGTGGCATGTCGAACCCAGATGGAATATCTACATAGAGACTGAAAAACAGCTTCTATCTCAAAACCATCAGACTGTTAAACAGACATCACTAACATTGAGTGGCTGCTGCCAACATACTGACTCAAATCTCAAGCCACTTTAATAATAAAAAATGTGATATAATAAATGTATCACGAGTCACTTTAACCAATGCCACTTCATATAATGTTTACATACCCTACATTACTCATCTCGTATGGATATACTGTACTCTATACCATCTACTGCATCTTGCCTATGCCGTTCGGCCATCGCTCATCCATATATTTATATGTACATATTCTTATTCATTCCTTTACACTTGTGTGTATAAGGTAGTTGTTGTGAAATTGATAGATTACTTGTTAGATATTACTGCACAGTCGGAACGAGAAGCACAAGTATTTGGCTACACTCGCATTAACATCTGCTAACCATGTGTATGTGACCAATACAATAATTTAGCCTACTAGAATTAATTTACTACTGGCTACTTTCATCCCTAGTTTCTCCTTATAATTTCAGACATTTGGTAGGCCATATAATAATTTCAGACATTTGGTAGACCATATAATAATTTCAGACATTTGGTAGGCCATATATTAATTTCAGACATTTGATAGGCCATATAATAATTTCAGACATTTGGTAGACCATATAATAATTTCAGACATTTGGTAGGCCATATAATAATTTCAGACATTTGGTAGGCCATATTATAATTTTAGACATTTCGTAGGCCATATAATAATTTCAGACATTTGGTAGGCCGTGTTATAATTTTAGACATTTCGTAGGCCATTTGTTTGTCAACTATAGTTTGATACATGCAGCTTCTCTTCTGTCATAACTTGTTGCTCCAGAAGACTAAATAAAGTAGTGCTCACCAGAATAATGTCTTACATCGATAGAATAAATGCATTGGTAATCTAAAGTTGTCTGTTTCATTTGGGGACCGGGGAGAAAACACAATAACTCCTAAACAGTGGGACGATTGGTCCAAAATGTCCAAATATTATCAGCTTGACCAGTTTTAAGGAAATCAAATGCTGAGAAAATGGCTAATCACATATGGGTGCATATTTTGTGGTTGAAATACTGTCTGCATGCATAACAATGTTACGCTGCATGTGAGCGGTTATAGATTTAGTGTCAGTGTCAATATTTCAGTTACTATTCCATTTAACCAATCTACTTAACTGAGGAATATTCTGATTATTCATGGATACTCATGAGGGGAATATCAACGGTGCATGCAAATGGCTTATCGCGAATGCGACCTTAAGCGGGATATGAGCTTCTACCCGGAATACTGTGCACATGTAAAGGTGGTCTCCTGCAGTATATAGTGGTTGGTTGGTTACCAACAAAACCAAAGTGTGGACAACTATGCTTGTTTGTTGTGTATTTATTCAACCCTTTTTGTGTATTTCTTCCCTTATATTTCCAAGTACATCTCTGCAACAGAAACTCCAACACAGTGTTTTCATTGTTTGTCAATGCAGATAAGTTTGATTATATGTCAATTATTTATACTAATGTATATTTTGTTATTAAACTGTTGTAAATATGTTGTTGAATAACTATTTTTACGAGTCCACATGAGGGCGCACGGGGTTAAGTAATTAAAAATTGACCAGCAAATTCATTTCTTTCAACTATCCAGTAAACACGTCGGAGATGAGGTTGGTGTGGGGTTTTTGTTGAATAAAATTTAACGGATATATCTTGTAATTGAACAAAATAGTAAGGTGGCCAATAACTGGGAACAGTATGCCGAATATTAGGCACCATGGCTGCTGTTTAAAACTTTTATTTTGAAAACTGAGTGTGGGGTACAGGAAGTATCTCTTCTTCGCCCCTTTCCTATTGTTTGTAGCTTAGCCAGCTAGCAAGCTATTCTCCCGATGTACGAACTCTTCACACATCGGTATTTCCAAATCCTTAGTACCACCCAAATATTATGATATATTTTCAAGTATCAATAAACGATTAACTGTAACTACAGACTAGCCCTGAAAATGAGCAGAATACCCGGACCCATGTGGAATTCCAAGGCTTTACACGAGCAGTTAGCGTCCATCATGGGGGCGTTGACCAATGCAGCGGTGGCGGACATATGTGAAGTCGTGGATGAAGGTTATGCGATTTTGCATTTAGAAATATCAAGAAGCTACAAGGAAAACGAGGACCTCAAGAAGAAACTGCATTTGATTGAGTCTATAATTGCGCGAGGAATCGATGGAAAAGCTGGAACTCAAGCTGTTGTTGTTACTGAACCCGTCCCATTAGGTGAAGGTCCAAAACTGTCGCAGCAGGAGGACACATGTCATAAAAGTAATGGGATAACAATAACGTCTGGAGATTGCTACTTTGTAGAAGAAGAAGAAGAAGAGGAGGTAAATTTCCATATTCAAGTCTTTCAGAAGCTAGCTATATCCCTATGTGTATTGTTTATCCACTAAATTCTCATCGAACAATAATACAGAATTGTACATTATGTGAATTTTCGTTTGCATTCAAATTATGATTTGTTTCAGTTACCCGATGTGGTACTTATCAAAGATGAGGACTCCGAGGACAGTGACACACATGAGGAAGGTAAATAGAGTGCAGATCTGTGGTGTTGTTCTAGAATGATGAAGAAGGTATGTTGATCAGTTAATCTCTCGAAGACAGACACACTTAAAGTAACTGGCGTCTGATGCAATTACGCAAGAATTTCGTTTTGGTTTTCCCAGATTCGTTAGTTATAGCAAAGACAGTACAGTATGAAGATGCTGTAAAACTTCAATTAATAGCCCTGGCATTTATTTGTTTAAAGGGATAATCCACTTCAAACAACTAATTCATATTAGGTAACAGTGTTAATTAAATAACACTAATATGTGAAAATGTTTTTTGTGAACAAATGTTTCATTTTGTTGTAATAACAAAAATCTGTTGCAGCTGAAGTCTACTACAAACCCACAATGCTGTGTTCTCTCTCTCCCAGGCTAGGTATTTAGCTAGAAAACATAGCTACACAAAATAATACCAAAGTCAAATTTCAGCATGTGAAGTAGCTAGCTAGCTGTAAAATCACCTAAACAAACTGCACTATCTATTTAGGACTCCATCACACAGAGTTCAACTTGCAGTTAGTCTTTGCAACTGAGCTATAACGGCATATCTGCCCAGAGTGAGAGCAGCGTTGCTTTCCCGCCCAGTCTATTAATTTATTTTCATTTAACCTTTTTTTAACTAGGCAAGTCAGTTCATAACAAATTCTTATTTACAATGACGGCCTACCAATAGACAAAAGGCCTCTTGCTGGGATTAAAAATAAATTAAATAAAACATATAGGACAAAACACACATCACGACAAGAGAGACAACACAACACTACATAAAGAGAGACCTAAGCCGATAACATAGCATGGCAGCAATACAACATGATAACAACATGGTAGTAACACAACATGGACTTGACAGTTCATGCAGCTTTAGTATTTTGATCATAGAGTTCTGTTCATAGAATTCCAAACGCTTCATGCATCTACACCAACATTTAAATGTGTCCACAGTGTGTCTGGATTCCCTATTCCCATGCTATATTAAAATGCCACTATGCATTCTACAAACGGTGGAATAGGCAAAATATGATAACACAACAACTGATGGCAGTAGCTAACTAGCCAGCTGACCTATGTAGCGAGCAAGAAATGCCAACGGAATTGCAAACAGGTTAGCATAACTCTAACCCCAAATATATATATATATAGCTAGCTGGCTAGAAATTATGAGGCTAGCAAGCATGTTCGTCACAGGCTAGGAACGTATTTCCTCCAACATTATAATTAAAAGGTGCCCCCCTGTCTTCTGGAGACTTGTGGGAGGAGTGCTGTTGACGTCTCCCACTGTATGCGCTTTCGGTAGACTGATTGCGTCTAGACTGAGGTGAAATCCGCACACAATACATCCCTGACCACCTTCTGAAGAGGTCAGACAGATCTGAACATATTCAGACCACCAAGCGACTTTTGTAAGTATCAAGTGCACACAATTTCCTGATTTCCACAAGCAGACCACTTAGAAGTTAAATCATGGGGAAAATTTGTATTTAGGGTTTTTTATAGGCTTTCATCAAATTGACAGAGGAGTTTCATGTTTTTTATTTCTGGGGGTAGATTAACCTTTTAAATCACTGAAACCAACAGGTGCTTATTAGAGACAGGCATTTCCTTAATGAATACTACTTTACTCATTTGCATAGTTAATTGTTTAATTCTAACATTCACTTCCAGCATTTTAATACATTTCTTCATTTCCTGAGCTAATGTGTGATCATTTACACACAGTGTCACATTTCTTTTGTCTTAGTATGCCTCTATTTCTGGAGGGGGAAAAAATCCTTGACAGAATAATTATTCTCCTCCTTGACTATACATTTTCTTCACTTCAACATTTCAGATTTGGAGTCCTTAAGGAAGGTAAAAAAAATCCCTAACCAAAAAAACATTTTGTTCTCAAACATAATTAAAATCCCAGTGCAGTTATCACAAAATATTAATTTCCGTGTTATTGCCGAACTAGACTATATGGCTATACAAGCCTAGGAAATCATTTTAATAAAACCAGAGAGGAAGAGGCTAACATATGGAATTGTTTTAAGATGGTCATACCAAGGATCAGTTAGCTATTTGATTTATAATTTTATGTATAAAAAAAATATCTTAAAAAATGTATTTGATGAAACATTGAATTTGCCCTTACTGCTATTAGCCCATAGAAACGCATTGAATAACAGCTTCATACATGAATAAAAAGATAGTCAACAAAACTATTGTTCTGAAGGGTCAGGAAACTATGATATATAAGAAAGATCAGGAAACTATGTATTTACGTTACAGCCTTATTCTAAAATGGATTAAATTGTTTTTTCCCTCAACAATATACACACAATACCCCACAATGACAAAGTAAAACCCTTTTCTTTCTTTTTTTGCAAATGTATAAAATACAAAAAAACTGATATACACATTTACATAAGTATTCAGACCCTTTACTCAGTACTTTGTTGAAGCACCTTTGGCAGTGATTACAGCCTTGAGTCTTCTTGGGTATGACGCTACAACCTTGGCACACCTGTATTTGGGGAGTTTCTCCCATTCTTCTCTACAGATCCTCTCAAGCTCTGTCAGGTTGGATGGGGAGCGCCACTGCACAGCTATTTTCAGGTCTCTCCAGAGATGTTCGATCAGGTTCAAGTCCGGGCTCTGGCTGGGCCACTCAAGGACATTGAGTCTTGTTCCGAATCCACTCCAGCATTGTCTTGGCTGTGTGCTTAGGGTCGTCATCCTGTTGGAAGGTCAACCTTCGCCCCCAGAGGCCCTGAGCGCTCTGGAGCAGGTTTTCATCAAGGATCTCTCTGTACTTTGCTCCGTTCAGCTTTCACTCGATCCTGACTAGTCTCACAATCCCTGCTGCTGAAAAGCATTCTCACAGCATGATGCTGCCACCACTATGCTTCACTGTAGGGATGGTGCAAGGTTTCCTCCAGACGTGATGCTTGGCATTCAGGTCAAAGGTGTCATCAGACCAGAGAATCTTTAAAAAATCTTAACCTCTTTGCTTTGTTATTTTGCGGTATTGTGTGAAGTCTAATTCTAAAATGGATTCATTAAAATATGTAACAAAATGTGTAAAACCTCACAGGGTCTGAATACGTTCCGAATGCTCTGTACTTCCATATATTTCTTTTTACTGGTACCCTGCTACCTTCAGACTAGTCTTGTGAGGCATGTTGGCATCTTAGAGCAAAATGACTGACATGTTTATGAGAGACTCACCTTTCCATAGAGGGGTCAGTGTGTTGCCCAAACTGTTCGGACGCTACAGTCAGAAGTTGTCCGATCGGCTGTACCGACTTCAAAAGTCCCTTGGCGCTTGTGGTGGTTGTAAAGCAAAACAGAGAGCCTCATCGTGTTCGTGAGAGTCTCCTCTTTTCCATAATAGTTTGAAAGGCTAAACCGTTCTGACACTACAGACGTTTTCATGAGAAGACCGATTTTCGGGATGTCTCCTGGTCTGAAAAACACCACTCTTGCTCTGCCACCTTTCACCGCAGGCGTGGAAGACATCGGCTGATGCGGTCGATTGAGACGCAGCCCATGCAAACAAATCTCTAGCTTCAACTGACAGATTGATGTTTTTTTGAATGATACTTGTTAGATTTCCGTAGGGGTGCGACATCGACTTTTTAATTGTCTGAAATCCTATCAATTATCAACATTTTACTCTACTGTGTTCTATGTCTGTAAAGGGTCGCGGTAGAAATAACCGCAGGGGGGGGCAATAGCAATTTAAACGCTAAGAAATATTGTCCATTTGTCACGTCCCTAATCTGGTCGAACGGTCATCTCGCGGTGAGATGTGCATGTGCAGGCGGTCAAATCAAAAGCACTCCTTCGAGATTAAGTTGTTTTTGACGAAAATGAAAACGTCAGTTTGTCACTGTCCCGAGGTTGGAGAAATAACATGTTCAACTACTTAAGACATTGGCTCAAATCTAGGTTGTACCTTTAGATTTTGAGAAAATTAACAGCTAAGGTATAATTTTTCACTTCTCTCATTGACTTCTTAAACCCCGGCCTAGTCTGCTTGGTCTGTTTCACAAACATTCCTGGAAAGTTTTGTGATGTTGGGTTTAGAAACTCTGTGGTTATATATACGTACATACATACATACAGACAGACAGACAGACCAGACCAGACCAGACAACCAGTACCAGTCAAAAGTTTGGACACACCTACTCATTCAAGGGTTTTTCTTTATTTTTATTTTTTTCTAATTGTAGAATAATACTGAAGACATCACAACTATGCAATAACACATGGAATCATGTAGTAACCAAAAGTGTTAAACAAATCAAAATATATTTAACATTTTAGATTCTTCAAAGTAGCCACCCTTTGCCTTGATGGCAGTTTTGCACAATCTTGGCATTATCTCAACCAGCTTCACCTGGAATGCTTTTCCAACAGTTTCGAAGGAGTTCCCACATATGCTTAGCACTTGTTGGCTGCTTTTCCTTCACTCTGCGGTCCAACTCATCCCAAACCATCTCAATTGGGTTGAGGTCAGGTGATTGTGGAGGCCAGGTCATCTGATGCAGCCCTCCTTCACTCTCTTTGGTCAAATAGCCCTTACACAGCTTGGAGGTGTGCTGGGTCATTGTCCTGTTGAAAAAGAAATGCAAGTCCCACTAAGCGCAAACCAGATGGGTGGCGTATCGCTGCAGAATGCTGTGTTAGCCATGCTGGTTAAGTGTGCCATGGGGCAGTAATCATTTAGGCAGGTTACCTTTGCTTCCTTGGGCACAGGAACTATGCTGG
Source organism: Oncorhynchus masou masou (assembly GCF_036934945.1). Classification (NCBI taxonomy): domain Eukaryota; kingdom Metazoa; phylum Chordata; class Actinopteri; order Salmoniformes; family Salmonidae; genus Oncorhynchus; species Oncorhynchus masou. Next base: position 47,816,328 of record NC_088214.1, read on the forward strand.
TCTGCTTGAAACATGTAGGTATTACAGACTCGGTCAGGGATAGGTTGAAAATGTCAGTGGAGTACACATGCTCTGAGTACACGTCCTAGTAATCCGTCTGGCCCACCGGCTTTGTGAATGTTGACCTGTTTTAAAGGTTTTGTTCACATTGGCTACCGAGAGCGTTATCACACAGTCATCCAGAACAGCTGGTGCTCTCGTCCCTGCTTCAGTGTTGCTTGCCTCGAAGCGAGCATAAAAAGCATTTTGCTCGTCTGGTAGGCTCGCGTCACTGGGCAGCTTGCGTCTGGGTTTCCCTTTTGTAGTCCATAATAGTTTTCAAGCCCTGCCACATCCGACGAGTGTCAGAGGCGATGTAGTAGGATTCAATCTTAATCCTGTATTGACGCTTTGCTTGTTTGATGATTCGTCTGTAGTGTAGCGTCCGCGTCATCTGACCACTTCCATATTGAGTGAGTCACTGGTACTTCCTGCTTTAGTTTTTGCTTGAGAGCAGGAATCAGGAGGATAGAATTGTGGTCAGATTTGCCAAATGTAGGGCGGGGGAGAGCTTTGTATGCATGTCTGTGTGTGGAGTAGAGGTGGTCTAGGATTTTTTTCCCCCTGGTTGCACATTTAACATGTTGGTAGAAATGAGGTAAAACAGTTTTAAGTTCCCCTGCATTAAAGTCCCCGGCCACTAGGAGTGCCGCCTCTGGATGAGCATTTCCTTGTTTGTTTATGGCCTTATAGAGTTGGTTGAGAGTGTTCTTAGTGCCAGTTTTGCTTTGTGGTGGTAAATAGATGGCTACGAATAATATAGATGAGAACTCTCTTTTTAGATAGTGTGTTCTACAACTTATCATAAGGTACTCTACCTCAGGCGAGCAATACCTCAAGACTTCTTTAATATTAGACATCACGCACCAGCTGTTACTGACAAAAAGACCCACACCCCCACCCCTCATCTTACCAGAGGTAGCGTCTCTGTTCTGCCGATGTATGGAAAATCCCACCAGCTCTATATTGTCCGTTTCTTCGTTCAGCCACGTCTCAGTGAAACATAAGATGTTACAGTTTTTAATGTCCCGTTGGTAGGATAATCTTAATAGTAGGTCATCAATTTTATTTTCCAACGATTGCACATTAGCAAGGAGAATGGAAGGCATTGGGAGTTTACTCGCTTGGTTGGGAGAATGTAAAACGTCAGCCATGTTCTTCGGCGCCATCTTTTCTCTCATTTTATTTCTCTCATTTTTTTGCACAAATTTGTTTACGGCCCTGTTAGTGACCATTTCTCCTTTGCCAAGATAATCCGTCCACCTGAGAGGTGTGGCATATCAAGAAGCTGATTAAACAGCATGATTATTACACAGGTGCACCTTGTGCTGGGGACAATTAAAGGCCACTCTAAAATGTGCAGTTTTGTCACACAACACAATACCACAGATGTCTCAAGTTTTGAGGGAGTGTGCAATTGGCATGCTGACTGCATGAAATGCCACCAGAGCTGTTGCCAGAGAATGAAACGTTTGTTTCTCTGCCATACTTTCAATGTCGTTTTAGAGAATTTGACAGTGCGTCCAACCGGCCTCAGAACCGCAGACTACGTGGAGGTCCTGGGCTGGCGTGGTTACACATCTGGCTTCTTCACCTGCGGGATCATCTGAGGGCTTATTTCTGTCTGTAATAAAGCCCCTTTTTGGGGAAAAAAAACACATTTTGATTGACTGGGCCTGGCTCCCCACCCATGGCTGCGCCCTGCCCAGTCGTGAAATCCATAAATTAGGGCCTAATGAATTTATTTCATTTGACTGATTTCCTTATATGAACTGTAACTCAGTAAAGTCTTCAAAATTGTTGCATGTTGCATTTATTTTTGTTTGAGAGAGCGAGAGGGTGATTTTGTTGTTTATGCTCTCAGATTCAGATAGTGGGGTAAAACGAGGTCATCATAACCCCCTCCTACTGGTATAATGTGTCCTATAAAACCATTCAGAAAGTTAGCTCCCGCCATGCAGTTCTACTCTGTATGTAGTTATTAATCTTTATGTTTGATATTTTCCTCCAGGTGTTACTGTGTCATCCGTGGGAGGAGATAGTGTGACTCCCCATACATCCCCCAATGCCAGAAAGGAAGGGAACAGTCCAGCACAGTTCAGGAGCAGGAAGATTGACTGGCAAAGGAATGAAGATAACAGTATCTTCCAGGGTGAGCAAAGGAAAGAGACATTGAAGCACAATCTCAAGCGCCCTGCATCTAGATTAAGTATTGGGAAACGGGTGATCTTGGGCCCTCAATACACACTGAATGAAACCCCCAATCAGCCTGGTTCCTCTGGCCACTTAGGGGGCAATGGGATGGAGACCGCAGAGCTGGTTTGCTCCTATGCCTCAAAAACAGACTCTGATGTGCTTGTGGTCCACCCAGAGCCTCCGCTTGTTCCCACTGTATCAGCTGTCACCTTTAACAGTCAAGTAGGGACTCACAGCGATAGGGGGGATATCGACATGATTGACTCTCAGCCTATTGAATTAGAGATGGACATGTGCTCCACGTGGAACAAACAGGCTAAGCAAGAGATGACTTTCTCTCAGCTCCAACAAAACCTCGAAAATATCTCAGGCATGAGTCCCGATCACTGTCAACTGACACAGGGAATGAACACAGCATCGAATTTTGATGGACCCGACATGATGAATTTTGCCATGTATGAGAAACAGTCTAACCATCCCCAATGGAGCGAGGTCCAAGGGAGCGCTGACAGCAGGGAGAAGCGTTTTGTTTGCCCTTTCTGTCACAAGTGTCTGATGACGTCTCAGAACCTGGAGGTGCACATGCGGATTCACACAGGAGAAAGACCGTTCAGTTGTGCCCAGTGCGGGAAAAGGTTCACCCAGTCAGCCCATTTGAAAACTCACCAGAGTGTACACACAGGAGAACGGCCGTTTGCGTGTACACTTTGTGGGAAAAGTTTCATAGTGAAATACAGTCTCACATTACACCTGAAGAAACACCACTCCAATGTGAGGCCTTTGTAAAGTTAAAACAAAAGTGATACGCATTAGAGTGCACTTCTAACCATTTACTGTTCAAAAGCATACAAATCAATGGGAAACTGAATGAAATTGATTGGATCACAATGACATGTTTTATCTATTTAGGTATTAGAATATTGCATTTTGTATTATGTATTTGGGTGCATCTTGCCATTCTAAATAAACTAATATGGCAGCATAATGACAAAATAATTTGTACCATTATGATTACACTGTGTACTAAGAACAATCGAAGACAATAGCGAATCAGTATATCAACATAGTTGTTTTCTAAAACACCCTGTTAAAATCAACAATGGTAAATCAATGCGTTAATTTGTAGACAAGAGATACATTGAAGCCTTTAATCAGCTGTCAATGCATGGGAATGTTACCTGGGGAGTGTAAATGCTTGTTTTCACTTTAGTGTCATTTTCAATTTATTTGCATATTTAGCCACACCAATTTTAGGTTTAATGTTTAGACTTTGAAAACATGTAAGAAAAGATGACCATTTCATGTTCCATTATGATATTGTTATGTGTAGATCAATCCACATAATTAAATAGAACAGTATTACATTGTATCTCTTGACAACAATTGTGTTTGGATCCAAGGTTTTGTTGAAATAAATGGCGATAATCATCTTTATCTCGCATCTCTATATCTCTGTATCCTCGATTCAAAAATGCTGAGAGACCCTCATATGCATAGTAACCTAAATGTACTGTTAGTTATAATTTCATTTCTCTGGATTAATTATTATTCAAATAACCCTTTTCTGACTGTGGTGTATGTCTCTGGTCCATGGTGGATGGGCGCGTGCGCAGTATATGCAATGATTTTCAAAAACAACTGCGTTGGCTAACAATTTTGAAACGTGGTTGACGTAATACTGTCGCGCAGTCTTGCAATGCGGAAGGCTTCTTCGTTTAGATTAGGTTGGAGCCTCTGTCACAACTGTTATTGTTCTGACAATAGAAACCTTATAACAACATCAACTGACTCGTAGACAAATGCTGTTTAGGTTAGAAAGTTGTTATAACAAGATGTCAGTCTTTTCGCCGGCCACAAGGTCGACTTCAGTTCCTTTTCACAAACCGCTCTCCTCCATTATGGAGGTCTTGGTAACCGCTGCCATGGCAAATGTGTGGAGGATGGATACGCCATTTTACGCTAGGAATTAAGTCAAAAAGCAAACACATTTTTTTAGGCAGAGGATACAAATCATGGAGAAGCGTAATGAGCAAGGACATGGAATGGAGTCAGTAGCGCACAAACACTCCGTCAGAAATCACCTCGATCCCAGTGAGACCAGTCATCAACTCAGGGAACCTGGCTGTTTACAATTAGCCTACAATGATTTAACCAATGTATTTATATCACCACTATTCTACTAGCCACTGCAGTTATTTCTATAGTTTTCATGGGTTTTCTCCTCAATTCTGTATTGCCACTTTAAGCTAAACACCAGGTCAATGTTTTACTCTTTGTGTTTTTAGAGGCTGATGACCACTGGAGTCCAGTTGGCAAAGAGTTGATTTTTGTTGCGATGGAGAGCATACAAGCAAATAAGAGGAAGATCATGTAAAACAATATTGTCTATAGTATATTAGCAAAGCTAGGAAGATGACTAAAAACATGACAAAATGTATAATATCGGATCTTGGAAATTTTAAGTATGATTTCAGGCACCCTAGTTAAATGCAGCACTGGTATGAGAATAATATTGAGTTCTTCCTAATGTGTCCTTACATTATTGTTACTTTATGGAATTGAGAGTTACATGCTCTTCTTGATATGGTATTGAAAGATTTTAAGAAAGGATGAATCTGGTTCCCTACAGTCTATGTTGAAGAGGAGGAGGAGGGAGGAGAGGGGGAGGGGCCAGACACCGTAAGCCTACAGGATACAAAGGGAGAGTAAGTGCAACGGAGGCCTGGAATAAAAAGTCAAATGGAATGGATGGTTTATCTATACTAGAAAATACCAACCCATCATAGAAAGACTGTGCAGGTGTGTGTGCACCATGTTAGGTCCTTAGTGATGTAGCTCTCGACGGCCCCGTCAATGTGGAGGGGTGTGTGCTTTTCCCCCTCTTTCTCCTATTGTCCACAATCAGCTCCTTGGTCTTACTGACGTTGAGGGAGAGGTTGTTGTCCTGGCACCACACTGCTAAGTCTCTGATCTCCTCCATGCATGCTGACTCATCCCCTTGTCCTCAGCAAACTTGATGAGGGTATTGGAGTCGTGCACTGCCATGCAGTCGTGGGTGAACGGGAATTACAAAAGGGCTGTTGTTGAGGGTCAGCGTGGCAGAGGTATTGTTACAATCTCTCCTCTCCAGTAGAAGAGAGATTGACTTCGTCACTACTTATTTTTGTGAGAGGTATTGACATGTTGAAAGCACTGAGCTGTCTGTTGAAATGACTAGCAAACAGCTCAGACACCCATGCATACCCCACAAGACATGCCACCAGAGGTCTCTTCACAGTCCCCAAGTCCAGAACAGACTATGGGAGGTGCATATAGCACTACGTAGAGCCATGACTACATGGAACTCTATTCCACATCCGGTAACTAATGCCTTGGCAGCAGCTAATGGGGATCCATAATAAATAAAAATACAAAATGTGGGGATTACAGACTGGGACAAGGAGATGGTGAAAATTACCATGAGTATGCCTGCCAGCTGTTCTGCTCATGCTCTGAGAACGTGCCCTGGAATATTGTTGGCCCGCAGCCCTGCTGGTGTTGATCTGATTAAAGAGTCTTCTCACGTCAGCCTCGGCGAGCGAGATCACCCAATCCTCTGTGTCGGTGACTGCCCTCACACCCAGCTCAATGTTGTTGTTGTGAAAGTGTGCATAAAGCAGTGAACCCTCACCGTGGGTACAACATCATCGATTTTCTTATGAAGCTGGTGACGGAGATGGTTAGCCCGTCAATGTTATCGGTGGAGTCTTGAAACATATTACAATCAGCACTTGCAAAGTAGTCCTGTAGCATAACTTCTGATTCTGTTGACCATTTCTCAACGGAGCGAATTGCTGGTACTTCCTGTTTCAGATTCCACTTGTAAACAGGAAGCAAGAGTACGGAGTCATGATCTGATTTGCCAAATGGCGGGCGTGGGAAGGCCTTTGTATGCTTGCTTGTGGGACTTTATCGCCCCCAGTGATGTTGGAGACGTGTTGATGGAAGTTGGGCATCACATGTGAAGCCAAATTAAAATCACCTGCAACCAGAAAGGCAGCCTCTTGGTGTAGGTTTTCCTGCTTGTATATAGCTTTGTACAGTTCGTTAGCGCCACCTTGTTATTTTTGTTGTTCTAAGTTAAGATAACAGCTGAAAACTCCCTCAGCAGTTAGAAGGGTCGGCATTTGATCATCAGGTATCCCAAGATGGGCGAACAGTGGGTCAACACTTCCACCGCGCTGGAATTAGCACACCAGCTGGTATTGATGAAGAGGCAAACCCCTCCCCCCATCGAATTCCTCGACTCCACTGTCCTGTCCACCTGGTGAATGGAGAATCCATCGAGTTGGATAGCCGTGAGCGGTAACTTGTCCGAGAGTTATGTTTCTAAAAAAACAAAGAATATTGGTAGCAAATCCGCGATCCATCTTATTATCAAGTGGCCAGTAGAATGGACAGAAGAGGTTTTCCCCTTAACTTCTTCGATATAGTGGGCGCTCTTTTAATTTTTGGATAAAAAATGTTCCCGTTTTAAACAAGATATTTTGTCACGAAAAGATGCTTGACTATGCATATAATTGACAGCTTTGGAAAGAAAACACTCTGACGTTTCCAAAACTGCAAATATATTATCTGTGACTGCCACAGAACTGATGCTACAGGCGAAACCAAGATGAAATTTCAAACAGGAAATGGTCCAGATTTTGAGGGCGCTGTGTTCCAATGTCTCCTTATATGGCTGTGAATGCGCCAGGAATGAGCCTACACTTTCTGTCGTTTCCCCAAGGTGTCTGCAGCATTGTGACGTATTTGTAGGCATATCATTGGAAGATTGACCATAAGAGACTACATTTACCAGGTGCCCGCTTGGTGTCCTCCGTCAAAATTATTGCATAATCTCCAGCTGCGTGCATTTTACCATTTGCTTCAGAGGAGAAAGTCAACTGCCACAAATGATTTATCATCGAATAGATATGTGAAAAACACCTTGAGGATTGATTCTAAGCAACGTTTGCCATGTTTCTGTCGATATTATGGAGTTAATTTGGAAAAAAGTTTGGCATTGTAATGACTGAATTTTCTGCTTTTTTTCTTAGCCAAACGTGATGAACAAAACGGAGCGATTTCTCCTACACAAATAATATTTTTGGAAAAACTGAACATTTGCTATCTAACTGAGTCTCCTCATTGAAAACATCCGAAGTTCTTCAAAGGTAAATGATTTTATTTGAATGCTTTTCTTGTTTTGGGGAAAATGTTGCCTGCTGAATGCTAGGCTTAATGCTATGCTAGCTATCAATACTCTTACACAAATGCTTGTGTAGCTATGGTTGAAAAGCATATTTTGAAAATCTGAGATGACAGTGTTGTTAACAAAAGGCTAAGCTTGTGAGTGAATATATTTCTTTCATTTCATTTGCAATTTTCATGAATAGTTAACGTTGCGTTATGCTAATGACCTTGAGGCTATGATTACGCTCCCGGATACGGGATTGCTCAACGCTAGAGGTTAACCAGGATCACCCCTCTCTTGCCTCTTTAACTCTGATGTTTCCTCATGGGTAGCCCAAAAATTGGGTCAGAATTACAGAAAGAGCCCAGGTGAATGGAGAATCCATTGAGTTGGTATCTTGTCCGAGAGCCATGTTTCTGAAAAGCATTGCAGTTCCGTGAATCCCGTTGGTAGCAAATCCGCGATTGGAGGTCATCAGTCTTATTGTCAAGTGACTGTACATTAGCCAGTTGAATGGTGTGAAGAGGTGGCCGGTTTTCACTTCGCATTAATCTCACCAGGATCTCCCATCTCTTGCCTCTGTAATGCCGGTTTCCTCTTGGGTAGCCTGAAAATTGGGTTAGAATTACAGAGAGAGCCCAGGGCAGATGATTCGAAGTCAAAGTAGAAGCTGGAATTGGGTTTTAGTCCGGAGTGGCTCAAACTTAAGATCTCCATGCAGGGATCCAGATTGCGGACTTAAGAAATAACTTGAGGCATTGGCATACATTGCCATATTTTTTTTAACCCCTGGAATTCTTTGATGTTTCTCCTTGATGTTCTTGTTGAATCTGATTTTAACAGCCAGCATTTCGTTGCCCATTATAAATAGATATGGAGACAATGGACAGCCTTGTTTTTCTCCTCTTAACAGCGCAATCATTTGTGAGAAGTAACCATTATTTACTATTTTACACCTGGGGTTGCTGTACATAACTTTTAACCCATTGTATAAGAGATTCACCGAAATTAAAGTAGTCCAGGTATTGACAGTTGAAGTCGGAAGTTTACATACACTTAGGTTGGAGTCATTAACACTTGTTTTTCAACCACTCCACAAATGTCTTGTTAAAAAACGATAGTTTTGGCAAGTCGGTTAAGACATCTACTTTGTGCATGACATAAGTATTTTTCCAACAATTGTTTACAGACAGATTATTTAACTTATAATCACTGTATCACAATTCCAGTGGGTCAGAAGTTTAATACACTAAGTTTACTGTGCCTTTAAAAAGCTTGGAAAATTCCAGAAAATGATATCATGGCTTTAGAAGCTTCTGATAGGCTAATTTACATAATTTGAGTCAATTGGGGGTGTACCTGTGTATTTCAAGGCCTACATTCAAACTCATTGCCTCTTTGCTTTACATCATGAGAAAATCAAAATAAATCAGCCAAGACCACAGAACAAATATTTGTAGACCTCCACAAGTCTGGTTCATCCTTGGGAGCAATTTCCAAACGCCTGAAGGTACCACGTTCATCTGTACAAATAATAGTACGCAAGTATAAACACCATGGGACCACACAGCTGTCATACCTCTCAGGAAGGAGATGCGTTCTGTCTCCTAGAGATGAACGTACTTTGGTGCAAAAAGTGCAAATCAATCCCAGAACAACAGCAAAGGACCTTGTGAAGATGATGGAGGAAACAGGTACAAAAGTATCTATATCCACAGTAAAACATATCCTATATCGACATAACCTGAAAGGTCGCTCAGTAAGGAAGATGCCACTGCTCCAAAACCGCCATAAAAAAGCCAGACTACTGTTTGCAACTGCACATGGGGACAAAGATCATACTTTTTGGAGAAATATCCTCTAGTCTGATGAAACAAAAATATAACTGTTTGGCCATAATGATCTTTGTTATGTTTGGAGGAAAAAAGGGGAGGCTTGCAAGCTGAAGAACACCATCACAACAGTGGAGCACAGGGGTGGCAACATCATGTTTTGGGGGTGCTTTGCTGCAGGAAGGACTGGTGTACTTCACAAAATAGATAGCATCATGAGGAAGGAAAATTATGTGGATATATTGAAGCAACATCTCAAGACATCAGTCAGGAAGTTAACGCTTGATCACAAATGGGTCTTTCAAATGGACAATGACCCCAAGCATATTTCCAAAGTTGTGGCAAAATGCTTAAGGATAACAAAGTCAAGGTATTGGAGTGGCCATCACAAAGCCCTGACCTCAATCCTATAGAAAATGTGTGGGCAGAACTGAAAAAGCATGTCTTAGCAAGGAGGCCTGACTCAGTTACACCAGCTCTGTCTGGAGGAATGGGCCAAAATTCAGCCAACTTATTGTGGGAAGCTTGTGGAAGGCTACCCGAAACGTTTGACCCAAGTTAAACAATTTAAAGGCAATGCTACCAAATACAAATTTAGTTTATGTAAACTTCTGACCCATTGGGAATGTGATGAAAGAAATAAAAGCTGAAATAAATCATTCTCTCATCTATTTTTCTAACATTTCACATTCTTAAAATAAAGCGGAGATCCTAACTGACCTAAGGGAATTATTTACTCGGATCAAATGACAGGAATGATGAAAAACTGAGATTAAATGTGTATGGTGTATGTAAACTTCCGACTTCAACTGTAGGCCTAGGCTACATGAGGTATGTGCCTATGATTAGAAAAAGTTACAAGTGATAGGCTAATATTGTCACCCATCAGATTATTCTTGATTTAATCTTGTCTTTATATATACTAAATAATATATGTGTGAAATTTGTTTTGTTTGAGAGTGAACCATTATCATGCACCTGTCTCAACAGGGGCAGGGGGAAAAAAAGACATGTCGTCTATGCACTTAAATAGCAAATGGAGGACGCTTTTCCCGTGGTTCATTTTCATGCCAGCCAGGTAGGCTATACTCTTGTTGTAAAGAGAAGCAATGTACTTAATATTAGGAAAGTTGAGAAATAAATCAAGTAGGCCTAGCCTATAGAAAGCTGGTGGGAACCTCTTCTTTTTAATAGATGCCATCACTCTGTTTTCTCATGCAATTGCAGAGCTAATAGAAATGTTGCGCAACATGAGCTCATGATCTCTCATGAAGTGTTTGATTCGATTTCCAATTACATTCATTTGCATTGATGTCAGAGTGATTATAGGGACAATAGAGTGCTGAGTACCAGGCAGTTAGCAAATTGGGTAGGCAGTTAATGACCATCAGCAGCATCAGAGCTTGAAGAAGCCTAATTGCCGTGACTAAAAGGTTTCGTGGAATTTGACTGCCTTCATGACTCGTGACGGCCAGTAATACGGTCACCACAACAACTCTAGTAAAGAGGTTGTGTAAGGTAAGGGGGCATAGTGAGTGTTTCCCAATGTGCTTTCTAGAGGTTATGTATTTGAAGGCTCTAAGGGAGGTGGTAAGTGAGAAGGCGGACTGTGTTTTACCCTCTGTCCTCTCTGGAGGGGTTAGTGTGTGAGGGCTCTAGCCTGCTGCTTCTGATGCCCTCTGAGGAAGAGCATCCTGAAAAACATGACCTTCCTTTCACCAGGACACACACACATCAACCTCCACATATGTCCGTTGATTTAGTCTGCCCTACTCATAATACTCATAACAGTTGTTGTTTTTTAGAGATTAGTGTGTTCACTGTTCTAGGAAGTTGATGTGTGTTCTCAGTTTGATTTCATCAGTTTGATTTCATCCATTTGATTTCATCTCATTCCCAGACATTTCCGCCCAAATGCGTGAACAGTCTGGTTGACCAACGTGTCAAACTTGGCCTTGGTTAGCCAATACAGAGTGCCAGGAGAATATCCCAGCACATAGGCATTGGCTCAATCGCCTTAATCTACCAACCAATCATCTCCCATAACAGCTTCCACCTAACCATCCCCTGTATGCTAGCACACCATAAGCAGAGGTACACCATTCTGTGATTAAATGACAAACACTTTACTCAGTAGGTCCCATAGAATTCTATGGTCACTCCCAGTAAGGCCAACTTTGAGTGGTTGATATCCCAAACTTATATGCGCTGTGTGCAATAGCCTGGGGATGACCATGTTTGTGTGGTTAATGTGTGATCTATCTGTGGTCAAAGGGAGCTGGGGTGCAGGCGGTGGGAGTGGTGCTCTTGGAGGTGTTTGGGGTGGAGAAGACAGTGGACTCAGTGGAAGACATCCCAGCCACTTGGCAGTGTTGGCACTGCTACTTTCTACATGATGGGTAAGTGGACATCACGTCCACTTACACAATCTATCAAGCGAAATGAAATATGGCCTTTTTCTTTTGTCACAAAATGCTTTTACAGTAACCCGGCCTAGACTAGAGAAACCTGGGACATACAGGGCACCACTGCTCTTGTCATCTCTTTCCCCTTCTGTGATATCACATGCTGTTCCTGTTTAGGCACCTGGCCAGCTGAGCCCCAAATACAGACACACAGATACACACACACACACACACACACACACACACAGATACACACACACACACACACACACACACACACACACACACACACACACACACACACACACACACACACACACACACACACACACACACACACACACACACAGATACACACACACACACACACACACACACACACACACACACACACACACACACACACACACACACACACACACACACACACACAGATACACACACACACACACACACACACAGATACACACACACACACACACACACACACACACACACACACACACACACACACACACACACACACACAGATACACACACACACACACACACACACACACACACAGATACACACACAGATACACACACACACACACACACACACACAGATACACACACACACACACACACACACACACACACACACACACACACACACACACACACACACACACACACAGATACACACACAGATACACACACACACACACACACACACACACACACACACACACACACAGATACACACACAGATACACACACACACACACACACACACACACACACACACACACACACACACACACACACAGATACACACACAGACACACACACACACACACACACACACACACACACAGATACACACACAGATACACACACACACACACACACACACACAGATACACACACACACACACACACACACACACACACACACACACACACACACACACACACACACACACACACACACACACACACACACACACACACACACACACACACTATTAGCAATGTACAGGAGTAGTGGAAGGCAAAGCATGCCTCATACCTGCGGCATCACCCGGAGCTCCGCGCCATGATACACGACTTCTTGCACTTCCCGTTACGAGAGACGTCCTCATGTTCGCCTGCGAGGACTACTACTCCCGCCAACCCCCGTGGGGTACCTTCAACACCTCCTCACCTTGAGGACACTCACAGTGGCTGAGTCTCAATAGTGTTGTACCTTCCTCTCACAGGCACTTTGAGGACAAAACTCTTCTGGTTAGCGCTCAGGATAAAATATGAACGCTTTAATGGATTCTTTTATTTCACTGTCTACTGGTTTTGTTGGTATGAGCTGCACTGAAACAAATTCCAATCAACTCTGTTGATATGGCAAGAGTTACAGTTCTGTCAGTTGGTGTGAAGAAAATAAAATGTATTTTTCTTGTCTTGTATATTTTCCATGCTTTATTTCTGTTAAAATTAAGAACTTTATCCTTGAGTGCAAAGAATTCAGTAACTGCTACTGTGTTTCTGTTCACCCCATACATTTGCAAGAAAAGTTATAAATGAAACTAATGCTATTGTTTGGATAACTTTGCTGCCCTGATTTCCTACGATATTGTCATGTATACTTCCAACACATATAAATTATTTAAATCTGAAGAAAGAAAGGAGGGAAAGAGGATACCTAGTCAGTTGCACAACATAATGCACTCAACCTAAATGTGTCTTTCGCATCACTGACAGCTGAAAAAGATGTTGAACTTACATAACGCAATGCATTTAAAAACCACAAAATAGTTTCATTGTGTAACATGAACATGAACATATAACAACCTATAAACAAATTTAACATAAACAAACATTTAACATATCAAGAAAACAAACAATCGCAGATCTTTTGTTGTTGAAAAACATCCCTCATTTTGACGTCACAACAATCGACTTCAACGATGACAGTCTCACATGCTGACCACACCGGTCGCGTCACGTGCGCGAGCATTGCAAAATAAATCTACACATACATGCTATCATTGCACCCACACTGCTCGCGCACGCCAATGTGCGTCTGCATTGCCAGGCGCTAAAATAGATGTTCTATTTGTGACACAGAACGCACTGCAAGTCTTGCCTCTCCCATCTTCTCATTGGTTTTCATGAACAGATATCAACGTGGGTGATTGAAAGGTGACCTGAGGTCGGTTGTGGTAATTCACCTTATTATGAAAGTAAGTTGCCAATTGCCATATAAGTCCAAAAAAGAAAAAGAAGCCTGGAAGGAGGAGAATGACTAGAAACGATTCGGTTGACCATTTTATGTGTGGATTAATTGTCAGATATTCTAATCATTCAATTAACAGACAATTCTCACCTATCAATATCCCAAGACAAATTAGCTAGCAACAGCAAGATAGCTAGCTAAATTGCCATAAATGTTTAAAGCTTTTCGACCTGTCCCCCAATTAATATAATTAGTTCAGAGTTTGTTTTGATGCCCAACCTGCATGTCGTGATCGCGTTTGGTGTGGGGGCATGGTGTCAGACTGAAGTATGTAGCGAACATAGAGAAGCGGAAGAATATTCAGTTTGCCTTGTCAGAGATATCGCCTGTGACTAATTTACATATGTAATAACGTACAGACAAACATAGTTCCATGTTAAACAAAACCAAGAATTTACACCCTTTTAGTCAGATAGGCTTCCTGCAATAATCAATGTGTCTGTGTATCAAAGCCCCCTACATTTTAAACACTGGTTCGATGGGAAGAGCCATTGCTACACGCAGGCCTTGTATCCGATGATTGTCTTGCAGCATTTGGCCCAGGACTGTTTCTTTCATGGTTGCTGTATCAACAAAAAAAGGGAGAAAAATCCATATAAGTATATTTAGGCCAGAGTGAAATTGACTGGCTTAAGGGCTCCAGGGTTGATTTGAATCACATGGTAGTATTTACATAAAGTATAACATAATGTTAAAGAGTAAAACAATTAGAAAATATTATGTTTGATTCATTAGCAAACAACTGAACGATACACTGTGTGTTTTAAAAGCCCTTATGAATCCTATACTTTAGGGGAGCTGCAGGCCTACACACAACTAGACACTGGAACTCCTCGATTAGCAATGCTGATCGGTATTTATAATACACAAAGACCTGCAATGCTTTTACAGTCAATCACGCTTTTAGTGGATTAGTTTGATTATTTTCTTCATGTTTGAGGTTAAAACAGTTTACCCAAGCCTGCAGATTATATGCCGGTGTGATCTGTTTTTTCAATAGAATACTTTGCTGAGCCTACTTTCAACTGGCCTTTACCAAATAGGACTTAACAACCAGGACAACGTGGTTTTTGATGTTGCACAACCTTTAAACTTCAACCCCTAGCTCTGATCCAACCACAAATGATCTTTTACTATGCACCGTCTTTTAAGGAGGGACACTGTTTGTTTCTGAAGTCATCTACAATGTTAACACGTTCCGGTTCGAATCCCTGCTGAATAAGCGCTTACTGTACTTCTATTGGGATCAACAGTGCCTTTGACCAGACCCTGTGTGAAGCACAAGCTGGCTCCAGAATCTGGAGAGGCTTTATGGACCACATATTTACATTAAGAAACATCATGTAGTGATGCTTGGAATGGAACAACCTGTTAACTGCTTTTACAAAGAAAACTCCCCCTCTAAAAAGACATCCAGCACAGACTACAGTAAGTGAGACACTCCTGACAGCATCCGTGATGTGTATATAAGTAGCAATACAGCCCAAAGACATCTACAACAACAATGGGAAATCAGTCCTACAGCTGGAGAATCATCGAGACTGACATCAACTCCCTATCCACAACCATTTCCAAAGGCCTGACAAGGTCTCAAACCAGGACCTCTACAAGACCAGTTCAGATGTATAAGAGACATAACTCAAAGAACACTCCTTGTCTCGGAAACGTTCTGAGGATGGAACCTAATTCCATAGCCAAGAATGCCATAATGCCAAAGACCACCTGGTGCCGCACTGTGAAGGGTCAATTGAAGACCCTCGGCCCATCTAGCAGGGGCTTGGAGTTAGGCACCTGCTGCTGAAGGATTTGCTGGTGGAGCTGCCGCACAGAGGCCATCACTGCAGGAGTCAGCAGCAAGAACCACCTCCTCAATCTTGCTTTGCACCCTCTAAAGCGAAGAGGAGTCTTCTTCCCCACAGCAACCCCACTTCCTCCAACCGAAAGTTGAGACACAGGGCAAAATCTAGAATTAGTATTGATGAAATCAAGTCCAGACCTTAGATAGGACATCGTTTTGTCCATAGGGTAATGCCTATTGGCTGATAAACCCTTTCCTTTAGAAATATGTTGACAATGTACTTACGATAGCCCTACACTTTAAGGAGTCTTGGACATGAGGCAGGTGCATTTCTATTAACAATAACTTATACAAACCAGTCATATCAATGGATATAAGGATAGGAATAAAGAATAAAATGTATATTTGTTACAAATTGAAAACTAGTGGGCAACAGTTACCGTCTTTTTTGACTCGATCTCCCCAAGTCCAGGAGCATCTCTTCTGTTACCGTAATGATCTTTCTTGACGGTATTTTGCAATAGGATGAACCTGTGGAGAGAATATCTTTTAGTTGAAAATGTATTAACATTTTAAGGAGGCTTTGTCATTCACCAAAGTTTTGACACGTTTTTATAGGGTTCGATGTGCGCTACCGTAAGGAGACAACAAACAGCATATCACAATGTTATAATAAGCAACACAAAATCAAGATGTCCGGCCTTGGCCTATTCAGGGACTTCAAGTGATTAGAGTACACTCCATGCATAATGTACTATAACATAACTGTTGTGAAAAAGTGAATACACAAGGAGAAATATGTGGCTTTAGATGAACTAAAACATTTATTTGAATTCTGACTGTAAATAAAGGTAAATATGTACACAATAACACTTTTTGGTATTAAGACATTTGGACTTAAACATAGGCCTACTGCAAATATCACGTCTATATTACCGTTGAAAATGTTCCCTAATAAAATAGTTGCTAGACGAAACATGCAGCATCCTCCGACTGCTTCCCACCTGCAGCGCACCCACCACAATGTTCCTTTTGGGAAAACATGATCGGATACCATTTAAATAAATCATATCTATGTGACATTAATGTCACAATTTAATGTATGAGAATGACTGCCAGTCACTCTCATAACGACAACACCAGTTTCCTTCATGTATATGTCACATGGGAGAAAAGCCACCAGGCTCTAGGATCTGTGTTCAGCAGGCAGTGTGAAGTAAAGGCAGACACAAATAAACATCCATTCAGTGCAGTAAAGAGTGTGATATTCCGTTTTGTTTAATGATATTTCCAAGTTATGAGGTACCCTGTTCAGATGGGATGGAACTTTTGGCCCACATCATGACGTCACAATGTGATCTGATTATAATAGACCAATGACAGTTCACCTGGGCAAGTGGGTGGGGCTGTAGACAATCCTATCAGCCAGTCAACGGCCACATTTTATCAATGGCAATTTGAATGCAGAGAGAAACCGTGATGAGATCCTGAGGTCCATTGTCGTTCCAATCATCCGCCACCATCACTTGATGTTTCAGCATGATAAAGCACGGCCCCGTGTCAGAAGGATCTGTACACAATTCCTGGAAGCTGAAAATGTCCTAGTTCTTCCAAGGCCTGCATACGCACCAGACATGTCACCCATTAAGCATTACAGGGATGCTCTGGATTAACATGTACAACAGCGTGTCCAGTTCCCGCCAATATCCAGCAACTTCGCACAGCCATTGAAAAGGAGTGGGGCAACATTCCACAGGTCACAATCAACAGCCTGATCAACTCTATGCAAAGGAGATGTTTTGCGCTGAATGAGGCAAATGGTGATCACACCAGATACGGACTGGTTTTCTGATCCACGCCCTACATAAAAATAAAAAAAAGATATCTGTGACCAACAGATGCATATCTGTATTCCCAGTCATGTGAAGTCCATAGATTAGGGCATAATGAATTTATTTCAATTGACTGATTTCCTTATATAAACTGTAACTCAGGAAAATCCTTGAAATCGTTGCATGTTGCCTTTATATTTTTTTTCAAAGGGTGTAGATGGCTTCAGCTCTAAGATTGTAGGCTATGCTCCAATGACAGTTTAAAACAACCTCTAAAGGTGGAAGTGTAAAGGTAAGTAAGCTGTTAGGTAAGCACAACAAGATGGCATTCACACAAAAATAATATATTCCATTATCGCAATGCCATTTGGCCTATCGTTGAAGATAGGGGAAAACATTCTCAGCCTCTCTATATGTAGTCCAAGAACAATTCACTCCCAGCCAACCCCCCAATAACACTTCTCTCTCATACTTGCAGAACACATTGATGGGGTTCAGCTTGGGGTTATGATAGGGGATGCACCAAATGATTGATGTATTATAAGAATTGATTATGCTTATGTTGTATTAATAGAAGGGGAAGGGCTATAAGACCCCTCCCCCACTACATATATAGGGCCCTGGACTACAGATTAGCAATATATATGCATTATAAGGTTGAATTTGTTCAACAGTTATATTCTAGTCTCTGCTTCTTATAAGAAACGGTCTGAGAGATGTGAGAGTTATTGCAGTCAAAACAGGGTGTCTGTGAGAAAGCGCCTCAAGGCTAAAAGAGATTCATAGACACAGAGCCTTCAAGCTGCATACTGGACCCTATTCCAACTAAACTACTGAAAGAGCTGCTTCCTGAGCTTGGCCCTCCTATGTTGAACATAATAAATGGCTCTCTATCCACCGGATGTGTACCAGACTCACTAAACGTGGCAGTAATAAAGCCTCTCTTGAAAAAGCCAAACCTTGACCCAGAAAATATAAAAAACTATGGGCCTATATCGAATCTTCAATTCCTCTCAAAAATTTTAGAAAAGGCTGTTGCGCAGCAACTCACTGCCTTCCTGAAGACAAACTACTGTATACAAAATGCTTCAGTCTGGTTTTAGACCCCATCATAGCACTGAGACTGCACTTGTGAAGGTGGTAAATGACATTTTAATGGCATCAGACCGAGGCTCTGCATCTGTCCTCGTGCTCCTAGACCTTAGTGCTGCTTTTGATACCATCGATCACCACATTCTTTTGGAGAGATTGGAAACCCAAATTGGTCTACACGGACAAGTTCTGGCCTGGTTTAGAGCTTATCTGTCGGAAAGATATCAGTTTGTCTCTGTGAATGGTTTTTCCTCTGACAAATCAACTGTAAATGTCGGTGTTCCTCAAGGTTCCGTTTTAGGACCACTATTGTTTTCACTATATATTTTACCTCTTGGGGATGTCATTCGAAAACATAATGTTAACTTTCACTGCTATGCGGATGACACACAGCTGTACATTTCAATGAAACATGGTGAAGCCCCAAAATTGCCCTTGCTAGAAGCATGTGTTTCAGACATAAGGAAGTGGATGGCTGCAAACTTTCTACTTTTAAATTCGGACAAAACAGAGATGCTTGTTCTAGGTCCCAAGAAACAAAGAGATCTTCTGTTGAATCTGACAATTAATCTTAATGGCTGTACAGTCGTCTCAAATAAAACTGTGAAGGACCTCGGCGTTACTCTGAAACCCTGATCTCTCTTTTGAAGAACATATCAAGACCATTTCAAGGACAGCTTTTTTCCATCTACGTAACATTGCAAAAATCAGACATTTTCTGTCCAAAAATGATGCAGAAAAATGAATCCATGCTTTTGTTACTTCTAGGTTAGACTACTGCAATACTCTACTTTCCGGCTACCCGGATGAAGCACTAAATAAACTTCAGTTAGTGCTAAATACGGCTGCTAGAATCCTGACTAGAACCAAAAAATGTGATCATATTACTCCAGTGCTAGCCTCCCTACACTGGCTTCCTGTCAAAGCAAGGGCTGATGGGCTTGCTCCTACCTATCTCTCTGATTTGGTCCTGCCGTACATACCTACACGTACGCTACGGTCACAAGACGCAGGCCTCCTAATTGTCCCTAGAATTTCTAAGCAAACAGCTGGAGGCAGGGCTTTCTCCTATAGAGCTCCATTTTTATGGAACGGTCTGCCTACCCATGTCAGAGACGCAAACTCGGTCTCAACCTTTAAGTCTTTACTGAAGACTCGTCTTTTCAGTGGGTCATATGATTGAGTGTAGTCTGGCCCAGGAGTGGGAAGGTGAACGGAAAGGCTCTGGAGCAACGAACCGTCCTTGCTGTCTCGGCCTGGCCGATACCCTCTTTCCCCTGGGATTCTCTGCCTCTAACCCTATTACAGGGGCTGAGTCACTGGCTTACTGGGGCTCTCTCATGCCGTCCCTGGAAGGGGTGCGTCACCTGAGTGGGTTGGCACCCCCCTTGGGTTGTGCCATGGCGGAGATCTTTGTGGGCTATACTCAGCCTTGTCTAAAGGATGGTAAGATGGTGGTTGAAGATATCCCTCTAGTGGTGTGGGGGCTGTGCTTTGGCAAAGTGGGTAGGGTTATATCCTTCCTGTTTGGCCCTGTCCGGGGGTGTCCTCGGATGGGGCCACAGTGTCTCCTGATCCCTCCTGTCTCAGCCTCCAGTATTTATGCTGCAGTAGTTTATGTGTCGGGGGGCTAGGGTCAGTTTGTTATATCTGGAGTACTTCTACTGTCCTATTCGGTGTCCTGTGTGAATTTAAGTGTGCTTTCTCTAATTGTCTCTTTCTCTCTTTCTTTCTCTCTCTCGGAGGACCTGAGCCCTAGGACCATGCCCCAAGACTACCTGACATGATGACTCCTTGCTGTCCCCAGTCCACCTGGCCGTGCTGCTGCTCCAGTTTCAACTGTTCTGCCTTATTATTATTCGACCATGCTGGTCATTTATGAACATTTGAACATCTTGGCCATGTTCTGTTATAATCTCCACCCGGCACAGCCAGAAGAGCACTGGCCACCCCACATGTGCTCTCTCTAATTATCTCTTTCTCTCTTTCTTTCTCTCTCTCAGAGGACCTGAGCCCTAGGACCATGCCCCAGGACTACCTGACATGATGACTCCTTGCTGTCCCCAGTCCACCTGGCCGTGCTGCTGCTCCAGTTTGAACTGTTCTGCCTTATTATTATTCGTCCATGCTGGTCATTTATGAACATTTGAACATCTTGGCCATGTTCTGTTATAATCTCCACTCGGCACAGCCAGAAGAGGACTGGCCACCCCACATAGCCTGGTTCCTCTCTAGGTTTCTTCCTAGGTTTTGGCCTTTCTAGGGAGTTTTTCCTAGCCACCGTGCTTCTACACCTGCATTGCTTGCTGTTTGGGGTTTTAGGCTGGGTTTCTGTACAGCACTTTGAGATATCAGCTGATGTACGAAGGGCTATATAAATAAATTTGATTTGATTTGAGCCCTGCAGGGGAGTGAAATAGATAAGAGACTAGTCAGACATACCACTATAAAGCAACTTGGGGAGTGGAAAATTACTGCTGAGCCCTTAGAAAACACTGGAACTATTGTCTCTCCTGATGCATGGGATTGGTCTTATGAGTAGAAGGTGTTAACGTAGGCAGTTACATCATTAGGGGTTGACTGCAAGCATATTAAAGCAACTTGGATCCTTTCCTATTTTGCAGAGCTTACTCGGAAACATGTGTGCTATGTTCCAGTTGTCATCTTCTGTCTGCAATTGCATTAATAAAGGTTTTTGATTGATTTACTTAAGATATTGTCTGAATACTGATTTCACCAATAAGCAAATGATTGACGAGGAACCAACTGCAACAACATGCACATACTTTGCTTGAGTTACTTTCATCACATTTTATTTTACACTACTTCAGCATTTCTCACACAAAAACACACACACCACTACTTAATTTTATTACACTTTCGGTCTCCTCACTGCATTTACTTTAAAACTTTTCTCAATATATTTATCACTGTGAATAATGAAAAGATAATAATTCATACAGTAATTGCTTTTGTGATGAGGTTAGCAGATTTATATATTCTTCTGGTGAACAGAATCACACAGTTGAACAGATGTGGCCAGAGATAAATGCATAAACTATCCTTTGAAGGATGTGCAGATGCTTGACCAAGAGCTACTACCCGTGAAGATGCTTGACCAAGAGCTACTACCCGTGAAGATGCTTGACCAAGAGCTACTACCCGTGAAGATGCTTGACCAAGAGCTACTACCCGTGCAGATGCTTGACCAAGAGCCACTACTCATGCAGATGCTTGACCAAGAGCTACTACCTGTGAAGATGCTTGATCAAGAGCTACTACCCGTGAAGATGCTTGACCAAGAGCTACTACCCATGCAGATGCTTGACCAAGAGCTACTACCCGTGCAGATGCTTGACCAAGAGCTACTACCCGTGCAGATGCTTGACCAAGAGCTACTACCCGTGCAGATGCTTGACCAAGAGCTGCTACCCGTGCAGATGCTTGACCAAGAGCTACTACCCGTGCAGATGCTTGACCAAGAGTTGCGGGACATGGACAATGACCTGGTCAAATATTATGTCTCCAAACTGACCTGTGGCGTAAACAAAATAGTCTTAAGACGCATAGTCGAAGCTTGGAATGCACACAGAATCCCAGGTAGGATATATATTGCAATTGTTAATTAGTACAGGGTCATTTTACATTAACCTCAGTAGTGCTCCTACAACCAACTTCATTCTACACCTAGTCAATCCAGTCAGTTAATAACTGCCCATGCCTGTTGATCATGGCTTGCTGTCTCTATCTGTGACATTTTCATAGATGCCATCCTCTCTTACATGTTTTCTTTGGTGTCTTGGGGGACGTTTCTGCATACATCTTGTTGGCATGTCGGACTTTAATTTCTAGGTGGTTGAAACATGTTGCTGATATTTTCTTGTGATGTGGCATTCTGCCACCTCCTCCTTGGTAGCTGTAATTAGTCTTGCATACTTAATGGTGGGGTGGGTCTTCTATCTTCTCATTATGAAGTCTATGGAATCTCAAATCAAATCAAAGTTTATCACGTGTGCCAAATACAACAGGTGTAGTAGACCTTACAGTGAAATGTTTACTTACAGGCTCTAACCAATAGTGCAAAATATGGTATGGGGTGAACAATAGGTAAGTAAAGAAATAAAAACAACAGTAAAAAGAAAGTGAAAAACAGTAGCGAGGCTAGATACAGTAGCCAGGCTACATACAGACACTGGTTAGTCAGGCTGATTGAGGTAGTATGTACATGTAGATATGGTTAAATTGACTATGCATATATGATAAACAGAGAATAGCAGCAGTGTAAAAGAGGGGTTGGGGGGGGCACACAATGCAAATAGTCCGGGTAACCATTTGATTACCTGTTCAGCAGTCTTATGGCTTGGGTGTAAAAACTGTTGAGAAGCATTTTTGCCCTAGACTTGGCACTTCGGTACCGCTTGCCATGCGGTGGTAGAGAGAACAGTCTATGACTGGGGTGGCTGGGGTCTTTGACAATTTCACCGCCTGGTGTAGAGGTCCTGGATGGCAGGCAGCTTAACCCCAGTGACGTACTGGGCCGTATGCACTACCCGCTGTAGTGCCTTGCGGTCAGGGGCCGAGCAATTGCCGTACCAGGCAGTGATGCAACAAGTCAGGATGCTCTCGATAGTGCAGCTGTAGAACCTTTTGAGGATCTCAGGACCCATGCCAAATCTTTTAGTTTCCTGAGGGGGAATAGGCTTTATCGTGCCGTCTTCATGACTGTCTTGGTGTGTTTGGACCATTCTAGTTTGTTGTTGATGTGGACACCAAGGAATTTGAAGCTCTCAACCTGCTCCACTACAGCCCCGTTGATGAGAATGGGGGCGTGCTCGGTCCTCCTTTTCCTGTAGTCCACAATCATCTCCTTAGTCTTGGTTACGTTGAGGGATAGGTTGTTATTCTGGCACCACACGGCCAGGTCTCTGACTTCCTCCCTATAGGCTGTCTCGTTGTTGTAGGTGTACAGGCCTACCACTGTTGTGTCGTCTGCAAACTTAATGATGGTGTTGAGTTGTTGATGGTGAGTCGTGCCTGGCCATGCAGTTGTGGGTGAACAGGGAGTACAGGAGGGGACTGAGCACGCACCCCTGGGGAGCTCCAGTGTTGAGGATCTGTCTGGCAGATGTGTGCTACCTACCCTCACCACCTGGGGGCAGCCCGTCAGGAAGTCCAGGGTCCAGTTGCAGAGGGAGATGTTTAGTCCCAGGATCCTTAGCTGAGTGATGAGCTTTGAGGGTACTATGGTGTTGAACGCTGAGCTGTAATCAATGAATAGCATTCTCACATAAGTGTTCCTTTTGTCCAGGTGGGAAAGGGATGTGTGGAGTGCAATAGAGATTGCATCATCTGTGGATCTGTTTGGGCAGTATGCAAATTGGGGTTGGTCTAGGGTTTCTGGGATAATGGTGTTGATGTCAGCCATTACCAGCCTTTCAAAGCACTTCATGGCTACGGACGTGAGTGCTACGGGTCTGTAGTCTTTTAGGCAGGTTGCCTTTGTGTTCTTGGGCACAGGGACTATGGTGGTCTGCTTGAAACATGTTGGTATTACAGACTCAATCAGGGACATGTTGAAAATGTCAGTGAAGACACCTACCAGTTGGTCAGCACAATCTGTGTCTGACCTCAACTTAATATTTTTCCTGCAGCTTCCTGCTGTTCGAAAATGTTATCCAGTACATGTATTGCATTTTTGGCTTCTTGTTTGGAGCTCTAATTCTTAGCCGACCTTGGCTGTTACTACCCGGCATGGCCGTAACTGCATGTGAGGACACTGAGGTCCGGACCTCCGTATTTGTTTCTAATTATGCTTATATTGATGTAGATAAAAAAAATATATTTTGAATAACAATAAAGATAATAAATTACGGATCAACATCTTAATATTGCTCCCAGCTTTAATCAAAACTCAGAACATTTATATTCTTGATATGACTGAGTTCTAATCACATCTGCCTCTTTGTGAGCGAGTGGAATCGTGAACAATGGTTTGTTCGTTGTGTTTGCCCGCCTCTCCCAAATTTGCCTCCTGTATTTTGCTTTTTAGCTGCACATTCACCACTCTCTCTCAAAAGGCTAAATCTGTCCTCTCTTGGCACAAACCGAGAGCATGAGAAGTGAAACAACTACCCCAGCTTGCAGTTGGCTCAAGTAGGCAACAAGAGCCACTGTTGTGAGATGACGAATGCGTGCAGAACTGATAAATAGCAGCTTATAGATATGTTAGTCAGTCAGATGGCTAGCTGCTGGTAGAGACTTCTATTGCAGTAACGTTGAAGGACTGACAAGTATTACTTAGCCAGGTAGAGGGATGAAGTAAGAAGCTAAAGCTAACATTACAGAGCCTACCTCAGTAGGAGAAAATAATACTCTAATAAGTTCTCACAATAATCAGTCATTGGCGTCATCAATAAGTGCATCAATGACGTCGCCGCCACAGTGACCATACGTACTTACCCCAACCAGAAGCCAGGCTACATCCGCACTGAGCTAAAGGCTAGAGCTGCCGCTTTCAAAGAGCGGGACTCTAACCTGGAAGATTATAAGAAATCCCTCTATGCCCTGGGGACGAACCATCAAACAGGCAAAGCATCAATACAGGACTTAGATCGAATCGTACTACACCGGCTCCGACACTCGTCAGATGTGGCAGGACTTGCAAACCATTACAGACTAGAAAGGGAAGCCCAGCCGAGAGCTGCCCAGTGAAACGAGCCCACCAGATGAGCTAAACTGTGTCTATGCGTTGAGAATATTCTAACATCGGCTGATGAATTGTCAAGTACTTACCTTCCCAAAGAGCCATGGACCTCCGACCAAGAGGCAAGAAGGATGACCAAAACGTTGTTGATTCCCAAGATAACGATAACGCTACAGCTAGCAAGATTAGCCTCTTGCAAGCCTGCCGACATGCTGGCTACTCTCCTCCAGGAAATTCAGGATGGTAACAAAGGTCTTTCTCTGAAAACTGACAAGAAATCGTCTGAACTCCATTCTTCCATTGACGACCTGAAATCCTCCATGAATTATCTCCTTTTGAGAACGACTGAGGCTGAATTAAGCATTAGCACAGTTGAAGATACCATCACTCGACATGACCAGGTTCTGATACAACTGTAGGAGGACAATGCCTACCTCAAAAACAAGGTAGACCAGATGGAGAACCAGAGCAGACGTAATAATATCCGTGTGGTGGGATTGAAAGAGGACAGCGAGGACCGTGACCCGGTCCGTTTCTTCACTCAATGGATCTCGGATGTCCTAGGTATAATCAACTTCACCAAACCGTTGGAAATCGAACGCGCCCACAGAACATCAGCACAGAAACCCCGGCCAGAGGTGTCCACGGGCCGTCCTGATCAGCTTCCTCCGTTTCCAGGACAGAGAGAAGATACCGCAACTCGCAAGAGCCAAAGGGGACATCACCATCGATGGAAAGAGGGTCAGCCTTTTCCCGGATATGAGCGCGGATCTCGCCAGACGTCGCAAGCAGTTCAGACCTGCCGCCAAAGCACTGAAGGAGAAGAACATCACAGGCTACCTCATCCACCCTGCACGGATGAAAGTTCAGTACAAAGGCCGAAGCCATCTCTTCAACACACCTGGAGAAGTGTTCACTTTTCTCAAAGAACTGAACCGCGTGTGAACCAGGACGGTCTCTCTTGGGCAATAAGATGCAGTTTGTTTGTTTTTTCTTCTTCATGTTGTCCTGGGACTGAACTGCTGATATTTTCTTGGCATTTGGATCCGTTTCCCCTGCTATCTGGTCGCTATAATTGATTTGTACATTTTCAACTAACCGTTTTTTTCCCGTGGTGAGTTCTATTACATTTACAGGAGAGTATATTTTGGATTAGTCAATATCCACTGGGCGAAGCAAATTAGTGGCCTTAGCCCCCCCCCCAATTATGTTGTTTCTCTTCTCCTGAAAAGACTCAAGCAGCCCTTACTGTGAGCAGTAAATATTCAGCCATAAATGTCTATTCACAACGTTTGTTTTCAACTTAGAGAGCTCGCAGGTTTTAGTTTACGCCAAGGTTTAGATAGTAAGAGCAAGATGGAAAGCGAGCAACAACCTATCTCTACAAGTGTATTCATGTTTGATTGTTGGGATTTTTGTTTTAGTCTGACAATCGGGTGGGTGGGGTTTCTGTTTTTTTTCTTTTTCTATGTTTATTGTTATTTCCTTCCTAAAGAGACACATAGGTCACTTCAGTGTTCAAACTAAAGTTGAAACATTTCTTGACTATTTACATATGAGAGATTTCCATTCGGTTACATATTTGAAACCCAACCTATGCTTAATCCACTAAAATATGTCACAGCCCGATTATGAGGAAAATAGTCTATACATACCTTAAGAAATTAAAGGCTGACATTGTGTTTTTACAAAAAACACATCTTACAGCCAGTGAACACAAGAAATTGAAGAGGGAATGGTTAGGACAAGTTTTTGCGTTCTCTTTTAACTCCAAAGCAAGAGGAACTGCAATTTTGATAAGTAGACACATCCCCTTCTGTGTCAACAACACCATTTCTGATCCCTCTGGCAGGTTTGTTTTGGTGCAGGGGCATATGTTTTCAGAGTCAACAACACCATCTCTGATCCCTCTGGCAGGTTTGTTTTGGTGCAGGGGCATATGTTTTCAGAGTCAACAACACCATCTCTGATCCCTCGGGCAGGTTTGTTTTGGTGCAGGGGCATATGTTTTCAGAGTCAACAACACCATCTCTGATCCCTCGGGCAGGTTTGTTTTGGTGCAGGGGCATATGTTTTCAGAGACAACAACACCATCTCTGATCCCTCGGGCAGGTTTGTTTTGGTGCAGGGGCATATGTTTTCAGAGACAACAACACCATCTCTGATCCCTCGGGCAGGTTTGTTTTGGTGCAGGGGCATATGTTTTCAGAGTCAACAACACCATCTCTGATCCCTCGGGCAGGTTTGTTTTGGTGCAGGGGCATATGTTTTCAGAGACAACAACACCATCTCTGATCCCTCGGGCAGGTTTGTTTTGGTGCAGGGGAGTATGTTTTCAGAGTCTTGGACCCTATTGAATATTTATGCTCCTAACTTAGATGACCAGTCGAGTCAACAACACCATCTCTGATCCCTCGGGCAGGTTTGTTTTGGTGCAGGGGCATATGTTTTATGTTTATTCAGAATGTCTTCCTTCAGGTTGCTCAAGCACCACCAGGATACCTACTGGCTGGAGATTTCAATTTTTGTATAGATACAGTTCTTTATATGTCCTCTGATAAACCCTCACCTCTTACCAAAGCCGGCAAGCTCACCATGTCATTCATGAAAGATCTTAATTTGCTAGACATCTGGCGACAGTTGCACCCACAGGATAGGGACTACTCTTTTTATTCACACCCACACAACACACACACGCATAGATAACTTTTACTATCGACCCAACTGTTTCATAGAGTGTTAGATATCAAGTATCGCCCCAGATTGCTTAGTGACCATTCTCCTCTGGTATTATCAATCTCCATTCCTACCAAGGTAAATGGAACATATAGATGGAGACTAAATTCTAAACTCCTGAAGCAATCTGCATTTTGTGAATTCATCAAAGAGTAGATCAATATTTTGTACTTTTGACAAACAAACCCTCCACTCCTGACAGTTTCATTCTTTGGGACACATTGAAAGCCTATCTGAGGGGACAGATCATTTCCTATACCAAAGGGCTGAAGAGAAAACACAGTGTGGAACTGAATGTCCCTGAATCTGAAATCTCTGAGCTAGAGAATACCTACCAAAGAGGCCCCACTAAAGATCTATACAGGCTTTTGGTAAATAAAAAACTGAACTATAATACTCTGAACACATATCAAGCTGAGGGCCATCACTAAATCAAAACAGCGTTATTACGAGCTTGGAGAGAAAGCACACAAAGTATTGGCATGGCGACTGAAAGCAGAGGAAAGTAAGAGGACAAATAATGTTATAGAAACTCTTACTAATGAGATATCTTTCGACCCTATGGAAATTAATGATACTTTTAAGAAATACTAGGAAGACCTCTACACTTCCCAATCAAGTGATGATCTATCAGAGATCGACTCCTTTCTCTCCTCTCTCAACCTCCCATGCCTGTCAGAGGTAGACAAAGAGCGCCTGAGTGAACAGTTCTCAGTTCCTGAATTGTTGTAGGCCATTAAATCCTTATCTTCAAATAAATCTCCTGGGGAGGATGGCTTCCCTCCAGAGTTCTATAAAGAATTTAGGGAGCTGTTGGTACCTTACCTTATGGAGGTACTTAAAAAAGCCGGGGAGGACAACTGCTTTCCAGAGTCTTTCTCTCAAGCAGTGGAAAGGAAAAAACACGCTAAAGTGCGCCTCCTATAGACCAATCTCTCTCCTTGTAAACTAATCACCAAGATGCTATCTAAGAGACTGGAGTCATGTCTTCCCCTGTTGGTCAACCCAGATCAGACTGGCTTCATAATTAATAGATTGTCCTCCAATAATCTCAGAAGGTTTTTATATATAATTCACCTTGCTAACAAAAACAAAATACCTCATGTCGCAGTCTCCCTCGACGCTGAAAAGGCCTTTGATAGGGTTGAATGGCCATACCTCTTTCACGTCTTGGAAAAGTTTGGTTTAGGTACCGTGTTTGTAAATTTGATAAAATCACCTTACAAATCTCCTAAAGCTAGGATTGCTACCAATGGGATTACTTCCTCCTCTTTCCCTCTCTATAGGGGGAACAGACAAGGTTGCCCAATTAGCCCCCACCTCTTTGCCCTCACTATCGAACTGATGGCTGAGGCTATTAGAACGTGTCCTGACATACATGCCTTTGAGGTGGGCCCCCTAACCCATAAATTATCATTCTTTGCGGACAACCTTATCTTATTTCTAACAAACCCAGAACATTCCCTCTCACTTGCAGAACCTGTTAAGTGTTATAGTTCTTTCTCTGGATATAAGGTCAATTTTGATAAAAGTGAAATCTTACCATTGTCTGTCTTTGACCACCATACCATCAAGCACAAGTTTCCTTTTAGATGGTCTCCTGTGGGCTTCACATATTTGGGCATAATGGTGGATGGTAACCTGAACAACCTCTATAAACTCAATCTGGCCAGCTTGTTGCTGGATATAAGGTGCTTGATGTAAGGTGTAAAGTGACCTGTGTAAATGGATGGACTTGCCTCTCACTCTACTGGGTCGAATCAATGTAATTCAAATGATTGTCCTACCCAGATTTCTATATTTGTTTCATTCTCTCCCTATCCCTGTGCCCGCAGCATTCTTTTCCTCTCTCGACAAGCTGACCAGACGGTTTTTTACTAGCGTTTAAGAGCAGTTGGAGGCCACGGAAGGAGTGTTGTATGGCATTGAAGCTCGTTTGGAGGTTAGCTAGCACAGTGTCCAATGACGGGCCGAAAGTATATAGAATGGTGTCGTCTGCGTAGAGGTGGATCAGGGAGTCGCCCGCAGCAAGAGCAACATCATTGATATATACAGAGAAAATAGTCGGCCCGAGAATTGAACCCTGTGGCACCCCCATAGAGACTGCCAGAGGACCGGACAGCATGCCCTCCGATTTGACACACTGAACTCTGTCTGCAAAGTAATTGGTGAACCAGGCAAGGCAGTCATCCGAAAAACCGAGGCTACTGAGTCTGCCGATAAGAATGTGGTGATTGACAGAGTCGAAAGCCTTGGCAAGGTCGATGAAGACGGCTGCACAGTACTGTCTTTTATCGATGGCGGTTATGATGTTGTTTAGTACCTTGAGTGTGGCTGATTGCCTTTCCTCCATCTTTTTGGTTTTGCTTGCCCGTAACTAACGACAGGTGGATCTATTGCCACGTTCAAAACATCTGGGAACTCGGAAATCTCAGACTTCCGAATTCAGTGCATTGAAGACAACTAGGAACTCTGAAAAAAATAGCTCCAACTGGGAAAAATAGTTTTGAAAGGTCATCCAAGTTGGAAACTTTGGCGTCGTTTTAGAGCTCCAACTTTCCGACCTGAAAATCACTGGCCTCATGATTTGACCTTGTTTATTCCCCGAGTTCCCAGTCTTGAAACCACGATAGTATTCTGACCACATTTATTTTTCCACATTTTGTTACATTACAGCCATATTCTAAAATGGATTAAAAATACAAAAAATCTTTAACAATCTACAACAATATCCCATAATGACAACCCGGAAACAATATTTTAAATGTATTTTTGCAAATTTATTACAAATAAAAAACAGAAATACCTTATTTACATATGTTTTCAGACCCTTTGCTATGAGACTCGAAATTTTGCTCCGGTGCATCCTGTTTCCATTGATCATCCTTGAGATGTTTCTACAACTTCATTTTCGTCCACTTGTGGTAAATTCAATTAATTGGACATGATTTGGAAAGGCACACACCTGTCTATATAAGGTCTCACGGTTGACAGTGCATGTCAGATCAAAAACCAAGCCATGAGGTTGGAGGAATTGTCCGTAGAGCTCCGAGACAGGTTTTTATCGAGTCACATATACCAAAACATTTCTGCAACATTGAAGGTTCCCAAGAACACAGTGGCCTCCATCATTCTTGAATGGAAAAAAATTGGAACCACCAAGACTCTTCCTAGAGCTGACCGGCCGGCCAAACTGAGCAATCGGGGGAGAAGGGTCTTGGTCAGGGAGGTGACAAAGAACACGATGGTCACTCTGAGAGGCCTCTAGAGTTCCTCTGTGGAGATTGGAGAAACTTCCGGAAGGATAACCATCTCTGCACTACTCTGGCAATCATTCCGTTATGGTGGAGTGACCAGATGGAAGCCACTCCTCAGTAAATACCAAGCATCACGTCTGGAGGAAACCTGGCACCATCCCTATGGTGAAGCATGGTGGGGGCTGCATCATGCTGTGGGGATGTTTTTCAGCTGCAGGGACTGGGAGACTAGTCAGGATCGAGGCAAAGGCAAACGGAGCAAAGTACAGAGAGATCCTTGATGAAAATCTGCTCCAGAGTGCTCAGGACCTCAGACTGGGGTGGAGGTTCACCTTCCAACAGGACAATGACCCTAAGCACACAGTCAAGACAATGCAGGAGTGGCGTCAGGACAAGTCTCTGAATGTCCTTGAATGGCCCAACCAGAGTCTGGACTTGAACTCGATCGAACATCTCTGGAGAGACCTGAAAATAGCTGTACATCAATGCTTCCCATCCAACCTGCCAGAGTTTGAGAGGATCTGCAGAGAAGAATGGGAGAAACTCCCCAAATACAGGTGTGCCAAGCCTGTAGCGTCATACCCAAGAAGACTTGAGGCTGTAATCGCTGCCAAAGGTGCTTCAAAGTACTGAGTAAAGGGTCTGAATACTTATGTAAATGTGTTATTTCTGTTGTTTTATTTTCAATTAATTTGAAAACATTTCTAAAAACCAGTTTTTGCTTTGTCATTATGGGGTATTGTGTGTAGATTGATGAGGGATTTATTATTTTTGTAATCAATTTTAGAATAAGGCTGTAATCTAACAAAATGTGGAAAAAGTCAAAAGATTTTGAATACTTCCTTAGGCACTATTACATTACATTTCCTCAACTATCCTCTACCCCAGCACATTGACCCCCTGTACATACTGCAGCCTCGTTTTTGTTATGTTCTTATAACTTTTTTTAACTTTAGTTTATTTCTGAAATGATTTCTTAACTCTATTTTTTTTAAACTGCATTGTTTGTTAAGAGTTTGTAAGTAAGCATTTCACGGTGAGGTCTGCACCTGTTTTTTTTCTGTTGGTTAAGGGTTTGTAAAGTAAGCATTTCACGGTGAGGTCTGCACCTGTTTTTTTTCTGCCCATGTGCCAGATTAATTTTGATTTGATTAATATAAGGAATTTTAAATTATTTATACTTTTACTTTTGATACTTAAGTATATTTATAGCCAAAACACTTTGACTTTTACTCAAGTAGTATTTTACTGTCTGACTTTCACTTTTACTTGAGCAACTTTCTATTTTAAGGTATCTATACTTTATCTCAAGTATGAAATTGGATATATTTATATCCAAAACACTTTGACTTTTACTCAAGTAGTATTTTACTGTCTGACTTTCACTTTTACTTGAGCAACTTTCTATTTTAAGGTATCTATACTTTATCTCAAGTATGAAATTGGATACTTTTACCACCACGGATCATGATAGATCGTACATTCCAGCACAGTAGCCAGCGGCATGTGCTTAAACGATTGTTTGCGGACCGCCATGATATCATAGAAGAAGAAGAAGACAAAGAAGAGGAAGAAGGACGACTGGGTGAAATTACCACGCAGGCGCAGTGTGAGAGGTATTCAAAAATACTTCCTGGTCAACATAGACACTCTGTTGACATTTTATTGATGCTAAACTACATTTGATTTCGAGGCGTCGGCATCTATGCTTTTCTACAGCCTATTTATTCTACACTTCCTATTAACAATCGTGAAAGCATTTTCTCTAGTAATGGCAAATTCCGTTGCTTTTCACACTCAGCTAGCCTCCATCATGGAGGTTTTGGCTAATGCGGCCGTGGCTGAAATCTGCGAGCTTGTTGACAATGGCTATGCCGTCCTGCATGTGGAGATATCTCGAGGCCAGAAGGAGAATGAAACTTTGAGGAGAAAACTACGGCTGATGGAGATGAAAGTGTCTAGTGCGAGTACTCCGAGAGTGGGAATGGGAAGCTCCATCCTTCCGCACAGTCGCTCTCACCTTGGCACGGAATCGAAAAGGACATCAAACCGTACGTTACATTTACTGGTTATAACAATTAATTTACATTAATTGGTTACATCATTTATAGAAACGAATTGTTTTAAGACAGCATTAATAACGTATATTGTGTATGGATGCATGCTATTCCCCTCTACTCATTTTAGGCGAGGTACGATGTCGGGGAGCAATTGATTCTAAGTTGGTAACCAGCATGTTTAGGCACAGAGAGTCCTCAGGTGACACTGGACAAACGACAACACCGAGAAAGGTAAACTTTACGTTTGCCTCGGTGTGCCTCATTTTCCCACAATATTTCAAAAAGGCCGCCTAATATTTCACAATAGTTATCAACACCACCTAGGTCTGAAAGCAAACATGACCTAGCCTACCTAGGCTTAGTGGTCATCTTGCAGTAAAGCAATGTTGTTTTACCTGTTTACTGTGCTGTTCGTGCTCTTGTTGTATCTTTTCAGTTTTCTTTGACTGTGTAAGGTGTACCATTTTCTCACAGTTTGTGCACAGTAAGTGGATTATTCCCAGTTATATCTGGCATCCCAACTGATTTTACACAGACTGCAGGGTTGGAAGAGATAAACCCCAAATCACCTACCATCAAAGAGGAGATGTGGGAAGAATCCTGGGAGAATCATGACCAATGGGGGAGACTGAGTAGTGGTAAGTAAAATGGTAGACAAGCTTATGTGTTTTCATTATAACTCATTACACTTTGATGCTTTCAGTTATGCCTTTCCCATAAATATGAATGAATCAACCTTTCTATTGACCCAATAACTTGCCAAATGAATAGTGTCATGTAAAGTGATTGCAACAATGTCAAACTACATATGGAATACAATTTAATACATTAAGTACAACTGAATTTGTCGGTTTGGGCTTTCATATAGACTATACTGTATAGATGTATACCAATAACTCTGAAATTGCTCATATCCTTCAACTGATGTGATTTTTGATGATTACCTTCATGATGAGCATCCAGTTTATAGTGATTCACACACGGCCTTGTTGATTTTATAGGAGCTTTAAATCACAGTGCTGATGGAGGAGAAAGGCAATCCAATGTCGACACAGAGGCTGCTCAACCAATCAGCAAACAGGAGAACGCCAGCTCTTGTTTATGGGTGAGTGGTGAAACGGACAACAACCTCCTGCCAGGATCAAATAACCTGAGTGTGAACAAAAGAGCTCTAAACCCAGGACTGGAAAATGGTGATGGAATAGTTAAAAGTGAGGACTTTGATTGTATGATGTTTGAGCCCCACAGACAACTTGGGACCCTTCACACACAGGGTTCTGGGGCTGATCTTCCCGAGTGCTCTTACTCTCATGTGGATGTTGTAGCCACTCAATCAGAGTCAGAGAATGGATTCCCCTATGAAATGAGCAAAGTGATTCCCTCCATAACTGAGCACAAAAAACCTGTCGCTTACCAGGACGGTAGACAGAGGGCGCTGTTGCCCTCAGAGCCTCACAGGACTGGAGGAAAAGGCATGGAAACAGGATCCAATGGTTTGGTCTCCCATGACAGTCATAACAATGATGGGAGTAACAATGGCGACGTCTCAGCAGGTAAGCTGTTAATTTGTAGTTTCTGCGGTAAGACTTTGGCTTGTCTGAAGAATCTCAAGACACACCTGAGGGTTCATACCGGGGAGAAGCCGTTCAGCTGCGCGCAGTGCGGGAAGCGCTTCTCTGACTCCAGCAACCTCAAGCGACACCAGAGCGTTCACACGGGGGAGAGACGCTACGGCTGCAGCCACTGCGGCAAGCGCTTCGCACAGTCGGGCTCACTCAAAGTGCACATGAGCGTACACACGGGATGTAAGCAGTTCAGATGTATGCACTGTGGGAAGACTTTCATATCGGCCAATCACCTCAATAGACACATCAGTGTTCACGATGGATAAATACTTTTACCAACAACTTTTCAATGGGTGAAAGCATACCTAAACGTGCTTCAGCCAAGCTTGAACAGAAAAGGGACTCGGAGGTTGGCATTTATTGGGATGACACATGTACTGGAGGCAGCTCTGCAGGGTAGTCAGCCACAGTCATAAAATCAGCTTTTTAAACCCAACACTAAACTTAAATTAAGACCAAAAAGCTAAAACAAAAACATTTGTACAATATACGGTGCATTTGGAAAGTCTTCGGACCCCGTGACTTTTTCCACATTGTTACATTACAGCCTTATTCTAAATTCAATTAAATTGCCCCCCCCCCAATCTACACACACTACCCAATAATGACAAAGCATTAAACAGGTTGACATTTTTGCAAGATGTAGAAACATCAAGGGTGATCAGTGGAGACATGATGCACCTGAGCTCAATTTTGAATCTCAATTCTTATTTGCAAAAGGTTCTAACCCGGTTCACCTTTGTCATTATGGGGTATTGTGTGTAGATTGAGGGACAGTGTTAATCCATTTTAGAATAAGGCTGTCACTTAACCAAATGTGAAAAACGAAGGGGTCTGAATACTTTCCGAATACACTGTGTATAGCCAATTTTGATTTTGCAGCTGGCCCGTCTAGTGGAAATCGCTCGCTGTGCCTCCAGGACAACCGTCATCACAATAAACTTCAACCTGCAAAGGAATCGGGTGCTTGACTGACGGACTTTATAGTCCAAAAATGATTCCTTACACTTTTCAATGTGTTTTTGTAACTATCGTTGTTGTTCGTCACTCATCCTCTGACATGACAGTGACTCATTTGAGGAAAATAGTGATAGTATGTAGACGTGGTATTGTCAAACAAATAACTTTCATGGTGCAAATTTTGTAAGTGTATTAACCAGACAGTTTATTTATTTTTTTACAATAATACGAGCATGATTAATAGGGTTCCTAAAAGAGCCAGTCAAATTGAATGGATGGATGTTGCACAGGCTCACTGCTACATGAAGGCCTCTTACAGTCAATTAAATATTTACTGCCCTATCAATCTAAGTCTCTACTCAGCTGGTGCAGAAAGTGTTCAGTGGTTTGAACACTGACGAGTCATTCATGATACATTAGAAACAGAATATTTCTAAGAGATTCTGAAAATGCACTGAAAATATTGAATCTTAAAAAAAATATGGTCACATACTTGGACAACTATAAAAAAATTACATTTAATAAAGTTGTATAAGCCAATTGAGTTGAACTATTTCACAAATCTGTTAGAAAAGAAACATTTCAGTGCAATATAGCTCATGAACTATTAAAGAAAACAGTACAACAGACAGTGATTACATTTTCAGATACATCCAATGTGAGTGCAAAAGATAAACATGCATACAAGAACCACACATTTTGCAAATGTGGAAACTAGTTGAGTATCAAAGCAATAAAAATTGATTGTTAAAAAAAAGCAACATTTGAAACTGGTTTATGTAAAGGTACACAATAGGAAATGACTTAAATCTCAAGGTCTTGTAAAGTACATTGAGTATATGCCAATCATGAATATTACAAAGAAATAACAGCCATGTTGTCTTCATATACTGTAGTGTGTACATGAGCTTTTGTTGACAAACTAGCAATAAAATGGTGTCTACCGGCAAAACCTTTATATATTAATTTTGGCTTATTGATGAAGTGTTGGTGATTTAACACTTTCTGGTCAGAGAATTGTCTCATTTGGAGTAATCATTCAGATTTGGCACTTGGAGTGAATACATACAGCAATGGTTCTCAAGTCACTTTCGTTTGGACAAATAGTACATATGGAGACAATTAAATACAGCTTTTCTAAAGGACCAACAACATCCAATGTATTACAAAGAATGGTGAGTTGAGATGTACAGTACAAAATTAACTCATTATTAAAGTACAAATCACCTATTTTTAGATTCTCAAAAAATCCTGCTGTAGTTTGAGGTCCAAACATGACTCATATTTCAACTTTATAAAGCTATACAATATGAACTTTATTCAGCTACTTGCTGTGCCCTGTTCCTTTTCCTGACAGAAAACACACTTTCCCTCTGGGTTGATAAACACCCATAATTACTCAGCCTTCAATGCCATTACATACTCAACATTGTACCATTTAATGAGTCAAATAAAGGGATTGTTTCATTCTTTGCCGCCGTCATTATGCTCAATCTCAACATTCACATTCCATTATTGTGATCCACTGATAAGTGGTTGTGGTTAACCACAAGAGGCAGCTAATGGTATTATCAAAATGACCACCTCCTCCCCATATCCCTTGAATACAAACATTTCTATACGCGTTTCAGCACTACCATGAGCAGATGGGCATCCTCACACAGGGCAGACTTTTCTTCTCCGGCAGCATTTTGTGTCACTTCCCTGTATTTGAACTGTTATCTGATTCCGCAGTCTACTGCCCACTGACATGTAGGCCTGTTTTGTTTAGCAGGCACAGCATGCTATTAGCTAAGCCAGGCTAAAGAAGGCACTTAGCATGTTGTATTTCCATTTGCTTCAGATTAAAAGTTGCAGCTGTCATTTTTGTGAGGAAAAAACAGGTCTCAGACTGCAAGCCACTGCTACTTTAATGGCCCTGCAATTGTATTCAAAATACTGGAAGCTAGAAAATAAGTAACACTGGACAGCCCTAAAAAACCAAGATCAACTATCAACAATATCAATTCAGGTATTTGAAGAATATATTAAAAACATGTGTGCATAATATATGATATGAATATTACCAACATTTTTATATTCAGGATTATGGGAAACATCTTGGACAAGCAAATGGCAGTGATCAGTGAGCAAAATAACTAGCATAGTCCGGAAGGCATTATCCAATACAATATTATCCAATACAAGTTCAAAATACGCAATGCATCGTAGTTTACAAAAATACAGTTAAAATTATCTTCTCCTAACGCACATCTTTGGAGTTTCAAATTAAATTGCTTTTGATTGTGTTTTATTGTATTTATTCCACTGATCTGTGCTCATTTTTGCATGACCAGTGTCACCCTATACCCGCTCAATAACCTGCTTTTATGACCAGATTAATGGAACTCGTGTTACATTATGTGCAAGTGCAATCTACACATTTATCTAATGAAATGTAAGAATCTATATGACTCTTTTTCTTGTGGTCCACATCCACCCTTTTCATTATCATAGATTCATTTCATGAGTAAACAGATTGTGTGTGTGTGTGTGTACACAGCTTTCATCTACTCATTCTTTGATGTAATATCCTGGAACAAAAATTAAGAACAAAGTTATTGACCACGTTAATGTAAAACATGTGGTTGCCTGAGGTCAAAATAAATGCAATTTAATATTTGAGAATATGGCTCACCTCGGTCTTCGCTTTTCTCCACTTGCCCATGGGCCCAGATTGTGAGACAACTGGAGAAAAGGCAATGTATTAAATGAATGGTCAATTTTTGAAACACCATTGAAATTTGCTTCAAAAGCCACACTGAATACACTAGAGGTATACTTACATAGATATATCATTATCAATATAAATGTGGTGAATGCCACTGTCAGTCCCCACAACAGACACCTAAAAATAATGAAATAGTTTACGTTAGCAGGTATTCTATATAAGAGAGCAAATATTTTATGCTGGTTATTTCAATAATATTCGGTTAAAAAATAAATGCCACCCCATACACCTTTATACTGATGGCTTACCTTGAAAATACGGCAGAGAAGATAAAGACCATGAGAATGATGAAGAGAGCTTTCGCCATGGGAAAATCTGAAATGCATAAAGATTTTAACAAAACTGACAAAAACCAAATGGAACCTCCTCTCCTGTCTTCATCTAGTACTGTTGAGACGAGAGGGGGAGCTTGATCTATAATGATATACACAACAGTTAAACATTTGAGAATACACAGAAGAGAGTAATGAGATAACAATGGACTGCAGCTCACCTGCTGGCTGGGGTTTAGGGCGACAGCAGCTATTGGAGAGGAAGGCTGAGGGGGGCGGGACATCCAGAAGGCCACCCAGGGATTGGCTGAAATGCTCCTGGTGGACGCAGGTCTCCGTGATGATCTCCTCCTGCACCGTGGGCTCGCGAGCTAACTTCGTGGGCATGGAACTGATCTCACTGTCATCTGGAATGACAAAGGAGACACGACTACAGCTGAGGAAGGTTGTTAGTTTCACGCATCTATTCCAGGTTGGTGTGGTTTACCCTCGAAGCAGTCTAGGGATGATAATATGAGATACCATGTGAGCTTTGACAGCGCTCATATTTTATACATACAGTGAAAGTATTCAGACCCCTTCACTTTATCCACATTGTTACATTAGCCTTATTCTAAAATTGATACAATTGTTTTGTCCTCATCAATCTACACACTACCCTGTAATGACAAAGCAAAAACAGGTTTATAAATTGTTACTAAATTATGAAAAATAAAAACACATTTACAAAGTATTCAGACCCTTTACTCAGTACTTTGTTGAAGCACCTTCGGCAGCGATTACAGCATTGAGTATGTCGCTACAAGCTTGGCACACCTGTATTTGGGGAGTTTCTCCCATTCTTCTATGCAGATCCTCTCAAGCTCTGTCAGGTTGCTGCACAGCTATTTTCAGGTCTCTCCAGACATGTTTGATCGGGTTCAAGTCCAAGCTCTGGCTGGGACACTTAAGAACCTTCAGAGACTTGTCCCGAAGCCACTCCTGCATTGTCTGGCTGTGTGTTTAGGGTCATTGTCCTGTTGGAAGTTGAACCTTTGGCCCAGAGCTCTCTGGAGCAGGTTTTCATCAAGGATCTATCTGTACTTTTCTCCATTCATCTTTCCCTCGATCCTGACTATTCTCCCAGTCCCTGCCGCTGAAAAACATCCCCACACTTCATGATTCTTCCACCACTCTTCACCATAGGGATAGTGCCAAGTTTCCTCCAGATGTGACGCTTGGCATTCAAGGCAAAGAATTTAATTTAATCAGACCAGAGAATCTTGTTTCTCAATAAGGTATATGTTATATGTTTAATACATTTGCAAAAAAAATGTTTGCTTTGTCATTATGGGTTATTTTATGTAGATTGCTGAGGATAAATAAAAAATAAATAAAAAAAATCAATTTTAGAATAAGGCTGTAACGTAACAAAATATGGAAAAAGTCAAGGGGACTGAATACTTTCCGAAGGCACT
Source organism: Oncorhynchus masou masou (assembly GCF_036934945.1). Taxonomy (NCBI): domain Eukaryota; kingdom Metazoa; phylum Chordata; class Actinopteri; order Salmoniformes; family Salmonidae; genus Oncorhynchus; species Oncorhynchus masou. The sequence goes on from NC_088214.1 coordinate 47,856,852, forward strand.
GTATAATACAGCAGCCACTTGGTAAGAGCCTTGCTTAATGGGACAACAACAATACCCTTTACAAGTCCATACATAAACATGGCCAAAATTACATGAAATAAGTGCAACATTGCTTAAGTGTCACAACAGTTGGCCATCCCAAGTGTCTCCCACTCAGACATAGCATAGCAGGCCTTACCGTAAGTGAAGCTGCAGCTGGTGTCCAAATCGGTGGTGCTATGCTCCATCCAGGAGGACTCTGCAAGAGGTGGGTGACGCACCCCTCCGAACACTTTGTCATCCAGCCACGACTGACACGTCTCAGTCATGTCACTAAACAGACTAGCGAGAGACCGGCGGGCCTTCCGCCTGCGTCTGAAGATTCTAAGGGGAGGGAAACACAAGTCGTACTTTTTATCAGGACAGTGTCAACAAATGTGTAAAAGACTAGTATTCCTAATGTGTTTCTTTGTACTGCATCTGTGATCACAGTAATAATCAATAATGTCGTCACGATATTTAGTATGACAGACTCAAAAATCAAGTCCTAACTAAATCTACCTTATGTTTCATGTACTTATTTCATGTCATTTGTCATGTTAGCGTAGTGACTTGTAAAGGGTATCGTTATTGTCCCTTTGAGCAAGGTTCTTATCAATTGGATGCTATCCTATATGTATTGAATATGAGAGCTGCCAAAGCTCCCGTGGTATCTCATATTATCCCTCTCCTTCTGACCGTGACACCAAAGCTCCCGTGGTATCTCATATTATCCCTAGCCTTCTGACCGTGACACCAAAGCTCCCGTGGCATCTCATATTATCCCTCTCCTTCCGACCGTGACACCAAAGCTCCCGTGGCATCTCATATTATCCCTCTCCTTCCGACCATGACACCAAAGCTCCCGTGGCATCTCATATTATCCCTAGCCTTCTGACCGTGACACCAAAGCTCCCGTGGCATCTCATATTATCCCTAGCCTTCTGACCATGACACCAAAGCTCCCGTGGTATCTCATATTATCCCTAGCCTTCTGACCATGACACCAAAGCTCCCGTGGCATCTCATATTATCCCTCTCCTTCCGACCATGACACCAAAGCTCCCGTGGCATCTCATATTATCCCTAGCCTTCTGACCGTGACACCAAAGCTCCCGTGGTATCTCATATTATCCCTAGCCTTCCGACCATGACACCAAAGCTCCCGTGGCATCTCATATTATCTCTAGCCTTCTGACCGTGACACCAAAGCTCCCGTGGTATCTCATATTATCCCTCTCCTTCAGACCATGACACCAAAGCTCCCGTGGCATCTCATATTATCCCTAGCCTTCCGACCGTGACACCAAAGCTCCCGTGGCATCTCATATTATCCCTAGCCTTCTGACCGTGACACCAAAGCTCCCGTGGCATCTCATATTATCCCTCTCCTTCCGACCGTGACACCAAAGCTCCCGTGGCATCTCATATTATCCCTCTCCTTCCGACCATGACACCAAAGCTCCCGTGGCATCTCATATTATCCCTAGCCTTCTGACCGTGACACCAAAGCTCCCGTGGCATCTCATATTATCCCTAGCCTTCCGACCATGACACCAAAGCTCCCGTGGTATCTCATATTATCCCTAGCCTTCCGACCATGACACCAAAGCTCCCGTGGCATCTCATATTATCCCTAGCCTTCCGACCATGACACCAAAGCTCCCGTGGTATCTCATATTATCCCTAGCCTTCCGACCATGACACCAAAGTGGTTTGTTTTTGAAGTTATAGAGCACACAATGTTGGTTTGGATAACATTTTCTGCTAAATGGCATATATTACAATATTTGACCAAAAGCAGGTTCTAAAAGGACCATTGGGTATCGTGATACTGTATTGTCAAAGTAGTAATAATTACAGTGGGGTAAGTTCGAAAGCCCACAAAACCAGTGGCTTAACCATGCCATGTGAAAATTCATCTATTACATAATTCCACCAATAAATTATTTAGTGTATCATAGGCTTTCAAATAAAATGACAGCATGATTATGCAATCAAATGTCTTTTTAACCAAATGCCTGCAAGGCATTGATGTTTTTCATTTTAAGAGCAAAATGGCACTGACTAGAATCTCTTGCAAACGGTTGACTTGACTTACGGCCTCCAATTTACAGGACTAACCAGCCTCACATTTTCCGTGCAGCTCTCTCAAGTAGGCTAATCCATGACCTCATCCCTATAAACATGGCTTGTGTTTGAACACAGACCTGCATGGTTATCCACCCCCAAATAGCAATCTGAACCCACTGTCGAGCTGCATAACGACGGGGAGAACATTTCCGACCATGACACCAAAGTGGTTTGCTACAGTTCACCAAAGTGGTTTGCTACAGTCATTTTTAATTTCTATTCACTGTTATTTATAGTCGTTCGACATTTTAAACTATATACACCTCAGAGTTGAGCTTTCATAGTTATTCATGAATGCTAGCTAAACAGTGTCTATTAGTGACTGACATTCAACCAGACCTAGGTCAAATACTGAGGTATACTTGATTTTGTTCAACGTTTGCACTTCGGGGACTAGTCTATTGGTTCCATTGCATCTGGCAAACCAAGTATTTGCACAGAAAAAAATATGACATAATAGAATCTCAGTTCTGGATTCAACGTGGCATGTCTCTTTGGAACAACTCACCTGACTAGATTCTCTTTGTAGGACAGTTTGATTTTGGAGGGGGTGAGAGAGACATTGCCCTCGTCATCCCAGGTGTAGCTGTCCTCAGTCAGAACGTAGTAGCCGTTGTTGAGGAGGCGGGGGCTCCGGCGGCAGGAGCTGGGGGAGCCCGTCACGGGGTTCACAGAGTAACACGCATATGATGAATCTGGAGATGACAACAGGGACAGGCCCAGGCTACAGAGTACACAAAGAGAACCAAGACAGAATTATATTGTGTCAGAGTTACTCAACATCACTTTAAATATGTGTTTCAAAGCTTACAACAGCGTTGTCTAACTTTCCTTCTGGACGGGGGGTACCGTTCAGCAGGCTTCCGCTCCAACCTAGCACACCTGATTTGACTAGTTAGATGTTCCCCAAGACCTTGATTAGTTGAAACAGGTGTGTAACAATGGGGTTGGAGCATAAGCCTGCATACTCAATAGCTCTCCAGGAGGGAGATTGCATACATTGCATACATAGTCCCCAACAAATTGGGGGTAATTGTAATTCTACTCGAAGGAACGCTACATTGCATCCATGCACCTCAAAGCCTACATTTTGACCAATTTTACCTTTGACATGACTCGTTAGCCAATGTTTTCTCTCTCCTTCTCTTTATAGGTGAACCTGTTGATATACAAAAATAGACAGATTACGACTTCCAAGACTTCACACGTTTGTTGGCTAGCCTAATTCATTAAAATCCATAAGAGTCTTGATGTACCCGTGCGTCAATCTAACATACATTTTTAAAGATCTGTGACGCTTGGCATTCAGGCCAAAGAATTCAATCTTGGTTTCATGAATCAAGAGAATCTTGTTTCTCATGGTCTAAGAGACTTAGGTTCCTTTTGGCAAACTCAAAGCGGGATGTCATGCGCCTTTTACTGAGGAGTGGCTTCTGTCTGGCCACTCTACCAAAGGCCTGATAGGTGGAGTGCTGCAGAGATGGTTGTCCTTCTGGAAGGTTCTCCCATCTCCACAGAGGAACTCTGGATCACTGTCAGGGTGACCATTGGGTTCTTGGTCACCTCCCTGACCAAGGCCCTTCCTTCTCCCCCGATTAGCTCAGTTTGGCCGGGCGGCCAGCTGTTGTAGACATTTTTTGGTACCCTATCCAGATTCATGCCTTGACACAATCCTGTCTCGCACCTTGTCATTATGGGGTATTATGTGTAGATTGAGAATTTTTTTATTTAATCCATTTTAGAACAAGGCTGTAACGTAATGAAACGTGGAAAAAGGGAAGGGGTCTGAATACTTTCCAAATGCGCTGTATATTTCCTGAGCTTTTTTTAATATCTCCTAGATATAGGACGGACCTTTCAACCCTTATTCTTTTTTCCCTATTTATTCATGTGTTATTCAGTGCATTTCTATTGGCTATAGTAGTAAATATTTTGGGGGCATACCTTAAAGAGGTCGTAAAATTCCAAATCAAATAGATAAATTCTCCATGGAATGACCATGGTATAGCCTGCAGCATACCACCCTGCATCCCACTGCTGGCTTGCTTCTGAAGCTAAGCAGGGTTGGTCCTGGTCGGTCCCTGGACGGAAGACCAGATGCTGCTGGAAGAGGTGCTGAAAGGCCTCCAGTAGGCACCCTTTCCTCTGGTCTAAAAAAATATCCCAATGCCCCAGGGCAGTGATTGGGGATATTGCCCGGTGTGGGGTGCTGTATTCCAGATGGGACGTTAAACGGGTGTCTTGACTCTCTGTGGTCACTAAAGGTCCCATGGCACTTGTTGTAAGAGTAGGGGTGTTAACCCCCGGTGTCCTGGTTAAATTCCCAATCTGACCATCACAGTCACCTAATCATCCCCAGCTTACAAGTGGCTCATTCATCTCCCCTGTAACTATTCCCCAGGCTGTTGCTGTAAATGAGAACGTGTTCTCAGTCAACTTACCTGGTAAAGTAATAAAGAAAACATCTTAAAACAATTCCATATGTTAACTTAGTATCCCCTCCAATGGCGTAAGACTTTAAAAAAACTGTGACATCGATATGAGCCAAACATTTATTCTACTGTAAAAATGTACTGTGTGTAAATAGGATAATTTTGGAGTTCTGTGAGACTTAAGGTCGTGACTGCATCACAATGTAAATTCAGGTTGGGTTTGTTTCAAACCTGCCCACAGCTTGCAGCTGAAAAGCTATCATCAATTCGGAGTGCAGATGCATGCGACCCAATCGTAATGCATGCGGAAAATTTGGGTTGACTTTGGACATGACTATGGGATAGACAGGGACCATCAGTAAATTACACAATGTACATGGGAAAATGTTAATTCCAATAGCTCCAAATTTCCAAGACATAAAAGCTTCAAACCAACTATAAATTGTAGGAATTCACGTACAAATATTTAAATAATTTAATGAGAACTAAAAAGGTGTACAACATGATACAGTGGTAGCAATACATGGTTATAACATCTACAGAAAAGACAAATGCCAATGGTGGTGCAGTCCAATTCATAACCACATTCCTGTAAAGGTGAGAGAGGATCTCAGGTTAAATACTTTTGAAGAAGCCTCACCTATAGCCCATTCTGGTGGGAAGCTGCTATAGACCACCAAGTGCTACCAGTCAGTATCTGGAGAACATGTGTGAAATGTTTGATAATGTACAGTACCAGTCAAAAGTTTGGACACACCTACTCATTCAAGGGTTTATTTTTGACTATTTTCTACATTGTAAAATAATAGTGAAGCCATCAAAACTATGGAATAACACATATGGCATCATGTAGTAACCAAACGTGTTGTGGACACCCCATCAAATGAGTAGAGTTTGATATTTCAACCACACCCATTGCTGACAGGTTTACAAAATCAAGGATTAGTCATGCAATCTCCATAGACAAACATGAGCAGTAAAATGGCCCATACTGAAGAGCTCTGTGACTTTCAACATGGCGACGGGGCACTGCTAGAGCTGCCCCGGTAAGTGTGGTTATTGTGAAGTGGAAACGTCTAGGCGCAAAAACGGCTCATACACTAAGTGGTAGGCCACAAAAAAGAACGGGCCGCAGTGTGCTAAACAAGTAGCGCATATAAAATCGTTTGTCCTCTGTTGCAACACTCATTACCGAGTTCCAAACTGCCTCTGGAAGCAACGTCAGCACAATAATTGTTAGTTGGGAGCTCCATGAAATAGGTTTCCATGGCCGAGCAGCTGCACACAAGCCTAAGATCACCACGCGCAATATCAAGAGTCGGCTGGAGTGGTATAAAACTCAAAGCCATTGGACTCTGGAGCAGTGGAAATGTGTTCTCTGGACTGAGAGCCCAAACAAATCTGGGTATGGTGGATGACAGGAGAACGCTACCTGCCTGAATGCCAGCAACAAATGGCGACCGTACACATCCAAGTATAACTGACCAAATTATAAAGAAAAGCATTGTAAATTGAGCATGGAAGTGTTGAAAAAGTTGTTTATCAACAATGACAAGCGACCTGGATCTGACAACTAGGATGGAATTTTACTGAGGATAATAGGGGATGATATTGCCACTCCTATTTGCTATGTCGTCAATCTAAGCCTACAAGAAAGTGTGTACCCTCAGGCCTGGAGGGAAGCAAAAGTCATTCCACTACCAAAGAACAGGAAAAAAAACTTTTACTGGCTCATATAGCCGACCAATCAGCCTGTTACCAACCCTTAGTAAACTTTTTGAAAACATTGTTTGACCAGATACATTGCTATTTTATATTAAACAAATTGACAGACTTTCAGCATGCTTTTAGGGAAGGGCATTCAACATACATGGGACTTACACAAATTACTGATTTGCTGAAAGAAATTGATGATAAAAACAATGTGGGAGCTGTTTTGTTAGACTTCAGTGTGGCTTTTGACATTATTGATCATAGTCTGCTGCTGGAAAAATGTGTTATGACTACACCCCCTGTGATATTGTGGATAAAGCGTTACCTGTGTTACAGAACACAGAGGGTTTTCTTTAATGCAAGTCATAATTCCGGTAGAATGAGGTATTCCCCAGGGCAGCGGTCTAGGCCCCTTTACTAATGACATGCCACTGGCTGATTAAAGCCAGTGTGTATGTATGCAGATGACTCAACACTATACACGTCAGCTACTACAGCGACTGAAATCACTGCAATACTTAACAAAGAGCTGCTGTTAGTTTCAGAATTGATGGCAAGAAATAAGTTAGTCCTAAATATTTCTAAAACTGAAAGCATTGTATTTGGGACAAATCATTTACTAATTCCTAAACCTCAACTAAATAATGGAATGAATAATGTGGAAATTGAGCAAGCTGAGGTGAACAAACTGCTTGGAGTAACCGTGGATTGTAAACTAAAAATGTTGATGCAGCAGTAGCTAAGATTGGGAAAAGTCTGTCCATACTAAAGCGCTGCTCTGCCTTAACAACACTATCAACAAGGCATGTCCTACAGGCTTTAGTTTTGTCGCACATAGACTACTGTCCAGTCATGTGGTCAGGTGCCACAAAGATGGACTAAGGAAGATTATAATTGGCTCAGAACAGGGCAACATGGCTGGCCCTTAAATGTACATGAGAGCTAACAATAATATGCATGCCAATCTCTCATGGCTCAAAGTAGAGGAGAAATTGACTTCATCACTAATAGTTTTTGTAAGAAGCTTTGAGATGCTGAATGTTTAAACTACTAGCACACAGCTCGGACACCCATTCATACCCCACAAGACATGCCACCAGAGGTCTCTTCACAACCCCAAAGTCCAAAACAGACTATGGGAGGCGCACAGTACTATATGGAGGCATAGCTATATGGAACTCTATTCCACATCAGGGAACTGATGCAAGCAGTAAAATTTGATTTAAAACAGAGGGAACAGAGGGAACTGTAAAGAGACACAGGCATACACATGCTAAACACACATGCACATGTATTTTGTATTGTAGATATGTGGTGGTAGAGTAGTGGCCTGAGGGCACACAATGTGTTGTGAAAAGTGTTATGAAATGTAATATTTTATATAACTGCCTTAATGTTGCTGTGCCCCAGGAAGAGTATCTGCCTTGCCAGCAGCTAATGGGGATCCGAAATAAATACAAACATGAAAATATTCTCTCATTTACATTGTGTAATTTATTGAAGATCCCTAACCAGGCCCGGCTATCCAAACTCAAATCAACTTTGCCACGGTCACACACCAGCCGAGCTGAAGCGTATCGGCTAAATCATTTGTATAACTCTTCCCATCTGTGAGCAAACCACACTCGAAACCAACTTACGTTTGAATTCAGTCATAGCCTCTAGCATTTAATGATCCAAATATAAAACGATGCCATTTCAAGAAGTGCAGTCACCCTTTAGGGGCTGGATCCTTACTTGAGATCAACGTGCGTAACTTGGAAGTTTAGTGAAGATATGCATGATTTACATTAAAGTCCGAGGTAAAGAGCACAGATCTCAAGTTAGGATTCTACCCCAAGTGCAGTCCTTATTTTACCCTTCCTTGATCAGGAGCTGAAAACCACAGGTGAGGTAACAGTCAATAACTCATCATCTAGTAAACAAAGTAAGGGGTCAGCCACAGCCAGGACCAACATTCCAGTACTTGGTGTTGAAGCCAGTTGAGTACAATAACAACATGTTAACATACTACTAACTCACAAGCAGTTCAGCATGTAATTGCCTGACTGCTGAATTGGAACCTTCAAGATGAATAACCTAAAAAAGTGATTTGTTGGTTTTGTTAAACCATATAGAAAGGTAGACTCTATAGACAAAAGGATAACGGATATAGAACCGTCTTGTTCAGATGGGTATTTCTGTCTTTAAATTCTAAGCACAATACATTTAAAAAACTATAAAAATACAAAATCTAGAAATGGAGTTGACGTACTTGTAACAACCCCATTGAAAGGCAGGGCCATATCTGCCTGTACACACACAGCGGTGTCTCGGGAGGAGCGTTCACGGTCAAAAGGTCCTGGTTGTCTCAATCTGGAAAACACATAAGAAAACAGTATTGATAAGACAAAGCCAGACAGAAAGCAGTAATAACACATAGAACTACTGCATAGAAAAGAAATGTCTGAAATGCCTGAAAACGATCGAACCAAATGGAAAATAGGAACATGTTGCTGAATTCTCACTAAAGTACAATATATTACTAAAAGGATATGGACACCTGCTCGTCAAACATCTCATTCCAAAATCATGGGCATTAATATGGAGTTATAACAGCCTCCACTCTTCTGGGAAGGCTTTCCACTAGATGTTGGAACATTGTTGCGGGGACTTACTAATGCTCTTGTGGCTGAATGGAAGTGAGGTCGGGCACTGACATTGGGCAATTAGGCCTGGCTTGCAGTCGTTGCTCCAATTCATCCCAAAGGTGTTCGATGGGGTTGAGGTCAGGCCTCTGTGCAGGCCAGTCCAGTTATTCCACACTGATCTCGACAAACCATTTCTGCATGGACCTCACTTTGTGCACAGGGGCATTGTCATGCTAAAACTGGAAAAAGCCTTCCCCAAACTGTTGCCACAAAGTTGGAAGCACAGAATCGTCTAGAATGTCGTTGTATGCTGTAGCGTTAAGATTTCCCTTCACTGGAACTAAGGGGCCTAGCCGGAACCATGAAAAACAGCCCCAGACCATTATTCCTCCTCCACTATACTTCATAGTTGGCACTATGCATTGGGGCAGGTAGCGTTCTCCTGGCATCCTCCAAACACACATTTGTCCATTGGACTGCCAGATGGTGAAGCGTGATTCATCACTCCAGAGAACGCATTTCCACTGCTCCAGAGTCCAATGGGGACGAGCTCTATACCCCTCCAGCCGACGCTTGGCATTGCGATCTTAGGCTTGTGTGCGGCTGCTTGACCATGGAAACACATTTTAAGAAGCTCCCGACGAACAGTTCTTGTGCCTAAGTTGCTTCCAGAGGTAGTTTGGAACTCGGTAGTGAGTGTTGCAACCAAGGACACGCTTCAGCACTCGGCAGTCCTGTTCTTTGAGCTTGTGTGACCTACCACTTCACGGCTGAGCCGTTGTTGCTCCTAGACGTTTCCAAAGTAACTTCACTTACAGTTGACCGGGGCAGCTCTAGCAGGGCAGACATTTGACAAACTGACTTGTTGGAAAGGTGGCATCTTATGACGGTGCCACACTGAAGAGCTCAGTGACTTTCAACAAGGCCATTCTATTGCCAATGTTTGTCTATGGAGATTTCATGGATGTGTGCTTGAATTGTATACACTTGTGGCTGAAATAGCCAAATCCACTAATTTGAAGGGGTGTCCACATACTTTTATATAGTATAATGCATTCCAATACACCCCATTTAGACAGTAACATCATTCACCTTGATGCCAATTATTGTACTAGTCTTGTGCAGCAGATACCACTCAAGCAAGGAGCAAAGCAAACATTGCAATACCACAGACGTAGGACAGAGAAGTACCCAGAGTACCCAAGTATGGCGTTAACAGAATAAGCACTTTTAGAAGTGAGATTTCCACTGGGCAGTTACTTTAAGGCAGTGTTTCCCAAACTCAGTCCTCGGGACCCCAAAGGGTGCACGTTTTGGTTTTTGCCCTAGCACTACAGTTGTGGCCAAAAGTTTTGAGAATGACACAAATATACATTTTCACAAAGTCTGCTGCCTCAGTTGGTGTGATGGCAATTAGCATATACTCCAGAATGTTATGAAGAGTGAACAGATGAATTGCAATTAATTGCAAAGTCCCTCTTTGCCACGCAAATGAACTGAATCCCCAAAAAAACATTTCCACTGCATTTCAGCCCTGCCACAAAACAACCATCTGACATGTCGGTGATTCTCTCGTTAACACAGGTGTGCGTGTTGACGAGGACAATGCTGGAGATCACTCTGTCATGCTGATTGTTCAAATAACAGACTGGAACCTTCAAAAGGAGGGTGGTGCTTGGAATCATTGTTCTTCTTCTGTCAACCATGGTTACCTGCAAGGAAACATGTGCCGTCATCATTGCTTTGCACAAAAAGGGCTTCGCAGGAAAGGATATTGCTGCCAGTAAGATTGCACCTAAATCAACCATTTATCGGATCATCAAGAACTTCAAGGAGAGCGGTTCAATTGTTGTGAAGAAGGCTTCAGGGCGTCCAAGAAAGTCCGGCAAGCGCCAGGACCGTCTCCTAAAGTTGATTCAGCTGTGGCATCGGGGCACCACCAGTACAGAGCTTGCTCATGAATGGCAGCAGGCAGGTGTGAGTGCATCTCCACGCACAGTGAGGCGAAGACTTTTGGGGATGGCCTGGTGTCAAGAAGGGCAGCAAAGAAGCCACTTCTCTGCAAGAACATCAGGGACAGACTAATATTCTGCAAAACGTACAGGGATTGGACTGCTGAGGACTGGGGTAAAGTCATTTTCTCTGATGAATCCCCTTTCCGATTGTTTGGGGCAAGACAAGGTGAGCGCTAACATCAGTCCTGTGTCATGCCAACAGTAAAGCATCCTGAGACCATTCATGTGTGGGGTTGCTTCTCAGCCAAGGGAGTGGGCTCACTCACAATTTTGCCTAAGAACACAGCCATGAATAAAGAATGGTACGTAACACATCCTCCGAGAGCAACTTCTCCCAACCATCCAGGAACAGTTTGGTGACAAACAATGCCTTTTCCAGAATGATGGAGCACCTTGCCATAAGGCAAAAGTGATAACTAAGTGGCTCAGGGAACAAAACATCGATATTTTGAGTCCATGGCCAGGAAACTCCCCAGACCTTAATACCATTGAAAACTTGTGGTCAATCCTCAAGAGGTGGGGGGACAAACAAAAACCTACAAATTCTGACAAACTCCAAGTATTGATTATGCAAGAATGGGCTGCCATCAGTCAGGATGTGGCCCAGAAGTTAATTGACAGCACGCCAGGGTGGATTACAGAGGTCCTGAAAAAGAAGGGTCAACACTGCAAATATTGACTCTTTGCATCAACTTCATGTAATTGTCAATAAAAGCCTTTGACACTTATGAAATGCTTGTAATTATACTTCAGTATTTCATAGTAACACCTGACAAAAATATCTAAAGACACTTGAAGCAGAAAACTTTGTGGAAATTAATATTTGTGCCATTCTCAACTTTTGGCCACGACTGTACACAGCTGATTCAAATAATCATCAAGCTTTGACAATTTGAATCAGCTGTGGTGCTAGGGCAAAAACCAAAACGTGCACCCCTTGGTTGTACCGAGGACCAAGTTTGGGAAACACTCACTCCTAAAAATTCATATTCTGTTAACCCATATCCAGAATGTTGAGTCGTCCTATACTCGTTTGTGGCCAAAGCATAAATTGGAGGTACATGACATGTCCCTGAGGATGAGCTGCCAAATTAGCAGTCTACCTGCATCAATATTTTTTATGACCAGTATACGCTCATACCATTCCAACACAGAAAAGCTGCTTTTTAACAAACTTAATTACCATTTTTAGGAAGGAAAACTATTTCACTCATACGGTAACTTAAGTAATTCTAGGTCACTATTGTAAAGTGGCTGTTCCACTGGATGTCAGAAGGTGAATTCACCAATTTGTAAGTCGCTCTGGATAAGAGCGTCTGCTAAATGACTTAAATGTAAATGTAAATGTCATATTTCATAGAAATCTGGAAACAGTGGGCAGTTACTTTAAAATCCTTAGCTTAACCCCTCTAGTTGTTACCAAGATGACTCTGCCCTGGTAATCCCCCCTGAGATATCAGACCAGTCCTTCTCTCTGCTTCTGATGGGCTTTCCAATCAAAACACTGCTGACTGACTACATAGTAGACTGCTGAAATTCAAGGTAGCATGGGAATCTAAGTAGACAGGGATTTTGTATATCTTTATGAGGTATCAAAGTTGATTCTAACATGCATAACCAAAATGCTAATTTCAACACTGGTACTTGTAGTTTACTAAGTACTACTGATTTAAGTACTGCTATTACGTTTAGAGACAATCTGAGGTTTGCATATTACACACATTCACTTTTTTAGGACATTTCACAAAGTATGTGAAACTCAGTTGATCAGTCTTACCCAAACAGTTCCGCTTGAAATAAATGTAATTTGCAACTCCCCTAATATATTTTGTGGAACGATGCGTGTTTACCTAGTTACTTGAGTACTTTGTTCTCATGCAGTCCAAAATCTTGTTCATTCTCTGACACCCTGAGAAAAACAGCTGCAGAAAACCAGAGGACAAAAAAGAAAGACATTGATTTCACATTTCCTGTTAACTCTATCCTGACTAGAAGCTATTCAACATTGCAAGATAATGCCAATGTGTCCTTTTCTGTTCTTGATAGATGATAGCTAGATTTGGATTACTAAAAACAAATATATTATCTGGGATACGGCAAAGACATAAGACTAAATTAAAACATTCATAAATTCTTGCATTCAACCTTATTAGCATTACAGTACGTTATGTTCATAGAGGCTATTTGTTGTTCTTAAAATCCTCTCTGTATGCTTGTTTGGTCTTTTCTGGTGCCAGACGCTCAATTGTCCGCCAGACTTGTTTCTGTACATCTGTCTTCCTGGGGCATTCTTCCAAATGAGAGGCATTATGGGATGGCTCTGTGACACCCGATGCATAAGACTATGTGGGTCAGACTTTCCGCTGTGGTAACAATCTCTGTCTGCTGACACAGGAGAGGGTACTATAGCAGTAAACGAGTGGAACAGAGGCTCAGTGTTTCAGTAGACCGAGAGGGCCTGAGGGGAATAGCACAACGGTTGGCTTGTGAAGTGTGTCTGGAAACTGGCTTTCTACAGTGGCTTCAGAACGTATTGCCTTTTTTTGACACGTTGTTTGTTATTTAAAATGGATTAAATATCCCATAATGTCAAAGTGGAATTGTGTCTCGTTTTATTATTAATAAAAAATTTGAATCTTGAGAATATCTTGAGTCAACAAGTATTCAACCCCTTTGTTATGACAAGCTTGAATAATTCAGAAGTAAACATTTGCTTCACAAGTCACAATAAGTTAACATGGACTCACTATGTGCAATAGTGTTTAACATGATTTTTCAACGACTACCTCACCTCAACTCCACACAATTACCTATATGGTCCCTCAGTCAAGCATCGAATTTCAAACACAGATTCAACAGCAAAGACTAGGGAGCTTTTCTAATGCCTAGCAAAGAAGGGCACCTATTGGTAGATCGGTAAAAAAACACAAAAAAAGCAGACGTTGCATATCCCTTTGAGCATGGTGAAGTTATTAATTACACTTTGGATGATGTATCAATACACCCAGTCACTACATAGATACAGGCGTCCTTCCTAACTCAGTTGCCAGAGAGGAAGGAAACTGCTCAGGGATTTCACCATGAGGTATATGGTGACTTTAAAAACAGTTAGTTTAATGGCTGTGATAGGAGAAAACTGAGGATGGAACAACATTGTAGTTACTCCACTATACTAGAAAAAGAAAGGAGCTGCACACATTAGGAACTCAGATGCAAACATTTTATAACCAAAGTTGACAGCCAAGCTGTATTCATCAGGGTACTCAGGAAGATGGGGATCCATAATAAATACTCCACACAAATAACCTAATTGACAGAGTGAAAAGAAGTAAACCTGTACAGAATAAAAATATTCCAAAACATGCATCCTGTTTGTAGGAGTAATACTGCAAAAAATGTGGCAAAGTAAATAAACTTTTTGTCCTGAATATAAAGTGATATGTTTGGGGCAAATCCAATATAACACATTACTGAGTACCACTCGCCATATTTTCAAGCATAGTGGTGACTGCATCATGTCATGGGTATGCTAGTAATCATTAAGGACTAGGGAGTTTTTCAGGATAAAAAGAAACAGAATGGAGCTAAATCCTAGAGGAAAACCTGGTTCAGTCTGCTTACCACAAGACATTGGAAGATGAATTCACCTTTCAGCAGGACAATAACCTAAAACATAAACGCCAAATCTACCCTGGAGTCTACCCTGGAGCTTACCAAGAAGACAGTGAATGTTCCTGAGAGGCCGAGTTACAATTTTGACTTACAGTGCCTTGCGAAAGTATTCGGCCCCCTTGAACTTTGCGACCTTTTGCCACATTTCAGGCTTCAAACATAAAGATATAAAACTATTTTTTTTGTGAAGAATCAACAACAAGTGGGACACAATCATGAAGTGGAACGACATTTATTGGATATTTCAAACTTTAACAAATCAAAAACTGAAAAATTGGGTGTGCAAAATTATTCAGCCCCCTTAAGTTAATACTTTGTAGCGCCACCTTTTGCTGCGATTACAGCTGTAAGTCGCTTGGGGTATGTCTCTATCAGTTTTGCACATCGAGAGACTGAATTTTTTTCCCATTCCTCCTTGCAAAACAGCTCGAGCTCAGTGAGGTTGGATGGAGAGCATTTGAACAGCAGTTTTCAGTTCTTTCCACAGATTCTCGATTGGATTCAGGTCTGGACTTTGACTTGGCCATTCTAACACCTGGATAGGTTTATTTTTGAACCATTCCATTGTAGATTTTGCTTTATGTTTTGGATCATTGTCTTGTTGGAAGACAAATCTCCGTCCCAGTCTCAGGTCTTTTGCAGACTCCATCAGGTTTTCTTCCAGAATGGTCCTGTATTTGGCTCCATCCATCTTCCCATCAATTTTAACCATCTTCCCTGTCCCTGCTGAAGAAAAGCATGCCCAAACCATGATGCTGCCACCACCATGTTTGACAGTGGGTATGGTGTCTTCAGGGTGATGAGCTGTGTTGCTTTTACGCCAAACAGAACGTTTTGCATTGGTGCCAAAAAGTTCAATTTTGGTTTCATCTGATCAGAGCACCTTGCAGTGATCTGATACTCCTTCCATTTCAATATTATCGCTTGCACAGTGCTCCTTGGGATGTTTAAAGCTTGGGAAATCTTTTTGTATCCAAATCCGGCTTTAAACTTCTTCACAGCAGTATCTCGGACCTGCCTGGTGTGTTCCTTGTTCTTCATGATGCTCTCTGTGCTTTTAACAGACCTGAGACTATCACAGTGCAGGTGCATTTATACGGAGACTTGATTACACACAGGTGGATTGTATTTATCATCATTAGTCATTTAGGTCAACATTGGATCATTCAGAGATCCTCACTGAACTTCTGGAGAGTTTGCTGCACTGAAAGTAAAGGGGCTGAATAATTTTGCACGCCCAATCTTTCAGTTTTTGATTTGTTAAAAAAGTTTGAAATATCCAATAAATGTCGTTTCACTTCATGATTGTGTCCCAATTGTTGTTGATTCTTCACAAAAAAATACAGTTTTATATCTTTATATTTGAAGCCTGAAATGTGGCAAAAGGTCGCAAAGTTCAAGGGGGCCGAATACAGTGCCTTGCGAAAGTATGTTTGCTTAAATCTATGGCAAGACCTGAAAATGGTTTTCTAGCAATGATCAACAAACAATTTGACAGAGCTTGAAGAACTTAAGAAAATAATGGGCAGATGTTGCACAATCCAAGTGTGGAAAGCACTTTGAGACTTGGAATCGCACCCAAAGGTGAATCTAGCATGTAATAATTCAGGGGGTTGAATATTTACACTAGTATATATATGCACAGTGGGGCAAAAAAGTATTTAGTCAGCCACCAATTGTGCAAATTCTCCCACTTAAAAAGACGAGAGGCCTGTAATTTTCATCATAGGTACACTTCAACTATGACAGACAAAATGAGGGAAAAAAATCCAGAAAATCACATTGTAGGATTTTTAATGAATTTATTTGCAAATTATGGTGGAAACTTTCCAACAAGTTAGTAACATTTCTGCCTTGCTGCCCTGATCAACTGCAAGTGCTGTTATTGCAACACTCTCTACCAAGTTCCAAACTGCCTCTGAAAGCAACGTCAGCACAATAACTGTTCATCGGGAGCTTAATGAAATGGGTTTCCATGGCGGAGCAGCCACACAAGCCTAAGATCAACATGCGCAAAGCCAAGCGTCGGCTGGAGTGATGTAAAGCTCGCCACCATTGGACTCTGGAGTAGCTACAGCATACAATGACAAGATTTTAAGCTTCCAACTTTGTGGCAGCAGTTTGGGGAAGGCCTTTTCCTGTTTCACCATGACAATGCCGCCGTGCACAAAGCGTGGTCGATACAGAAATGGAAACATAAACACGTGACTCAGAACATGGTATCTCAAATCTATCACAGGTCCTTATGCTACAGAGTAAAACCAAGTCTTAAGGCCTGAGAGCCGTACATATCTCCCAGAACTAAAATAAAAGGGGATACATGGATGTTGTGTGAGCCAGCAGTGGAACAATGCTAGAAAGCCAAGGGCTGTTGACATGGACAGTCGATTGTCTCTTTTGCGCTGGGCAATGAAGACAAAAGCCAGCAGGCTCTTCAGTCATGTGGCTTAAGTTGTCATTGTTTTTAAACACTGTTTAAAGAGTGAACGCTCAACCACAGCATACACAACCCGGATTTCCTGAGGAAGTGACAGGCAGCTATCTTTCTTCCTGTGTGTTCATTTGACAGTAAAAGTAGTCACGATGCAGAATGAGCAACAGACAAACATGGGTATGAAAATGTATAATACAATGGCAATACACTACGGGTCAAAAGTTTTAGAACACACTCATTCATGTGTGTCCAAAGTTGTCATCAAGGCAAAGGGTAGCTATTTGAAGAATCTCAAATATAAAATATATTAAGATTTGTTTAACACTTTTTTGGTTACTACATGATTCCATATGTGTTATTTCATAGTTTTTATGTCTTCACTATTATTCTACAATGTAGAAATAGTAAAAAATAAAACCTTTTGACTGGTATTGTACATTACAATGGTTTTGATTATAGTCTTACAAAGTACCTAACAGTAAAGTGAATCATGGTCATATAATGATTTTACACAATAGCCATCATTGGTTACAATGACAACAGTTCAACAATTCACAAAGCTAAGTAGTGATAGGTGATGTGACAAGTAAAATCTAATTAACACTTTTTCATGTTCTGTAAAGTTTCTCTTGATAAGCCATGTATCAATATAATATACATTTATATTTCAGTACTTGAAGTGGTTTTAAAGGCTAGATACATATCCCACCACAAGCCAAAGATCGCTTGTGCACTGACTATCTTAATTACTATTTAATTGTATGTCTACAATATATATTCAGTGCTGGCATTGTAGACATTTACCTACAAATAATGTCAATGATATACAGTGTGGTCAGAAATGATTGACGCCCTTCTGTATAAAATAATTCAAATACTGAGCTATGTTCTATGCAAAATAACTTTGGGAAATTATACTTTATACTAATACAAGAAAGATTGTTTAACAAGTAATATTTGTATTTTTTCCCAAAAAGGTAGTGGTCAAAATGATTGATAACCCTAAAAATTATGAAGTTGTCAAAAGTTTTGTATTTGTTCCAATATTTCTAGCACGCAATGACTACATCAAGCTTGTGACTGAAACATGTTGGATGCATTTGCAGTTCGTATTGGTTGTTTCATATTATTTTGTGCCCAATAGAAATGAATGGTAAATAATATATTGTCATTTTCAAAGTTCTGTTATTTTCCAGATTGACTGACCTTCATGTCTTAACCCTTGTGTTGTCTTAAGGGTCAAAAATGACCCGCCACTATGTTTAACAGCAGAGAAAACACCCTAAATTATATTTTATCAACTTGAAATGTTATGACGTTTCTTGGAGTGACCCCAACATTAGAAAAAGTGAAACATCTACTTTGTTCATAATTCCATGAAAGCTGTACACCACCAGGGTACAAAGATTGTCTTAGGGCCATTTTTGACCTGGCAGTTATAAAATCATTCTCTCTCACACACACACACACACACACGAGAAATTGAGATTATGTGTGCTAGAGATTAAACTCAGCCAGCAGATCCGGAAGAGGAAGATCACCATGGTTGGCACCGTTAGAAAGGACAAGCCTGAGCTCCCCCTGCACTCCTCGCAACAAGGAGGAGAGAGGCCTTCTCATCAAAATTTGCCTTCACCACCACTCTAGTTTCTTACCGCCCAAAGAGGAAGAAGAATGTGGTCCTCCTGAGCACACTGCACAAAACAGCTGAGATCAGTGACCGTGAGGACAGGAAGCCAGCCATAATCCTGGACGACAACCACAACAAAGGAGGAGTGGACAACCTGGACAAGGTGATTGGAACTTACAGCTGCAGGAGGATGACTGTCCGCTGGCCCCTAGTCATCTTCCATTACATCATTGATGTCTCATACAATGCCTTCGTGATATGGATAAAGATCAACACTATCTGGATGCCTGATAAGCGGAACAAGAGGAGGGTGTTCCTGGAGCAGCTGGGAAAGGCACTTGTAACCCCACACATTCAAAGGAGGGAATGCCTCCCCTGCACAGTAGCCGCTGCAGTGTGAAAGCTGTTCAGGGGGCTGAATCTGATCCACCTGAGGCTGCAGCTGGGGCAAGCAAGAAGAGGAGATGCCAATTCTGCCCCCAAAGAAGGACTGTAAAACAAATACTATGTGCTGCACATGTGAGAAATACATCTGCAAAGTCCATGCACACACACTGTCCTACATGTGCTAATTAGAGTTGATTGATTTATGTTCTTGACGTTTTTGTTTTGTATCTATTATCTTATTTATTGTTGTTTATACACCTTGTGGGTGGGGGTAATAGTTTTTCTTTAAATGGGAGAAGACTAGTATTTTGTAGTTGAATTCCTCATTGTACAGTATATAAGAATAAATCACTATGTTGCCAAAAAGGTTCAAGACTTATTGTTTCCCCTTCAATAAAATGCAAATTTCTTATTTATTTATTTCATTTTATTTAACCTTTAACCAGGAAGGGCTCATTGAGATTAAAATCTCTTTTTCAAGAGCGCCCTGGCCAAGATAGGCAGCGCCAAGTCATTACAAAAGAATTACAGACAGACAACATGAAAAACTACAAGTAATCTAGTAAAAACCATTGAATTAACAAGAGTATAAAACAGCAAATTAAAAACATTGACAGGTCAGGGAATCAGCCTCAAACCCCTTCATCAGTGATTTAAAAACACAAATTGGGACAAGTTCTTCCAGTTTAAAAGTATTTTGTTAGGTGTTCCAAGACGATTGTGCAGAGGACATAAAAGCCCTTTTACCAAATTCAGTTCGGACATTTGGAACAGTTAGCAGGATAAAGTCCTGCGAACGAAGAGACGACCCACCACATTTCTGAACAATAAAAATGAACAAATAAAAAGGTAGTAAACCCAAAATGGCTATGTAAATAAAAGTATACCAGTGACTGAGCCTACGAGTGACTAGAGAAGGCCAGCCAACCCTGATGTACAAAGTGCAGTGGTGCGTAAGGGTTTTGCAGTTTAAAATAAATCTCAAAGTGCCATGGTAAAGAGTGTCAATTGATCTCAAACACTGAGCGGAAGCATTCATATATAAAATATCCCCATAGTCTAGTAAAGGCATAAATGTAGCTGATACTAGCCTCCTTTTGGTCTATTTCTTGCATTTCTTGCATTAGAAAAAACACCATTAGTTTAGTTGTCAGTATTGAGGATAAGCTTCAATTGACACAAGGTATAGGCTATATAAGTGCTATCTCTTGCTAAAAAAAAAATGTTTACACCTATGCAGTACCTGTAATAATAATACACCTCTACTTTAGTAAAGAAAACAATTGACAGGTGTGTTGTAATAAAAACGAGTTGTCTCAGCTGATTAAATGCAGTCTTTTTGCATTGTGAAGAGGGAAAACCCAGATATTCACAACATTTGTGAAGAATGGCAGGTTGTTTCTTCATGCAAAATAGATTTGGGGTTTAAAATTCAATTAAGCTGCTTTATTTTAGGGGTTTAGTGAAGGCGGGTCATTTTTTACCCTTAGCACAAGGTATACAGAATGTTAAGACTACACAAGGGTTGAAGTAATGATGGACTGTCATTTCTCTTTATTTGAGCTGTTCTTGCCATAATATGGACTGAAAGTCTGTCATCTGAACCTAGCAGGTTGGCTACCGGTAGGCCCCGACTGATGATGCAGGATCTGATGATGCTGGAGCTTTTGCTGCTGGAGGAAAGGGCCTACATGGAAAAGGCTATTTGCGGATACAGGGTGCTAGCAAATAGCGTTGCAGCAATAGCCCACTGATTATAGACTAATACTGTCCTTGAAGAATGCTAAGAATGAGTAAGGCTATAACGATACCGTTCATTAAACAACAATATTCATATACGTGTTAATTTCAACAAAGATTTGAAATGAACACTCAAATACATAAACACTGTGTGTCTATTGAATTTCATATAACATTTCAGTGTAGATCTATCAAGTTCAAAGTCAAGCAGAGAGAAAACAATAGCTGTTTGGTGGAATAGATAGAAGAATCAAATAAAATATTACGTTAAAAGCGATAGGACTACTTACAAACTCTCTCGCTTATAGAAGTCTTTCTGTATGTCCCGGAGAGCGGTAGGCTGTACATAAGCTGCATATGTTTTTATTTAGGATCAATCTATTCTTAACGTTAAGATACGTTCAACAATTCAACATGCAAGCCATGTTGATATTGCCTGGCTATATAGACGAGTATTCTACCAGCAGCACAATTTACGACGTCAGTTTGTATGGTAATGAGGAAACCATCAAAATAAAAGCCCGCATTTCATAACATTGCAATTCAAAAGAAATATAATGTTATATCAATGCCCACTTTTATTGTGCCAACAAGAAAATGCAAAAATGTATGTTATGATCCACACTTCTTTGAAAATATATATAATAATTTATCAAGCCTACAAGCAATACAAGACTATTATTTTGGTGGGAGATTATATGGTTTTAAATACCTCAATGGATCATAAGGGAAATCACATTACTGTCAGGTCTACTCCCGCTCCCTCCCTCCAGCACTCAACATCACCGGTCTACTAACCACCTGTCCTAGCAAACCATCATTACGCACACCTGGCAACCTTTATCACGCACACCAGCGCCTCATCATTAGGTACACCTGGACTTTGTCACTTCCCTGATTACTCCTCCTTTATCTAGCACTCCGTTGTTGTTGTCACCCATCAGGCAGTATTGTTTCTGTCTTATGTTCAGATGCTACAGTTGTGCCTGTATCCATTCTATGTTTATTCTTATTAAACTCACTGACTGCACCTGTATAACAGTATAACTTTAATCCGTCCCCTCGCCCATACCCGGGCTCGAACCAGGGACCCTCTGCACACATCAACAACAGTCCCCCACGAAGCATCGTTACCCATCACTCCACAAAAGAGGCAGCCCTTGCAGAGCAAGGGGAACCACTACTTCAAGGTCTCAGAGCAAGTGATGTCACCGATTGAAACGCTATTTAGCACGCACCACCTCTAACTAGCTAGCCATTTCACATCTGTTACACCTGCTTAGTGACTCCCTGCGTCTTCGTTACAGAATACTGTCTAACCGAATGGAAGCAGCAGCAAACCGAGACATCTCCCAGATGGTCGGCGAACAGGGAGACCTATTTCGGCCAAAACCACGTCCAGCTGGTGCAACTGTGGACGGCTATGGATGAGGTCCTCCGCTTTCTTCAATGTCTAGATCTTCCTCAAGGGGTATCATCCCCAACTAGCGGAGGATCTTCTACCAGCGAGCCAGCACCCCAGTCGACCCAGCGAGCCAGCACCCCAGCCTGTTCAGCAGTCTGCCCAGGTCAGTGATGCCCGTTTGTCCCTCCCGGACAAATGCCTGGACTCCATCCAAATGCCGTGGCTTCCTGCTCATCAAACAGGAGTCCCCACCACCGAGAGGTCCAAGGTTGCCACTGTTATTTTCCTGTTGACCGGGCAGACGATGGAGTGGGCTACGGACGTCTGGGAGAGAGGAGGAACTGGGCTCCTATGGGAGGTTCATGATTCTGTTCAGATGAGTCTTCAATCATCCATCAGAGGGCAGAGAGGGGGCTGAGTGAAGAGATCACGGAGATCACGGCCTGGACACCCGGATGTCAGAAGACCTGCTTACCCTGTGGTTCCACGTCGGTTGAGAGTCCTATTGGTTGCCCTCCAGGCCGACATCCCAGAGGTTTACCAGGATCTCCGGGAGGTTTTCTCCAAGACCCACGCCACCCGACTCCCTCATCTCCCCTGAGACTGTGCCATCAACCCTCTAACAGACTCTGCGCAGCCGCATCTACCCCCTGTTGGTGGCTGAAACCAAGGCTATGGAGGAGTATATCAACAGGCTTTAATTTGCCCATCCACCTCCCCTTCGGCATGTTTCTTCATGGCCAAGAAGGGCCTCATCTTCGTCCATATATTGACTACAGAGATCTCAATGCCATCTGTACAGCAGATCCCCTTATTATAAGGGACACTTTTAAATGTGCCTTTAGAGGCCATACAATTCAATACTCTTCTTTAAAACAACAGCAATTTAGGTCAAAATAGTTCATATTGACCTCTACAGGATGGCGGGACCCCCCGAGACAGTTGAGCTAATGTGATTAACATGAGGTTGAAGTAACAAGAGAATTTCCCAGGACATAGACATATCTGATATTGGCATATTCACTGCACTGTCCAATTTACAGTGAAATAATACCATGCTATTGTTTGAGGAGAGTGCACAGTTTTGAACTTAAAGTTATTAATAAACCAATTAGGCACATTTGGGCAGTCTTGAGGACATTTTGAACAGAAAGGCAATGGTTCATTGGATCAGTCTAAAGTTTTGCACATACACAGTGGCCAATCTCAAATCAAATCAAATCAAATGTATTTATATAGCCCTTCGTACATCAGCTGATATCTCAAAGTGCTGTACAGAAACCCAGCCAAAAACCCCAAACAGCAAGCAATGCAGGTGTAGAAGCACGGTGGTTAGGAAAAACTCCCTAGAAAGGAAAAAACCTAGGAAGAAACCTAGAGAGGAACCAGGCTATGTGGGGTGGCCAGTCCTCTTCTGGCTGTGCCGGGTAGAGATTATAACAGAACATGGCCAAGATGGTCGAATAATAATAAGGCAGAACAGTTGAAACTGGAGCAGCAGCACGGCCAGGTGGACTGGGGACAGCAAGGAGTCATCATGTCAGGTAGTCCTGGGGCATGGTCCTAGGGCTCAGGTCCTCCGAGAGAGAGAAAGAAAGAGAATTAGAGAGAGCATATGTGGGGTGGCCAGTCCTCTTCCGGCTGTGCCGGGTGGAGATTATAACAGAACATGGCCAAGATGTTCAAATGTTCATAAATGACCAGCATGGTCGAATAATAATAAGGTAGAACAGTTGAAACTGGAGCAGCAGCACGGCCAGGTGGACTGGGGACAGCAAGGAGTCATCATGTCAGGTAGTCCTGGGGCATGGTCCTAGGGCTCAGGTCCTCCCCTTCCAGGGACGGCATGAGAGAGCCCCAGTAAGCCAGTGACTCAGCCCCTGTAATAGGGT
Organism: Oncorhynchus masou masou; assembly: GCF_036934945.1. Lineage (NCBI taxonomy): Eukaryota > Metazoa > Chordata > Actinopteri > Salmoniformes > Salmonidae > Oncorhynchus > Oncorhynchus masou. The sequence goes on from NC_088214.1 coordinate 47,880,953, forward strand.
TAGAGGCAGAGAATCCCAGTGGAAAGAGGGGAACCGGCCAGGCAGTGACAGCAAGGGTGGTTCGTTGCTCCAGAGCCTTTCCGTTCACCTTCCCACTCCTGGGCCAGACTACACTCAATCATATGACCCACTGAAGAGATGAGTCTTCAGTAAAGACTTAAAGGTTGAGACCGAGTTTGCGTCTCTGACATGGGTAGACAGACCGTTCCATAAAAATGGAGCTCTATGGAGAAAGCCCTGCCTCCAGCTGTTTGCTTAGAAATTCTAGGGACAATTAGGAGGCCTGCGTCTTGTGACCGTAGCGTACGTGTAGGTATGTACGGCAGGACCAAATCAGAGAGATAGGTAGGAGCAAGCCCATGTAATGCTTTGTAGGTTAGCAGTAAAACCTTGAAATCAGCCCTTGCTTTGACAGGAAGCCAGTGTAGGGAGGCTAGCACTGGAGTAATATGATCAAATTTTTTGGTTCTAGTCAGGATTCTAGCAGCCGTATTTAGCACTAACTGAAGTTTATTTAGTGCTTTATCCGGGTAGCCTGAAAGTAGAGCATTGCAGTAGTCTAACCTAGAAGTGGCAAAAGCATGGATTAATTTTTCTGCATCATTTTTGGACAGAAAGTTTCTGATTTTTGCAATGTTACGTAGATGGAAAAAAGCTGTCCTTGAAATGGTCTTGATATGTTCTTCAAAAGAGAGATCAGGGTCCAGAGTAACGCCGAGGTCCTTCACAGTTTTATTTGAGACGACTGTACAACCATTAAGATTAATTGTCAGATTCAACAGAAGATCTTTCAGTAGTTTAGTTGGAATCGGGTCCAGTATGCAGCTTGAAGGTTTAGAGGCCATGATTATTTTCATCATTGTGTCAAGAGATATAGTACTAAAACACTTGAGCGTCTCTCTTGATCCTAGGTCCAGGCAGAGTTGTGCAGACTCAGGACAACTGAGCTTTGAAGGAATAGGCAGATTTAAAGAGGAGTCTGTAATTTGCATTCTAATAATCATAATTTTTTCCTCAAAGAATTTCATGAATTTATCACTGCTAAAGTGAAAGTCATCCTCTCTTGGGGAATGCTGCTTTTTAGTTAGCTTTGCGACAGTATCAAAAAGGAATTTCGGATTGTTCTTATTTTCCTCAATTAAGTTAGAAAAATAGGATGATCGAGCAGCAGTAAGGGCTCTTCGGTACTGCACAGTACTGTCTTTCCAAGCTAGACGGAAGACTTCCAGTTTGGTGTGGCGCCATTTACGTTCCAATTTTCTGGAAGCTTGCTTCAGAGCTCGGGTATTTTCTGTGTACCAGGGAGCTAGTTTTTAAGAGAAATGTATTTAGTTTTTAGGGGTGCAACTGCATCTAGGGTATTGCGCAAGGTTAAATTGAGTTCCTCAGTTAGGTGGTTAACTGATTTTTGTCCTCTGGTGTCATTGGGTAGACAGAGGGAATCTGGAAGGACATCAAGGAATCTTTGTGTTGTCTGTGAATTTATAGCACAACTTTTGATGTTCCTTGGTTGGGGTCTGAGCAGATTATTTGTTGCAATTGCAAACGTAATAAAATGGTGGTCCGATAGTCCGGGATTATGAGGAAAAACATTAAGATCCACAACATTTATTCCATGAGACAAAACTAGGTCCAGCGTATGACTGTGACAGTGAGTGGGTCCAGAGACATGTTGGACAAAACCCACTGAGTCGATGATGGCTCCGAAAGCCTTTTGGAGTGGGTCTGTGGACTTTTCCATGTGAATATGAAAGTCACCAAAGATTAGAATATTATCTGCTATGACTACAAGGTCCGATAGGAATTCAGGGAACTCAGTGAGGAACGCTGTATATGGCCCAGGAGGCCTGTAAACAGTAGCTATAAAAAGTGATTGAGTAGGCTGCATAGATTTCATGACAAGAAGCTCAAAAGACAAAAAAGTCATTTTTTTTGTTGTAAATTGAAATTTGCTATCGTAGATGTTAGCAACACCTCCACCTTTGCGGGATGCACGGGGGATATGGTCACTAGTGTAGCCAGGAGGTGAGGCCTCATTTAACACAGTAAATTCATCAGGCTTAAGCCATGTCTCAGTCAGGCCAATCACATCAAGATTATGATCAGTGATTAGTTCATTGACTATAATTGCCTTGGAAGTGAGGGATCTAACATTAAGTAACCCTATTTTGAGATGTGAGGTATCATGATCTCTTTCAATAATGACAGGAATGGAGGTGGTCTTTATCCTCGTGAGATTGCTAAGGCGAACACCGCCATGTTTAGTTTTGCCCAACCTGGGTCGAGGCACAGACACGGTCTCAATGGTGATAGCTGAGCTGACTACACTGACTGTGCTAGTGGCAGACTCCACTATGCTGGCAGGCTGGCTAACAGCCTGCTGCCTGGCCTGCACCCTATTTCAATCTAAATTGCGCCTGGGCTGAAAGAGGAAGCAAATAACTTGAAGCATATATTTTCATTTTAGTTTCCTCCATCTCCATGAACCAAAGTTAAATGTAAGGATTTTTTTTCTTCTATGAATGATGTAAAATTAACAGCTGTACAGAAACACTCAAGTGAAGTCCAAATTACAGAGGAGGAACTTCTTGATGCAATTGAAGCCTTCAAATCCAGGAAAACTCCAGGGCTGAATGGCATGCCAGATGAGGTATATCAAACCTTTTTGATGTACTTAGGGGACCGTTAGTTACATGTTATAAACACTCCTATAAAATGGTAGATTATCAGATAGTCAACTAACTCTACTATTGTTTAAACAGGACCCAGGTGGTAAATATAGGTGTACAGTGCATTCGGAAAGAATTCAAATGGTTTTAATTTTGAGTTGATTATTTTCCGTGTTAGTGTTTGTTACCACACGGGACCGTTTCGTTTGTTTCACTTTGTTATCTCGTATTTTTGTAGTGTTCTGTTTGTCTTATTAACATGGACACTTACCACGCTGCAAATTGGTCCGATCTCTCTTACTCCTCATCACAGGAAGACAACGAACGTTACAGTAACAGAATGTGGTCTGAAAACTTTCAGAATGGACTGAATACACTACCGTTAAAAAGTTTGGGGTCACTTAGAAATGTCCTTGTTTTTGAAAGAAAAACACATTTTTTGTTCATTTAAAATAACATAAAATTGATCAGAAATACAGTATATACATTGTTAATGTTGTAAATCACTATTGTTGCTGGAAACGGCAGATTGTTTTGGTAGAACATCTACATAGGCAGCTGGTTTTTATTGGAACATCTACATAGGCATACAGAGGCCCATTATCAGCAACCATCACTCCGGTTTTCCAATGGCACGTTGTGTTAGCTAATCCAAGTTTATCATTTTAAACGGCTAATTGATCATAAGAAAACCCTTTTGCAATTATGTTAGCACAGCTGACAACTGTTGTGCTGATTAAAGAAGCAATTAAACTGGACTTCATTAGACTAGTTGAGTATTTGGAGCATCAGCATTTGTGGGTTCAATTACAGGCTCAAAATGGCTATAAACAAATAACTTTCATCTGAAACTCGTCAATCTATTCTTGTTCAGAGAAATGAAGGCTATTACATGCGAGAAATTGCCAAGAAACTGGAGATCTCGTACAACGTTGTGTACTCCCTTCACAGAACAGCGCAAACTGTCTCTAACCAGAATAGAAAGAGTGGGAGGCCCTGGTGCACAACTGAGCAAGAGGACAAGTACATTAGAGTGTCTAGTTTGAGAAACAGACACCTCACAAGTCCTCAACTGGCAGCTTCAATAAATAGCACCCGCAAAACACTAGTCTCAACGTCAACAGTGAAGAGGTGACTCCAGGATGCTGGTCTTTGAGGCAGCTCAAATAAGAGAAACAACAGTCCGTCTTTACTTTAAGATAGGAAGGTCAGTCAATCCAGAAAATGTCAATAACTTTTAAAGATTCTTCAAGTGCAGTCGCAAAAACCATCAAGCGCTACGATGAAACTGGCTCTCACGAGGTCTGCCACAGTAAAGGATTACCTAGAGTTACCTCTGCTGCAGAGGATAAGTTCATTACAGTTACCAGCCTCAGAAATTGCAGCCCAAATAAATGCTTCACAGAGTTCTGACACATCTCAACGTCAACTGTTCAGAGGAGACTGCGTAAATCAGGCCTTCATGGTTGAATTGACGCAAAGAAACCCCTACTAAAGGACACCAATAAAAAGAAGAGACTTTTGCCTCTGCCAAAAAACATGACCAATGGACATTAGACCAGTGGAAATATCTCCTCTCAGTCACAAATCATTGATGTGACTGAGGGGAGCAGAGATTATTTACCTTGTCTGAAATATTTCCCCCGAGGGGAAAGAAGTCATGGCAGCACAGATAGAAGGAGAGATATCTTCCACTGTTATGATCTCGCCACATCATGTTCTTCTGTACACTCTCTCTCTCTCTCTCTCTCACACACACACACACACACACACACACACACACACACACACACACACACACACACACACACACACACACACACACACACACACACACACACACACACACACACACACACACACACACACACACACACACGCACACTCCTTGCGGCTGCATAGTCTGACTCCCAGTCTGTTTATGCCAACTACTTGTCACTCATGGTGGCAATGACAGCAATGGAGTTGGCAAGAGCACAAATCTATGACCATGCATAACATCTAAAGGACGGTAACACTTTACTTGACACACAGAGTTATAACCATCTCATATGTCATAACAGCTGACAGCTTGTCATAACCAATAATAATATGGCCATAACATGACACACATATGTAGACCTGTTGTGACATATATGACACCTATATAAGAGTGTCAAAACCTGCCACACAAGGCAAAACAATCCATTACACCATAGCCTACGTGTCAACACTATGTTGACCATATTAAACTACCATTGTAATTGTGTACACATTGATGTTAGATATGTACCTACCCAAATTCTCTGTTGCTGATGACTGGGATGAATTCAGGAGCAGATCTATCTATATATTATCACGATACTTAGGTGCCGATGCGATATGTATTGTGATTATCACGATTCTATACAGTTGAAGTTGGAAGTTTACATACACCTTAGCCAAATACATTTATACTTATTTCTTTCATCTCATTCCCAGTGGGTCAGAAGTTTACATACACTCAATTAGTATTTGGTAGCATTGCCTTTAAATTGTTTAACTTGGGTCAAGCGTTTCGGGTAGCCTTCCACAAGCTTCCCACAATAAGTTGGGTGAATTTCGGCCCATTCTTCCTGACAGAGCTGGTGTAAAGCTTTTTCAGTTCTGCCCCACAAATTTTCTACAGGATTGTGGTCAGGGCTTTACGATGGCCACTCCAATACCTTGACTTTGTTGTCCTTAAGCCATTTTGCCACAACTTTCGAAGTATGCTTGCGGTCATTGTCCATTTGGAAGCCCCATTTGTGACCAAGCTTTAACTTCCTGACTGATGTCTTGAGAAGTTGCTTTAATGTATCCACATCATTGTCCTTCCTCGTAATGCCATTTATTTTGTGAAGTGCACCAGTCCCTCCTGCAGCAAAGCACCCCTACAACATAATGCTGCCACCCCCATGCTTCACGGTTGGGATGGTGTTCTTCGGCTTGCAAGCCTCCCCCTTTTCCTCCAAAAATAACGATGATCATAATGGCCAAACAGTTATATTTTTTGTTTCATCAAACCGGAGGACATGTCTCCAATTCTCCAAAAAGTATGATCTTTGTCCTCATGTGCTGTTACAAACCGTAGTCTGGCTTTTTTATAGCGGTTTTGGGGCAGTGGCATCTTCCTTGCTGAGAGGCCTTTCAGGTTATGACGATATAGGACTTGTTTTACTGTGGATAGAGATACTTTTGTACCTGTTTCCTCCAGCATCTTCACAAGGTCCTTTGCTGTTGTTCTGGAATTGATTTGCACTTTTCGCACCAAAGTAGGTTCATCTCTAGGAGACAGAACGCATCTCCTTCCTAATCGGTATGACAGCTGCGTGGTCCCATGGTGTTTATACTTGCTACTATTGTTTGTACAGATGAACGTGATACCTTCAGGCATTTGGAAATTGCTCCCAAGGATGAACCAGACTTGTGGAGGTCTACAATAATTTTTCTGAGGTCTTGGCTGATTTATTTTGGATTTTCCCATGATGTCAAACAAAGAGGCACTGAGTTTGAAGGTAGGCCTTGAAATACATCCACAGATACACTTCCAATTGACTCAAATGATGTCAATTAGCCTATCAGAAGCTTCCAAAGCCATGACATAATTTTCTAGAATTTTCCAAGCTGTTTATAGGCACAGTCAACTTAATGTATGTAAACTTCTGACCCACTGGAATTGTGATACAGTTAATTATAATTGAAATAAACAATTGTTGAAAAAATGTCTTGTCATGCACAAAGTAGATGTCCTAACCGACATGCCAAAACTATAGTTTGTTCAAAAGAAATGTGTGAAGTGGTTGAAAAACAAGTTTTAATGAGTGTATGTAAACTTCTGACTTCTGACAACTGTATTGCCATTCGATACTGTGATTTTATTGGGTTTAGATGCTCCAAACCTGTTGCTCACCAGATGTCTGCTGCAAATGGACAAGAGAGAGCCATGAGAAGGTTTTGATCAGTCATGGAAATAAATAAGTGCCGAACACGAATTGGCTTCCAAATTAAAAAGATGATGGAGAACAAGCTATGAAGGAAAAATACTGGTGTTTTGGTGCAGGTACATTTAAGTAGTGCAAAAATAATGTTGCAATATTGTCAAAATGATACGATACAATCTATCGTCAAAAATAGCTGAATGGATTTTCCCCCCCACCCATCACTGCTGCTGGTTTAAGTATGTCCAGTCTTCAATCTTTTACATCTTGTTAAGCACTATTTGTCTATCATTATTATGAGATTTCACACGTTCCTTTCTTTCCACACCCTTTCTCGCCGATATCTTCCACTCAGCTACTGTAGTCCTCCACTCTCAGACGAGAGAGACATATTCTGTTGTGTGTGTTTGGTGTTTTTTTATCTAAAGATGTTATAGTCCACCTGATTGATAAGGACCCAATGATATGCTACACATGTGACCAGGCTCTTTAGCACCCCTGGTACAGTGCTTGCACACACACACACACCTTCTTTCACGTGTTGTTGTGCCCACTAACAGAGCCTGGCCCTCATGTCTATCTCCCTCCCCCAGGATTGCCTAAGACACAGCCCTGGGTACAAACATCCATGAGTCTGTCAGTGCCCAGATCAAGAAGAACTTTGCCAAGAGCAATTGGAGGGTGGGTTACTCTTACTGTGCTCTCCTGCTATCAACTATTATAACTTCATGTAAGATTTTGTGAGCTTTATGATGCAAAATGGCATTTTACAATAAGGTTCCCTTTACAAGGGTGTATAATTAGTTTATTAATGGTTAATGAATCATTTTAAAATGAATACGTTTCTGATGGGAAAGTGTGGTCTGTCACGAGGCATCGCCAACTGGGGACCATTTAGGAGGCTCCCAGCCAGACCACCCTGTAGAAACTATGTGCTGCTGGCTGAGGAGGAACACACAGGTCAGTGACTCCCATCACTACCCATTAAGATGACATGTAGTGGCATAGCAAAACAAGTGTCTCACTTACTAAAACTATGATCGTTATCACACACTAAAATTAGTCAAGTTTTTGTAAAGAGCCTTGATTTACAATATCACAATAAGTCCTGAACTCTGAACTCTCCCTGTCTCTCTGTTTCAGAGTCTCCATTTAAGGAGGGCTGCTCCCAGAGTGCGGACCGGGGGGCAGAACAAGTTCCCCTGGCCAAATGTACCTACTGCTGCCATCCAACCAGCTGCACAAATGACTTTTCCACGATTGACCGGTAGATTCCAGAGAATCTCCCCAGTCTGGCCCGGAGCACAGAGTTGTTGTTCCAGCACCCCGATCACCAGATGAGGCAGGCATGTTAAGAACCCAGAGGGGAGGGAAGAGGGATTCAATGATGCCATTGCCAATGAAGAACGTCAGTTGACCTAGTTTGGGGTAAGAGTGGAGGATGAGCTGAGAAAGGAGAAGAGAGGAAAGAAGGAGAGGAGAGCTGAAGGAAAGGTGTCGTATGTACCCAGTTTATTCCTGGGTGGTATTATTTTGACAGAGTGGGACAGAGCCTGGACAGTGTTTTTACTGTATTTCTGTACATGTCATTTTTGAATCGTCCTTATCCTTCCCCCTTGACAACATACACTACATTACCAAGAGTATGTGGACACCTGCTCGTCAAACATCCCCTTTGCTGCTATAACAGCCTCCACTCTTCTGGGAAGGCTTTCCACTAGATGTTGGAACATTTCTGCGGGGACTTGCTTCCATTCAGCCACAAGAGCATTAGTGAGGTCGGGCTCGCAGTCGATGTTCCAATTCATCCCAAATGTTTCCGATGGGGTTGAGGTCAGGGCTCTGTGCATGCCAGTCAAGTTCTTCCACACCAATCTGGACAAACCATTTCTGTATGCACCTTGCATTGCGTACGGGGGAAATGTCATGCTGACACAGGAAAGGGCCTTCTCCAAACTGTTGCCACAAAGCTGGAAACACAGAATCATCTAGAATTTCATTGTATGCTATAGCGTTAAGATTTCCCTTTATTGGAACTAATGGGCCTAGACCGAACCATGAAAAACAACCCCAGACCATTATTCGTCTTGTTGTGTCCCGTGTATATATATTTTTATATATTTTTCTTCGCATATATTTTTTAAATATTAGCCTCAACTTCAACATATTCTCCTGCAACCCTCCTCACCCAATGTGGTATGGATTTGCTATTTTCTTTACTTTAGAACCCAGAACCCCAACAGAGTTAACTTCTAGCTAGTATATATATATCCCATTTAGCAGACGCTTTTGTCCAAAGCGACTTACAAGTCGGCTGGGGCCACTACTTTTACATATGGGTGGCCCCAGCGGGAATCGAACCCACGACGCTTGGCGTTGCAAGCGCCATGCTCTACCGACTGAGCCACACAGGAGTAGTCAGCTAGCCACTGCTAGCAGTCATCAGCTAACCTTTAGCCCGGACAACTCCTGCCAGTCTGCTCAGCGCAAATCAAACCAAAGCATATCGGACTTCTTTCTCTCCACATCTCCGTAATCCTACCGCAAGCTCTGAACATTTTCACCTGGATCATCGCAGCTAGCTAGCTGCTATCCGAGTGGCTGCTCCTGGCTAACGTCTCTGTCCCGAAGCAAGCACCAGTTAGCCTTGAGCTAGCCTATGCTAGGCCCATCTCCCGGCTAGCTGAAGAGGTCCATCAGCCACTCCTTGGGCTACAATACCTATTTTGCCAATTGGCCTGGACCCCTTTTACTGTCATGACTGGACTACAGACATAATTCGCCCAAAATTTTTTGCCCTAACAGGCTCCTCGGTAGCGACGTGCCCTGTATGCCCATCTGCTAGCCTGCTAGCAATGGCCGGCTAGCTGTCTAGAGCATATCGGACTGTTAGCTGAAGAGGTCCATCAGCCAGTCTGCTGATGTAACCGCACAAGGGGCTACAACAGACTTCTTCCATCGCAACGTCACTCTGAGGCCCTTCTGCTAGCTGTCTGAATCACCGTGTCTCCAGCCCGCCTAGGTACTCACTGGACCATGTGATCACTCAGCTATGCATGCCGCTCCCTAATGTCAATATGCCTTGTCCATTGCTGTTTTGATTCGTGATTATTGTCTTATTTCACTGTAGAGCCTCCAGCCCTGCTCAATATGCCTTAGCAAAGCCTTTTGTTACACCTTCCACACATGCGCTGACCTCACCTGGTTTAAATGGTGTCACTAGAGACAATACCTCTCTCATCATCACTCAATACCTTTACCTCCACTTTATTCACATCCTACTATACCCTTGTCTGTATATGATGCCTTGAATCTCTTCTACTGTGTCCAGAAACCTGCTCTTTTTACTCTCTGTTCCGAACGTACTAGACAACCAGTTCTTATAGTCTTTAGCCGTACCTTTATCCTACTCCTCCTCTGTTCCTCTGATGATGTAGAGGTTAATCCAGGCCCTGCAGTGCCTAGCTCCACTCCCACTCCCCAAGCGCTCTCATTTGTTCAGCCTCCTCCCTAAGTTTGTTTTATTCGCTGCTTTAGCACAATCCCACCTTACTTTCTCCGCTAGGCAATCTGGTTTCCGAGCTGGTCACGGGTGCACCTCAGCCACGCTCAAGTTCCTAAACGACATCATACGACATTACTGTGAAGCTGTATTCATCGTCCTGTCCAAGGCTTTCGACTCTGTCAATCACCACATTCTTAGCGGCAGACTCAACAGCCTTGGTTTCTCAAATGACTGCCTCACCTGGTTCACCAACTACTTCCCAGACAGAGTTCAGTGTGTCAAATCAGAGAGCCTGTTGTCCGGACCTCTGGCAGTCTCTGGGGGTGCCACAGGGTTCAATTCTTGGGCTGACTCTTTTCTCTGTATACATCAATGATGTCGCTCTTGCTGCTGGTGATTCTCTGATAAACCTCTACGCAGACGACACCATTTAGTATACTTCTGTATACTTCTATAGACACTGCCATACAACTCTCCTTCTGTGGCCTCCAACTGTATGCTCTTCAACCTATTGCTACCACACCTGCCCACCAGGCCAGCATCACTACTCTGGACGGTTCTGACTTAGAATATGTGGAAACTACAAATACCTACGTGTCTGGTTGGACTGTAAACTCTCCTTCCAGACTCACATTAATCTCCAATCCAAAATTAAATCTAGAATCGGCTTCCTATTTCGCAACAAAGCCTCCTTCACTCATGCTGCCAAACATACCCTCGTGAAACTGACTATCCTACCAATCCTTGACTTCGGCGATGTCATTTACAAAATAGCCTCCAACACTGTACTCAGCAAATTGGATGTAGTGTATCACAGTGCCATCTGTTTTGTCACCAAAGCCCCATATACTACCCACTACTGCGACCTGTATGCTCTCGTTGGCTGGTCCTCACTTCATATTCATCGCAAAACCCACTGGCTCCAGGTCATCTATAAGTCTTTGCTAGCTCACTGGTCACCATAGCAACACCCACCCATAGCACACGCTCCAGCAGGTATATTTCACTGGTCACACCCAAAGCCAATTCCTACTTTGGCCACCTTTCCTTCCAGTTCGCTGCTGTCAATGACTGGATTGACGAACTGCAAATATCACTGAAGCTGGAGACTCATATCTCCCTCACTAACTATAAGTACCAGCTGTCAGAGCAGCTCACAGATCACTGCACTTGTACATAGCCCATCTGTAAATTGCTTATCCAACTGCCTCCTCCCCATACTGTTATTTATTTATTTTTCACCCCAGTATCTTTACTTGCACATTCATCTTCTGCACATCTATCACTCCAGTGTTTAATTGCTAAATTGTAATTATTTCGACAGTATGTCCTATTTATTGCCTTACCTCCCTTATCTTACCTCATTTGCACATATTGTATATGGACTTGTTCTATTGTGTTATTTGACTGTATGTTTGTTTATTCCATGTGTAACTGTGATGTTGTCTGTGTCGCACTGCTTTCCTTTATCTTGGCCAGGTCACAGTTGTAAATGAGAACTTGTTCTCAACTAGCCTACCTGGTTAAATAAAGGTGAAATAAATTCCTCCTCCACTAAACTTCATAGTTGGCACTATGCATTCTGGCAGGTAGCGTTCTCCTGGCATCCTCCAAACCCAGATTCGTCCTTTGGACTGCCAGATGGTGAAGCGTTATTCATCACTCCAGAGAACACATTTCCAGCTCCAGAGTCCAATGGCAGCGAGCTTTACACCACTCCAGCCGACGCTTGGCTTTGCACATTGTGATCTTAGGCTTGTGTGTGGCTGCTCGGCCATGGAAACCATGAAGCTCCCGACAAACAGTTATTGTGCTGACATTGTTTCCAGAGGCAGTTTGGAACTTGTGATTGTTGCAAAAGAGGACAGACCAGTTTTACACTCAACGCGCTTCAGCACTCAGTGACCCTGTTCTGTGAGCTTGTGTGGCCTACCACTTCGCGGCTGAGCAGTTGTTGCTCCTAGACGTTTCCACTTCACAATAACAGCACTTACAGGTGACTGGGTCAGCTCAAGCAGGGCATAAATTTTACAAACTGACGTGACGGTGCCACGTTGAAAGTAAGCTCTTCAGTAAGGCCCTTCTACTGCCAATATGTGTCTATGGAGATGGGGTGTATATATAGTGTATATAAATCAATCAAATAGCCTAGAACATTTTTCAAATGAAAAGGCAATTGCACGAAAAAACATGAACATGCTGAAACATGAGGTGATGGCGGAGGATGAATGGCACAACAATGGGCCTCAAGTTCTTGTCACGGTATCTCTCTCTCGTAGCTCCTTAGGAACTTGGCATTATTTTGTTTTTTTGTGTGTTATTTCTTACATTAATAGCCCAGAATGTTTTTTTTGTGTTGTTACATTTGGATATCAGGGCGACGTTAACTCACCAGCATTACAGCCAGGGATACGACTTTCCCAAATTGGATACTTAGTTCGTAACCCCCAGGGAAATTGAACTTATCCCAGAGGCTGCTCCAAGATGCCGGCGGCGGAGAAGAGGTATTCGGAGTGGACTTTGGAGTGACTGGGAATATGGTCGAATACAAACAGTGTAGTTAATCCCTCCGTAAGGCAAGCAAACAGACAAAACGTCAGTACAGAGGCAAAGTGGAGTCGCAATTAAACGGCTCAGACACCAGACGTATGTTGCAGGGTCTACAGACAATCAAAAGGAAAACTGCCACGTCGTGGACAGCAACATATTTGTATTTACTCTTCCAAAATTAAGGCAGTTTATACAATTTTAAAAACATTACAATACATTCACAACACACTGCCTGCCCTCCAGGACACCTATAGTACCCGATGACAGGAAGGCCAAAAAGATCATCAAGGACATCAACCACCTGAACCACTTCCTGTTCACCCCACTATCATCCAGAAGGCGAGGTCAGTACAGGTGCATCAAAGCTGGGATGGAGAGACTGAAAAACAGCTTCTATCTCAAGTCCATCAGACTGTTAAATAGCCATCACTAGTTGGCTACCATCTGGTCATTTAACCCTGCACCTTAGAAGCTGCTGCCCTATGTATATCGACATGGAATCACTGGTCATTTTAATAATGGAGCAGTAGTCCCTTTAATAATGTTTACATACTGCTTTTCTCATCTCATATATATATACTGTATTCTATTCTACTGTATATTAGTCAATACAACTCGAACATTGCTCGTCCTATATTTCTATAATATTTATACATCTCTTAATTCCATTCTTTTACTATTAGATTTGTGTGTATTGCTAGATATTACTGCACTGCTGGAGCTAGGAACACAAGCATTTCACTACACCCGCAATCTGCTAAATATGTGTATGTGACCAATAAAATTTGATTTGATAAAATGCAATTGTGTTTGTTGTCCGTAGCTTATGCCTGCCCATGCCATAACCCCACCGCCACCATGGGGTACTCTGTTCACAATGTTGACATCAGCAAACCGCTTACCCACACGACGCCATACACGCTGCCTGCGGTTGTGAGGCCGGAGGCCAAATTCTCTAAAATGAGGCTGTAGAGAAATTAACAATTCAACAATTAAATGATCTGGTAACAGCTCAGGTGGACATTGGAACAAACACTTTACATGTTGTGTTTATATTTTGTTCAGTGTAATAAACCAAAGCACTGATCATTGGGAACGAGATCAGAATGACTGCTATGGCTTGATCCATAAAGTAAATAATTAAATAGCCTACAAAACTAAAATGATCTCAATGTTCTAATCAAAAGGCCTGATTACCAAGACTATGAAACTTCATTTTTTCGCATATTCAAACGGCCTACTGTTTAGGACACGAGTATGGGAATTCGGACACACCACTGACTTGAATTTCATTATTCAACAAATTAGATAACAGATTTGTAACCTACATCATTATAATAGAATATAACTATAGGCTATCAAATATTATTTAGCAAAAAGGACTCCATATCTGATGAAGACGAAGTGTGAAGGAAGAGTAGTGATGGGAAACCGAAGCCTTTGGGACTTTCACCAAATTGTGCTGAAAAACAGTTCATTACGCTGAGCTTTTAACACAATGCACAATAGTGACATCTGCTGGACAGGAATAACATGCAGCGTTAGATGTTGCTATATATGTTTTTTCCCACACTTTTCATCAAACCTCCATGGCGCAGCGGTTTATTGCAAGGCTTCATAGCCTACAATCAGTTATCATTGCAGGTTCGCACCGTCCACCATGCTTCCCTTTTTTTGCTGTCAAAAATGGAAACTATGAATTTATTTAGGCTGCTTAAGACAGAAGCTTATACTTTACTCAAAAATAATTACTTAAACAACAATGTGCGAAAAGTGTGATGTCACAATGACTTCTAAATAATATGCCTTTGCCAGGATTCCACCCCATTCCCTGACTGAGTTTTCTGGTGCCCGAGATCCCCGACTCTACCTGCTGAGCTACCATTCAGATTTAGTTAATTAGACGACGTTACATGAACAAAAATCCTAATTACATTGTAAGTACGGTGTCCAGTAGAGGTTGGTGTTTGAAAGCAATTCAAAAATTCTAAGAAAGCAGCAAGGTGAAATCAGTGGGATCTTGCATTGTGCAACCGAGTCATCAAACGAAGCTTCAGACATAATTGATCACGTGATGTTACTTTGAAACAAGCATCGGTACATTGTGTAGCATCAGTAGAGCTTTGGAAACTGTATCAGAGCTCCAGAATTAATCGTCCCATCACTAATAAAGAGAGTAAAGAACAAAAATATGCACACCTGGAGCACCTTGAGTTTAAACTAGTGATGGAAGCATTGAGGTTTTCCAGCCAACTGTGTTGAAAATATAGATTCATTACTCAAGGCTTTGATCAACACAGTGGCACCTGCTGGTCAAAATGATTTAGAATTATTATAGATGATTATTCTAGATGATGTACCACACCCTGTACCGTGTGCACAGCAGAGCTTTTTTGTCGCCTACCAAAACAATACTAAACCCATCAGGCGCTTGTTTGACGAAACGAAGCTTCAGACGTCATTGACCAAGTGCCATAGCACAGAACCATAGCACAGATCAAAAAGACATGCTTGTTCCCTTGCGAACTCAACATGACTTTGTGATTCTTTCTTTTATAATTGACTAAATTGCTGTCTGTATGTCTCTGGGACCAACTTGTAAGTTTTAACAGTCATAATTTGAGCTCTGGTCAAGAGATAAAGCAGCGTACACTTTCTGAGCTTTTCCCACCAGAATACTTTGGAGGAGCAGTGACCAACTATCACTTTCTGAGCTTTTCCCACCAGAATACTTTGGAGGAGCAGTGACCAACTATCTCGTGGCCATTTTAGGGATGTGGCAATCCTCTCAAACAGAGTAAAATATACAGTACATCCACCCCTTTTTCATTGAAAGGTGGTACAAGTCGGCTGCTTCGAGCAAGATCGAACTCGGTTGAGGGTGCAGGATGGACTGACTGGATTCAGAGTGCTTCCAGATATATCTCTCTTCATCAAATGGGAGGCTCCCATTCCTGTTCCCTTTCCTTGTGCTCAAGCTTTCTGTTGCTCCAATTTCTGTTGCTTCAATCTCTCATCACGTTCTCTCTCCCTGTGCTCGAGCTCTAATTTCTGTTGCTCCAATTTTGCCTTTAGTTCTAACTGGCGCAGTTGCTCGTCTACAGGACTCACCCTACTACCCAGAGGACCCCTTTCATCAACCTCCATCTCCAGGAGGATGTCCTCCTCCACCAAAGCCGATCACCTCTTTGACTACTGCTTTTGGATCGCCAGATGCCACCTTGATGTCATAATGCTTTGCAACTACGAGCAGATTTATCGAGCATCTCCCATGCAGGGATTCCCACAAATTCTTCCAAATTAAAGTCCATGGCTTTAATCTAATGTTTTTGCAACTTTCAAAATTATTCCCCCAATGTTATAACACCTCAAGGTGGATGTCAGTGACACTCTACGATAAAAGTGTATTTTCAACACTCAAATATCTGGGCCCAGCAGCTTCAGAGTAGGTGACTAGAGCGACTACCATGGGAAACAACATCCCGGACGAGCCCCCATTTTGTTATGTTCCCCAGCAAGAAAACAGGTGGGGTTTTAGGAGTTCTGAAAGACACTCACAGGGATGTCCACTGAAAGTTGACTAGCTACAACAACTGGAACCTAAAAGACACCCACCATGAGCGCCCACTACATTTGCCCAAGATGAGGCAAACTAATTATTATATATCTAATTTTTTGCATGTTATTTTGGCATTAATACGTCACGTTGCAAACAACGTCAAAAAAATATATCATATCATATATATCATTTGCTGTGGCGGATTTAGGTATAGGCAACATGGGCAGCAGCTCAGGGCGCCCACTCTGACAAGGTTAATTGACCCACATTGATGTGACGTGCAAATGAGCGTATTTACAGAGGATAAGAGAGGTAATATATAATCTATGGACATTTAGGACTATATCATGATGTTGGTGTCAAATTATCAGGAGCAATAGAAAAAATAATTACGTGAACAAATTGGGAAGAATGACAGGTCCAAAAACCACATGCCCGTAATGTGAATGAGAATATTATTTTAGAATAGTGTGAATGTTATGATAATGATTGGCTGGGGTTATGAGAACATGGGACGAGAATGACCTGCATACTGTGGTTTACTGTGGGTGATGTGGTCACTGACCTCAGCCAGAACTCTGGTCCTCTCTGTAACTCCACCACTTCCCTGCTGGTAGCACTCCCTTGCCTTGGAATACAAAAAGGTCAACATGTCTGTATGCTTGTCCCCCCACCCCAAATAAGACAATTAGTTGTGCCTCTGCATTGCTGACTAACACATACCACAGCAACAAAATACTGTATACTGGTATTGGATATTCTATTTTATAAACCGGTTGGTTCGAGCCCTGAATGCTGATTGGCTGAAAGCAGTGGCATGTCAGACCATATACCATGGTTATGACTAGGGTTGTGGCCGTCATGAAGTTTTGTCAGCCGGTGATTGTCAAGCAAATACCTGTCGGTCTCACGGTAATTGACCATTGATGCAAATGAGTGATAGAAAACCAATCACGCAAATGTCACCACTCCGATTTCCAGGGCGCCTGCACAAAAAAATCGTAATGGTGACATTTGTGAGATCGGCTTTCTATCACTCATTTGCACATCACGTTAATGATATCATGTCAATGTGTGGGACTGTGGGTCAATGAACCTTGTCAGGGTGGGCGCCCTGATTCTAGTTTGTGAGCTAGGCAGGCTACTGCCTGGGAAGGTCTCCCCACTGGAAGCCCAGTGTAGGGGGGCGGGGGTAGGTTGACCTCAGGTCTCCCCACTGGAAGCCCGAGGTAGAGGGAGAGGGGGAATCTATCAAATAGCGCACCTCTAACTCTGTACAGTACAAGCAATTAGTAAAATGTCACACTACGAAATTCTACCAAATAAACCACAATTCATTCATAATACTGTGAATATATAGTTTCATTTGCATTTTTTTCTGGTTTGTGTGAAATCGTTAAGAATAATATAAAACCAGTCTGCACACCACCAAGGTGAATGGGTTTAGTTGTGACTCTTGGTTGACAGTGTTGGGGGATGGGTAATGTAGTCATGACTCTTGGTTGACAGTGTTGGGGGATGGGTAATGCAGTCGTGACTCTTGGTTCACTGTGTTGGGATGGGTAATGTAGTCGTGACTCTTGGTTGACAGTGTTGGGGGATGGGTAATGTGGTCGTGACTCTTGGTTGACAGTGTTGGGGGATGGGTAATGTAGTCGTGACTCTTGGTTGACAGTGTTGGGGGATGGGTAATGTAGTTGTGACTCCTGGTTGACAGTGTTGGGGGATGGGTAATGTATTGATGCTCGAGTGCCAAATCAACACAAATTTGTTTCTATTTGTCTTTGTTACTTTTTGATATTTAAGAGTCTTATTTTTGTATTTAATTTTTACATTTATATAACTTTAAATGTTATAATTCAGAAGGTGAATTCACCAATTTGTAAGTCGCTCTGGATAAGAGCGTCTGCTAAATGACTTAAATGTAAATGTAATAATTATTTATTTGTGTTGTTCCAAATGTCTGAATACAAATGACAGTTAGTGCAGAATGGTGTTATTTTTGGGGGGGCGGGGAGACTGAAGGGGGGGGAGGGGGTTCGCCCAGGGAGCCATGCAAGCTAGACACGAACCGCCATTGTCAGAGTTAATAAAGCCGCATACAAATATGGTCTCTTTTTTGTTTTCCTGAGTAAGGCAGATCCAAAATGCAGGTGTTTCAGCCAGCTCAGTGCTTTCTGTGGTGGCGGGGCAGGCCAGCAGATAATAGGAGCATTGCGCTGTGATTGGCTGAGTGTTCTGTCACTCATGGGAACACTACGTCACCTCCAATTCTATAGGGAGAGCTCTAAAATTCTTTCCCCTTGGGTGCTGCCTTAGAGTTAAATTAGAAGTGCCCCTCATAGAAGGCTCCAGGTTATTTGACACAGATAAAATGGAATCAAATCACGTTATATCTACAGTAGCTTTGATTGGACTGATCATGTCAACATCATACTTCCAAAATATTAGCTAGCAGTCATCATCATGAATCAACTCAACAATCTACTGGCAAATCCTTTTCAAACCTTGTCATATGAAGATAAATAATTAAAATAAATTATAGATAAAACAAATCGGTGCTCATCAGCCATTGGACATAAACATTACACAACAAGTTGGAAATCGCAAATTCCACAATGAGTGGTTTGCAAAGCAATCATATTAGCTATACATTGAAGTTGGCCATGCCGTCAATGAAACAAAACAACTGTTAAATCAGGACTGCAAAATCGGACTTTTGTGAGTTCAAGACAACTGGGAACTCGGGGAAAAATGAGCTACGACTGGGAAAATACGTTTTGAACTTTCATGCAACTTGGAATTGTAAATAGCGAACTCGGGCCTCTTTCTAGAGCTACGACCTGAAGATCAATGAAGTCATCATGATTCAACTTTTTTTGTTGGAGTTCCCAGTAAATCCAGAGAATGCCAGACTTTGATGACAAAATTTCCCCACGAAGGACCGCCGCCGTCCTGTTCAAGTGAGCACAGTCCAAAAATGTCTTGTATGCTGCTGCATAAATTATGTAATATACCAGGCAGATATGTATACTGTAGCTAAGAAAGTAATATGTGTATGTTGTGTATTAAGCTGTTAGTAGCCCATGTGCATCACCCTAATAATTTTTTCAATTTTCACCTCTTAATTTAGCCTACTGTTCTGACTTGGTGGTGCACATGTAGCCTATAAACTGTTTTTGAGAAATGTAATCATTGAAAATTGTAAAAGCATTCATTGTCCGATTATACATCCCCTTTATTTATCCTACGGTTCTGACTTGGTGTACAGGGAGAACACTGCAAGATGGCCCATGTTCTGAATTCTGTCGCTGTACATTTCAAAAGTTCTGAACAAATAGCTATACTATGTCTGTCCTAGCTCGCTCATTGTCTTAATCGGAATTGCGGTTTGCCTCTTATCCGCTTGTCGTTCCCTTATGCCATAGCTCGTACATCTCAATTGTCAATAGAAACCACATTTGTTTAAGCAAGTCAGCCATATCAGCTATGTTTTTTTAAAGGCAGTAAGTGAGGCTGAATGAACTGTTTCGTTGCCAGACAAGGCTCTGCTGATAGCCAGGTGTAGCAGTGGTAACGTGTTGGGACAGCTTTATGTAGGCCCTAACAGGTTGTGTCTTCCGCATTTAACCCAACCCCTTTGAATGAACCTGCTTAAAAGTTATGAATTCCAAAGTTACTTTTGGATTTTTATATTAATGTTTCATCATGTACCCTGACATAGCAAACATTGCTGGCAATCAATCTCAGCCGACTTTGTAAGTATTTCCACTTTTCTATATGGTACAATTATTTTCGTTAAAATGGCTGCATGCATGTTTAATTTCACCTTTCCAGACATTTCATGAGCCTTACCAGATCAAAAAGACAAAATAAACGTCCCCATCAAATCCACATCAGTAATATTCTACAACTTCTTATTTGTAAAAATAATATCCGTTTAATTATCTCCATTACAAATATGGCAATTAGCAAACTTAACCCTGCATGTAAAACATATGGGCATTCAAATCTGTATTTTATAATTACAATGTATGTAAATACATTAATTCAACCACGCCAACAAAGCCTACGAATGCAAACAAATATGATATGAAACATATGACAGTTGAAGTCAGAACAATACAGATGTCTCTCTATGTGTCTGCTTAAACAGACCGTTTAGAATCATTTAAGGACTTTGGTATATTGGTTGTAGTCAGGATGTAACCCACTGCTTGCCTTCTCATAGCAGGTGTCATACCATGTAAATAATATCATTGCACATAATGTATCGCTATATAAAGTTCAGTAAGCTAATGGTAGATAATGCCATACTGTGTATATCTCAGTATGCGCCGATGGCAGACTCTGGGATATTGGTGGCGTGCATGTCTCGAGTCATGTTGGACTTCTCCTTTAGCTTGGCCTGCAGTAGTGTGTGCTCTACCACTCCAATCCGAATGTCCATCTGAACAATCTCCTGCTTGAGCTTGGTCAGACTCTGCTTGATTTTCACCACCGGGGCTGTAATTCAAAAAGCTCAAAGGGTAAGAAAAGTAATAATATCAAACATTTTCAAAAACAATTTGTCACGATCATTACACATGAATAGATTCCAAAATAAATCATGTTTTTAATGATCCAACAACTTGATTTCATAACCTTTCTTCAATAGATTCAATGATAAGAGAACTGTCACTATATACATTTTAAATCCAGAACTGTTGCTTCACCCATCAAGAGCCCAGAAAATAGGTTTGCAAAGTGCCCAATTTAAAAAGCATACATTTGAGGTACTTTCCGATTGTATTGAATGACAGAGGGTGACAGCGGGGAAAGGGAAAGAGAGGCAGTGTCAAAGGGCAGTAGGCCAGATTCTAACATATATACCGACACCGTAGACGTGTGTGCCGGAGGCCAGGCCACAGCAAGGTGCCCAGCCTAATGACGTATGTCACACAATAGGATGTGACGTCCCTGTGTAGATGTTTTCATTTACAGACTCACCTCCATCAGACATACTGCTGCCCTTCTCCTCCATCTCCTGCTTCACCTTCTCCAACTCCTCTGTGATCTAGGTTAGAACGAGACAGCACTGAGATAGTTGACATCAAAACTCATCTGTCATCTATGGCACTAAGAAGTATCTACAGAGGATAAGAGATAGGTAGTATTTTTTGCATGTTATTTTGGCATTAATACGTGCCACATATCAGTTTGCAAACAACGTACAAAAAATATATATACATTTTTATATAAAGGTATAGGCAACATGGGCAGCCGCTCAGGGCGCCCACTCCGACCCACAGTCCCACACGGTAACATGATATCATTGACGTGACGTGCAAATGAGCGTATTTACAGAGGATAAGAGATAGGTAATATATAATCTATGGACATTTAGGACTATATCATGATGTTGGTGTCAAATTATCAGGAGCAATAGAAAAAATAATTACGTGAACAAATTGGGAAGAATGACAGGTCCAAAAACCACATGCCCGTAATGTGAATGAGAATATTATTTTAGAATAGTGTGAATGTTATGATAATGATTGGCTGGGGTTATGAGAACATGGGATGAGAATGACCTGCATACTGTGGTTTACTGTGGGTGACGTGGTCACTGACCTCAGCCAGAACTCTGGTCCTCTCTGTAACTCCACCACTTCCCTGCTGGTAGCACTCCCGTGCCTTGGAATACAAAAAGGTCAACATGTCTGTATGCTTGTCCCCCCACCCCAAATAAGACAATTAGTTGTGCCTCTGCATTGCTGACTAACACATACCACAGCAACAAAATACTGTATACTGGTATTGGATATTCTATTTTATAAACCGGTTGGTTCGAGCCCTGAATGCTGATTGGCTGAAAGCAGTGGCATGTCAGACCATATACCATGGTTATGACTAGGGTTGTGGCGGTCATGAAGTTTTGTCAGCCGGTGATTGTCAAGCAAATACCTGTCGGTCTCACAGTAATTGACCGTTAATTAACATAAACACATTTAGCATCTCCTGGCTACCACACACAGCCTACAAGCCATTTAAAAAGTCTAATAAGTTCATGTAATATAGCCTACACCTTCACAATAAATCCATTATTTATTTTAGACAGGTCTAAAGAAGCATGATATTTGAGAACATTTGGTCTATTTCAGAAGAAAATATCAAACTCTGTGTTGTCCTTATGTTAGGTCCTGGTGTGGCTATGCCAAATGGCTGACGGCTACACTAGTTCATTTAGCAAAGAATATTTGCTTATAACTCCGTGGCATTATTTTATAGTATGAAGAAAACAACTGAACAAAGCTGAATAAAATAGAAATATTTTCTCTAAACGATGGAGTTTTGAGGGAGTGCTGCTATTCTGTGTTGAGTGGTCAATAAAGAAATAGGTACTCCTATATCCTTAGAGTTATTCATTTAGTTGTTCTACAAACGTTGGGCTATATGGGGCGGCAGTGTAGCCTAGTGGTTAGAGCGTTGGACTAGTATCCGGAAGGTTGCAAGTTCAAACCCCCGAGCTGACAAGGTACAAATCTGTCATTCTGAACAGGCAGTTAACCCACTGTTCCCAGGCCGTCATTGAAAATAAGAATTTGTTCTTAACTGACTTGCCTGGTTAAATAAAGGTAAAAAAAAATATATGTTTTGGTGTTTAATACATTGTAAGGCTGCATGATGAGACTTTCAAGTCACTTGAAAAGGCATGAGCTCTGCTTAGTTTTTTTTTGCGCAGGCTGTACACACTCCAATAGAGTCTCATTCACAATTTGACAAGCACTTGATAATGCCTCGAATTTCACGGCGACATCCCATTCATGCCTTTCGCGGCTACGGAGTGCTGCGTTGTGCCCTTCTCGCTGAGTGTGCTGCACAATCCGAAGTGCCTCTCTGTCACGTGTGCCTTTCCAAATCATGTCTGATCAATTGAATTTACCACAGGTAGACTCCAAGTTGTAGAAACATCTCAAAAGAAACAGGGTGCACCTGAGCTCAATTTAGTCTCATAGCAAAGGGTCTGAATACTTATTTAAATAAGGTATCTCTTTTGTGTTTTTAATAAATTTTCTAAAATGTATAAAAATCGGTTTTCGCTTTGTCATTATGGGGTATTGTGTGTAGATTGCTGAGGATTTCTATTTATTTAATCCATTTAACAATAAGACTAAGGTAACAAAATATGGAAAAGGTGAAGGGGTCTGCATACTTTCCTAATGCACTGTACATGTAGGTAGGGGTAAAGGGGCAAAGCAGACAGCACATTTTCTTGCTTTTAAAATGTATTGGATCGCCAGGGGCTCCAACACTAAGATATTATTAACAAAAGATGCATGTGTTTAGTGAGTCTGCCAGAGGCAGTAGGGATGACCACATGTTCTCTTGATAGTTGCATGAATTTGACCACAATCCAGTCCTGCTAAGACATTCAAAATGTAACAAGTAATTTTGGCTGTTAGGGAAACTGTATGGAGTAAAAAGTAGTCAAAATATACAGTACTAGTCAATAGTTTGGACACACTTACTCATTCAATGGTTTTTCTTTATTTTTACTATTTTCTACATTGTAAAATAATAGTGATGACATCCAAACTATGAAATAACACATATGGAATCATGTAGTAACCAAAAAAAGTGTTAAACAAACCAAAATATATCTTATATTTCAGATTCATCAAAGTAACCAACCAATCATCAAGCGCTATGATGAAACTGGCTCTCATGAGGACCGCCACACGAAAGGAAGACCCAGGGTTACCTCTGCTGCATAGTTCATCAGATTTACCAGCCTCAGAAATTGCAGCCCAAATAAATGCTTCACAGAATTCAAGTAACAGACACATCAACATCAACTGTTTAGAGGAGACTGAGTGAATCAGGCCTTCCTGGTCGAATTGATGCAAAAAAACACTACTATAGGACACCAAGAAGAAGAGACTTGCTTGGGCTAAGAATCACAAGCAATGGACATTAGACCGGTGGAAATCTGTCCTTGCGTCTGATGAGTCTAAATTTGAGATTTTTGATTCCTACCGCCGTTTTTGTGAAACGCAGAGTAGGTGAACGGATGATCTCTGCATGTGTATTTCCCACTGTGAAGCATGGAGGAAGAGGTGTTATGGTGTGGGGGTGCTTTGTTGGTGACACTGTCTGTGATTTATTTAGAATTCAAGGCACACTTAACCAGCATGGCTACCACAGCATTCTGCAGCCATTCTATCTGGTTTGAGCTTATTGGGACTATCATTTGTTTTTCAACAGGACAATGACCCAACACACCTTCAGGCTGTGTAAGGACTATTTGACCAAGAAGGAGAGTGATGGAGTGCTGCATCAGTTTCCCTGGCCTACACAATCACCCGACCTCAACCCAAAAGCGTGGCCACTTTGAAGAATCTCAAATATAAAATATATGGTTACTACATGATTCCATATGTGTTATTTCATAGTTTTGATGTCTTCCCTATTATTCTATAATGTAGAAAATAGTCCAAATAAAAAACAACCCTTGAATGAGTAGGTGTCTCCAAACGTTTGACTGGTACTGTAAATAGTGAAGTAAAGTACAGATACCCCCTTAAACTACTTAAGTAGTACTTTAAATCATTTTTACTTAAGTACTTTACACCACTGTATGGATGCTTACCTCGCTGAGTTTGGACTGGGCGCTGCGGTAGTCCTGGATAAGGTGTTCCAGCTGGTTGTTGATGTATTTCTCTCTGCTGCCCACCTTCTCCAGTGTCTTACCGATCTCCTCCTGCAGCTTGTCTAAGTAGCCCTACCAAATAGGTACACATAGCAGCTTTCGCTCTATAATACATTACTAACATACTCATTTTAAGGTAATAGAATGACATGAGAGGTTGGCTGTGTGATAGGTGCTAGTCTTGTCAGTGAGACTCAGATAAAGTAGCTTATTCATGTGTTGCATGTTTTGTCACAATATTGTTTTGAACATTCGTTATGGACTAATGCCCGACTAAGCATTCTATTCAATGCATCGTCAATGAGCGCTGATAAAGACCATCAAAAGCGCATTACAGTGGCTTGGAAATACAATTATATTCTAAAGGAGTCAAATAATTAGTGGGGAAACATTTTGATGTCATCAGATTGACTTTAAATGCAGTATAACGTTAGCTAGCTAGCTAAGATTGAGGGTAAACCACTAGATTTTAGCTAGCTAACGTTAGCATTTCCAGCTATTTCTACAAATTTTGCTAGCTAATAACAACATTACCATCCATCTGTCTAAAGTAAATTAGATGACATGATATTGCTGGCAAAATTGTTTCCTACTAAATATTTTACTACTTTAGCAACGTCATCTTAATTCCACGTACTATAGTTTAATTTAGACTAAACAGTAGTTTAGTCTAGATGGTATCAAAGTGATGTAACCTAGACAGAGAAAACTGAATCCAACTGTAAAGGACTAAAGTCCACCTTGGCCTCCTTGAGAGATGATTTGATCCCGTCTTTGTGCTGATGCATTTGGTCCACGTGGATCCTCCAGTCCTAGTAGTGGACATAGTCTTGTTACAAACACATCATGTTTTAGGCGATTGCTCGACCCTGCATTGATTTTGAGAGAGCAATGCCAGAATTGACAGCTGTAGCAATCTTTACCTTGTGGTCTGTTCTGATTGTGACCTTCAGTTGTGGGAGAACCCGCTCGACCTCTAGATTCCACTCGGCAGCGTCCATGTTTGATTCCAGTATATTGTCTGGCTTTGAAGATAGTCTGGCCTCCTGTGAGAGGGAAGGAGTTAGCGTTAGGAATGATAGTATGTACACTGTGAGAGGGAAGGAGTTAGCGTTAGGAATGATAGTATGTACACTGTGAGGGGGAAGGAGTTAGCGTTAGGAATGATAGTATGTACACTGTGAGGGGGAAGGAGTTAGCGTTAGGAATGATAGTATGTACACTGTGAGAGGGAAGGAGTTAGCGTTAGGAATGATAGTATGTACACTGTGAGAGGGAAGGAGTTAGCGTTAGGAATGATAGTATGTACACTGTGAGAGGGAAGGAGTTAGCGTTAGGAATGATAGTATGTACACTGTGAGAGGGAAGGAGTTAGCGTTAGGAATGATAGTATGTACACTGTGAGAGGGAAGGAGTTAGCGTTAGGAATGATAGTATGTACACTGTGAGAGGGAAGGAGTTAGCGTTAGGAATGATAGTATGTACACTGTGAGAGGGAAGGAGTTAGCGTTAGGAATGATAGTATGTACACTGTGAGGGGGAAGGAGTTAGCGTTAGGAATGATAGTATGTACACTGTGAGGGGAAGGAGTTAGCGTTAGGAATGATAGTATGTACACTGTGAGAGGGAAGGAGTTAGCGTTAGGAATGATAGTATGTACACTGTGAGAGGGAAGGAGTTAGCGTTAGGAATGATAGTATGTACACTGTGAGAGGGAAGGAGTTAGCGTTAGGAATGATAGTATGTACACTGTGAGAGGGAAGGAGTTAGCGTTAGGAATGATAGTATGTACACTGTGAGAGGGAAGGAGTTAGCGTTAGGAATGATAGTATGTACACTGTGAGAGGGAAGGAGTTAGCGTTAGGAATGATAGTATGTACACTGTGAGAGGGAAGGAGTTAGCGTTAGGAATGATAGTATGTACACTGTGAGAGGGAAGGAGTTAGCGTTAGGAATGATAGTATGTACACTGTGAGGGGGAAGGAGTTAGCGTTAGGAATGATAGTATGTACACTGTGAGGGGGAAGGAGTTAGCGTTAGGAATGATAGTATGTACACTGTGAGAGGGAAGGAGTTAGCGTTAGGAATGATAGTATGTACACTGTGAGAGGGAAGGAGTTAGCGTTAGGAATGATAGTATGTACACTGTGAGAGGGAAGGAGTTAGCGTTAGGAATGATAGTATGTACACTGTGAGAGGGAAGGAGTTAGCGTTAGGAATGATAGTATGTACACTGTGAGAGGGAAGGAGTTAGCGTTAGGAATGATAGTATGTACACTGTGAGAGGGAAGGAGTTAGCGTTAGGAATGATAGTATGTACACTGTGAGAGGGAAGGAGTTAGCGTTAGGAATGATAGTATGTACACTGTGAGAGGGAAGGAGTTAGCGTTAGGAATGATAGTATGTACACTGTGAGAGGGAAGGAGTTAGCGTTAGGAATGATAGTATGTACACTATGAGGGAATGAGCAAGACCTAAAAAAAAAAGATAAACATTTATTTTATTTTTGTTTGAGTCCACTGGTGACTAGCCTTTCTACATCTACAGACAGGGAACTGCATAGAAATGAAAAATCGGACTTGAAATCAGCAGTAGCCTACATTAACCACACATGAAAAAGACAATACAGCAGCACATCTACTGTATGTGTAGTAACAAAGTATCCACAATCTCCACCATTACAGTTCATTGTTCGAATCCAGCTATTAGCATAACATTACAGCAACTCACACTTTGATTGGTCCTTGATTTAAGTGCCTCTAGATCCATGACGTTCTCTTCCTCACAGTCGTCTGGTTCCTCCTTTATTAAGGGATTGATTTTTAAATAGACATATTTTAAAAAGTGACGAGTACAATATATACAAATAGGCCTATCACCAAGAGACACTTCGATGGGGATACCCACTGTCATCTCCTCTTCCACTTTACTGAGAGTCAGCTCTGCATCATCCTCTATCACAGACTCTTCTTCCATCTCCTCTGTAGGGTAGTTTGGTCTGGGAAAAGACAGGAGAATAGGGATTGCACTAGGCCAGCTATGTTCAACTTTGCTGATCAGGGATTACATTAGATTTTATTTTGATTGTTTAGTGTCACCATCAGCAATCGTTTTGGTAGTTTTGTTGGAAACAATCCGTGCATATGGTCATGTTTAGATATACAAGGTAACGGTGATCATTTCATAACGAGGACAGCAATCACTTTAGCGAGTCGCACTGCATGGCCAAAGAGGGAAGAGCTGAGGAGCTCACTCCATAGAAACTTCTAAACTGTCAAATCCATTTGACTTTGAGACGGGGGTGAAATTGTTATAGACATTTTTAAAAGACCAATATTGACACATTACTAGCGCAAACACTTTCAAACTGCCAAAATGACAAGTTAATTAGTGGGTAATAGTGGTTTTTAGATCAAACGTAGGGGGACAAAAGGCATACATTAACCAATGACTTATATACAGTGCAGTTTGAAAGTATTTATACCCATTCCCCTTTCCACATTTTGTTACGTTACAGTATTATTCTAAAATTTATGTCATCGTTTTTTCCTCGTCAATCTACACACAATACCCTATAATGACAAAGCAAAAACATGTTAAACATTTTATATTAAAACACAACTGAAATACCTTATTTACATAAGTATTCAGACCCTTTGCTATGAGCCTCGAAATTGAGCTCAGGTGCATACTACACTGCTCAAAACAACAAAGGGAACACTGAAATAACACATCCTAGATCTGAATGAATGAAATATTCTTATTAAATACTTTTGTCTTTACATAGTTGAATGTGCTGACAACAAAATCACACAAAAATGATCAATGGAAATCAAATGTATTAACCCACGGAGGTCTTGATTTGGAGTCACACTCAAAATTAAAGTGGAAAACCACACTACAGGCTGATCCAACTTTGATGTAATGTACTTAAAACAAGTCAAAATGAGGCTCAGTAGTGTGTGTGGCCTCCACGTGCCTGTATGACCTCCCTACAACGCCTGGGCATGCTCCTGATGAGGTGGCAGATGGTCTCCTGAGGGATCTCCTCCCAGACCTGGACTAAAGCATCCGTCAACTCCTGGACAGTCTGTGGTGCAACGTGGCGTTGGTGGATGGAGCGAGACATGATGTCCCAGATGTGCTCAATTGGATTCAGGTCTGGGGAACGGGCGGGCCAGTCCATAGCATCAATGCCTTCCTCTTGCAGGAACTGCTGACACACTCCAGCCACATGAGGTCTAGCATTGTCTTGCATTAGGAGGAACCCAGGGCCAACCGCACCAGCATATGGTCTCACAAGGGGTCTGAGGATCTTATCTCTGTAACCTAATGGCAGTCAGGCTACCTTTGGCGAGCACATGGAGGGCTGTGCGGCCCCCCAAAGAAATGTCACCCCACACCATGACTGACCCACTGCCAAACCGGTCATGCTGGAGGATGTTGCAGGCAGCAGAACGTTCTCCACGGCGTCTCCAGACTCTGTCACGTCTGTCACATGTGCTCAGTGTGAACCTGCTTTCATCTGTGAAGAGCACAGGGCGCCAGTGTCGAATTTGCCAATCTTGGTGTTCTCTGGCAAATGCCAAACGTCCTGCACTGTGTTGGGCTGTAAGCACAACCCCCACCTGTGGACGTCGGGCCCTCATACCACCCTCATGGAATTGGTTTCTGACCGTTTGAGCAGACACATGCACATTTGTGGCCTGCTGGAGGTCATTTTGCAGGGCTCTGGCAGTGCTCCTCCTGCTCCTCCTTGCACAAAGGCAGAGGTAGCGGTCCTGCTGCTGGGTTGTTGCCCTCCTAAGTCCTCCTCCACGTCTCCTGATGTACTGGCCTGTCTCCTGGTAGCGCCTCCATGCTCTGGACACTACGCTGACAGACACAGCAAACCTTCTTGCCACAGCTCCCATTGATTTGCCATCCTGGATGAGCTGCACTACCTGAGCCACTTGTGTGGGTTGTAGACTACCACTAGAGTGAAAGCACCGCCAGCATTCAAAAGTGACCAAAACATCAGCCAGGAAGCATAGGAACTGAGAAGTGGTCTGTTGTCACCCCCTGCAGAACCACTCCTTTATTGGGGGTGTCTTGCTGATTGTCTATAATTTCCACCTGCTGTCTATTCCATTTGCACAACAGCATGTGAAATGCATTGTCAATCAGTGTTGCTTCCTAAGTGGATAGTTTGATTTCAGAGAAATGTAATTGACTTGGAGTTACATTGTGTTGTTTAACTGTTCCCTTTATTTTTTTGAGCAGTGTATTTCCATTGATCACCCTTGATGTTTCTACAACTTGATTGGAGTCCACCTGTGGGAAAATCAATTGAGTGGACATGCATGGTTTGGAAAGGCACACACCTGTCTATATAAGGTCCCACAGTTGACAGTGCATGTCAGCGCAAAATCCAAGGCATGAGGTCAAAAGGAATTGTCCATAGAGATCTGAGACAGGATTGTATCGAGGCAGAGATCTGAGGAAGGGTAACAAAACATGTCTGCAGCATTGAAGGTCCCCAAGAACACAGTGGCCTCCATCATTCTTAAATGGAAGAAGTTTGGAACCACAAAGACTCTTCCTAGAGCTGGCTACACAATTAACTGAGCAATCGAGGGAGAAGGGCCTAGGTCAGGAAAGTGACCAAGAGATGGGAAAGCCTTCCAGAAGGACAACCATCTCTGCAGCACTCCTCAGTAAAAAAAAACACATGACAGCCC
The DNA here is from genome assembly GCF_036934945.1 of Oncorhynchus masou masou. Lineage (NCBI taxonomy): Eukaryota > Metazoa > Chordata > Actinopteri > Salmoniformes > Salmonidae > Oncorhynchus > Oncorhynchus masou. The sequence continues at coordinate 47,911,586 of NC_088214.1, forward strand.
ACTTGGAGTTTGCCAAAAGGCACCTAAAGGACTCTCAGACCATGACAAACAAGATTCTCTGGTCTGATGAAACCAAGATTTAACTCCTTGGCCTGAAAGCCAAGCGTCACGTCTGGAGGAAACCTGGCACCATCCCTTCAGTGAAGCACGGTGGTGGCAGCATCATGCTGTGGGGATGTTATTCATAATCAGGGACTGGGAGACTAGTCCGGATCCAGGGAAAGATGAACAGAGCAAAGTACAGAGAGATCCTTGATGAAAAACTGTTCCAGATCGCTCAGGACCTCAAACTGGGGCGAACGTTCACCTTCCAATAGGACAACGACCCAATGCACATAGCCAGCACAACGCAGGAGTGCCTTTGGAACAAGTCTCTGAATGTCCTTGAGTGGCCCAGCCAGAGCCCGGACTTGAAAACGATGGAACATCTCTGGAGAGACCTGAAAATAGCTGTGCAGCGACGCTCCCCATCCAACCTCACAGAGCAGCTTGAGAGGGTCTGCAGAGAAGAAGGGGAGAAACTCCCCAAATACAGGTGTGCCAAGCTTGTAAATTCAAACCCAAGTAGACTTGAGGCTGTAATTGCTCCCAAAGGTGCTTCAACAAAGTACTGAGTAAAGGTTCTGAATTATTATTGTTATTAATTATTGAATGAATTATGTCAATGTGATATTTGCAAGAAAATCTAACAACCTGTTTTTCTTTGTCATTATGAGGTAGTGTGTAGATGGATAACTTTTTTTGTCATAAATTTTAGAATAAGGCTGTAATGTAAGAAAATGTGGAAAAAGTCAAGAGGTCTGAATAGTTTCCAAATGCACTGTATAAACTAGATAACTAATAGGGGGCACTGTTAAAGCCACCATTCCGCCAGCTTGGCACTCCCCCACCATTGTAAAAAATACTTTTGAAGTAATAGAAATTAATTTATTCATGTCTACATTTGTTTTTTGCCACATGTATTCTACTACAGATACATTCATGCATACTTTTGAAATGATATGTTAGCTTTACATACAAATACACACTACCGGTTTCAGTTTTAGAACACCTACTCATTCAAGGGTTTTTCTTTATTTTTTTACATTGTAGATTAATAGTGAAGACATCAAAATCATGTAGTAACTAAAAAAAAGTGTTAAACAAATTAAAATATATTTGATATTTGAGATTCTTCAAATGGCTTCACTTTGCCTCTATAGCTTTGCACACTCTTTGCATTCTCTCAACCAGCGTCATCTGATGCAGCACTCCATCGCTCTCCATCTTGGTAAAATAGCTCTTTACATTGCCTGGAGGTATGTTGGGTCATTGTCCTGTTGAAAAACAAATGAGTCCCGCTAAGCCCAAACCAGATGGGATGGCGTATCGGTGCAGAATGCTGTGGTAGCCATGCTAGTTAAGTTTGCCTTGAATTCGAAATAAAATCAGACAAAGATACCAGCAAAGCAGCCCCACACCATAACACCTCCTCCTCCTGATTTACGGTGGGAAATACACGTGCGGAGATCATCTGTTCACCCACACGGCGTCTCACAAAGACACGGCGGTTAGAACCAAACATCTCACATTTGGACTCCAGACCAAAGGAAGCATTTCCATACATCTAATGTCCATTGCTCGTGTTTCTTGACCCAAGCCAGTCTCTTCTTTTTATTGGTGTCCTTTAGTAGTGTTTTCTTGAGGTAATTCGACCATGAAAGCCTGATTCATGCAGTCTCTTCTGAATAGTTGATGTCTAGATATCTCTTTTATGGGTTGCCATTTCTGAGGCTGGGAACTCTAATGAACTTATCCTCTGCAGCAGAGGTAACTCTGGGTCTTCCATTCATGTGGCAGTCCTCATGAGAGCCAGTTTCATCATAGTGCGATGGTTTTTGCGACTGCATTTGAAAAAACTTTCAAAGTTCTTGAAACTTTCTGTATTTACTGACCTTCATGTCTTAAAGTAATGATGGACTGTCGTTTCTCTTTGCTTATTTTAGCTGTTCCTGCCATAATATGGACTTGGTATTTTACCAAATAGGGCTATCTTCTGTATAACGGATTGTCTCAAAGGCATTAAGGAAAGAAATTACACAAATTAACTTTTAAGAAGGCACACCTGTTAAATGAAATGTATTCCAGGTGACTACCTCATGAAGCTTGTTGAGAGAATGCCAAGAGTGAACAAAGGGTGGCTATTTGAAAAAGCTCAAATATAAAATATATTTTGGTTTCTTTAACACTTTGTTGGTTACTACACGATTCCACGTGTTATTTCCTAGTTTTGAGGTCTTCACTATTATTCTACAATGTAGAAAATCCTAAAGATAAAGAAAAACCCTTGAATGAGTAGGTGTTCTAAAACTTTTGACCGGTAGTGTAAAACTTTCTTAAAGTATACTTTTTTTAGATTAGAATTTGTTCTTAACTGACTCACCTAGTTAAATAAAGGTTCAATAAAAAAAAGTAATAATCAGCAAACCAGAATGTATATAAATCATTGACATTAACTTACCTTCTCCAGGAAAACACTCTCTCCTTCAGAGCCTCTTCAGCCAGCCGATCCAGCACATAGCAAACATGTTCCCCTGAACCAGCTTTTAGTTTGGAGGGAGGAAAGTCTACCAGTCCTCCCTGAGTCAGGAGAGAGCAATATTTTGATCAAAGATACAATGTCTGAAATATGTCTTCTACTAAAGTTGGACCATCTAGCTTAGTATAGATCCTTGCAGTTTCACAGCAATGTCATGTGATACATTATGCAATGGACATGAAAAAAGGCCAAATACAGGTTGTTGATAAACAAATCCCCCTGTTGTCTGCAATTCAAAACGGTAGACAACAATGGGGACACCAACGTGTGCAGCATGTTGAGTTGTGCTTACAAAAGCTCTCAACTGTGAGAGAATGTTGGACACAGTGGCGTTGGGGTCGTCATACTCCTGAGGCTGCTCGAAGGGTCTCCCTGCTGCATTGATGAGCCAAGACGCAATTATGGTAAACATGAAGAATTGCTCCCCTGGATTTGATGGCATGTAGGCACTGGATGCAAAGTAATGCCTATATGGGGGAACAACGTATTACCTGACAATCTCTTACCAGAATTGACTGCAATGTATTTTGACAGTCATATTTAGCAGTTTGAACTGTAATGTCACTTTGGAAACTTTGCACATCAATAATAGCTAGCTAGATGCTACTTGCCAACCTGGATAGAGCTTTCATGTTGTGCTTTGCCAGAACTTCCTCTTCATAATCCAGAAGCTTCAATTTGTCCAGCAGGTCCTCCATAACCACGAACATTTGATATGCTGCTCCAGGACCCCGTTCATCGTCCCCTCGTCTATTGTCATCTACCATCTCTCTCTTGGCACTTCTTGCAGGCTAACAACAACCCGATTTGTGATTGACCAATTTTTTGATGCAGATCAGCGCAGTCTTCTTCAGCTTGTTTTGGTTACCATCTGTGTTGTCAAGCAACCCTAATATAGCCAGATAACGTTAGCTAGCTAAGTTAACAGTTCCTTGGTTAACTAAAAAGCCAGCTATAAAAAGCCAGCTATAGTTTTTGTCGGAACGATTATCTCTATATTAAATATATCCAGATGGTACCTGTGTATTGCGATGAATATTCAAGTAGTTGTATCAATAACTCTTGCACATATTTTGCTGGAGCAGGCGACATGCGTCCTAACGTAACTTTATTTGCGTCCTTACGTAACAACCTTTCGTTTACGTTCCAGTGCAGAGTTATCACGCGTGTCGAGGTTTTGCTGCCACCTACTGCAGTGGATGAAAAACTACTCCTGGAGAAATGAATAGAAACAGTTCAAATATACGTGAATTGTAAGGAGAGAGTATGAGGACTAAGCTGACTCTTAAACAGATCAAGCAACAACATTAAACTGAGTTGCGCTGCACAGAAGATCTCGACAACGACTTGAGAAGTGTTTAACATCAGCAGTAGGCTTATCCCACCACAACCTTATGATATATATGTGCAACATGACTGCAAGAGACGTCTGAAATACAGACCAATCCACCTTTTTTTCTGAACTAGAGGTGTTTGAATTTGTTGATCAAATGCGGAACATGATTGTTTTCAACAGAAAGACCAAAATGCAGGAATTTTCTACACCATCCGGGACATTGTGTGGGAAAAACACTAACCCTAACCTTTACCTTCACCCTAACACTAACCCTAACCTTAACCCTTCACCCTAACACTAACCCTAACCTAAACCCTTCACCCTAACACTAACCCTACCCTTCACCCTAACACTAACCCTAACCTTAACCCTTCACCCTAACCCTAACCCTAACCTTAACCCTTCACCCTAACACTAACCCTAACCTTTACCTTCACCCTAACACTAACCCTAACCTTAACCCTTCACCCTAACACTAACCCTAATCTAAACCCTAACACTAACCCTAACCCTACCCTTCACCCTAACACTAACCCTAACCTTAACCCTTCACCCTAACACTAACCCTAACCTTAACCCTTCACCCTAACACTAACCCTAACCTTAACCCTTCACCCTAACACTAACTCTAACCTTTACCCTTCACCCTAACACTAACCCTAACCTAAACCCTTCACCCTAACACTAACCCTAACCTTAACCCTTCACCCTAACACTAACCCTAACCTAAACCCTTCACCCTAACACTAACCTTAACCCCTCACCCTAACACTAACCCTAACCTTAACCCTTCACCCAAACACTAACCCTAACCTTAACCCTTCACCCTAACCCTAACCCTAACCTTAACCCTTCACCCTAACCCTAACCTTAACCCTTCACCCTTCACCCTAACACTAACCCTAACCTTAACCCTTCACCCTAACACTAACCTTAACCCCTCACCCTAACACTAACCCTAACCTTAACCCTTCACCCAAACACTAACCCTAACCTTAACCCTTCACCCTAACACTAACCCTAACCCTTCACCCTAACACTAACCCTAACCTTAACCCTTCACCCTAACACTAACCCTACCCTTCACCCTAACACTAACCCTAACCTTAACCCTTCACCCTAACACTAACCCTAACCTTAACCCTTCACCCTAACACTAACCCTAACCTTAACCCTTCACCCTAACACTAACCCTAACCTTAACCCTTCACCCTAACACTAACTCTAACCTTTACCCTTCACCCTAACACTAACCCTAACCTAAACCCTTCACCCTAACACTAACCCTAACCTTAACCCTTCACCCTAACACTAACCTTAACCCTTCACCCTAACACTAACCCTAACCTTAACCCTTCACCCTAACACTAACCCTAACCTAAACCCTTCACCCTAACACTAACCTTAACCCCTCACCCTAACACTAACCCTAACCTTAACCCTTCACCCTTCACCCTTCACCCTAACACTAACCCTAACCTTAACCCTTCACCCTAACACTAACCTTAACCCCTCACCCTAACACTAACCCTAACCTTAACCCTTCACCCTTCACCCTTCACCCTAACACTAACCCTAACCTTAACCCTTCACCCTAACACTAACCTTAACCCCTCACCCTAACACTAACCCTAACCTTAACCCTTCACCCAAACACTAACCCTAACCTTAACCCTTCACCCTAACACTAACCCTAACCCTAACCTTAACCCTTCACCCTAACACTAACCCTAACCTTAACCCTTCACTCTAACACTAACCCTAACCTTAACCCTTCACTCTAACACTAACCCTAACCTTAACCCTTCACCCTAACACTAACCCTAACCTTAACCCTTCACCCTAACACTAACCCTAACCTTAATCTAATTGTTATATATTCATAAATGAAATATCATTTTCCTGGATTGTAGCAGGAGGCAAAACAATATAACACCCTCGTTGATTAGAGACATATTCTGGGCTTCGGGGTCGATTTTAGCTGAACCACAGCTGTGTCTGGAGGTATATAATGGTTTGTCATTAGACTGTTGCCCATGGCTGTATAATAATGACTTGTCCGGCAGCTACTTCCTAAAACGGCCTTCTCCTTTGCATGTACCATAGGGTGTGAGAGATCAGGCCCAGCCTGCTGTGTTCCTGGGGCATTTTAGATATGTACATTTCGTAATTACTGGACGGCAGTAAATGTACATAGAAAGAGGAAATAGCCTGAGTGGGGTGCAGCTCTGCATTTGTGTCAAGTTGGCTTGTCTTGTGATGCAAAATGAGCAAATCTCACTGAAAGGTAATTGAAATGTGTCCAACATTGAAAACTTGATTCCTGAAAAATCTTCCTTTTGATCTTAGAATGAGATATAACTGTCTCTCATATGGACATGTTAAATTTCACTTCATTCATTTCACTTCATTTCAAAATCAAAGTTTTTTGGTCGTGTAGCACAGTTTAGCAGATGTTATAAGGGGTGCAGCGAAATGCTTAGGCTACTAGCTCCTAACAGCGCAGTAAAGTGTCAACAAGTACACAAATAATCAACCATTTAAAAAATGTACACTACCTATCAAAAATTTGGGGTCACTTAGAAATGTTTTTGTTTTTGAAAGAAAAGCAACATTTTTGTCCATTAAAATAACATCAAATTGATCAGAAATACAGTGTACACATTGTTAATGTTGTAAATGACTATTGGAGCTGGAAACAGCTGATTTTTTATGGAGCATCTACATAGGCATACAGAGGCCCATTATCAGAAACCATCACTCCTGTGTTCCAACGGCAAGTTGTGTTAGCTAATCCAAGTTTATAATTTTAAAAGGCTAATTGATCATTAGAAAATCCATTTGCAATTATGTTAATACAGCTGACAACTGTTGTGCTAATTAAAAAAGCAATAAAACTGGCCTTCTTTAGACTAGTTGAGTTTCTGGAGCATCAGCATTTGTGGGTTCGATTACAGGTGCAAAATGGCTAGAAACAAATAACTTTCTTCTGAAACTCGTCAGTCTATTCTTGTTTTGAGAAATGAAGGCTATTCCATGCTAGAAATTGCCAAGAAACTGAATATCTTGTACAATGCTCTGTACTACTCCCTAGTACTCGCCTAATATATTGACATATATTTTTGTTATATATACATGTAATATATGTACTAATAAAATATATATTTACAGTATGCATGATTATTTATGGTCTATATTTATATTTGAATAACACATATATTTTTATAGATGTGTAATACATAGTTCATAATATATGGTGATATACTGTATGCACAAGAAATGTAATTAAATGCAAGTCAAATACAATAGACAAAAGGCACACAACACAAACAATAAAGACTCAACAAAGTATTGTTTCCCTTTGTGAGCTCAGGTTGTATCTGAAAAACCAAATATAATGTACAGATTACCACTGTGCACTTATCATCTGTATTTGAAAATACAGTATTTAAACAAGTTGACAAATACCCTGAGGATAATGTGACAGATAGTAAGTAAAAAAAATCCAAACAAGACGAAGAATTAGGGGTTATTGTGTGACTGCCTAATGAGGTCGGGCAACCTGATTTGGAGGGCTCCAATGAATTACACTGAGTGAACAAAACATTAGGAACACATTCCTAATATTGAGTTGCACCCCATTTGCCCTCAAAACAGTCTCGATTTGTCAGGGTATGGCCCATGATGACTGTAATGATTCCCACAGTTGTGTCAAGTTGGCTGGATGTCCTTTGAGTGGTGGACCATTCTTGATACACATGGGAAACTGTTGAGCATGAAAACCCCAGCAACATTGCAGTTCTTGACACACTCAAACGGACCCTGTTCAAAGGCACTTAAATCTTTTGTCTTGCCCATTTAACCTCTGAATGGTACACATACACAATCCATGGCATAATTGTCTCAAGGCTTAAAAATCCTTTAACATTTCATCACCCCTTCTTTAACCTGTCTCCTCCCCTTTATCTACACTGATTGAAGTGGATTTAACAAGTGACATCAAAAAGGGATCATAGCTTTCACCTGGATTCACCTGGTCAGTCTGTCATGGAAAAAGGTGTTCCTAATGTTTTATACACTCATTGTAGGAGTTCATGTTCATGAAAATGAAATTGATACTTGCAATTTTTATTTTATTGTTTTATTACACCTTTATTTAACCAGGTAGGCCAGTTGAGAACAAGTTCTCATTTACATCTGCAACCTAACCAAAAGCAAAGCACTGTGACAAAAACAACAACACAGAGTTACACATGGGATAAGCAAACATACAGTCAATAACACAATAGAAAAATCTATGTACAGTGTGTGCAAATGTAGTAAGACTAGGGAGGTAAGGCAATAAATAGGCCATACTGATGAAATAATGACAATTTAGAAATTAACACTGGAGTGATAGATGTGCACATGATGATGTGCAAGTAGAAATACTGGGTTGCAAAATAAATAACAATATGGGGATGAGGTAGTTGGGTGTGCTATTTACAGATTTGCTGTGTACAGGTACAGTGATTGGTAAGCTGCTCTGACAGCTGATGCTTAAAGTTAGTAAGGGAGATAAAAGTCTCCAGCTTCAGTGATTTTTGCATTTCATTCCAGTCACTGGCAGCAGAGAACTGGAAGGAAAGGCGACCAACGTATTTGTTGGTTTTGGGGATGACCAGTGAAATATACCTGCTGGAGCTCGTGGTGATGGTATGGTGACCAGTGGTGACCAGTGAGCTGAGATAAGGTGGGGCTTTACCTAGCAACGAATTATAGATGACCTGAAGCCAGCGGGTTTGGCAACGAATACGTAGCGAGGGCCAGCCAACGAGAGAATACAGGTCGCAGTGGTGGGTAGTGTATGGGGCTTTGGTGACAGAACGGATGGCACTGTGATAGACTACATTCAATTTGCCGAGTACAGTATTGGAGGCTATTTTGTGAATGACATCGCCGAAGTCAAGGATCGGTAGGATAGTCAGTTTTACAAGGGTATGTTTGGCAGCATGAGTGAAGGAGGCTTTGTTGCAAAATAGGAAGCCTGTTCTAGATTTAATTTTGGATTGGAGATGCTTAATGTGAGTCTGGAAGGACTTTACAGTCTAACCAGACACCTAGGTATTTGTAGTTGTCCACCAATTCTAAGTCAGAACCGTCCAGAGTAGTGATGCTAGGCGGGCGGGTGCAGGCAGCAATTGGTTGAAGATAATGCATTTAGTTTTACTAGCATTTAAGAGCAGTTAGAGGCCACGTAAGGAGTGTTGTATGGCATTGAAGCTCATTTGGAGGTTTGTTAACACAGTGTCCAAGGAAGGGCCCGATGTATACAGAATGGTGTCGTCTGTGTAGAGGTGGATCAGAGAATCACCAGCAGCAAGAGCGACATCATTGATGTGTACAGAGAAAAGAGTTGGCCCGAGAATTGAACCCTGTGGCACCCCCATAGAGACTGCCAGAGGTCCGGACAACAGGCCCTCCAATTTAACACACTGAACTCTATCTGTATTTGGTGAACCAGGCGAAGCAATCATTTGAGAAGACTATTGAGTCTGCCAATAAGAATGTTGTGATTGACAGAGTCTAATACCTTGGCCAGGTCGATGAAATTACTGTCTTTTATCTATGGCGGTTACCAAATTGTTTAGGACCTTGAGCGTGGCTGAGGTGCACTCATGACCAGCTCGGAAACCAGATTGAATAGTGGAGAAGGTACAGTGGGATTCGAAATTGTTGGTGATCTGTTTGTTAACATGGCTTTCAAAGACTTTAGAAAGGCAGGGCATGATGGATATAGGTCTATAACAGTTTTGGTCTGGAGTGTCTCCCCCTTTGAAGATGGGGATGACCACGGCAGCTTTCTAATCTTTAGGGATCTCAGACGATACGAAAGAGAGGTTAAACATGCTAGTGTTAGGGGTTGCAACAATTTCAGAGGATAATTTTAGAACGAGAGGTTCCAGATTGTCTAGCCCTGCTGATTTGTAAGGATCCAGATATTGCAGCTCTTTCAGAACATCAGCTATCTGGATTTGGGTGAAGGAGAAGTGGGGGGCTTGGGCAAATTGCTGCGGGGGGTGCAGAGCTGTTGACCGGGGTAGGGATAGCCAGGTGGAAAGCATGGCCAGCCGTAGAAAAATACTTATTGAAATTATCGTTATTAGTGCTTCAAATTTCTGTTTGAAAAAGCTAGCCTTAGCTTTCCTACCTGACTGTGTGTGTTGGTTCCTGATTTAAAGTTGCATATTGTGGGGGCTATTCGATGCTAATGCTGTACGCCACAGGATGTTTTTGTGCTGGTCAAGGTTAGTCAGGTCTGGAGTGAACCAAGGGCTAAATCTGTTCTTTGATCTACATTTTTTGAATGGGGCATGCTTATTTAAGATGGTGAAGAAAGCAATTTTAAAGAACAATCAGGCATCCTCTACTGACGCAATGAGGTCAATATCCTTCCAGGTTACCCAGGCCAGGTCGATTAGAAAGGCCTGCTCGCTTGAAGTGTTTTAGGGAGCGTTGGACAGTCATGAGGGGTGGTCATTTGACCGCGGCCCATTACGGATGCAGGCAATGAGGCAGTGATTGCTGAGATCCTGGTTGAAGACAGCAGAGGTGTATTTAGATGGCAAGTTGGTCAGGATGATATTTATGAGCATGCCCATGTTTACGGATTTAGGGTTGTACCTGGTAGGTTCCTTGATAATTTGTGTGAGATTGAGGGCATCTTGCTTATTTTGTAGGACGGCCAGGGTGCTGAGCATATCCCAGTTAGGTCACCTAAACAGTACAAACTCTGAAGATAGAGTATATTCACATATGGTGTCCAGGGCACAGCTGGGGGCTGAGGGGGGTCTATAACAAGCGACAACATTGAGAGTCTTATTTCTGGAAAGGTAGATTTTTAAAAGTAGAAGCTCGAACTGTTTGGACACAGACCTGGATAGTATAACAGAACTCTGCAGGCTATCTCTGCAGTAGATTGAAACTCCGCCCCCATTTGGCAGTTCTATCTTGACGGAAAATGTTGTAGTTGGGGATGGACATTTTAGAATTTTTGGTGGCCTTCCTAAGCCAGGGTTTAGACACAGCTAGGACATCAGGATTGGCAGAGTGTGCTATAGCAGTGAATGAAACAAATTTAGGGAGGATGCTTCTGATGTTAACATGCATGAAACCAAGGATTTTACAGTTATAGAAGTTAACAAACGAGAGTGCCTGGGGTATAGGTGAAAAGCTGGGGGCTACAAGGCCTGGGTTAACCTTTACATCACCAGAGGAACAGAGGAGGAGTAGGATAAGGGTACGGCTGAAGGCTAGAAGAACTGGTCATCTAGTGCATTGGGAACAGAGAGTAAAAGGAGCAGATTTCTGGGCGTGGTAGAATAGATTCAAGGCATAATGTACAGACAAGAGTACGGTAGTATGTGAGCACAGTAGGGGAAAACCTAGGCATTGAGTGATGATGAGAGAGCTTGCATCTCTGGAGACACCAGTTAAGCCAGGTGAGGTCTCCCCATGTGGCGGGGGGATGGAGGGGGCGACAAAAGAGCTATCTAAGCATGTTGATCTGGACTAGGTGATCTACAGTGAAATAAAACAGTAATAACTAACCGAAACAGCAGAAGACAAGCCATATTTACATTAGAGAGAGGCATGTGTAGCCGAGTGATGAGCAAGCATAGGTCAGTCAGGGAGTACTATGCTAGGTGAGCTGGAGGCACGGTGTTCAGAAAGCTAGCGGGCTGGGGATAGCAGATGGGTTTTCGGCGACATCGCGACGGAAAAGCCTGTTGAAACCACATCGGACAATTACCTCGGCAGACCAGTCGTGATGGATCGGTGGGGCTCCATGTCGACAATAAAGGGTTCAGGCCAATTGGCAAAGAGGTATTGTAGCCCACGAATTAGAGGGTATACCTCTTCGGCTAGCCGGGAGATGGGCCTAGCTCGAGGCTAGCTCAAGGATGACTGGTGCTTGCTTCGGGACAGAGGCGTTAGCCAGCAGTAGCTACTTGGTTGCAGCTAGCTAGCTGCGATGACCTGGTGTAATGGCCCAGAGCTTGCGGCAGGAATCCGGTGATGTGGTGGAGAAAAGCAGTCTGATATACTCTGGGTTGAAATTGCGCTGTGAATACTGGCAGGTATTGACCGAGCTAAAGCTGGCTGGTGTCCGAGCTAAAGGTGAAGACCGCTCGCCGAGGCTAACAGTGACTACTAGCTAGTAGCTAATTAGCTGGCTAGCTTCTGATGGATGTTCCAGTTATAACGTATAAAACTAGCAGATCTGTACCACATTGAGTGAGGCGGGTTGCACGAAAGTATATTTAGAGCATAGGTGGAAAGTGAGATTAAAAATATACACGAAAAAAAAATACTATTTACATGGGACAAGACGGGACACACGTCCGACTGCTACGCCATCTTCGACAATGCAGATTCCTTAACCTACGGTTATGCAGTGCCTCATGCAGTGCAACACATCTCCTCTGCATGGAGTTGATCAGGCTGTTGATTGTGGCCTGTGGAATGTTGTCACACTCCTCTTCAACAGCTGTTGCTGGATATTGGCGGGAACTGGAACACGCTGTCGTACACGTCGGTCCAGAGCATTCCAAACATGCTCAATGGGTGACACGTCTGATGAGTATGCAGGCCATGGAAGAACTGGGACATTTTCACCTTCCAGGATGGTGTGCAGATGCTTGAGCTCTGGGGCCGTGTATTATCATGCTGAAACATGAGGTGATGGTGGCGGATGAATGGCAGGACAATGAGCCTTAGGATCTCGTCACGGTATCTCTGTGCATTCAAATTGCCATCGATAAAACTGTGTTCGTTGTCTGTAGTTAATGCCTGCCCATACTATAACCCCACCGCCACCATGGGGCATTCTGTTCACAATGTCAGCAAAATGCAAGTCCAGACGATGCCATACACGTTGTCTGTCATCTTCCCTATACAGTTGAAACCGGGATTCATCCGTGAAGAGCACACTTCTCCAGCATGACAATGGCCATCGGAAGTGAGCATTTGCTCGCTGAAGTCTACTACACCGAACTGCAGCTAGGTCAAGACCCTGGTGAGGACGACTAGCACGCAAATGAGCTTCCCTGACAGTTTGTGCAGAAATTCTTTGGTTATGCAAACCCACAGTTTCATCAGTTGTCTGGGTGGCTGGTCTCATACCCTCTCGCAGGTGAGGAAACCAGATGTGGAGGTCCTGGGCTGGCATGGTTACACATGGTCTGGGGTTGTTAGGCTGGTTGGATGTACTGTCAAATTGTCTAAAATGACATTGGAGGTGGCTTATGGTAGAGAAATTAACATTACATTCTCTGGGAACAGCTCTGATGGACATTCCGACAGTCAGAATGCCAATTGCATGCTCCCTCAAAACTGGAGACATCTGTGGCATTGTGTTGGGACAAAACTGCACATATTAAAGTGGCCTTTTATTGTTCACAGCAGAAGGTGCACCTATGTAATGATCATGCTGTTTAATCAGCTTCTTGATATGCCACACCTGTCAGGTGGATGGATTATCTTGGCAAAGGAGAAATGCTCACGAACAGGAATGTAAACAAATTTGTGCAAAATACATTACTTTGTGCGTATGGACATTTTCTAGGATATTTTATTTCAGCTCATGAAACATGGGACCAACACTTTACATGTTGCGCTTATATTTTTGTTCAATGTAGCTAGCTAGCCAGTTATAGTTATATTGCTGTCAGAGAAACCCAACCCCCACTACAAAGCTAGCTAGAAGCAACATTTAACATTAACTAGCTCGCTTTGGCACTTAAATGATTTCTAACACATAGCTACATACATAACATTAACTCAGATTCAATATTCAAAATGATGACCTTCGTCAGTCATTCTGCATATTGGGATGGCTAGATAAAGGTGCTAGCTTGTTAACTAGCTGTGTTAGCAAGCTTGGTGAAAACTCTTGCGTGCAGGCAGTTGAAGAAAATATCTTCTTCCTCTGTCATCCTCCAGTTGAAAAACATTTTAAATCAATGTTATTATTGAATCAATTAAAATGTCGTTATCAACAAGAACGTTTTTTGTCTCTGACAGCTGCTGTTCACCTTCATCTGATGAAAATGTGAAATTGCAACGGCTGCTCTGTCAGTTGGAGGTGGGCTGGGCTCGGAAACATTTCAAATTGTGACTGACAGCTCTGGAGAAATATACACTTATGGGTTTCATAAGTGGCCTCAATAGCTGCATCATTTATTTTAAACTTTTCTATGCAAACCCCAGTTTGGGAAGGTAATGTCAAGGTACCAGAGGATACCAGACTCAACATTACCACGCAGCATGATACATTTGGCGCAAACATATCTTTAATTACCATATATTTACATGCATATTCTATTTGCTCAAGTTATACATTTCATAAATATATGCTGGACATATTTAAATACAGTATATTCGGAAAGTATTCAGACCCATTGTGTTTTTCCTCATTTTGTTACGTTACAGCCATATTCTAAAACTGATTACATTGTTTTCTCATCAAACTACACAACCCACAATGACAAAGCAAAAACGCTTTTTTAGAAATGTTTGCAAATAAAAAACTGAAATATGACATTTACATAAGTATTTAGACCCTTTACTTTGAGTCTTCTTGGGTATGAACCTACAACCTTGGCACACCTGTATTTGGGGAGCTTCTCCCATTCCTCTCTGCAGATCCACTCAAGCTCTGTCAGGTTGGATGGGGAGCGCCACTGCACAGCTATTTTCAGGTCTCTCCAGAGATGTTCGATCAGGTTCAAGTCCGGGCTCTGGCTGGGCCACTCAAGGACATTCCTGCATTGTCTTGGCTGTGTGCTTAGGGTCATTGTCCTGTTGGAAGTTGAACCTTCACATCAGTCAGAGGTCCTGAGGGCTCTGAAGCAGGTTTTCATCATGTACTTTGCTCCGTTCATCTTTGCCTTAATCCTGACTAGTCTCCCAGTCCCTGCCACTGAAAAACATCCCCAAAGCATGATGCTGCCACCACCATGCTTCACCGTAGGGATGGTGCCAGGTTTTTTCCAGACGTGGCGCTTGGCATTCAGGCCGAAGAGTTCAATCATGGTTTCATCAGATCAGAGAATCTTGTTTCTCATGGTCTGAGAGTCTTTAGGTGCCTTTTGGCAAACTTCAAGAGGGCTGTCATGTGTATTTTACTGTTGAGTGGCTTCCATCTTGTCACTCTACCATAAAGGCCTGATTGGTGGAGTGCTGCAGAGATGGTTGTCCTTCTGGAAGGTTCTCCTATATCCACGGAGGAACTCTGGAGCTCTGTCAAAGTAACCATGGAGTTCTTGGTCACCTCCCTGACCAAGGACCTTCTCCCCCGAATGTTCAGTTTATCCGGGTGGCCAGCTCTTGGAAGAGTCTTGGTGGTTCCAAATTCCTTACATTTAAGAATCATAGAGGCCACTGTGTTCTAGGGGACCTTCAATGCTGCATATTTATTTGTTGTACCCTTCCCCAGATCTGTCTCAACACAATCCTCTCTTGGAGCTCTACGGACAATTCCTATGACCTCATGGCTTGGTTTTTGCTCTGACATGCACTGTCAACTGTGGGACCTTATATTGACAAGTGTGTGCCTTTCCAAATCATGTCAAATCAATTGAATTTACCACAGGGGAACTCCAATCAAGTTGTAGAAACACCAAGGATGATCAATTTAAACAGGATGCACCAGAGCTCAAGCAAAGGGTCTGAATATTTATGTAAATAAGGTATTTCTATTTTTAATTTTTAATACATTTGCAAACTTGTCTAAAACATGTTTTTGCTTTGTCATTATGGGGTATTGTGTGTAGATTGATGAGCAATGTGTTTTATTTAATACGTTTTAGAATAAGCCTGTAACGTAACAAAATGTGGGAAAAGTCAAGGGGTCCTGATACTTTCCAAAGGTACTGTATATTTTGAATTACCCTGCAGATACTGTACTATGTGTACATACAATACATTATTTTTCCCGTATGGGTGTGCTACAAGGGCACAGATAAAACCAATTGTTCTCCTTGTGCAGCCCTTCAGGCCAAGAGCTGGTGAAATTACCCCCATTCCCTCCTCCTCCTGCTTCAAGTTCCGTGTCACCTAACGGTTTGAGCTTCCATCCACCCCTGTCCACCCCTGTCGCCTTTCCCTTGCATTCACTCCTCTTCCTTTGTTCCCCCCAGATTCTCTTTCATTGCACTTTCTTCACATGCTTTGTGCTTGTTTATGCTCATTTGTTGTTTTTGTGTTTATTTCATGCAAATGCCCATCCTACCCCTGCAGCACCTTTTCTCGCTTGAGCGCCCAGGGAGTAGCTCGTGCTCCAGGTAATTATTGGGGAATTCTGAGCTGCCTGGATTTGTAACAGGTTGACTGGTGGTGGCTATGTGTAGATAATTTTCATTTCCTTTTTCTATTGACCCACCAACACTGAGCTACCTCTTCCATAGAAAGACATTTTCTTAAAGTGTGCAACAATAGACATAGAATGCCATGTTTTTTTCCAGGTTCTCCTCTCTCTCCTTCTCTCTCCCTCTCCCTCTCCCTCTCTCAGATTAACCTTATCTTTTGGAGCACACAGTAACACACATGACCGCACATGACAGTATACAATCACACAGTCTCCAGCAGTGTCTTCACCAGACCTTGTGCTCTTTCCCACCCAACAAGAACATTTAACTGCAGTGCGCACATACACACGCTCACATACAGCTATACCATATGTCAAAAGCAAGCATTAGGGGGGGTTGAGGTGGGGGGGCTTAGCTGTAAATAATTAATGTTTGCACACATACTCCCGTAGTGAGGCAGACAATTCCAGATGAGAGGATGCGAGGCGTGTGTGTTTGATCTGCATGCTAGTCCATGTCTGCAATGCACGGACCGGTGCTCCCCCATGACTGACAGCATCTCTGAGAAACACTGCTGTGCCGCATGCATATACCGGTAGGCTGACTGCATCTGCAGATAAAGCTTTGCAGCACATTCAAATGAATTGTAATGTAAGTTTCAGTAGGGGAATTCAGTGGATAGTGACTTCTCCCATGTTGGAACTAATATTATTTTGGCATTTTTAAGAATTGTTTGTGGTTGGTCTGGGATCTTAACCCATCATAATAAAGTGCATGTATGTGTTGAAGGTAGTGGCGTTAACCACTAGACTACTTCAGGAACAAATATTCTGTTTGTGTTTGAAGGACATCTCTAAATCTGACAACAGATCAAACTAATCAGAATCCAGGGCCAGAATTGGTTAGTAATGTGGAATAACAACAGTCTGCAAACTAAGTATTTCTCCAGAACCGGAGTTGAAGAACCTAGATTTTGTCTAAATGTAACTCCCATGGTGTACATGTTGATAAAGAAACAAAGCATTCTGGGATGAGAAGGTGCCACGTTCTGACCTTTATTTTCCTTTGTTTTGTCTTTATTTAGTATGGTCAGGGCGTGAGTTGGGGTGGGCAGTCTATGTTTTGTGTTTCCATGTTTGGTTTCTGTTTCGGCCTAGTATGGTTCTCAATCAGAGGCAGGTGTCGTTAGTTGTCTCTGATTGAGAATCATACTTAGTTAGCCTGGGTTTCACTGTTGGTTTGTGGGTGTTTGTTTCCTGTGTCAGTGTTTGTACCACACGGGACTGTTTCGGTTTGGTTTATTTCACGTTATTGTTTTGTATTTCATAGTGTTAAGGCTTTTCTTATTAAAATCGTCATGAACACTTACCACGCCGCATCTTGGTCCGATCCTTACTCCTCTTCAAAGGAAGAGGAGGAAATCTTCCGCTACAGAAGGCTTCAGGCAATGACTGGTCTGGCTATGGCGTCGGCACCAGCCGAACTGTAGCATGCTGATGCCTTCAGAGTAGGCACAAAGTGGTGTGTGGCTGTTTGTGTTCATGCCTACCTACACTATGTGTGTGTGTATGCGCATGTCTGTGTGTGCACACCCATGACCGGACATTAGTGTGGTCTTTGTCAGTGCAGAGGGGAGGAATAAGGTATTATTGCCCATACCATAGTCTTAACAAATATAGTTTTAAAAGACTCACCAGTCATTATCCGGTGTCTGCTAACAGCGTCCATTGCATCCGATTCTACAGACTGAATAGCGGCCACACAAGTCTAGTCTTTGGATGTGTATGAATATACCTGTGACCATCCACACACCCGTCACTGTTTTCAGCACCATTAAACACACTGAAGAGACTCATTTCTCCAGCACTCTTTATGATAGTCTTTCTCCCGCCAGCAAAACATGTCAATTGCAGGCCTGCCCTCCTCGGCACTGACAGTATTGTGGGGGCCGTTCCATAGAGAGGTAATTGGGAGGACAGACAGAGGTCCACAGCTCAGCCTGACTGACACCCTAATGAGAGCTCTCTGCTGAGATGCTAATGCCGTAGGGGCGGGAGGATACAGGAGAGGAATAGAGGGGGTTGGTTTGTTCGCCGCTATACTCAAACCTCAAAGGGAGTCTTTCTGAAACTCTGAAATTGGTGTGGACTTTTATGGATCGTTCAGTGTCGGCCCAGCCAGTAAGCGACTGGCTGGTCGCTTAGGGCCCAGCGGCTGCTAGGGGGCCCCTAATTATATATATTTTTTACAAACTTAATAGGGAATTTGAATTTGAACAGTAGAATACACAAGTTACAATTGTGAAATTTGCTAGTGTTATGTCACTCACTAACAGACCTTAGCAAGCTATTATCTACCAGGAGGCCCCCAGTTATTTGTTATAATGTTTAAAGGACAACTCTATACCCCAAGTTTAGCCTTTGCTCAACCCTTTCAAATAAAAAAATGCATTCAGGGGTCCGGCTGGATGAACCAGCTTCAGAGGGAGATGGACACCTAGACATCGGCGGCTC
Source organism: Oncorhynchus masou masou (assembly GCF_036934945.1). Classification (NCBI taxonomy): domain Eukaryota; kingdom Metazoa; phylum Chordata; class Actinopteri; order Salmoniformes; family Salmonidae; genus Oncorhynchus; species Oncorhynchus masou. Next base: position 47,930,363 of record NC_088214.1, read on the forward strand.
ATAATCAGAATCACTGCCACTGTGAAAGATTTTAAAAATCAGTAAGAATACTTTCACGTATGAGCCCTGTATCAACACGTAAAATAAACAGATATGTATTATGTATGAGTACAGGGAACAGTGCTGTTCCATTCCATGTTTATATAAAATAAATGTAAAAAATATATCACACACACACACACACACACACAAACACACACACACACACACACACACACACACACACACACACACACACACACACACACACACACACACACACACACACACACACTGTATAGCCAATGTGTACTTCACACATTTCATTACTGAGCCAATGTGTACTTCACACATTTCATTACTGATGATAGTTTTATATATTGCAAATAAAATAAGAAAATCTAAAAAAATATCTCAAATGAATAATATTTGATATTATTAATTTCAAACGACATTAGCATTAGAACTTACCAGTCCAGCATGGCATCCTCGCCATGCAGAAACATGTCTTCCGCCTAGGAGTCAAAACTAGCTTCGCTGAAAGATTCACCTTCCTGAAGCAACTCGGTCTCGGTTCTCTATCAATTTCCTCTATAATTTGGGTTAAATCTGTATTCCTAGACTTTCTTTTAGCTTGTACTTATTTATTTGCCATAATTTAAATATATAAACTTGCTGAAAATGCTATTGACTATGTACTGCTATGCGTAACACTCGTGGCTCCGTCAAGTAGGATTTGCAATGGCGAAAGAACATCTTTTACGCCAGAGTTTAAGACAAAGGCTGGTCTTCGAACATATAAGCTGGCTCTACAGGTTCCCGCGTCTCAGCTGGCTCTACAGGTTCCCGCGTCTCAGCCACTCTACAGGTTCCCGCGCCTCAGCCACTCTACAGGTTCCCGCATCTCAGCTGGCTCTACAGGTTCCCGCGCCTCAGCCACTCTACAGGTTCCCGCGTCTCTGCCACTCTACAGGTTCCCGCGTCTCAGCTGGCTCTACAGGTTCCGGCGTCTCAGCTGGCTCTACAGGTTCCGGCGTCTCAGCTGCTCTACAGGTTCCCGTGCCTCAGCTGGCTCTACAGGTTCCCGCGTCTCAGCTGGCTCTACAGGTTCCCGCGTCTCAGCCGCTCTACAGGTTCCCGCGTCTCAGCTGGCTCTACAGGTTCCCGCGTCTCAGCTGGCTCTACAGGTTCCCGCGTCTCAGCTGGCTCTACAGGTTCCCGCGTCTCAGCCACTCTACAGGTTCCCGCGTCTCAGCCACTCTACAGGTTCCTGCGTCTCAGCTGGCTCTACATGTTCCCGCGTCTCAGCTGGCTCTACAGGTTCCGGCGTCTCAGCTGGCTCTACAGGTTCCCGCGTCTCAGCCACTCTACAGGTTCCTGCGTCTCAGCCACTCTACAGGTTCCCGCGTCTCAGCTGGCTCTACAGGTTCCGGCGTCTCAGCTGGCTCTACAGGTTCCCGCGTCTCAGCCACTCTACAGGTTCCCGCGTCTCAACCGCTCTACAGGTTCCCGCGTCTCAGCCACTCTACAGGTTCCCGCGTCTCAGCTGGCTCTACAGGTTCCCGCGTCTCAGCCGCTCTACAGGTTCCTGCGTCTCAGCTGGCTCTACAGGTTCCCGCGTCTCAGCTGGCTCTACAGGTTCCTGCGTCTCAGCTGGCTCTACATGTTCCCGCGTCTCAGCTGGCTCTACAGGTTCCGGCGTCTCAGCTGGCTCTACAGGTTCCCGCGTCTCAGCCTCTCTACAGGTTCCTGCGTCTCAGCCACTCTACAGGTTCCCGCGTCTCAGCTGGCTCTACAGGTTCCGGCGTCTCAGCTGGCTCTACAGGATCCCGTGTCTCAGCCACTCTACAGGTTCCCACGTCTCAGCTGGCTCTACAGGTTCCCGCATCTCAGCCACTCTACAGGTTCCCGTGTCTCAGCCACTCTACAGGTTCCCGCGTCTCAGCTGGCTCTACAGGTTCCCGCGTCTCAGCCACTCTACAGGTTCCCGCGTCTCAGCTGGCTCTACAGGTTCCCGCGTCTCAGCCACTCTACAGGTTCCCGTGTCTCAGCCACTCTACAGGTTCCCGCGTCTCAGCTGGCTCTACAGGTTCCCGCGTCTCAGCCGCTCTACAGGTTCCTGCGTCTCAGCCTCTCTACAGGTTCCCGCGTCTCAGCTGCTCTACAGGTTCCCGCGCCTCAGCCACTCTACAGGTTCCCGCGTCTCAGCTGGCTCTACAGGTTCCCGCGTCTCAGCCACTCTACAGGTTCCTGCGTCTCAGCCGCTCTACAGGTTCCCGCGTCTCAGCCGCTCTACAGGTTCCCGCGTCTCAGCCACTCTACAGGTTCCCGCGCCTCAGCCACTCTACAGGTTCCCGCGTCTCAGCTGGCTCTACAGGTTCCCGCGTCTCAGCCACTCTACAGGTTCCCGCGTCTCAGCCGCTCTACAGGTTCCCGCGTCTCAGCTGGCTCTACAGGTTCCCGCGTCTCAGCCGCTCTACAGGTTCCCGCGTCTCAGCCACTCTGCAGGTTCCCGCGTCTCAGCTGGCTCTACAGGTTCCCGCGTCTCAGCCGCTCTACAGGTTCCCGCGTCTCAGCTGGCTCTACAGGTTCCTGCGTCTCAGCCGCTCTACAGGTTCCTGCGTCTCAGCCACTCTACAGGTTCCTGCGTCTCTGCCGCTCTACAGGTTCCCGCGTCTCAGCCACTCTACAGGTTCCTGCGTCTCAGCCGCTCTACAGGTTCCTGCGTCTCAGCCTCTCTACAGGTTCCCGCGTCTCAGCCACTCTAAAGGTTCCCGCGTCTCAGCTGGCTCTACAGGTTCCCGCGTCTCAGCTGGCTCTACAGGTTCCCGCGTCTCAGCCGCTCTACAGGTTCCCGCGTAATATAATAATAATAATAATATATCCCATTTAGCAGACGCTTTTGTCCAAAGCGACTTACAAGTCGGCTGGGGCCACTACTTTTACATATGGGTGGCCCCAGTGGGAATCAAACCCACGACGCTTGGCGTTGCAAGCGCAATGCTCTACCGACTGAGCCACACAGGACTCAGCCGCTCTACAGGTTCCTGCGTCTCAGCCACTCTACAGGTTCGCGTGTCTCAGCTGGCTCTACAGGTTCCCGCGTCTCAGCTGGCTCTACAGGTTCCCGCGTCTCAGCCACTGTACAGGTTCCCGCGTCTCAGCTGGCTCTACAGGTTCCCGCGTCTCAGCCGCTCTACAGGTTCCCGCGTCTCAGCCGCTCTACAGGTTCCCGCGTCTCAGCTGGCTCTACAGGTTCCCGCGTCTCAGCCACTCTACAGGTTCCCGCGTCTCAGCTGGCTCTACAGGTTCCCGCGTCTCAGCCGCTCTACAGGTTCCCGCGTCTCAGCCGCTCTACAGGTTCCCGCGTCTCAGCTGGCTCTACAGGTTCCCGCGTCTCAGCTGGCTCTACAGGTTCCCGCGTCTCAGCTGGCTCTACAGGTTCCCGCGTCTCAGCTGGCTCTACAGGTTCCGGCGTCTCAGCTGGCTCTACAGGTTCCCGCGTCTCTGCCGCTCTACAGGTTCCCGCGTCTCAGCCACTCTACAGGTTCCTGCGTCTCAGCTGGCTCTACAGGTTCCTGCGTCTCAGCCACTCTACAGGTTCCTGCGTCTCAGCTGCTCTACAGGTTTCCGCGTCTCAACCGCTCTACAGGTTCCCGCGTCCCAGCTGGCTCTCCAGGTTCCTGCGTCTCAGCCACTCTACAGGTTCCCGCGTCTCAGCCACTCTACAGGTTCCCGCGTCTCAGCTGGCTCTACAGGTTCCCACGTCTCAGCCAGCTCTACAGGTTCCCGAGTCTCAGCTGGCTCTACAGGTTCCCGCGTCTCAGCCACTCTACAGGTTCCCGCGTCTCAGCCACTCTACAGGTTCCCGCGTCTCAGCCACTCTACAGGTTCCCGCGTCTCAGCCACTCTACAGGTTCCTGCGTCTCAGCTGGCTCTACAGGTTCCCGCGTCTCAGCCACTCTACAGGTTCCCGCGTCTCAGCCACTCTACAGGTTCCTGCGTCTCAGTTGGCTCTACAGGTTCCCGCGTCTCAGCTGGCTCTACAGGTTCCCGCGTCTCAGCCGCTCTACAGGTTCCCGCGTCTCAGCCACTCTACAGGTTCCCGCGTCTCAGCTGGCTCTACAGGTTCCCGCGTCTCAGCTGGCTCTACAGGTTCCTGCGTCTCAGCCACTCTACAGGTTCCCGCGTCTCAGCTGGCTCTACAGGTTCCCGCGTCTCAGCTGGCTCTACAGGTTCCCGTGTCTCAGCTGCTCTACAGGTTCCCGCGTCTAAACCGCTCTACAGGTTCCCGCGTCTCAGCCACTCTACAGGTTCCCGCATCTCAGCCACTCTACAGGTTCCCGCGTCTCAGCCACTCTACAGGTTCCCGCGTCTCAGCCACTCTACAGGTTCCTGCGTCTCAGCCACTCTACTGGTTCCCGCCTCTCAGCTGCTCTACAGGTTCCCGCGTCTCAGCCGCTCTACAGGTTCCCGCGTCTCAGCTGGCTCTACAGGTTCCCGCGTCTCAGCTGGCTCTACAGGTTCCCGCGTCTCAGCTGGCTCTACAGGTTCCCGTGTCTCAGCTGCTCTACAGGTTCCCGCGTCTAAACCGCTCTACAGGTTCCCGCGTCTCAGCCACTCTACAGGTTCCCGCATCTCAGCCACTCTACAGGTTCCCGCGTCTCAGCCACTCTACAGGTTCCCGCGTCTCAGCCACTCTACAGGTTCCTGCGTCTCAGCCACTCTACTGGTTCCCGCCTCTCAGCTGCTCTACAGGTTCCCGCGTCTCAGCCGCTCTACAGGTTCCCGCGTCTCAGCTGGCTCTACAGGTTCCCGCGTCTCAGCTGGCTCTACAGGTTCCCGCGTCTCAGCCGCTCTACAGGTTCCCGAGTCTCAACCGCTCTACAGGTTCCTGCGTCTCAGCTGCTCTACAGGTTCCCGCGTCTCAGCCGCTCTACAGGTTCCTGCTTCTCAGCCGCTCTACAGGTTCCCGCGTCTCAGCTGGCTCTACAGGTTCCTGCGTCTCAGCCGCTCTACAAGTTCCCGCGTCTCAACCGCTCTACAGGTTCCCGCGTCTCAGCCACTCTACAGGTTCCCGCGTCTCAGCTGGCTCTACAGGTTCCCGCGTCTCAGCTGGCTCTACAGGTTCCCGCGTCTCAGCCACTCTACAGGTTCCCGCGTCTCAGCTGGCTCTACAGGTTCCTGCGTCTCAGCCGCTCTACAAGTTCCCGCGTCTCAACCGCTCTACAGGTTCCCGCATCTCAGCCACTCTACAGGTTCCCGCGTCTCAGCTGGCTCTACAGGTTCCCGCGTCTCAGCTGGCTCTACAGGTTCCCGCGTCTCAGCCACTCTACAGGTTCCCGCGTCTCAGCTGGCTCTACAGGTTCCCGCGTCTCAGCCACTCTACAGGTTCCCGCGTCTCAGCTGGCTCTACAGGTTCCCGCGTCTCAGCCACTCTACAGGTTCCTGCGTCTCAGCCAGCTCTACAGGTTCCCGCGTCTCAGCTGGCTCTACAGGTTCCTGCGTCTCAGCCGCTCTACAAGTTCCCGCGTCTCAACCGCTCTACAGGTTCCGCGTCTCAGCCACTCTACAGGTTCCGCGTCTCAGCTGGCTCTACAAGTTCCCGCGTCTCAGCTGGCTCTACAGGTTCCCGCGTCTCAGCCACTCTACAGGTTCCCGCGTCTCAGCTGGCTCTACAGGTTCCCGCGTCTCAGCCACTCTACAGGTTCCCGCGTCTCAGCCGCTCTACAGGTTCCCGCGTCTCAGCCACTCTACAGGTTCCTGCGTCTCAGCCAGCTCTACAGGTTCCCGCGTCTCAGCTGGCTCTACAGGTTCCCGCGTCTCAGCTGCACTACAGGTTCCCGTGTCTCAACCGCTCTACAGGTTCCCGCGTCTCAGCTGGCTCTACAGGTTCCCGCGTCTCAGCCAGCTCTACAGGTTCCCGCATCTCAGCTGGCTCTACAGGTTCCCGCGTCTCAACCGCTCTACTGGTTCCCGCCTCTCAACCGCTCTACTGGTTCCCGCCTCTCAGCCGTTCTACAGGTTCCCGCGTCTCAGCTGGCTCTACAGGTTCCCGCGTCTCAGCTGGCTCTACAGGTTCCCGTGCCTCAGCCGGCTCTACAGGTTCCCGCGTCTCAGCTGGCTCTACAGGTTCCCGCGTCTCAGCTGGCTCTACAGGTTCCCGTGCCTCAGCTGGCTCTACAGGTTCCCGTGCCTCAGCTGGCTCTACAGGTTTCTGCGTCTCAGCCGCTCTACTGGTTCCCGCGTCTCAGCTAGCTCTACAGGTTCCCATGCCTCCACAGAAGCGATTGGCCCACACCGTCCCTCTGGTTGGTGTCCCGAGTCTGAAGCTGCATGTCAGGGAGGGTATACTGTCACGTTTACTCCCACTCCTCCTCTCTGGTGCTCGTTGTCGCCAGTTTACTCATTATTACGCACACCTATCACCATCGTTATGCGCACCTGTGTCTCATGAGATTCACCTGGACTCCATCACCTTCCTGATTACCTCCTCAATATCTGTCACTGCCTTTGGTTCTTTCCTCATGTGTTAATGTTTCTGTTTCATGTCTGTACGCAACTCACGTTTCTTGTTTTGTTCCATGTTCGTTTAGCCTAGTGGCTAGAGCGTTGGACTAGTAACCGGACGGTTGCAAGTTCAAATCCCCGAGCTGACAAGGTACAAATCTGTCGTTCTGCCCCTGAACAGGCAGTTAACCCACTGTTCCTAGGCCGTCATTGTAAATAAGAATTTGTTAACTGACTTGCCTAGTTAAATAAATGTAAAATATTTTATTTTATTTTATTAAATTCACTCCCTGTACTTGCTTCCCGATTCTTAGCGTACATGTTAGATCCCCTATGCTGCTCCCCCTATGGACATTCCCCAACAGACTCTTCCCCTGCCCCCATCACCCAACGATTCATATACAATTTTGAACCAAGTTTTATTAGCTACATCTTCGAGTCAAGCCATGGAGAGTCAAGTGCAGGCAGATTTCCAGATTGGCTAGCCTATAGCTACTTAGTTGCAGAACACTTTTATAAACTGAATAATCAAGTTGTGCCTTTATACCATACAGGTGGTGCGCAGGTGTGACCAGATGCAGTATATTTTCAATTATCTGTGGTTGCACAATTGCACCTCAACATCCATGAGAAAAGGCAAGAAGTGTAGCTTTATGGTGCTGTCAGTCAGTTAGATGCTTTTACAGTGAGAGAAGCACAAAGAGTGATGAAGAGCTTGAATTAATAGGTGGTGTCCTGGGTAAGGTCCTGGATCTGGTGGGTTTGTCTGTTTCAAAGAGCTTGATCAACCACTCAGGAAGCTTCACATTCACATTCGTCCTGTAGTGGATGGCGCTGCAGAACAGTGGGAGGTAGCGAGAGGGCTGGGGGTAGGGCCTCAAATCAAGACAAACATTTCTAAACCAGATAACGAAACCAAGAGACAAACAGACAGTAAGAATGAAATATTGCATGTGTGTAAGAATGTGTATCACCTTTTACATTGCCTTTTTGTCCCTGAAGGAGGTTGTCAGTAGTCTATGAAGGTGCAAGGCTTTACTTCAGGGAACTGATAAAAAATAGGTCAATTCTGGCACACACCAAAAACAATGACTTGGACATTATCTCTTCAGAACATTTACAGTATATAGAGACAGAGCATGTGTGTGTGTTTGTGTGTTAATCATGTAAAAGTAAGTTGATCACACCATCTTTGTTAGCCTTCGTTTTCATATGCCCAACTAGGCGAACTGGAACTTTCTCAAAGAAACCCTGTTCACAGCAGACAGGGTATCAGTATATATGACATATGACCTCAAATACTGAGCTTCAGTTGGTTGGGGTTACGACAAAGAGAGAGAGAGACTCCTGGCAGTCAGGGCTCCAACGGAAAATGACTGTTGAACTGGTCAAATCTGTAGGTGGCACAACAACCTGGGCAAAATTATCGCAAAAAGCCTGGTAGTAACCAGCCATTACCAAAAAATCGGTGTAGATCCTGGCGAGTAGTTGGTACCAGAAGGTTATTGATGGCCAGGATTAGTCAGACTTTCCTTTGCCCCAAAACCTTCCCAAGATTTTCCCTGTTGCTTGGGAAATTTTGATCTTTGAAGGGTTAACTGTCAAGTTGGCAGCTGCGAAACGCGCGAACAGACTCTTCATATTCTGAAGGTGTTCTAGCCACATCGTTAAAACATGCCTCAGCATTTTCCAGGTCACGTAGCACCATGTGCATGAGCCTTTGAAACGTGGCTCCGGCATTTCATAACCCGAACGGAAGACTAAGGTAGGAAAACAAGCCCTCAGGAGTGACAAAAGCAGACAACTCTTTGGCACTCACAGTGAGCGGGACCTGCCAACACGGTACACACAATCGTGTGTACCCCCTCAACTTCACTGCAGAGATTCCGTCTTTTCAGGATTCACTTGATTGGCTTGTTGTTTGATTGAGGGAGAGTCCCCAACGTCAATGTCTACTGAACAAAATATACAACCATGTTTTCATGAGCTGAAATAAAAGATCCCAGACATGTTCCATACACACTAAAAGTGCATATGGAACATGTCTTGGATCTTTGATTTCAAATTGTGGATTTTTGTACACCATTTGTTTACATCCCTGTTAGTGAGCATTTCCCCTTTGCCAAGATAAACCATCCACTTGACAGATGTGGCATATCAATAAGCTGATTAAACAGTATTATCATCACACAGGTACTCCTTGAGCTGGGGACGATAAAATGCCATTTAAAGGTCACACTGCCACAGATGTCTCAAGTTTTGAGGGAGCGTGCAATTGGCATGCTGACTACAGGAATGTCCATCAGAGCTGTTGTCAGAGAATTGAATGTTAATTTCTCTACCATTAGCTGCCTCCAACGTCGTTTTAGACAATTTGGCAGTACGTCCAATCGCCCTCACAGCCGCAGACCACATGTCACCATGCCAGCCCAGGACCTCCACATTCTGATTTTTTACCTGCAGGACCAGCCACGGACAGCTGATGAAACTGTGGGTTTGCACAACCATAGAATTTCCACACAAACTGTCAGAAGCCATCTCAGGGACCCTCATCTGCCTGCTCGTCGTTCTCACCAGGGTCTTGATCTGTCTGCAGTTTGAGTCATAACAGACTTCAGTGGGCAAATGCTCACCTTTGATGGCAACTGGCACACGGTAGAAGTGTGCTCTTCAACAATGAATCCCGGTTACAACTGTATAGGGCTTGTGTGGATGAGCGGTGTCTGTTGCTGATGTCAACGTTGTGAACAGAGTACATCATTTTGGCGGCGGGGTTATGGTATGGGCAGGCATAAGCAACAGACAATGAACGCAATTGCATTTTATCTATGGGAATTTGAATGCACACAGATACCGTGACGAGATCCTGAGGCCCATTGTCATGCCATTCATCCACCGCCATTACCTAATGTTTCAGCATGAAAATGCATGGCACCATGTCGCAAGGATCTGTTCACCAACTACTTCTCTGATAGAGTTCAGTGTGTCAAATCGGAGGGCCTGTGGTCCGGGCCTCTGGCAGTCTCTATGGGGGTGCCACAGGGTTCAATTCTTGGGCCGACACTCTTCTCTGTATACATCAATGATGTCGCTCTTGCTGCTGGTGAGTCTCTGATCCACCTCTACGCAGACGACAGCATTCTGTATACTTCTGGCCCTTCTTTGGACACTGTGTTAACAACCTGGATACAATTCCTGGAATATGAAAATGTCCCAGTTCTTCCAAAGCCTCCATATTCACCAGACATATCACTGATTGAGCATGTTTGGGATGCACTGGATCAACATGTACTACAGCGTGTTCCAGTTCCGGCCAATATCCAGCAACTTCGCACAGCCATTGAAAGGAGTGGGACAACATTCCACAGGTCACAATCAACAGCCTGATCAACACTATGTGAAGGAGATGAGTCTCACTGCATGAGGCAAATAGTGGTCACACGAGATGCTGATTGATTTTCTGATCCACGTCCCTACTTTTTTTTAAAGGTATCTGTGACCCAACAGATACTCCCAGGTATTCCCAGGCATGTGAAATCTGTAGACTAGGGCCTAATGCATTTATTTCAATTCACTGATTTCCGTATATGAACTGTAACACAGTAAAATCTTCTATTTTTGTTCAGTGTACCGTTGTGAGTTGACACATCTGAGAATAAACCCTGATATTCTAAAAGCAGTGCAACAAGTGCGCCAAAAAGGCATCAGGGTTTTCTAGAATCTCCAAGTTACTCAGCCATCCCGCAGACACAGGGTGTATTGGGCTTACCTCGTGCTCTTGAGGAAGACTATAGTGGCCACAGTCAGAAGATCACTACCGGTTTAAACCGACTTCTCCACCCGATCGTAGAGGGTGAAATAGGATTTCAACATGTTGACAAGACACAGATATATTTTTTCCTGCGCAGAATATCACTACCGGGGATGGCGATTATCCAATCTAGATTACAAAACATTGGGAGATGCTCGATAAACATGTTCCACTATGGGGTGAGGGCCTGATAAGCAAGCTTGCAATGGTGACCCCAGAAAGGGCAACAAAACCAGGACTTGGTCGCCCACATCGAAGGTGCGGCTTCTGGCCTTTCGATCGTACCAAACTTTCATTTTCGTTTGCGCTTCTCCAGATTCTCACTGGCAAACTCACAGGCGAGGTGCAATCTGTATCGACCCATCAGGTTCCTCTTCTCTGGGATTACTGACCAACAACACAATTTGGCATGACCTTCATTCCAGCCAAATAATTTCCCGAAATGAATGAGACCCCCTTCACCAGTAGGCTAGGCCTCGTTCCAACAACAACAACACCACAAACAAGATCAGACTTGAGTTCAGCATTATATAAACGTAACTTCCATGCAACCCATCTCCACGCCTTGTATTAACACACTGTAACCAGTTGTTGAAGTGTCACCAACAAAGTGTTACCTTCACAGGCTGCCCTAGTGTACCTTCACAGGCTGCCCTAGTGTACCTTCACAGGCTGCCCTAGTGTACCTTCACAGGCTGCCATAGTGTACCTTCACAGGCTGCCAAAGTGTACCTTCACAGGCTGCCCTAGTGTACCTTCACAGGCTGCCCTAGTGTACCTTCACAGGCTGCCCTAGTGTACCTTCACAGGCTGCCCTAGTGTACCTTCACAGGCTGCCCTAGTGTACTTTCACAGGCTGCCCTAGTGTACCTTCACAGGCTGCCCTAGTGTACCTTCACAGGCTGCCCTAGTGTACCTTCACAGGCTGCCCTAGTGTAACTTCACAGGCTGCCCTAGTGTACCTTCACAGGCTGCCCTAGTGTACCTTCACAGGCTGCCCTAGTGTACCTTCACAGGCTGCCCTAGTGTACCTTCACAGGCTGCCCTAGTGTACCTTCACAGGCTGCCTAAGAATCACCACTCGGTATAGATATGAACCCATCTAAAACAATCTAATACACATCTGATCCAAAATCTTGTTATGGAGATACACCAGTCCCAACCAGACTTAAGCAGGAGTGCTCCCACAAGAAGAAAGCCTTTTCTCTCTCTAATTTTTCAGTTTCAACTTAGGACACTGAGAGACAATGTGTCCTTTCTCACAGCACTAATGACAAACTGGCGGATATGTAAAAACGTTTTCTGCCAATCTTTATCTTTGGGCACTGTAGAAAAAGACTGAAACCTTGCAGTAGGGGGGGGGACTTCTCCGGATTGCTTTTTGCATGAAGATAACTACTGGGTACTTTGTGAAGGTAGTTGTATGTGTCAACACAAAGTCATCTATAAGGACTGCAGCTTTCTCAAGAGTGAGATCCTTGTGCTCATAAATGTGGGTAGCAACCCTTTCATGACGGCAATTCTTGAACTGCTCGAAGTATGAGTGTCTTTAAATCCTTAAGGTCATTACCTCTTGAGAACCACACCACCGATCAAAAAGACATACTTGTTCCTTTGCGAACTCAACATGGCTTTGTTATTCTGCCTTTTATAATTCACGGAACTGTTGTCTGTATGCCTCTAGGACCAACTTGTAAACCAGAAGGATAGCGGCTTAAACAGTGTCATCATCTGAACAAGAGATAAAGTGAGCTTTCTGAGCTTTTCGCACATGAATACTGGAGGAGCAGAAACGAAATGTCTCATGGCCATTTTAGGGATGTGGCAATCCGCTCAAACAGAGTAAAATATACATCCACCTCCTTTTCATGGGAAAAGGCAGTACTGACCAAGATCAGCTGTTCTGACCAAGATCAGACTTTGTTGAGGGTGCAGGATTAACTGACCTGCCCCGAAGTGCTTCCTGATCTGTCTCTTAAATGAATAGCGTGCTCACGTTCCTGTTCTCTTTCCTTTTTCTCAAGCACAAATTTTTGTTGTTCCCATTTTTGCCTTAAGTTCTACCTCTCACAGTTGCATGTGTATGGGGTGTCCTCTACCACCCGTAGGACCCTTTTCATCATGCTCCCTCTATGGGGTGTCTTCTACCACCCGTAGGACCCTTTTCATCATGCTCCCTCTACGGGGTGTCCTCTACCACCCGTAGGACCCTTTTCATCATGCTCCCTCTATGGGGTGTCCTCTACCACCGGTAGGACCCTTTTCATCATGCTCCCTCTATGGGGTGTCCTCTACCACCGGTAGGACCCTTTTCATCATGCTCCCTCTATGGGGTGTCCTCTCCCACCCGTAGGACCCTTTTCATCATGCTCCCTCTACGGGGTGTCCTCTACCACCCGTAGGACCATTTCATCATGCTCCCTCTATGGGGTGTCCTCTACCACCCTTACGACCCTTTTCATCATGCTCCCACTACGGGGTGTCCTCTACCACCCGTAGGACCCTTTTCATCATGCTCCCTCTATGGGGTGTCCTCTACCACCCGTAGGACCCTTTTCATCATGCTCCCTCTATGGGGTGTCCTCTACCACCCGTAGGACCCTTTTCATCATGCTCCCTCTATGGGGTGTCCTCTACCACCCGTAGGACCCTTTTCATCATGCTCCCTCTATGGGGTGTCCTCTACCACCGGTAGGACCCTTTTATCATGCTCCCTCTATGGGGTGTCCTCTACCACCCGTAGGACCCTTTTCATCATGCTCCCTCTATGGGGTGTCCTCTACCACCCGTAGGACCCTTTTCATCATGCTCCCTCTATGGGGTGTCCTCTACCACCCGTAGGACCCTTTTCATCATGCTCCCTCTACGGGGTGTCCTCTACTACCCGTAGGACCCTTTTCATCATGCTCCCTGTATGGGGTGTCCTCTCCCACCAGTAGGACCCTTTTCATCATGCTCCCTCTACGGGGTGTCCTCTACCACCCGTAGGACCATTTCATCATGCTCCCTCTATGGGGTGTCCTCTACCACCCTTACGACCCTTTTCATCATGCTCCCACTACGGGGTGTCCTCTACCACCCGTAGGACCCTTTTCATCATGCTCCCTCTATGGGGTGTCCTCTACCACCCGTAGGACCCTTTTCATCATGCTCCCTCTCTGGAAGGATTTCCTCTTCCACCTAAACATTTTAGACTAACTCTGCAGTATAGACTAACTCCGCAGTATAGACTAACTCCGCAGTATAGACCAACTCTGCAGTATTGACTAACTCCGCAGTATAGACTAACTCTGCAGTATAGACTAACTCTGCAGTATGAACTAACTCTGCAGTATAGACTAACTCTGCAGTATGAACTAACTCTGCAGTATAGACTAACTCTGCAGTATTGACTAACTCTGCAGTATAGACTAACTCTGCAGTATAGACTAACTGTTATGTACTTGAGTGAAGACCCAAAAGCGGTTTTAACAGAAAACAGAGTTCTTTAATGAAAAACAGGAATGGCATAAATCCTCTTCCAACGTAGTCAATGGAACAAAAAGAACGTTAGTATAATGCAGGATGCACCTGCCAGGCGGACTCCGACAGGATAGGACAAGGAGGAAGCAAAAGGGACAACAGCTTGCTTCTGGCATCAAAAACACAAACAAGAATCAGACACTGAAAGTAGCAGGAACAGAGAGAGAAATAGAGACCTAATCAGAGGGGGAAGAGAGAACAGGTGGGAAGGAGTGAATGAGCTAGTTAGGGGAGATGTAGAACAGCTGAAGAATGAGAGACAGAGAAGGTAACCTAAAAAGACCAGCAGAGAGAGACAGAGTGAAGAGAAAGGACAGGAACAGACATAACAAGACATGACAGTACCCCCCCACTCACCGAGCGCCTCCTGGCGCACTCGAGGAGGAAACCTGGCGGCAACGGAGGAAATCATCGATCAGCGAACGGTCCAGCACGTCCCGAGAGGGAACCCAACTCCTCTCCTCAGGACCGTACCCCTCCCAATCCACTAGGTACTGATGACCACGACCCCGAGGGCGCATGTCCAAAATCTTACGAACCCTGTAGATGGGTGCGCCCTCGACAAGGATGGGGGGGGGGGGGACGAGCGGGGCGCGAAGAACGGGCTTAACACAGGAGACATGGAAGACCGGGTGAACGCGACGAAGATAGCGCGGGAGAAGAAGTCGCACTGCGACAGGATTAATGACCTGAGAAATACGGAACGGACCAATGAACCGCGGGGCCAACTTGCGAGAAGCTGTCTTAAGGGGAAGGTTCTGAGTGGAGAGCCATACTCTCTGACCGCAACAATATCTAGGACTCTTGGTCCTACGCTTATTAGCGCCCCTCACAGTCTGCGCCCTATTACGGCAAAGTGCCGACCTGACCCCCTTCCAGGTGCGCTCGCAACGCTGGACAAAAGCCTGAGCGGAGGGGACGCAGGACTCGGCGAGCTGAGATGAGAACAGCGGAGGCTGGTACCCGAGGCTACTCTGAAAAGGGGATAGACCGGTAGCAGACGAGGGAAGCGAGTTGTGGGCGTACTCTGCCCAGGGGAGCTGTTCTGACCAAGACGCAGGGTTACGAAAAGAAAGACTGCGTAAAATGCGACCAACAGTCTGATTGGCCCGTTCGGCTTGACCGTTAGACTGGGGATGAAAGCCGGACGAGAGACTGACGGAAGCCCCAATCAAACGGCAAAACTCCCTCCAAAATTGAGACGTGAACTGCGGGCCTCTGTCGGAAACGACGTCAGACGGAAGGCCATGAATTCGGAAAACATTCTCGATAATGATCTGAGCCGTCTCCTTAGCAGAAGGGAGCTTATCGAGAGGAATGAAATGAGCCGCCTTAGAGAATCTATCGACAACCGTAAGAATAACTGTCTTCCCCGCTGATGAAGGCAGTCCGGTGATAAAATCTAAAGCGATGTGAGACCACGGTCGAGAGGGAATGGGAAGCGGTCTGAGACGGCCGGCAGGAGGAGAGTTCCCAGATTTAGTCTGCGCGCAGACCGAACAAGCGGCGACAAATCGACGCGCGTCACGTTCCCGAGTGGGCCACCAGAAACGCTGGCGAATGGAAGCGAGCGTACCCCGAACGCCGGGGTGGCCGGCTAACTTGGCAGAGTGGGCCCACTGAAGAACGGCCGGACGAGTAGGAACGGGAACGAACAGAAGGTTCCTAGGACAAGCTCGCGGCGACGGAGTGTGAGCGAGTGCTTGCTTTACCTGCCTCTCAATTCCCCAGACAGTCAACCCGACAACACGCCCCTCAGGGAGAATCCCCTCGGGGTCGGTGGAGACCTCAGAAGAACTGAAGAGACGAGATAAAGCATCAGGCTTGGTGTTTTTGAGCCCGGACGATAAGAAATAACAAACTCGAAACGAGCGAAAAACAGAGCCCAACGAGCCTGACGCGCATTAAGTCGCTTGGCTGAACGGATGTACTCAAGGTTCCTATGGTCAGTCCAAACGACAAAAGGAACGGTCGCCCTCCAACCACTGTCGCCATTCGCCTAGGGCTAAGCGGATGGCGAGCAGTTCGCGATTACCAACATCATAGTTACGTTCTGACGGCGATAAGCGATGAGAGAAAAACGCGCAAGGATGGACCTTGCCGTCAGAGAGAGAGCGCTGAGAAAGAATGGCTCCCACGCCCACCTCTGACGCGTCAACCTCAACAACAAACTGACTAGAGATGTCAGGTGTAACAAGAATAGGTGCGGATGTAAAACGATTCTTAAGAAGATCAAAAGCTCCCTGGGCGGAAACGGACCACTTAAAGCACGTCTTAACAGAAGTAAGGGCTGTGAGGGGAGCTGCCACCTGACCGAAATTACGGATGAAACGACGATAGAAATTAGCGAAGCCCAGAAAGCGCTGCAGCTCGACGCGTGACTTAGGAACGGGCCAATCAATGACAGCCTGGACCTTAGCGGGATCCATCTTAATGCCCTCAGCGGAAATAACGGAACCGAGAAAAGGGACAGAGGCGGCATGAAAAGTGCACTTCTCAGCCTTCACATAAAGACAGTTCTCCAAAAGGCGCTGGAGGACGCGTCGCACGTGCTGAACATGAATCGAGAGAGACGGTGAAAAAATCAGGATATCGTCCATGTAAACGAAAACAAAAATGTTCAGCATGTCTCTCAGGACGTCGTTAACTAGTGCCTGAAAGACAGCTGGAGCGTTAACGAGGCCGAAAGGAAGAACCCGGTATTCAAAGTGCCCTAACGGAGTGTTAAACGCCGTCTTCCACTCGTCCCCTCCCTGATGCGCACGAGATGGTAGGCGTTACGAAGGTCCAATTTGGTGAAAAACCTGGCTCCCTGCAGGATCTCGAAGGCTGAAGACATAAGAGGAAGCGGATAACGATTCTTAACTGTTATGTCATTCAGCCCTCGATAATCCACGCATGGGCGCAGGGACCCGTCCTTCTTCTGAACAAAAAAAAAACCCCGCTCCGGCGGGAGAGGAGGAGGAGACTATGGTACCCGGGTCGAGCGAAACCGACAAATAATCCTCGAGAGCCTTACGTTCGGGAGCCGACAGAGAGTATAATCTACCCCGGGGGGAGTAGTTCCCGGAAGGAGATCAATACTACAGTCATACGACCGGTGTGGAGGGAGAGAAGTGGCCTTGGAACGACTGAACACCGTGCGCAGATCGTGATACTCCTCCGGCACCCCTGTCAAATCGCCAGGCTCCTCCTGTGAAGAAGAGACAGGGGAAACAGGAGGGATAGCAGACATTAAACAGGTCACATGACAAGAAACATTCCAGGATAGGATAGTATTACTAGACCAATTAATAGAAGGGTTATGGCGCACTAGCCAGGGATGACCCAAAACAACAGGTGTAAAAGGTGAACGAAAAATTAAAAAAGAAATGGTTTCGCTATGATTACCAGAGACAGTGAGGGTTAAAGGCAGCGTCTCACGCTGAATCTTGGGGAGAGAACTACCATCTAAAGCGAACAAGGCCGTGGGCTCCCTAACTGTCTGAGAGGAATGTCATGTTCCCGAGCCCAGGTCTCGTCCATAAAACAGCCCTCCGCCCCAGAGTCTATCAAGGCACTGCAGGAAGCAGATGAACCGGGCCAGCGGAGATGGACCGGAAAGGTAGTGCGTGATCCAGAAGGAGAGGCCTGAGTAGTTGCGCTCACCAGTAGCCCTCCTCTTACTGATGAGCTCTGGCTTTTACTGGACATGAGGTGAAAAAATGACCAGCGGAGCCGCAGTAGAGACAGAGGCGATTGGTGATTCTCCGTTCCCTCTCCTTGGCCGAGATGCGGATACCCCCAGCTGCATAGGCTCAGCATCCGAGCCGGCGGAGGAGGGTGGCAGTGATGCGGCAGGTGGCAGTGATGTGGAGAGGGGAGCAACGGAGAACGCGAGCTCCTTTCCACGAGCTCGGCGACGAAGATCAAACCGTCGCTCTATGCGAATAGCGAGAGCTATTAAGGAGTCCAGACTGGAAGGAACCTCCCGGGAGAGGATCTCATCCTTAACCTCGACGAGGAGACCCTCCAGAAAACGAGCGAGCAAAGCCGGCTCGTTCCAGTCACTAGAGGCAGCGAGAGTGCGAAACTCAATAGAATAATCCGTTATGGATCGATTCCCCTGACTTAGGGAAGACAGGGCCCTGGAAGCCTCCTCCCCAAAAACAGAATGGTCAAAAACCCGTATCATCTCCTCCTTAAAGTCCTGATACTGGTTAATACACTCAGCCCTCGCCTCCCAGATTGCCGTGCCCCACTCACGCGCCCGTCCGGTAAGGAGAGAAATGACGTAGGCGATGCGGGCTGCGCTCCTGGAGTAAGTGTTGGGCTGGAGAGAGAACACCACATCACACTGAGTGAGGAATGAGCGGCACTCAGTGGGCTCCCCAGAGTAACACGGCGGGTTGTTGATCCTGGGCTCCGGAGACTCGGAAACCCTGGAAGTGGGCGGTGGATCGAGGTGGAGTTGGTGAACCTGTCTTGTGAGGTCGGAGACTTGGACGGCCAGGGTTTCAACGGCATGTCGAGCAGCAGACAATTCCTCCTCGTGTCTGCCTAGCATTGCTCCCTGGATCTCGACGGCGGAGTGAAAAGGGTCCGGAGCCGCTGGGTCCATTCTTGGTCTGATTCTTCTGTTATGTACTTGAGTGAAGACCCAAAAGCGGTTTTAACAGAAAACAGAGTTCTTTAATGAAAAACAGGAATGGCATAAATCCTCTTCCAACGTAGTCAATGGAACAAAAAGAACGTTAGTATAATGCAGGATGCACCTGCCAGGCGGACTCCGACAGGATAGGACAAGGAGGAAGCAAACGGGACGACAGCTTGCTTCTGGCATCAAAAACACAAACAAGAATCAGACACTGAAAGTAGCAGGAACAGAGAGAGAAATAGAGACCTAATCAGAGGGGGAAGAGAGAACAGGTGGGAAGGAGTGAATGAGCTAGTTAGGGGAGATGTAGAACAGCTGAAGAATGAGAGACAGAGAAGGTAACCTAAAAAGACCAGCAGAGAGAGACAGAGTGAAGAGAAAGGACAGGAACAGACATAACAAGACATGACACTAACTCTGCAGTATGAACTAACTCTGCAGTATAGACTAACTCTGCAGTATTGACTAACTCTGCAGTATAGACTAACTCTGCAGTATAGACTAACTCTGTAGTATAGACCAACTCTGCAGTATAGACTAACTCTGCAGTATAGACCAACTCTGCAGTATAGACTAACTCTGTAGTATAGACCAACTCTGCAGTATAGACTAACTCTGTAGTGTAGACCAACTCCGTAGTATAGACCAACTCTGTAGTATAGACCAACTCCGTAGTATAGACCAACTCTGCAGTATAGACTAACTCTGCAGTATAGACCAACTCTGCAGTATAGACTAACTCTGTATTATAGACAAACTCTGCAGTATAGACTAACTCTGTAGTATAGACCAACTCTGTAGTATAGACCAACTCTGTAGTATAGACCAACTCCGTAGTATAGACTAACTCTGCAGTATAGACTAACTCTGCAGTATAGACTAACTCTGTAGTATAGACCAACTCTGAAGTATAGACTAACTCTGCAGTATAGACTAACTCTGCAGTATAGACTGACTCTGTAGTATAGACTAACTCTTTGACCACAGCTGTCGAATTGGCATTGGCGACTTTGATATCATAACGATTTGCAATGACGAGCAGTTTTCCCTTCATACATTTACCTAGCATCTCCCATGTCGGGTTTTCTGCAAATGCTTCCAACTTAACATCCATGGCTTTTATTACATTTTTATTAGCCTGTGGGTTTATGCAACTTTCAAAATGATTCCACCAGTCTTATAGCCACTCTGGGTGGATGTCAGTGACAGAAACTCTACCACCAGTGTCTTTGAACACTCAAATATCTGGACACAGCAGAGCTTCAGAATAGGTGATTAGTGTGACTACCATAGGAAACAAGATCCTGGGCAAGCCACCATTTTGCTAAGTTCCCCAGCAAGAAACAAAAAAAGTGTCACTCAAACAGAAGGGGGAACTAACAGAGTCACGAACAACAACCAAAACTAAACAGGTGGGGTTCTAGGAGGGGTTCTGAAAGACACTCATTAAATATCACGGCTTGTAACACACACACACACACACACACACACACACACACACACACACACACACACACACACACACACACACACACACACACACACACACACACACACACACACACACACACACAAACACAGTAAACATTCACATTTCTTGCAGATAAACATACCTCCTTTATGATTCACTGGTTGTCAGGAGGTTGGTAGCACCTTGGGGGAGACAGGCTTGTGCTAATGGCTAGCGTGAATGAGTTGAATGGTATCACACACATGGTTTCTCTGTATTTGATGCCATTCCATTTGCTCCGTCCCAGCCATTACTAGGAGCAGTCCTCCCCTCAGCAGCCTCCACTGTTGCAGAGGTATTCAGGAATAGGCACCTTCTCCAACAGCTCCTGATAGGGACGTGGCCTTCCCACAACATCTCGCAACTGCAGGTCCAGGAGGGTGTTAAGAGAAAGCAGAGTTGAGACATTTTCTTTTCATTGACATGCCATTTGTTATGACCATTGGTGTCAATAGTAACTCACCGTAAGTTGGATGTCTCTTCAAGGCCTGCACAGTGTAGTCTCCCTGCTTGTATTTCGGGTACAAGATGGCGTATCGGAGTTCTCCTTTCAAGGTGGATGCATGGGCTCGCTTTGCATTGTCGTTATAATGCATCGCTGCCAGATGCAGTTTAAAGGGAAACACAGCAACTGTTGCAAAAAGCAAAGCATTGTACTAATGACCTTTGTTAAGAGTTTCTACCTACATGCTGTGCACAACTAACGAAGAACGACATTATGGCAGGACATCAATGCATTTTGTTTGAAACCCAGATTCGCCTGCCTGTCAAAAAGAGTAGAACGGAGTGGAAGAGACTTCTGATTTCGTTGTTTAGCAATAATAAGTGTATAATTTGGCTTCTCTCTCAATTCACAGTTTCATATGCTTTCAGAAACTGCAATGACCCTCTAATTACATACCTGCACAACATTCCAAGAAAAGAAAAGGCCACATTTTTAGCAGCAAACTTCAGAATAATGCTATGGAAGGTCTCTATGCATGAAGTCTGGTAATATGGACTCCTCTTCTCGATGTCCTTCAGGAGTCTTGGTGCCAGGAGTATTGCGGTCAGATTCTTACATATGTCTGTACCTATTCCAAAGAAGAATAAAAGAGGCTGTCAATTTCTCCCCCCAAAAATATGAATATCATAATACAGAAGTACACAGGAAATTGAAAAACACTGATTAAGGTGTTTACATGTCCTAATAATTAGAAAGACTGCTCAGAGAAAAATGGGTATTTTAATCCGCATACTGACTTCGATATTGACTTCATGCCGATCTGAGCATATGCTAGTACCAGCCAAGCGAGCCTCCCTAGCATAAGTGAAGTGTGTTCGTAATAACTGTACAAAATGTATACTGTATGTCCGAACTTTACTGTATGTCCGAACTCATGATCAAATATGCTTCCAAAGATAGAACATTTATTTTGATTGGCGATTTTCCATCAGGAAACCTGATGAGTCCAGATGTAAACACGACTATTAGGGAAATTGTTCTTCTTGCAAAGCATGTCAATATTTTTAATCAAACTATTATATTAATCTGACTGTCCACAATAATCGCATTATGGTATGCATGTAACCACATTCAGTGGTATGTTGGATCGGATTAGATGAGTTTATTCGTCACATGCACAGATATAGTCGCAGGACACAGGGAAATTCTTATGCACTGAACTCCAACAGTGCAGGTAAAATACATTTTTAAAAAGTGAATGAGATCTGTTATGTTTGGAGATCCCTCTTATTACAAGACTGTTAATGGTATAGCATCTCTTTTCCATTACCTGTCACAGTTGATGGTGCTGTCTGTTATCATTTCAGGCGGCGAGAGTTTGCCAGAGGAGGTTCAGGGGTCACGAGTGCTTGTATCTCAAGACACTTGTTCTGTATCCTGACCTGAGAAAATACATAAAATACAATAACTGCATATCAATATCTCATTCACAACACTTTCTTGCGACAGACAACACAATCATAGCCTCTTGCTTGCTACAGAGATCTGATATGCACCCTTGCTTCTTTTAGACTGCTTCAGATGCGGTCTGGCACCCAATCACATAGATTTTTTTCCATTTTTTTTGACGCCTTCTCGCCATTAAATCGAGTTAAGGAGGAAATGCACACATTTTTAGCCTGAATGGAGAATATTTTATATACGTACCGGTCCACGGCTGATACGAGTGTATAGCCGGTTGCATGCATTCCCTTTGGTCGGTAAGATGAACCTACTCAATATTGCCATCTGGCGGCCTTTGAGCTAAGCCAGGCTGTTCAATTTGAACAAACAAATTAGAAAAACTACATTGGAATATACTGTAACTAACTTAGCTAGACTAACTAACTTAACACAATATCAATATGATATAAATAACTATAACAATTTAACACACTCTAATTTAAAAAATATGAATAACAGCTACATTACTTATTTATATAATAATTGGAAACCCTAATAATGCTAGGCTTACTAATTACTAATGCTAATGTTACAATGACTCTCAATTACTATCTTCTCCAACAGCCAAATTGGCGCCTCTGTCACTTGCTTTTATAGTTAGCCTTGAGGCTGTACCACCCGACACATCTAGAAGGGAGTATACTTCATACAGAACCCCTCCCTTAAGATGAGAATGGAGCACGTTTGCAAGGTGCCTCCATGCCATGAATTTCAATGGCAGAGTTGAACCGCCAGGTGCAAAAAGAGCTCGATTTACTACCAAAAGACCAAAATATATCACTTTTGCAATGAACTGTCAAAATGAATCCAGAAATAACCTGTTTCATCATAACTAAGCTTCAAACATTTGGTGTCCACTGAAAAAACGTTTTTTACTGATAGTTACTCTTTAAAGATGCACTATTGTCACGCTCCGGCCATAGAGAGGCTTTTATTCTCTATTTTGGTTAGGCCAGGGTGTGACTAGGGTGGGCATTCTATGTTCATTTTCCATGTTTTGTATTTCTTTGTTGTTTGGCCGTGTGGTTCTCAATCAGAGGCATCTGTCTATCGTTGTCTCTGATTGAGAACCATACTTAGGTAGCTTTTTCCTACATGATTTTTGTGGGTAGTTGTTTTCTGTTTTTGTGTCTGCACCAGACAGAACTGTTTTGGTTTCGTTCTCTTTGTTGTTCAGTTCAAATAATAAAGATGAACATGTACCACGCTGCACTTTGGTCCACTCCTTCCAACAGCCGTTACTACTATGCAGAGATTGTTCTGCCATTTCCTGGTGCCTAAAATTCCAATAACAAAAATTTCAGTTTATGTGATCAAGCAAGTTCATTGTAGGGAATCACTCCACCATCTAAACTGCTGTTGTACAAAACCTAAAGTAAAAGATGCATAAACTAAGGATCTGTCACGGTTGTCGTAAGAACTGGACCAAGGCGCAGTGTACGTAGAGTTCCACATCTTTAATAACAAGCAAAACAATAAACGAACAACGAAAGGTGACTATGTGGTGCACAAACACAAAATAATATCCCACAAACATAGGTGGGAAAAATAGCTACTTAAATATGATCCCCAATTAGAGACAATGATTACCAGCTGCCTCTAATTGGGAATCATACAAAACACCAACATAGAAAAATTAAACTAGAACACCACATAGAAATAATAAACTAGACTACCCCCTAGTCACGCCCTGACCTGATACACCATAGAGAAACAATGGCTCTCTATGGTCAGGGCGTGACAGGATCAGCCCATTTCTTTTCAATTCTCGCCTAAAATGACATATGCATATGATGATACCACTTGAAAGGGAACACTTGTGAAATGTGAAATTAATATAGGAGAATATAACACAATAGATCTGGTAAAAGATAATACAAAGAAATAGATAATACAAAGAAAATAACAACTGTTTTGTATTTTTTTTGTATCATCTCCGAAATGCAAGAGAAAGGCCATCATGTATTATTCCAGCCCTGGCACAATTTAGATTTTGGCCACTAGATGTCAGTAGGGTATGATCCAATGAACCATTGCACTTCTGTTCAAAATATTGTATCAAGACTGCCCAAATGTGCCTAATTGGTAAATTCTTAACTTTTCAAGTTTATAACTGTGCCCTCTCCTCAAACAATAGCATGGTATTCTTTCACTGTAATGGCTACTCTAAATTGGATAGTGCAGTTAGATTAACAAGAATTTAAGCTTTCTACCGATATCAGCTATGTCTATGTCCTGGAAAATGTTCTTGTTACTTACAGCCTCATGCTAATCGCATTAGCGCACATTAGCGCACTTTAGCTCAACCGTCCCGTGGGTGGGAGATCCTGTAGAGATCCTTAAGAGGATTTGTTAAGAACAGGATGCATAGAAATAGCACACATAGAACATATCTAACGCTTTATAGATTTGCTTTCAATGAGAATGACAGATCTGGTGGGGGTAGAGGTAGAGGTGGAGGTTGGGGTAGAGGTGGAGGTGGAGGTGGAGGAAGAGGTAGAGGTGGAGGTGGAGGTGGAGGTGGAGGTGGATGGGAGGTAGAGTTTGGGGTTGGGGTAGAGGTAGAGGTGGAGATAGGTGTAGAGGTGGAGTTGGGGGTAGAGGTGGAGGTGGAGGTGGAGGTAGAGGTAGAGGTTGGGGTAGAGGTAGAGGTAGAGGTGGGGGTAGAGGTGGAGGTGGAGGAGGAGGTAGAGGTAGAGGTAGAGGTGGAGGTGGAGGTAGAGGTTGGGGTAGAGGTAGAGGTAGAGGTGGGGTTAGAGGTGGAGGTGGAGGAGGAGGTAGAGGTAGAGGTGGAGGTTGGGGTAGAGGTGGAGGTGGAGGTAGAGGTGGAGGTAGAGGTCGGGTTGGGGTAGAGGTAGAGGTTGTGGTAGAGGTAGAGGTGGGGGTAGAGGTAGAGGTAGAGGTGGAGGTAGAGGGAGAGGTGAAGGTAGAGGTAGAGGTGGGAGTAGAGGTGGAGGAAGAGTTGGAGGTGGAGGTGAGTAAGAGGTTGGGGTAGAGGTGGAGGTGGAAGTGGAGGTGGAGGTAGAGGTAGAGGTGGAGGTAGAGTTGGAGGTAGAGGTAGAGGAAGAGGTAGAGGTGGAGGTGGAGGAAGAGGTGAAGGTAGAGGTGAAGGTAGAGGTAGAGGTGGGGGTAGAGGTGGAGGTGGAGGAAGAGGTAGAGGTGGAGGTTGGGATAGAGATAGAAGTGGAGGTGGAGGTGGAGGTAGAGGTTGGGGTAGAGGTGGAGGTGGAGGTTGGGGTAGAGGTGGAGGTAGAGGTTGGGGTAGAGGTGGAGTGGAGGTAGAGGTTGGAGTTGGGGTTGGAGTTGGGGTAGAGGTAGAGGATGGGGTAGAGGTGGAGTGGAGGTAGAGGTTGGAGTTGGGGTTGGAGTTGGGGTAGAGGTAGAGGTGGGGGTAGAGGTAGAGGTGGGGATAGAGGTAGAGGTAGAGGTAGAGGTGGAGGTAGAGTTAGAGGTGAAGGTAGAGGTGAAGGTAGAGGTAGAGGTGGGGGTAGAGGTGGAGGTGGAGGAAGAGGTAGAGGTGGAGGTTGGGATAGAGATAGAAGTGGAGGTGGAGGTGGAGGTAGAGGTTGGGGTAGAGGTGGAGGTGGAGGTTGGGGTAGAGGTAGAGGTTGGGGTAGAGGTGGAGGTTGGGGTAGAGGGGGAGGTGGAGGTGGAGGTGGGGGTAGAGGTTGGGGTAGAAGTAGAGGTGGAGGTGGGGGTAGAGGTTGGGGTAGAGGTGGAGGTTGTAGTAGAGTTGAAGGTAGAAGTTGAGGTGGAGGTGGAGATGGAGGTAGAGGTAGAGGTGGAGGTGGAGGTAGAGGTAGAGGTGAAGGTAGAGGTAGAGGTGGAGGTGGAGGTGGAGGTAGAGGTGGATGGGAGGTAGAGTTTGGGGTTGGGGTAGAGGTAGAGGTGGAGGTAGAGGTGGAGATAGGTGTAGAGGTGGAGTTGGGGGTAGAGGCGGAGGTGGAGGTGGATGTGGAGGTAGAGGTTGGGGTAGAGGTAGAGGTAGAGGTGGGGGTAGAGGTGGAGGTGGAGGAGGAGGTAGAGGTAGAGGTAGAGGTGGAGGTGGAGGTGGAGGTAGAGGTTGGGGTTGGGGTAGAGGTAGAGGTGGAGGTAGAGGTGGAGATAGGTGTGGAGTTGGGGGTAGAGGTGGAGGTGGAGGTGGAGGTAGAGGTAGAGGTTTGGGTAGAGGTAGAGGTAGAGGTGGGGGTAGAGGTGGAGGTGGAGGAGGAGGTAGAGGTGGAGGTGGAGGTAGAGGTTGGGGTAGAGGTAGAGGTAGAGGTGGGGTTAGAGGTGGAGGTGGAGGAGGAGGTAGAGGTGGAGGTAGAGGTAGAGGTGGAGGTTGGGGTAGAGGTGGAGGTGGAGGTGGAGGTGGAGGTAGAGGTGGAGGTGGAGGTAGAGGTTGGGTTGGGTTAGAGGTAGAGGTGGAGGTAGAGGGAGAGGTGAAGGTAGAGGTAGAGGTGGGAGTAGAGATGGAGGTAGAGTTGGAGGTGGAGGTGAGGGTAGAGGTTGGGGTAGAGGTGGAGGTGGAAGTGGAGGTGGAGGTAGAGGTGGAGGTAGAGTTGGAGGTAGAGGTAGAGGAAGAGGTAGAGGTGGAGGTGGAGGAAGAGGTAGAGATAGAGGATGGGGTAGAGTTGGAGGTAGAGGTAGAGGTAGAGGTAGAGGTGGATGTGGAGGTGGAGTGGAGGTAGAGGTTGGAGTTGGGATTGGAGTTGGGGTAGAGGTAGAGGTGGGGGTAGAGGTAGAGGTGGGGATAGAGGTAGAGGTAGAGGTGGAGGTAGAGTTAGAGGTGAAGGTAGAGGTGAAGGTAGAGGTAGAGGTGGGGGTAGAGGTGGAGGTGGAGGAAGAGGTAGAGGTGGAGGTTGGGATAGAGATAGAAGTGGAGGTGGAGGTGGGGGTAGAGGTTGGGGTAGAGGTGGAGGCGGAGGTTGGGGTAGAGGTGGAAGTAGAGGTTGGGGTAGAGGTGGAGGTTGGGGTAGAGGTTGGGGTAGACGTGGAGGTTGGGGTAGAGGTGGAGGTGGGGGTAGAGGTAGAGGTAGAGGTGGAGGTGGGGGTAGAGGTTGGGGTAGAGGTAGAGGTGGAGGTGGGGGTAGAGGTTGGGGTAGAGGTGGAGGTTGTAGTAGAGTTGAAGGTAGAAGTTGAGGTTTAGGTGGAGATGGAGGTAGAGGTAGAGGTGGAGGTGGAGGTGGAGGTGGAGGTAGAGGTGGAGGTGGGGGTGGGGGTAGAAGTAGAGGTGGAGGTGGGGGTAGAGGTGGGGTTAGAGGTGGAGGTAGAGGTGGATGTGGAGGTAGAGTTAGAGGTGGAGGTAGAGGTAGAGGTGGAGGTGGATGTAGAGGTGGGGGTAGAAGTAGAGGTGGAGGTGGGGGTAGAGGTGGGGTTAGAGGTGGAGGTGGAGGTTGGGGTAGAGGTAGAGGTGTGGGTAGAGGTAGAGGTGGGGTTAGAGGTGGAGGTGGATGTTGGGGTAGAGGTAGAGGTGGGGGTAGAGGTAGAGGTGGGGTTAGAGGTGGAGGTGGATGTTGGGGTAGAGGTAGAGGTGGGGGTAGAGGTAGAGGTGGGGTTAGAGGTGGAGGTGGATGTTGGTGTAGAGGTAGAGGTGGGGGTAGAGGTAGAGGTGGGGTTAGAGGTGGAGGTGGATGTTGGGGTAGAGGTAGAGGTGGGGGTAGAGGTAGAGTTAGATGTGGAGGTGGAGTTTGGGGTGGAGGTGGAGGAAGACCAAGAACAAGGAGAGTAATAACTGATGAAATTCAGGCGACTGTGGTGGACCATGTGGTCAACCATGGTTTGTCCTTGAGAGAGAGGCTGGGCAGATTGTGCAGACCTATTTGAGCCGCTTCACCTTAGCATCCATCATCCGGACGTTCCAAAATGAGAATAGGTATGTACAGCAGACATTGGACCCACGGTATCTAATACTTGACAGTAGTACAACATGAAGCACAGTAAAGACTATAGATTCCAATACATACTGTAAGGGGAAACAAAGTAAATGTTTAATATATTACTGTATGTATGAAATTGGGAGCTATACTACTTTTTAACCTGTTGATCTTGTATACTGTATTAGTGTAGTGTTTACTGTACTGCAAGCTATTTTGTTTCTGAACGAGTCTATTCACAGACAAACAGGAGTCTGCCATTGTGCAAATGGTAGTTGAAAATAATGTCATAAGACTGTGGGAAATCCAACAACAGATGATTGAACACACTGCCATCTTCCATCAGAGTGAGCTAATCAACCATGGCCCACATCCTTAAGAAACACCATCTTCCATAACATCAGAGTGAGCTAATCAACCATGGCCCACATCCTTAAGAAACACCATCTTCCATAACATCAGAGTGAGCTAATCAACCATGGCCCACATCCTTAAGAAACACCATCTTCCATAACATCAGAGTGAGCTAATCAACCATGGCCCACATCCTTAAGAAACACCATCTTCCATAACATCAGAGTGAGCTAATCAACCATGGCCCACATCCTTAAGAAACACCATCTTCCATAACATCAGAGTGAGCGAATCAACCATGGCCCACATCCTTAAGAAACACCACCTTCCATAACATCAGAGTGAGCTAATCAACCATGGCTCACATCCTTAAGAAACACCACCTTCCATAACATCAGAGTGAGCTAATCAACCATGGCCCACATCCTTAAGAAACACCATCTTCCATAACATCAGAGTGAGCTAATCAACCATGGCCCACATCCTTAAGAAACACCATCTTCCATAACATCAGAGTGAGCTAATCAACCATGGCCCACATCCTTAAGAAACACCATCTTCCATAACATCAGAGTGAGCTAATCAACCATGGCCCACATCCTTAAGAAACACCATCTTCCATAACATCAGAGTGAGCTAATCAACCATGGCCCACATCCTTAAGAAACACCATCTTCCATAACATCAGAGTGAGCTAATCAACCATGGCCCACATCCTTAAGAAACACCATCTCTGGATGAATCACATCTACAGAGTCCCATTTGAAAGTTATTCCCAGAAGAGTGAAGGATAAACGGTCTGAATATGTGCAAGTAAGTAATGTACTAGTATTACACTCTTGAAACATTACAGACTCATTGATGGTGCAAGTGAACTTTACTATACAGCAATTACAGTATTTACTGTCATTTCAGAGAATCATGGAGTTGGATGCCCATCCCCCAGGAACTCATATCCAGAGATGAAGCTGGATACAATTTAGCAAAGACGAGGAGGAGATTTTATTTTCGCAATGGATCATTTGTTTCTTGACATGATTTAGATTTGACAATGTTTTTCACTGTTTCTTTATCTATTCTGCACAATTGATCTAACATACAATACAGTAATACAAATAGGCCTATTTTTCTTCCTTTGCATATGCAAAATATGTTTACTTTATGTTTTTTGCTGTATGTATGCTCTCAGTATGCTGTTTGACATGTATGAAATATAATGTTGAAATAGAAATAACCTGATGATGACGGCTTGGCTGTCGAAACGTTGGACGTGACATTTTTTGCATCTGAGCTCCTAGTGTGTCTCTTTTATTTTCTAGTTTTCCACTCTGCTAGCCAGCACCTCGCCTAAAAAGGTGTGCGTTTCTTTTTCTTCTTTGTTTGAAATATAAAACATACATTTTTGCATTTCTGTTCCTTTCTTGTTGGAGTACACACAAACAATATACATTATAACAACAAAATCTTAAGTCTTTACACTGAAATAGGTTCTGATTGTCGTGTTTTGAATACATACTAATGTAACATTAGTGTGATCTCGGTTCTGATTGTCGTGTTTTGAATACATACTAATGTAACATTAGTGTGATCTCGGTTCTGATTGTCGTGTTTTGAATACATACTAATGTAACATTAGTGTGATCTCGGTTCTGATTGTAGTGTTTTGAATACATACTAATGTAACATTAGTGTGATCTCGGTTCTGATTGTAGTGTTTTGAATACATACTAATGTAACATTAGTGTGATCTCGGTTCTGATTGTAGTGTTTTGAATACATACTAATGTAACCTTAGTGTGATCTCGGTTCTGATTGTAGTGTTTTGAATACATACTAATGTAACATTAGTGTTATCTCGGTTCTGATTGTAGTGTTTTGAATACATACTAATGTAACATTAGTGTGATCTCGGTTCTGATTGTAGTGTTTTGAATACATACTAATGTAACATTAGTGTGATCTCAGTTGACATTAAGTTGGATTCATTTGATGTTTAACTTGTACGTTTCAAGTCATTGTAAATAATGCTTTTTCTCTGAACTGACTTGCCTTGTTAAATAAAATAAAAATAAAATAAATAAATATATATATATATATATATATAATGGAAAGAGCAAGTGTTCTTATTGTTTTGTATACTCTGTGTATATAGAATTGGGGTGGTCGCGAGGTGGTTCACCACATTTAAGCTAGTGTACGTTCCTCAACACGGATTTATGTTTATAAACTGTGAAATTAGCATTGAGGGGGTGTTCGTTGTCACATAGTCACATTGGAGCCAAGTTTATGTCTCAGAAACAATTATCATAACTATTTTAATGCTCCATTTTATGACATTTATGGTTATATATATTGCAGTAATACTGTTTTTGAGGTTTTATGAATGTGTCTCCAAGTAGCCTCCTGTCTCAATATAATTTGACATAGAAAGGGTGAGGGTCATGAAATAAAAAACATACCATACTAGTATCCAATAACAGACTTGTATGACAATTTAATTTCTTATCTCAAACAGACCTTTTGCTCATGAGATGTATGCTTTACCATGACCCTGCAGAGTGTGTGTGTGTGTGTGTGTGTGTGTGTGTGTGTGTGTGTGTGTGTGTGTGTGTGTGTGTGTGTGTGTGTGTGTGTGTGTGTGTGTGTGTGTGTGTGTGTGTGTGTGTGTGTGTGTGTGTGTGTGTGTGTGTGTGTAAGACAGAGAGATGTGTGAGACATCCAATGCTCTGTACAGACTACTGGCATCGACCACCCGATAAAAGATTAACAGCTCCTATGGTAAGGAATAGACCAACAATGCACTGATAATGTATTATTGTCTTTATGTAAAGCCCTGCCACCACATCCTACATACTCTTCTGTCCTCTAGTCTAAACAGCACCGAAATGCACAAAAATGCCAAATTACAACTTGCAGTGAACGTTATCTGAAAACTTCCATGAAGTCCCTCAGCTGGTGTTAATTAAATGAGGATTTACATATTGCAAAAATACATTGTACGTGGTGCTTCGCAAGTTGCAGAATTGCTAACTTAAAGTGCTTTCCGATCTATACTGAACAAAAATATAAACACAACATGCAACAACTTCAAATACTTTATTGTGTTACAGTTCATATAAGCAAATCAGGCAGTTTAAATAAATAAATTAGGCCCTAATCTATGGATTTCACATGGCTGGGCAAGGGCGCAGCCATGCATGGGCCTGGCCCCCAAGTGGGTGGGCCTATGCCCTCCCAGGCCCACCCATGGCTGCGCCCACCCCTCTGGGGAGCCAGGCCCAGCCAATCAGGATGATTTTTTCCCCAAGAGCTTTATTCCAAACAGAAATAGTCCTCAGCACCCCCTCAGATGATCCCGCAGGTGAAGAAGCTGGATGTGGAGGTCCTGGGCTGACGTGGTTACACTTGATCTGCGGAGGAGAGGCCGGTTGGACGTACTGCCAAATTCTCTAAAACGACGTTGGAGGCGGCTTATGGGAGAGAAATTAACATTTAAATGATCTGGCAACAGCGCTGGTGGACATTCCTGCAGTCAGCACGCCAATTGCATGCTCCCTCAAAACTTGAGACATTTGTGGTATTGTGTTGTATGACAAAACCTCACATTTTAGAGTGGCCTTTTATTGTCACTGGCACAAGGTGTACCTGTGTAATGATCATGCTATTTAATCAGCTTCTTGATATGAAACACCTGCCAGGTGGATCGATTATCTTGGTAAAGGAGAAATGCTGACTAACAGGGATGGAAACACATTAGTGTACAACAGTTGAGAGAAATAATATGTTTGTGCATATGGAACATTTCTGGGATCTTTTATTTCAGCTCACGAAACAAGGGGCCAAGACTTTTGCGTTTATACTTTTGTTCAGTATGTTTAAAATGTTTGTTATTCTAGTAAGGTTAGAAATGTCAGGCTGATAGTGGCACATGTCTGATTGACAGCTTGACAGTGATCCTATATAGGCCCTCAGTAGAGTGTTCACTCATTGTAGGCAGAAACAACCTTTTTACTGGCAAAACATGATCTTCATAGTGCTGCTATCAGAAACTCTATCACCAGGGTATAAAAACCTACACATGAAAACTGCATCTGACACTAGGGTTACTTACAGCCTCAAATACCCCAATGCCAGTGTTACACTTCTCTTATCCCACAGCTGACATCCCGCTTCTGACACCAATGTTACATGTTGTCCCAGATCCCAATTCTGACACCAATGATGATGGCATTGCAATAGGTTAGTCAGTGATATGTCACCGGCTAGTCAAGACCCTTATACAGAGGTCAAAATCCCACTTCTGACACCAGTAAAGACTTGCATTTCAAAGTGTAGTACTTAACAATAACATAAAAAAACATGTAACACATATGGAATAATGTAATAACCCCAAAAAATGGTGGTATACAGAATATAGCCCTATTTGGTAAAAGACCAAGTCCATATTATGGCAAGAACAGCTCAAATAAGCAAAGAGAACAGTCCATCATTACTTTAAGACATGAAGGTCAGTTAATCCAGAACATTTCAAGAACTTTGAAAGTTTCTTCAAGTGCAGTCACAAAAACCATCAAGCGCTATGATGAAACTAGCTCTAATGAGGACTGCCACAGGAAAGGAAAACCCAGAGTTACCTCTGCTGCAGAGGATAAGTTCAATAGAGTTACCAGCCTCGGAAGCTGGTAATTAACTGCACCTCAGATTGCAGTACAAATAAATGCTTCACAGAGTTAAAGTAACAGACACATCTCAACATCATCTGTTCAGAGGAGACTGCTTGAATAAGTTCTTCATGACCAAATTGCTGCAAAGAAATCACTACTAAAGGACACCAATAATAAGAAGAGACTTACTTGGGCCAAGAAACACGAGCAATGGACATTAGACCAGTGGAAGTCTGTCCTTTGGTCTGGAGTCCAAATGTTAGATTTTTGGTTCTAACCGCCGTGTCTTTGTGAGACGCAGAGTAGGTGAACGGATCATCTCCACATGTGTGGTTCTCGCCGTGAAGCATGGAGGAGGAAGTGTGATGATGTGGGGGTGCTTTGCTGGTGACACTGTCTGTGATATATTTAGAATTCAAGGCACAATTAACCAGCATGGCTGCCACAGCATTCTGCAGCGATATGCCATCCCATGTAGTTTGTGCTTAGTGGGACAATCACTTGTTTTTCAACAGGACAATGACTTGAAACATACCTCCAGGCTGTGTAAGGGCTATTTCACCAAGAAGGAGAGTGATGGAGTGCTGCTTCAGATGACCTGGCCTGACCTCAACCAAATTGAGATGTTTTGGGATGAGTTGGACCGCATAGTGAAGGAAACGCAGCCAACGAGTGCTCAGCGTATGTGGGAAAAAAATTAAATAATAATAAATAAAGAAACCCTTAAATGAGTAGGGATGTCCAAACTGTTGACTGGTAGTGTATATATATGTACAGTGGGGCAAAAAGTATTTAGTCAGCCACCAATTGTGCAAGTTCTCCCACTTAAAAAGATGAGAGGCCTGTAATTTTCATCATAGGTACACTTCAACTATGACAGACAAAATGAGGAAGAAAATCCAGATAATCACATTGTAGGATTTTTGATGAATTTATTTGCAAATTATGGTGGAAAATAAGTATTTGGTCACCTACAAACAAGCAAGATTTCTGGCTCTCACAGACCTGTAACTTCTTCTTTAAGAGGCTCCTCTGTCCTCCACTCGTTACCTGTATTAATGGCACCTGTTTGAACTTGATATCAGTATAAAAGACATCTGTCCACAACCTCAAACAGTCACACTCCAAACTCCACTATGGCCAAGACCAAAGAGCTGTCAAAGGACACCAGAAACAAATTTGTAGACCTGCACCAGCCTGGGAAGACTGAATCTGCAATAGGTAAGCAGCTAGGTTTGAAAAAAATCAACTATGGGAGTAATTATTAGGAAATGGAAGACATACAAGACCACTTACAATCTCCCTCGATCTGGGGCTCCACGCAAGATCTCACCCCGTGGGGTCAAAATGATCACAAGAACAGTGATCAAAAATCCCAGAACCACACGGGGGAACCTAGTGAATGACCTGCAGAGAGCTGGGACCAAAGTAACAAAGCCTACCATCAGTAACACACTACGTCGCCAGGGACTCAAATCCTGCAGTGCCAGACGTGTCCCCCTGCTTAAGCCAATACATGTCCAGGCCCGTCTGAAGTTTGCTAGAGAGCATTTTGATGATCCAGAAGAAGATTGGGAGAATGTCATATGGTCAGATGAAACCAAAATGTAACTTTTTGGTAAAAACTCAACTTGTCGTGTTTGGAGGACAAAGAATACTGAGTTGCATCCAAAGAACACCATACCTACTGTGAAGCATGGGGGTAGAAACATCATGCTTTGGGGCTGTTTTTCTGCAAAGGAAAGAATGAATGGGGCCATGTATCATGAGATTTTGAGTGAAAACCTCCTTCCATCAACAAGGGCATTGACGATGAAACGTGGCTGGGTATTTCAGCATGACAATGATCCCAAACAAACCGCCCGGGCAACGAAGGAGTGGCTTCGTAAGAAGCATTTCAATGTCCTGGAGTGGCCTAGCCAGTCTCCAGATCTCAACCCTATATAAAATCTTTGGAGGGAGTTGAAAGTCCGTGTTGCCCAGCAACAGCCCCAAAACATAACTGCTCTAGAGGAGATCTGCATGGAGGAATGGGCAAAAATATCAGCAACAGTGTGTGAAAACCTTGTGAAGACTTACAGAAAACTTTTGACCTCTGTCTTTGCCAACAAGGGTATTTAACAAAGTATTGAGATAAACTTTTGTTATTGACCAAATACTTATTTTCCACTATAATTTGCAAATAAATTCATTAAAAGTCCAACAATATGATGTTCTGGATTTTTTTTCTCATTTTGTCTGTCATAGTTGAAGTGTACCTATGATGAAAATTACAGGCCTCTCTCATCTTTTTAAGTGGGAGAACTTGCGCAATTGGTGGCTGACTTAATACTTTTTTTGGACCACTGTATATACTTTCCCATTTGAGTGAAGAACAGAAACAGGGTGTCCTTCATCAGCAGTTGATTGTATTATTTGGCACACAAAAGTAAAATGCATTCTGTGTTGCAACTGCAACTGCAGACTATTGTGGTATTTTGGACTCAGTAATTGCAAAATAACTGCAGTTACACTACAAAATTACTGCAATCTTTTTTCGCAATTGGAAAAACCTAATTTAAGCATAAATTCCACATCGCTAGAGATTGTTTTTCCTTCTCAATACTTGAATCATCCAAGAGCATTTATTTTCTGTAGATTGTTTGAGGACTCTAAATGTGGCAGGTTAATGCATAATAAACCATTGGAACTGAATGCAATCACTCTAAGAGTGAACACTCTCTCCTCTCTCTCATAACTATGTGGTAAATCAAAATTATAGCTTTTTCACAGTGCCTTACCGAAATAGAACAATAACTGTCTGGCAGGCCACCGGATTAGGACTGACTCAAAACAACACGTGCTTCAATAAATTCAAATTGACGTCGTTTCATTTCACAGCTCTGACCTTTATCATTAAGCTGATGTTGTCTGTTGCTTTGACAACCGTGGAGATGGGCAGCACAGGTGAGCAAAGGCTTCTATAATCAGGCATGAAAGTGCCGGCGGTGTCACCTTTCAGAGTTTGCGGGAGCTATAAAAAGTGCTTACTGAAATAAGACCGAGCAGCTGACTGAGAGCACAGCACACTGATGATGAATTCAAATCTCTCAACCCTCTTTGCTGTGTGCACCTCAGCAAAGCAGACACCGAGGGAAGATATAGCCCACCGTGGGTCATATCTGTAAGAAGCCCCTTTTGAAGGTTTTCAAAGCCGTGCATGGACAAAAACAGGAAGCCTGCACAGTCTGTATAAGATACCTCAGGTGACAGTATATATTGGATAACGCAGATTTTGAGTTATATTGTCGATAGTCATGGATCAGCCATTAATCCACATTCACTAAAGAGTTTTCCCAGGATATAGGCTGTCCATCTAGTTAGGATCAGCAAGGATTGCATTGAGAATGGAGCCATTCCTGTACCACATGCACACCGTAGTTTATGTTTAGTTTATATTTACACTGACAAACTGCAACTTTGACCTCTCACCACACAGAGGACTTGAGTCTACATCAAGTTAGTGATTTAATTTGAACTGTAGATGAGATTGGCATGCGGTTATGGGTGCTTGCAAGTTCTAGCAAAGAGTCACTGAGGTACTGAAGTTCACTCTGTCTAGACGTTTGTGAAGATTGAACATTATGAACAACAGCCTACTGTCCTTTCACGAAGACAGTGAAGTGATATTGTTTTGATTAATACAGGTGGCATTAGGCCTTTATTAATACAAAAAGAAAACAATCATGAATATATGCGATGCTGCTTGCACGTGTCACATACCACAATGCATATCAATGACAATTGTTGTTTTCCATCAATATAGCATACCCATTCGACTTTCATCAATCCTATTTTTATCTGACAATAGCAGGCCACAGGGGAGGTTTTTGGAGATCCAGTTGCCAGTTTTGATTCAATTGGTCTAAACATCAGGCTACATTGTCTAAATTAAATAAGAGGTTGATTTAGAACGCAAACGTACTTCTTCTTCTTCTTCTGCATAGTTACACAGATTAATGAGAATTTCAATACAAAATACGCTAATGTCCTTTTATCGAAAGTATATGTATCACTACACAGAAAACAAACAAATAAACAAAATAATAATGAATACAAGGATGTGCCTTATTGCAGGATACAATCCCAGAATCAATGTAGCTGGTTAATTTGCTAAGAACAGCGACAATGCCTGGATGGTGAACTCAAGAAAACATGGGCACTTTTAGGAAATATTTGGCATTAATATATTAACATACACGTTTCTTTGTGGTTGAACGTGAATTACTGTAGGTCTACAAGTTAGCCCACAGATATGTGAGCACAGCAGAATGTACATTGCCCTTTGGATAGTTGATGCCATTATTAGCATAACAAATGAAAGCAATGCACCTCTCGTTGATCAAAAGAAGGGCATAAACATGCTGTAAACTGTATTCAGAAAAAAATGACTTTGAAATATTAGGTTGCTTTGTAATCTTTATACACCTTTTCTGTCAAAGTCCTTATATTGTTGCACAGAATTACATCCGTGCTCAAAACCTTCTAGTGCCATAAATGATCTAAACCTTCTACATATATATATATATATATATTCTATATATTCTAATAAATAAATGTTACAGGTACCCCTAAAGCCATTTACATGACTTAATGCTTTCCTCAAATATATATTTTAATTTTCCTAACACTAGTACACTACACAATCATACACACTACGATCTAGTTATCTTCAGACCAAATTCAATTCACAGCCCATAGTTCAGTTGAAAGATGACATTTAACTCTCAAGCTTTGCATGACCTCTTGTAATAGAAATGCATTTTATTCCAGGCTAAATAGTTAGTGTGCTTTTCGACCATATGGATACATTTTGATTCAACATAATCTTCAACTGTTATTACGATGCGTCTGCTTGTTAATGGCTAAATTAAAAGTTACCTACTGCATCTTGTCTGTAACCTTGCCATTGAACCCATTGTAACCAACTGGCCAATCCTTGTTGGATTTTGAAACTCACAGAACCCAATCTGTCATTCATATGTATATACAGTAGTTTTATATCTGTATAGCTTGACTTTTTCAAACTCTTCAGAGGCCAGCTGAGATCTGTGTTGACCAATATCATGATTACGGTTATGCTATGTACAACATTTTACATTCGGATTCAAGATCAATATCATACGCAAACTTCCTCAACCTTCAGAATCACCTCAAAGGTACCTTGCAATCTCTCTTTTCTCCTTTCAGTTAAACTCTTTTCCCATTAATTTCTAACTTGCGAGCATTTTTTCTTGACTAGTCAAAGAAATCGATTAGCAACCAAACATCTGGGAACAATTTGTTTTTGTGTGTACTTAACTG
Source organism: Oncorhynchus masou masou (assembly GCF_036934945.1). NCBI lineage: Eukaryota > Metazoa > Chordata > Actinopteri > Salmoniformes > Salmonidae > Oncorhynchus > Oncorhynchus masou. The sequence goes on from NC_088214.1 coordinate 47,968,495, forward strand.
TAACGCCAAAAGCAACATAGCAGTTCATGTACAGTAGTTACCAATGTGCCCAATACTTATGTACTGTTGCCCCAAACAACCCCTGACCTGAATTCATCCCAATATGTCTTTCCATGTTAATGTTACATTTTACACATTTCTCTGTGTTCTTGTGTGAATGTGTCCACGTACATTTTACAACCCATATCGTTAAAAATCATTCCAAAGTTGAAAATAATAACAGCCCATTTCAATGACACGTGACAGCGGGTCACTAACCTACCAACATCTGACTCCCCAGAAACACATTCAGGTCAGTCACAGAACTTTTTCCTCTGTCGACTGGTCAGTACCAGTCAAAAGTGTGGACACACCTACTCATTCAAGGATTTTTCTTTATCTTTACTATTTTCTACATTGTAGAATAATAGTGAAGACATCAAAACTATGGAATAACACATATTGAATCATGTAGTAACCAAAAAAGTGTTAAACAAATCAAAATATATATTTGAGATTCTTCAAAGTAGCCACCCTTTTCCTTGATGACAGCTTTGCACACTCCGGGCATTCTCTCAACCACTTTCACATAATTTATATATGTTATTTCATTGTTTCGATGTCTTCACTATTATTCTACAATGTAGAAAATTGTAAAAAATAAAGAAAAACCTTTGAATGAATAGTCGTGTCCAAACTTTTGGCTGGTACTGCATATTCAACAGAAGTATCTCTTTGATTTTTAAACGGATTGATAATGTAAATTGTCTGTCGTCAATGTTGATTCGTCACAGACCATCTCTCTTGAAAGACACCGCAAGCTCTCTTCCTACCCGGCTTCACTTCCTATTTTGGTGACTTCTCGTTGTGTTGCGGCAACATGCTGGAGATCTACTTCCTGTCGTATTCGTCCTCCTTGCCCTCTTCCACTGCCTCCACAGTGAATTTCCCTACCTCCCCTATCCGGATGGCGGCCGGCTCCTCCACGGGACCCTCCCTCTTGGTTTCCCTTTCCGTTACAACCTCCGTGTAGGTTACTACTGGGGTTTTACTGACTTCCGGGCTTTTTCTTCCCTTGGCTGGGGTCACCGCCTCATCGACCTCCTCGTCAGCCTCAGCTCCCTCCTGGCCCTCGGCCACGGTCCTCTCCTTCTTCAGCTTGATGCGGAAGGACTCCTTGGTGGGGGCCTTCTTGGCGATGTTCTCCTTCAGCCTCTCGCCAGAGTGCTTGATGCGCTCGCTGGCCTGGTGCATCTTCTCCCGTCTTTCGGGGGGCACCATTTTCTCGCCCATGTTGTGGAACTTGGTGCCCAAGTTGTCCTTGGTCTTGGTCATGGTCTCCTTGGAGAAGGCCTGCTTGATGCTTTCAATGCCCTTCATGCCTGACGCCTTCAAGCGGGCAGTTCTGGATCCTCCTTCAGTCTCGTCCACTGTCATGTATTCCTCATCTGAGGAGATGTCCCCGGGGACATCGTAGGTGTCTGGCTCGATCACCAACCCCTCCATACCAACAGCTCCTTTTGGGGTCTTTGTCACGGCCACCGAAGGGATCTCATGTTCCCCCTAAAGAAAGGCAAATGTACAAATGAATAAAGTACAATAATATGGGTTGGCTTCTTAAGTTATAATGTTTCTACAGGGATCACAGAGGTTGGTGGAAAGATCAGTTTCTCAAAGATAACCTGAACCACACTGTGTATCATTACAGTCCGCAAGATATGGACATCTCTGAGTGGGTGTTCTCAGCAAATAACTCAGACAACTTAGCCCACAACATGAGAAACGTGTGAGAAACGTGATCAATGATAAACCCAAGAATAGTATCGAAAGATGTGCCATTAACGAGTACTTCCAACAACCCTTTTAGTGTTAAAACGTACATTACTAGCACTAAGTGCTGAATCTCCCTCTCTATCATGCATTCCTAAAAAGTGGTAGTGACCTCCCTTCTGATGACTGGGCAACCTGCTGGGTTCTGCAGGTGACTTTGAGTCTGAGACCCAATGAATTCTGAGCCACCTCCAACAATCACTCTCATGAATCAAGAGGGCGAGTCATCTGAACATGCCCAGACTCTGTGATTGACACAACAATTACACCACCAGGGAATGTGGGCCAGCATATTTTTTCATTTTCATACGTGATGTTGCCCGGCAATAATAATAGATTATTGGCCGACCGACATGGCAACCACCCATAAGATGACAGTCACTGGATAACGACAGCTTGACTGCGACAACAAAGACCTTGCTGCTATACAGAATATACATTATTTTGACAAATATGTTGTTACTTTGTGTTTGTTAATTCTAGCTTGGAATGAAAGTTTGGCTGTACATGCCCAATATCTATCCTCAAAACAATGCCACCCTCACAAAATCTACAGCCATTTATCTGTGTCCTATTACTGGCCCATACTGGCACCAATAAGGTCAGATTTCAACATGAATAAAGAAGCATCGACCGCACACCCTCCGTTGACAGAAGCACAAGCCCAATGTGGTTGTGACCAATGACTGTCATCTGAGCTGTTGTGTCACATTTGTCAGTCTTGCCATGCTTTGCCACTGGCAATGACTGTCTCTATAACAAACATCGCTTGCTTCCTAACTAAAGTTAAATGGCCATTGCAGCCATTGCTGCGTCAGAGGCAAAAGCACTATATTAGGAGATCTCTGCCCTGCTCGCCAGGCCCTCAGAATAACCGACAGCAAATCAGTCATCTGGAAATCCAACACTCAGACTGTCCTATTCAGGCAAGAGGGAAATGAAACCCCTCCTAGGGATCATCACAGAGGAAAGATTCACTAATCATTTTTAGTTTTATTTTAAAATGTAGTAAAACTATCATCTTCAGAAGCCATGTTTTAATGTTTTAATTTAACTCCAGAGACTGACAGGCATTGGTACTAATGGCCATTCACAATTAGCCTCAAATATTTCCATGAAAAGCTAGTCAGTCATATATAATGATTTGCCATTAAAATGTTTCTTTGACCTTACTGATATTAGCCTATACAAACGCATTGCATAACAGATTCACTAGATGGAACAACACATAGTTCCCTCCAAAAAGTGTCTGTCCCATATCTGAGATATAAGAAAGTTTTTTTTAAACTTGTATTTAACCACTTATTTTTGGCACTCAACAGTCTTCATATACAGTACCAGTCAAAAGTTTGTACACACCTGCTCATTCAAAGATGTAAAAAAAAAATTACATTATTTTTTACATGGTATAATAATAGTGAAGACGTAAAAAATATGAAATAACACATATGGAATCATGAGTGTGCAAAGCTGTCATCAAGGGTGACTACTATAATCTCAAATATAAAATACATTTTGATTTGTTTAACACTTTTTTGGTTACTACATGATTCCATATGTGTTATTTCATCGTTTTGATGTCTTCACTATTATTCTACAATGTAAAAACTAAAGAATAAGTAGGTTTTGACTGTTTTGACTGGTAATGTATACTTCCATTCATTTTTTCAACTGGTACGGGGGCCCCTCAAATGAGTCTTGTTTAGTTTAAAAGGCTAATTGATCATTACAAAACTCATTTGAAATTATGTTAGCACAGCTGACAGCTGTTGTTCTGATTAAAGAAGCAATAAAACTGGCCTTTAGACTAGTTGAGTATCTGGAGCATCAGCATTTGTGGGTTCAATTACAGGCTCAAAATGGCCAGAAACAAATAACTTTCTTCTGAAACTTGTCTGTCTATTCTTGTTCTGAGAAATTAAGGCTATTCCATGCGAGAAATTGCCAAGAAACTGAACAGCTCGTACAACGCTGTGTACTACTCCCTTCACAGAACAGCGTAAACTGGCTCTCACCAGAATATAAATAGGAGTGGGAGGCCCCGGTACACAACTGAGCAAGAGGACAAGTACATTAGACTGTCTAGTTTGAGAAACAGACACCTCACAAGTCCTCAATTGACAGCTTCATTAAATATTACCCTCAAAACACCAGTCTCAACATCAACAGTGAAGAGGCGACTCCGGGATGCTGGCCTTCTAGGCAGAGTTCCTCTGTCCAGTGTCTGTGTTATTTTACTCATCTTAATCTTTTCTTGTTATTGGCCAGTCTGTGATATAGCTTTTTCTTTGCAACTCCACCCAGAAGGCCAGCATCCCGGAGTCGCCTCTTCAATGTTGACGTTGAGACTGGTGTTTTGCAGGATGTCTCTTGGTCTGACAAACACAGCTCTGTCACCTTTCACTGCAGATGTAGAAGTGCGACATTGGTGGATGCAGTGGATTGAGATGCATCCAATGCTTAAACTGACAGATTTTGGGGTGGATTTTCTATTGCGCTAATTAGATGTACACCGGGACATCAACTTCAGGGGGATTTAAAGCAATGGTGTTTCAAATGCCATGACTTATCTGAGAGCTAAAAGCCCCATTCAAAATGTTGGTCTTTCCAACATTGATCGCTACAGGGGAAATCACTACCGTCTTCATTCTTTTACAATAAATACATGTGACACCCACTGACTGCTGATATCGCTTTCTCGTTAGCCTAGTAAGAGGTTGCCCCAAAGCAGGGTCACGTGATTGGCAGACCCTCATTCTTCAGATTGGCCCTAACAGTCTGCTGCCACATAAGAAGGCAGTTTATCGTGTCCCCATTGGCAGCGGGGAGCATACCATGCTCCCAGAATAGGACTCTCTGTCACGGCCACACAGCAGCTGCTTCTTTCAGTGGAAAGCACACAGAGCTTTCATTGCCCCCGGAAGTCCCTTTAACGGGAGCTATATGTCCTATTAATACAGAAAGTTTGAAGTGTCTTTTAGGCTACCTAGTATCTATTTTCATCAAAGTCATATACTATAACTTCACTCATGCCAATGTCTTAGAGTGGGGCATGATTTTTTCCTGACTGTCCCTATGCTCTTAACTGCTAGGCTACCTGGCAGTAGTACTCGAAGGCCCTTAAATGGTACCCATTTCTCAATGCATCTAACTCGTACTTATCAGAGTCAGCGCTTTCATTTGTTTCTGTCTTGAAATTGCTCTAATATCTACCAAAAAAAGATGTGAACCCTCTCTAATTCGCTTGAACTGTATCTAATAGCCAGCGACTTAAAACTGACCTAGTACAGTATATCTTCACTGACTTGCACCACTGGCCAATAAATGGACTTGCTCAGATGATAGTTCTCTGATGCATCATTAATACTTTACACACACATGGTATCAATTGTTTATAGAGCATCGTGGAGGTATATTAGACCACTGAGCATAGTTTTGTTGCAACTTCTGGTACACCCATTGTGTACAATACTCACCTGCTCTGCATGAGTGCATTTGCATATTCTCCGGTCAGAACCTGTCCGAACTTGTTGTACGCATTAGCATATCTCCCCCCTGGCGCACCTTTGCCTGTTGTTTCAATACTAAACATACGTTTGTACACGTGTGCGTTCATACAACAGTAAGCACCTTATCCTATTTTGTGTCATGTTGTTTGCTATTTTAGCACACAGGGTTAAATTATTTTCTATTACTCATTGAAGCCTCATGCCCTGTAATTGGTATCTGTACAGAGAATGTGTACAGTGTTAACTCCTTTACTGTAACCGCGGACATGCAAGGTCTTATTTCTATAGGCTTTATGGTATCCTCTTTCGTTCATGTGCTCATGTACTTTTCCCCATTAGTTCTGTAACTTGTGTGCTAATCACAATGGAGAATTGCTAGCTGTTGCTCATCAGTTTTTGAAGTGGCCCTCTTGGCCCTTTGGCCTGTGTATCATTAGCCCTACATCCTTGTGGAAGCTTTTCAGTTACTGTTTCCTTATGTAACCTAACGGTGCATTCTACAGCTGATTGTGAATGTTATCAGTTAGTATTATTGCAGTTTATCATAGGACTTCATGGTAATATTGTATCATTGCATCCTGGTATTGCTTACATACTCTCTTTATTCTGTTATTTCAGAAAACCACAAATCATTATTGGAACTGGAGTTGCTGATATCTTTTGTCACCGAAGATTGAGGCCAGCTTTTTTTGACTAGCAACATTTAGTGAACGCACACCCCACACTCATTTTTACAGTGCATTTTTTGAGTACCCAGTTCATATTTACCTGATAAATGATGACCCGGAACTTGTTTCTGGTCAGCAGCTCCTCCTGTGTGGTCTCCACCTTCTTGACACGCAAGTTCTGCTTCTCCACCCGCGTGCGCACCTCCTTGACATTGGAGCTGACCTTACGCGTCTTCTGGAGCAACTTCTCCACGGTGCCACTGGTGGTGGTGTGGTCTTTGGCTAGCTTCAGGACATCACCCTGGATGGTCTTGATGTTGGTCTCCAGGTCCAGTTGCTGCTCCTCCATGCGCTGCTGGCCAGCCTGGACGTTGTCGATGATGCCTGCCACACGCTCCAGCAGCGACAGGATGGTCAGGGCGCTGATGGGATTGCCCGCATCATCCTCCACCCCCAGCACCTCCAGCTTGTCCTGCACGCCGGCCATGCGGTACTTTGACTGATCCATGGAAGCGTTCCTCGAACAGCGATAGGGAAACTTGGATGTTGGGTGAAGAAGCCGAGTAAACAACACTGAAGTGCTGAATCTTTGATGCAAGTGCAGAGAACTTGAGGATATCTGGTTGGACGTGGGTTTATTTGGCTAGCTCCAAGACCATTGAGGTACCACCGACTAAGAGACCAGAGACGTGACTACCTACCACAGTGACCCAACTCAGGTCTGGTGCAAAAGAAGGAAGCAGACTTCTCCTACCCTTTTAGAATAGGCTGCAGGATCAAGAGTGGAACTACAAAACAAGCGCCCAGAGGGCAGGAGATAGACTGAAAGGGGTGTGGCATAGCCAGTTCGCACCACATAGATATAAATACTATTTTGGTAAGGTGACACTGACATTTTGGGAAGATGCAAAGCAGGGGGATGGATGGAAATCCCCCTCTGGCCCACTCTGATACTCCCCGATTAATTTATAATTTTACATTCAACAAGTGGTTGAAAGGATCTATCTGGGCATCGCTTGACGATGCAGCTGTATGTCAAATTCTGACTCATTTGTAGTGACATGGAAAGACAACGCTTTGGTCATCTGCCTTGAGTGCCCATCCCAGGAATGTTGAGAGGAGTAAACATAGTAGAGCTGCCCTTTTTGAGTTCCCCAGAGCAGCAAAGTCCACACATTGAGTGGCAGTGAGATCAGGAGCCATTTATATTGTCTACCAGCAACATTGTACTGCTGTGAGTGTCAAAGTGGCGCCATATCGGAATTATGAGCAATGAGCAGCTGCTGAAGTGAGGTACTTGTGTGTTACTTACTGTTCCCTTATTGATTTGTTCATGTGCTGAAATCCATATTGTGTGTTGTTGCAAATCACTTATTTAATCTAGATTATTTGTTTTCAATATTGCAATGAACACCAAATCACAATGAACAACCTTATCCTATACTTGGCAAATTACTTAGCAAATGGGAAATCTTGGTGAATGGGGAATCCTTTAAGTATACAATACCACCAAATGAGAGTTTCTGTATATGACAACATTTCCTCCACTGTCTGGTGCATTGTTCTATAATTCCATCTAAATTCCTGTGGCAGCAAAGCCCTGACAATAATAAACAGTAGCACTTTTGTCCTGCCGCTGCACCACCTGATCTCCTTACTATCCCAACTCTTCCTATGCTTCATTATATGTAGTCCCCGTTTCCATGGAGGTCCAGCTTCCATTGATTTCTTCTCAGAATATTAAGAGGTCCGATAGTCACGGCCTTGCTACCTCCCGAAACCAGTGGGCTGAGACTGCCTTGAGGATCAACCTCCCTTTCCCAATCAGGGTCTGGTCCCATTTACTCCCATCCCCTTGGGGAGTGTGCCGGGGGGGCTGCTGAATCGCCTCAACTGATGCCAGCAGCTGCTTCTGCTCTTGAAAATCCTCACCCCCACCACAGCGTCTCCACTGTCTATAATTACATGGCAGCATAGGGGCTGAGCCAGTGAGCCTACCACCCCCTGAATCTCCCCTTCCATATTAGAGTACCCCTCCACCACCCTTCCGAAATGTATGCCCACGCATTGGTTTATTTTCACGACCTCTGACCTCTGCTCCCATTCTGGGCTTCTGCAAATGAGTAGTTTTTAATTAGATTCGAGTGCCAATTAATGATCAAATCCCCCTCCCGCTGTGGTCGGAACTACAAATGAATGGTGGGGGGGTTTCTGATGACATCGCTGGAGGCCATGTTCATCCTTGTACACAAAACATCCCTTCTGGGTTGTGTTCAGCACCCGGGTCATGTTCAGTATGCACGAAATGTAAGAAAACAGTCCCAAACAGAGAAAAACTGGGATGCACTCTCTGAACTTTTATTTTCCTTTGCAAAACTAAAAGATGACACCCAGAGTTCTTTTGTGCCTCTGTGGGGGTAGCACACTGATTTGTAGCCTGTATCTGTATTGACCAGAACAACAGGAGATCAACCTTAGTCTATTGTGTATGTGTGCAAACAGGGAAGAAGAGTCTCTGGTGGGCAGTCACATGGGTAGAGAGAAGGTCATCTCATTCATCTCTGTCAATGCTACCATTCTATCATACACATGCACAAACACACACAAACAAACACGCATACACAAACAAACACCCATGCACAAACTCCAAATGCATGCATTCACACCAATTGCACAGCACATTTGCTTAACACATTAAACACATTTGCTCTCAATCTAACTCATATGCTAACATGCATACACAGATACTCATTAACCCCAGTGACATAGTAAAAAAAAAACTAAATGCATAATGGCCCCTTTTATATGGCATCAAATCAGCCTCCAAAGTCCACTGCGCCCGAAGATGGCGCTGTCGAGCAAGATCCTTAAGGAAGCAAGCACTGAGACGACAGCGCATAGGATGGGTCTCACGAGTGCCCAGGCAGCGTGGGAGGTGGGGTTGCAAATTAAAACTGAATTTCATGTGTGACTTTGAGAAAACAGAACATTATTGAAGCATGCAAAATATTAATTTGAGAGCAGAGATTTTTGTTTTGTTTTGCAGGGATACTTGTTTTTTTTACATTTTATTTCACCTTTTTTTAAATAGGCTATGTGTCACGAATCCCGCTTCCTGAGTCTGTGTTTGCCTGTGTTTCTGTCCTGGAGTGTGTTTCCGGTGTCCTGGAACGCACCCTGTCTGGTTGCCGGGCAAATTAGCTTGTTGGGAGATCGATGTTCACCCGCACCTGTATCCCATCAGTAATCTGCACACCTGTCCTGATCATCACCTCTCCCCTTCAAAAGCTCTGACCTGACATCCATTCCCTGCCGGATCGTTAGCCATGAACAGTATGTTGTGCCCACGAACCAGCCTCCAGTTTATAGAGTTTGTTTTGTTTTGTTTTATTGTTTTGTACGTCTTGCTTGCCTTTAACTTACCGCCGTTTGTTTTGTCTACAGCCATTCACCCGGAACCCATACCCCATCCCTGTCTGCTCGTCACCAGTGTGTTGTTATCCATTGGATCTGCCTATCCACTCCCATCAACCCACCTCCGCTGCCCGCTCCTACACCCAGAACTATCTACCTCCACGTTCTCATTGATTAATAAATACTCACCATCTTTATACTCACCTTGTCCTGGTCTGCTTCTGGGTCCAATTCTGGTAAACCCTGACAGAACGATCCGGCCAGTGATGAACCCAGCGGACCTGTACTCCGTTTGCCATACAATTACCCAGCAGGAGAAGCTGTTGGGACAACACAACACGGCGCTACACTAGATAGCGGGTTCAATCCGGAACTTATCATATAGATTAACGAGTATCCAGGATCAGCTCAGGTTGCCGGCGGATCATCCACCACCTGTTTCACCCATATCACCTGCCGATTCGGGAGCTCCTTCCGTGAGCCCAAGGTTCCGACACCGGAGAAGTACGAGGGAGATCTGGGAGGATGCCGTTCATTTCTTTAACAGTGTGGATTAGTTTTTGATCTGCAGCCCTACTCTTACGCCACAGATAAGGCTAGGATAGCTTTTGTTATTGAGCTGCTGCGTGGTAGAGCTCTGGAATGGGCTTCAGCTGTTTGGGAACGACGGGACACATGCATGACGTCATACCAGGGTTTCACGGCAGAGATGAGAAAGCTTTTTGACCATCCAGTCCGAGGTAAGGACGCAGCTAAACGTTTGTTTTCTCTTCGCCAAGGAGCTCGCAGTGTGGCAGACTTTGTGCTAGAATTCAGGACATTGGCTGTGGAGAGTGGTTGGAATGAGGAATTACTACAAGCGGTTTTTTACCAGGGGTTGTCGGAGCAACTCAAGGACGACCTGATCTCCTATCCAGAGCCTAGTGACCTAGATAGTTTGTTCACCTTAGCTATTCGGGTAGATACTAGAGTCCGAGAGAGAAGGAGGGAGAAGCAGTGGGGTCCATCTAATCAATCTGAGACTCGGTTACCATTCGGGTCAGGAAGTGGACCAGAACGGGTTGATCATTTTCTCTCACACGGGATTAGTGGTGGAGTCCTGCCGCCAGATCCTGAACCTATGCAAGTGGGGCGGCACGGGTTAACTAAGGACGAGTGCCAACGTAGACGTGAGACCAACAGCTGCCTCTACTGTGGTAGCTCAGGACATTACATCTCCGTTTGTCATCAGCGCCCGTTAAACTGCTCGGCTCGTTAAGTTTGGGAGGTTTGTTAGCGAGCCAGTTTCAACCTCTCAAGAGCCCTGTCAGACCTCGTTTTCCTGCTACCCTCATAAATAAGAATCAGAGTTTAGCAATTAACGCTTTCATCGATTCAGGTGCTGATGACAGCTTCATTGATGCCGACTTAGTGGAACAGCTGGGGCTTTCCAAGGAGCAATTACCGGAAGCCATTGAAGCAACCACTCTGAACGGCAGTAGTCTGGCACGGATCACTATGAGGACTGAACCGGTTAAGATGTTGTTGTCGGGGAATCATTCAGAGGTTATTTCTTTTTTCATTTTGCCTTCCCCCCATGTTCCTCTGGTTCTTGGATACCCCTGGCTAAGAGAACGCAATCCTTCGTTCGATTGGGTGACTGGTAAGGTAACTAGTTGGAGCATTGAGTGCCATGCTAACTGCCTCAGGACTGCCTGTTCTCATGCTGTCCCCAGTCGGGTCAGTGAGTCTGCTCCTCCTGATTTGTCCCTGGTTCCTGAAACATATCACGAGTTGGGTGAGGTGTTCAGTAAGCAGAAAGCTCAGTCACTTCCTCCCCACAGACCTTATGATTATACAATTAAGCTGTTCCCTGGAGCTGCCTTTCCCAAGGGACGGTTATACAGTATTTCTCGACCTGAGCGGGAAGCCCTGGAGACCTACATAAAGGAGTCTCTTGCTGCAGGTCTCATTCGTCCCTCGTCATCACCCCTGGGAGCTGGATTTTTTTTTGTGAGTAAGAAGGATGGCTCTCTTCGACCGTGTATTGATTATCGGGGGTTGAATGATATTACGGTCAAGAACAAGTAGTCCTTGCCCTTGATGAGCTCTGCTTTCGAATCTTTACAGGGTGCTACTGTGTTTACTAAGCTTGATCTACGCAATGCGTATCATCTGGTTCGGATCAAAGAGGGGGACGAGTGGTTGACTGGATTCAATACACCTATGGGACATTTCGAGTACCAGGTGATGCCGTTTGGACTTTCCAACGCTCCAGCAATGTTCCAAAGTTTGGTGAATGACGTGCTGAGGGATATGATCGGTCTGTTTGTGTTCGTTTACCTGGATGACATCCTGATTTTCTCCAAGGAGCTTTCCAGCCACATCCAGCATGTTAAGCAGGTCCTGCAGCGGTTATTGGAGAACCGTCTGTTTGTGAAGGCAGAGAAGTGTGATTTTCACGCCCACACTACATCCTTCCTCGGGTACATCATCTCCAGGGGTGAGATCAAGATGGACCAAGAGAAGGTTCGGGCGGTTCGGGATTGGGCCCGGCCCGGTACGAGATTGCAGCACCAGAGATTCCTGGGATTTGCGAACTTCTATCGGAGGTTTATCCGTGATTACAGCCGGGTGGCCGCCCCTTTAACTGCTCTGACGTCTTGCACCAGAATTTTCTGTTGGACTGCTGAGGCAGACCGAGCATTTCTGAACTTGAAGAGCCGATTCACCAACGCGCCGATTCTCTCTCAACCTGACACTTGACGTCAGTTTGTTGTTGAGGTGGACGCGTCTGATGTGGGGGTGGGCGCCATCCTGTCCCAGCGTAGCTCCACTGACGGTAAACTCCATCCCTGTGCCTTCTACTCTTGTCGTATTTCACCAGCTGAGAGAAACTACGATGTGGGTAACCGGGAGCTTCTCGCTGTGAAGCTTGCCTTGGAGGAGTGGCGTCACTGGTTGGAGGGAGTGGAGCAACCGTTTGTGGTCTAGACTGACCACAAGAATCTGTCTTACGTGCAAACGGCTAAACGTCTCAACTCCCGTCAGGCCAGGTGGGCTTTGTTTTTTGGACGCTTCAATTTTTCCCTGACGTTCCGACCTGGATCGAAGAACGGCAAAGCGGACGCGTTGTCCCGGATGTTCTCCAAGACGGATGAGAGTGGGGCCAAGACTGAGACGATTCTTCCCCAGAACCTTGTCGTGGCAGCCGTTACATGGAGGATTGAGGAGGAGGTGATGGCGGCCCTTCGGACGCAGCCCGGCCCCGGTAACGGTCCACCCGGTCGGTTGTTCGTGCCTGAGTCGGTCCGTTCTGCTGTTCTTCAGTGGTCCCACGCCAGCAAGATAGCTTGTCACCCTGGCGCTGCTCGGACTATGGCGCTACTGCGCAGACGATTTTGGTGGCCTGCCATGGGAAAAGATACCCGGAGGTTTGTTGCCGCATGTCCTGTTTGTGCTCAGAACAAAAGTACCAATCGGCCCAGCTCTGGGCTTCTTCACCCCCTCACCTTTCCTCTGCGACCTTGGTCGCATCTGGCCCTGGATTTTGTCACGGGATTGCCCCCTTCTGTTGGGAACACAGTCAACCTGACCATTGTGGACAGATTCAGCAAGTTTGCTCATTTTGTCCCTCTCTCCAAGCTTCCATCTGCCACGGAGACGTCCGAGATCCTGGTTAGGGAGGTTTCAGGGTCCACGGATTGCCCAGTGACATTGTTTCTGACCATGGTCCTCAGTTTACCTCTGCTGTCTGGAGATCCTCCTGTTTGGCCATTGGAGCTACAGTCAGTCTCACTTCTGGATTTCACCCATAATCTAATGGTCCAGCGGTATTGAGCCAACCAGAAGATGGAGTCCACGCTGCGTTGTCTTGTCTCCTCTGATCCCACCTCTTGGTCATCTCAATTACCCTGGGTCGAGTATGCCCATAATACCCTTCCTTCATCTGCCACTGGGATGTCCCCCTTCCAATGCCTGTACGGATACCAACCTCCCTTGTTTCCTTCTCAGGAGAGGGATCTTTCGGTTCCTTCTGTCCAGGCCCACATTCGTCGTTGCCACCGGACCTGGCATCGGGCCAGGAAGGTCCTCCTTAGAGTTTCTGACCGGTATCAGATCCAGGCGAATCGTCGCCGTATTCCTGCTCCCGCTTATACCATCGGAGATAAGGTTTGGTTGGCTACACGGGATCTTCCTCTACGGACTGAGTCGAGGAAACTGTCACCAAGGTTCATTGGTCCGTTTGTGGTGGAGAAAATCATTAACCCTGTTGTGGTCCGACTCAAATTGCCGGCAACGCTTCGAGTACACCCCACCTTTCATGTCTCCTGCCTCAAGCCGGTTCTCCTCAGTCCTCTGTTGCCTCCTCGTCCTCCTCCTCCTCGGATGATTGGAGGTGGTCCTGCCTACACGGTGCGCCGCATAATGGATTCCAGACGGCGGGGTCGAGGTTTCCAATATCTAGTGGATTGGGAAGGATATGGTCCAGAGGAGAGGAGTTGGATTCCTCGGCGTTAGATCCTTGATGACGACCTGCTTCGTGACTTCTACCGCCTCCACCCTGACGCTCCAGGTAGTCCGCCCGGTGGCGTTCGTCGGAGTGGGTGTACTGTCACGAATCCCGCTTCCTGAGTCTGTGTTTGCCTGTGTTTCTGTCCTGGAGTGTGTTTCCGGTGTCCTGGAACGCACCATGTCTGGTTGCCGGGCAAATTAGCTTGTTGGGAGATCGATGTTCACCCGCACCTGTATCCCATCAGTAATCTGCACACCTGTCCTGATCATCACCTCTCCCCTTCAAAAGCTCTGACCTGACATCCATTCCCTGCCGGATCGTTAGCCATGAACAGTATGTTGTGCCCACGAACCAGCCTCCAGTTTATAGAGTTTGTTTTGTTTTATTGTTTTATTGTTTTGTACGTCTTGCTTGACTTTAACTTACCGCCGTTTGTTTTGTCTACAGCCATTCACCCGGAACCCATACCCCATCCCTGTCTGCTCGTCACCAGTGAGTTGTTATCCATTGGATCTGCCTATCCACTCCCATCAACCCACCTCCGCTGCCCGCTCCTCCACCCGGAACTATCTACCTCCACGTTCTCATTGATTAATAAATACTCACCATCTTTATACTCACCTTGTCCTGGTCTGCTTCTGGGTCCAATTCTGGTAAACCCTGACACTATGATGGGAAATGAATTACAATATAGCAATTAAACACTGGAATGGTAGGATGTGCAGAAGATGAATGTGCAAGTTGAGATACTGGGGTGCAAAGGAGCAAGATAAATAAATAAATACAGTATGGGGATGAGGTAGATTGGATGAGCTATTTACAGATGAGCTATGTACAGGTGCAGTGATCTGTGAGCTGCTCTGACAGCTGGTGCTTAAAGCTATTGAGGGAGGTAAGAGTCTCCGGCTTCAGAGGTTTTTGCAGTTCGTTCCAGTCATTGGCAGCAGAGAACAGGAAGGAGAGGCGGCCAGAGGATGAATTGGCTTTGGGGGTGACCAGGGAGATATACCTGCTGGAGCGCGTGCTGTTTGGTGCTAACTGCACATTGTTTTTCTGTTAGGGAATGGTTTTATACATTTCTTTATTTAACCAGGTAGGCCAGTTTCAAACAAGTTCTCATTTACAACTGCGACCTGGACAACATAAAGCAGTGTGACAAAAACAACACAGAGTTACATATAAACAAACGTACAGTAAATAACACAATAGAAAAATCTATGTACAGTGTGTGCAAATGTAGAAGAGTAGGGAGGTAGGCGAAATAATTACAACTTAGCATTAACACTGGAGTGATGTGCAGATGACAGTGTGCAAGTAGAGATACTGGGGTGCAAAAGAGCAAGAGGATAAATAACAATATGTGGATGAGGTAGTTGAGTGTGCTATTTTCAGATTGGCTGTGTACTGGTACAGCTACTCAGACTGCGGATGCTTAAAGTTAGAGAGGGAGGTATAAGACTCCAGCTTCAGTCATTTTTGCAATTTGTTCCAGTCATTGGGAGCAGAGAACTGGACGGAAAGGCTGGCCAAAGGAAGTGTTGGCTTTGGGGTTGACCAGTAAAATATACCTGCTGGAGCGTGTGCTATGGGTGGGTGTTGCTGTAGTGAGCTGAGATAAGGCGGGGCTTTACCTAGCAAGAACTTATAGATGTCCTGGAGCTAGTGGGTTTGTCAAATAATATGTAGTGAGGGCCAGCCAACAAGAGCATACAGGTCGCAGTGGTGGGTAGTATATGGGGCTTTGGTGACAAAACGGATGGCACTGTGATAGACTGCATCCAATTTGTTGAGTAGAGTGTTGGAGGCTATTTTGTAAATGACATCGCCGAAGTCGAGGATCGGTAGGATGGTCAGTTTTACGAGGGTATGTTTGGCAGCATGAGTGAAGGAGGCTTTGTTGTGAAATAGGAAGCCAATTCTAGATTTAATCTTGGGATTGGAGATTTTTTATGTGAGTCTGGAAGGAGAGTTTACAGTCTAACCAGACACCTAGGTATTTGTAGTTGTCCTCATATTCAAGTCAGAACCGTGCAGAGTAGTGATGCTGGACGGGCGGGCAGGTACGGACAGTGATCGGTTGAAGAGCATGCATTTAGTTTTACTAGCATTTAAGAGCAGTTGGAGGCCACTGAAGGAGAGTTGTATGGCATTGAAGCTCATCTGGTGGTTAGTTAACACAGTGTCCAACGAAGGGCCAGAAGTATACAGAATGATGTCGTCTGCGTAGAGGTGGATCACAGAATCACCAGCAGCAAGAGCGACATCATTGATGTATACAGAGAAGAGAGTAGGCCCGAGAATTGAACCCTGTGGCACCCCCATAGAGACTTCCAGAGGACCGGACAACAGGCCCTCCGATTTAACACACTGAACTGTATCTGAGAGGTAGTTGGTGAACCAAACGAGGCAATCGTTTGAGAAACCAAGGCTGTTGAGTCTGCCAATAAGAATGTTGTGTTTGATAGAGTTGAAAGCCTTAGCCAGGTCAATGAATATGGCTGCACAGTAATGTCTCTTATCGATGGCGGTTATGATTTTGTTTAGGACCTTGAGCGTGGCTGAGGTGCACCCATGACCAGCTCTGAAACCAGATTGCATAGCGAAGAAGGTACGGTGGTATTCAAAATGGTTGGTAATCTATTTGTTAACTCTGCTTTCAAAGACCTTAAAAAGGCAGGGTAGAATAGATATAGGTCTGTAGCAGTTTGGGTCTAGAGTGTCTCCCCCTTTGAAGAGGGGGATGACTGCTGCAGCTTTCCAATCTATGGGAATCTCAGACAATACAAAAGAAAGGTTGAACAGGCTAGTAATAGGGGTTGCAAACATTTTGACAGATAATTTTAGAAAGAGAGGGTCCAGATTGTCTAGCCCGGCTGATTTGTAGGGGTTCAGATTTTGCAGCTCTTTCAGAACATCAGCTATCTGGATTTGGATGAAGGAGAAGTGGGGGAGGTTTAGGTGAGTTACTGTGGGGAGTGCAGGGCTGTTGACCAGGGTAGGGTTAGCCAGGTGGAAAGCATGGCCAGCCGTAGAAAAATGCTTCTTGAAATTCTCAATTATTGTGGATTTATTGGTAGTGACAGTGTTTCCTAGCCTCAGTGCAGTTGGGAGGAGTTGCTCTTATTCTCCATGGACTTTACTTACTAAACTTGATTACACACAGGTGGATTGTATTTATCATCATTAGTCATTTAGGTCAACATTGGATCATTCAGAGATCCTCACTGAACTTCTGGAGAGAGTTTGCTGCACTGAAAGTAAAGGGGCTGAATAATTTTGCACGCCCAATTTTTCAGTTTTTGATTTGTTAAAAAAGTTTGAAAAATCCAATAAATGTCGTTCCACTTCATGATTGTGTCCCACTTGTTGATTCTTCACAAAAAAATACAGTTTTATATCTTTATGTTTGAAGCCTGAAATGTGGCAAAAGTTCGCAAAGTTCAAGGGGGCCGAATACTTTCGCAAGGCACTGTATATTCCCCCACAAGCAGACACATAGATGGCTCTGAACAAACTTTATTTGACTCTTTGCAAACTGGAATCCATACATCCTGAGGCTGCATTCATTGTAGCTGGGGATTTTAACAAGGCTAATCTGAAAACAAGACTCCCTAAATTGTATCAGCATATCGATTGCGCAACCAGGGCTGGCAAAACCTTGGATCATTGCTATTCTAACTTCTGCGACGCATATAAGGCCCTGCCCCGCCCTCCTTTCAGAAAAGCTGACCACGACTCCATTTTGTTGATCCCTGCCTGCAGACAGAAACTAAAACAAGAAGCTCCCACACTGAGGTCTGTCCAATGCTGGTGTGACCAATCTGATTCCACACTCCAAGACTGCTTCCATCACGTGGACTGGGATATGTTTCGTATTGCCTCAGACAACAACATTGACGATTACGCTGATTCGGTGTGCGAGTTCATTAGAACATGTGTTGAAGATGTCGTTCCCATAGCAACGATTAAAACATTCCCAAACCAGAAACTGTGGATTGATGGCAGCATTCGCGTGAAACTGAAAGCGCGAACCACTGCTTTTCATCAGGGCAAGGTGACCGGAAACATGACCGAATACAAACATTGCAGCTATTCCCTCCGCAAGGCAATCAAACAAGCTAAGTGTCAGTATAGAGACAAAGTAGAATCTCAATTCAACGGCTCAGACACAAGAGGTATGTGGCAGGGTCTACAGTCCATCACGGATTACAAAAAGAAAACCAGCCCAGTCACGGACCAGGATGTCTTGCTCCCAGGCAGACTAAAAAACTTTTTTGCCCGCTTTGAGGACAATACAGTGCCACTGACACGGCCTGCAACGAAAACATGCGGACTCTCCTTCACTGCAGCCAAGGTGAGTAAAACATTTAAACGTGTTAACCCTCACAAGGCTGCAGGCCCAGACGGCATCCCCAGTCGCGCCCTCAGAGCATGCGCAGACCAGCTGGCTGGTGTGTTTACGGACATATTCAATCAATCCCTATACCAGTCTGCTGTTCCCACATGCTTCAAGGGGGCCACCATTGTTCCTGTTCCCAAGAAAGCTAAGGTAACTGAGCTAAACGACTACCGCCCCGTAGCACTCACTTCCTTCATCATGAAGTGCTTTGAGAGACTAGTCAAGGACCATATCACCTCTACCCTACCTGACACCCTAGACCCACTCCAATTTGCTTACCGCCCAAATAGGTCCACAGACGATTCAATCTCAACCACACTGCACACTGCCCTAACCCATCTGGACAAGAGGAATACCTATGTGAGAATGCTGTTCATCGACTACAGTTCGGCATTTAACACCATAGTACCCTCCAAGCTCGTCATCAAGCTCGAGACCTTGGGTCTCGACCCCGCCCTGTGCAACTGGGTACTGGACTTCCTGACGGGCCGCCCCCAGGTGGTGAGGGTAGGCAACAACATCTCCACCCCGCTGATCCTCAACACTGGGGCCCCACAAGTGTGCGTTCTGAGCCCTCTCCTGTACTCCCTGTTCACCCACAACTGCGTGGCCACGCATGCCTCCAACTCAATCATCAAGTTTGCGGACGACACTACAGTGGTAGGCTTGATTACCAACAACGACGAGACGGCCTACAGGGAGGAGGTGAGGGCCCTCAGAGTGTGGTGTCAGGAAAATAACCTCACAATCAACGTCAACAAAACTAAGGAGATGATTGTGGACATCAGGAAACAGCAGAGGGAACACCCCCCTATCCACATCGTAGTGGAGAGGGTAGTAAGTTTTAAGTTCCTCGGCATACACATCACAGACAAACTGAATTGGTCCACCCACACAGACAACATCGTGAAGAAGGCGCAGCAGCGCCTCTTCAACCTCAGGAGGCTGAAGAAATTCAGCTTGTCACCAAAAGCACTCACAAACTTCTACAGATGCACAATCGAGAGCATCCTGGCGGGCTGTATCACCGCCTGGTACGGCAACTGCTCCGCCCACAACTGTAAGGCTCTCCAGAGGGTAGTGAGGTCTGCACAACGCATCACCGGGGACAAACTACCTGCCCTCCAGGACACCTACACCACCCGATGTTACAGGAAGGCCATAAAGATCATCAAGGACAACAATCACCCGAGCCACTGCCTGTTTACCCCACTATCATGGGGAGACTGAAAAACAGCTTCTATCTCAAGGCCATCAGACTGTTAAACAGCCACCACTAACATTGAGTGGCTGCTGCCAACACACTGACACTGACTCAACTCCAGCCACTTTAATAATGGGAATTGATGGGAAATTATGTAAAATATATCACTAGCCAGTTTATGTTGAAGCATTTCACTTGTTTCAAGCTTTTTGTCCTTAATTATCTTAATAAGATAATATGACTTGTTACTGAGATTGTATTGCTGGTTCTGAGTAACTTTATGCTCGAAACTAGAATTACCAGAATTATACAGCTGTTTGATCAACACTGACAAGTACAAAACTGCTTTGTCAAAGGGAGCATTTCTTATTTCAAGCATCTTATCCTTTTCAGCTCTTCACATAGTAAATGGAATCCACTGTATTATCTTACACACAGCACAGCAATCATGTAGACGAAATACAGGTCGGAACAAAGACAGTACACTTTTCATATCTGGGGAACACTCTGAGTCATTTGAACTGTTGTACAATTCTATTACATCCCCAAGATGGTATTTTACTTGGACATAAGTTTGGCACTTGTGGCTAATTATATAATAAGAGGTAAAAATCAACCAGCTTTTCAGCATCCACGAGCTTGGAAGCCCATTGTTTAAAGAAACAATGTTTAGACTACACACTGACTCAACTCCAGCCACTTCAATAATGGGAATTGATGGGAAATGATGTAAATATATCACTAGCCACTTTAAACAATGCTACCTAATATAATGTTTTCATACCCTACATTATTCATCTCATATGTATACGTATATACTGTACTCTATATCATCTACCACATCTTTATGTAATACATGTATCACTAGCCACTTTAACTATGCCACTTTGTTTAATACTCATCTCATATGTATATACTGTACTCGAGACCATCTACTGTATCTTGCCTATGCTGCTCTGTACCATCACTCATACATATATCTTTATGTACATATTCTTTATCCCCTTACACTGTGTATAAGACAGTAGTTTAGGAATTGTTAGTTAGATTACTTGTTGGTTATTACTGCATTGTCGGAACTAGAAGCACAAGCATTTCGCTACACTCGCATTAACATCTGCTAACCATGTGTATGTGACAAATACAATTTGATTTGATTTGATTTGTTTGACAGTGATGAGGGGTGGTCGTTTGACCGCAGACCCATTACGGATGCAGGCAATGAGGCAGTGATTGCTGAGATCTTGGTTGAAAACAGTAGAGGTGTATTTGGAGGGCGAGTTATTTAGGATGATATCTATTACAGATTTGGGGTTGTACCTGGTAGGTTCATTGATCATTTGTGTGAGATAGAGGGCATCAAGCTTGAATTGTAGAATGGCCGGTGTGTTAAGCATGTCCCAGTTTAGATCACCTAGCAGCATGAGTTCAGAAGATAGATGGGGGCAATCAATTCACATATGGTGTCCAGGGCACAGCTGAGGGCAGAGGGTGGTCTATAGCAAGCGGCGATGGTGAGAGACTTGTTTCTGGAAAGGTGAATTTTTCGAAGTAGAAGCTCGAATTGTTTTGGTACGGACCTGGATAGTAAGACAGAACTCTGCAGGCTATCTCTGCAGTAGATTGCAACACCGCCCTCTTTGGCAGTTCTATCTTGGTGGAAAATGTTAGGGATGGAAATTTCATGGTTTTTGGTGGTTTCCCTAAGCCAGGATTCAGACACGGCTAAGACATCCGGGTTGGCAGAATGTGCTAAAGCAGTGAATAAAGCAAACTTAGGGAGTAGACTTCTAATGTTAACATGCATGAAACCAAGGCTTTTACGGTTACAGAAGTCAACACTGCAGGTCCTGGATTAACCTCTACATCACCAGAGGAACAGAGGAGAAGTAGGATAAGGGTACGGCTAAAGGCTATAAGAACTGGCCGTCTAGCACGTTAGGAACAGAGAGTAAAGGGAGCTGGTTTCTGGGCACGATAGCATAGATTCAAGGCTTAATGTACAGACAAAGGTATGGTAGGAAGAGAGTACATTGGAGGTAAACCTAGGCATTGAGTAATGAAGAGAGATATAGTGTCTAGAAACGTTTAAACCAGGTGATGTCATTGCATATGTGGGAGGTGGAACAACATGGTTGGTTAAGGCATATTGAGCAGGGCTAGAGGCTCTACAGTGAAATAAGACAATAATCACTAACCAGGACAGTAATGGACAAGGCATATTGATATTAGGGAGAGGCATGTGTAGCCAAGTGATCATATGGGTCCAGTGAGTGGTTTGGCTGGCTGGGGACACGGCGATTCAGACAGTTAGCAGGCTAACAAGCTAACAGCTCCCTCGCTCCCTCCCTCCCAGAACAGCGTTTTGTGATCTCTCCCTCCCTCCCTCCCTCCCTCCCTGGGGACACGGCGATTCAGACAGTTAGCAGGCCGGGATAGCAAGCTAGCAGTTAGCAGGCTGGTTCTAGCAAGCTAACATAAGGGCCTTAGTGGGACGTCACGATGGGGGAAAATATGTTTTTGCCTCCTCGTGCGGTGACGTCGATAGACCAGTCGTGGAATTAGTAGGGATCCAAGTAGCAGAGGGGTCCAAGTCCAATTGGCAAAATAGGTATAGTGGTCCAAGAAACTGGCCGATGGATCAGCTAACAGTCCAATATGCTCTAGATAGCTATAGATATTACATGTCAAGACTCAGAAGTTACTGCGCTCTCACAAATACACCACATCTCCACATAGATTTCTCCTCACACACCAAAAAAACTTAATCTCGCAAACTTCAATCTACAACTATAATTTTATTAAAGGTGAAAATTCGAGCCAACGAATATGGTCGTCAGTAGTTAACACAGCCACAAAGTCATAATTATTATGTCTAAACCCTGTCTATTTCTACCATTTATCTGATTAAAATCAGATTTTAAACCTCACCCTAACCTTAACCACACTGCTGACCTTATGCCTAACCCTAACCTTAAATCATGTTTTCATTCATTTTTATGATACAACCGATTTTGACTGGATGTGGATGTTATCTAGTGGAAAACAGATTTTAACGGTGAAGTAGGGACGATGGCCAGGGATAAAAAGGTAAGCTCTATAGTTTTTCAGGAAGAACCTAACCTACCAACTAATCAACTATGATTTCAAAACTGAAATTGAAGTAGGTAGTTATTTGGTATTCTGTTATTAGAGCTGGCCATTGATTAGCCATTAACCACATATAAAAGTTACCAGTATCTTTGGTTTAACCAAGAGCATTGTAGCTAGCTAGCTAAGTTAACGACCTACTGTGCACACTGGTTGAAACAATGTTGTTTCCAAATCAAACCAACGTGGAATAGATGTTGAATTGATGTCTGTGCCCAGTGGGGGAGGGTTAGTAGAGAAGGAGGAGTTGAAAGACCAGCATGACTGGGAGGGAATGAAGGAGGAGGGAGAGTAGCAGGGTAGCCTAGTGGTTAGAGCATTGGACTAGTAACCGGAAGGTTGCGAGTTCAAACCCCCGAGCTGACAAGGTACAAATCTGTCGTTCTGCCCCTGAACAGGCAGTTACCCCACTGTTCCTGCCTGGTTAAATAAAGGTAAAATTAAAAGAGAAGGCCCTCACTGGGGAAGAGGCCCTTGATTAGATGAGGGGGGCCAAGAGAGATTAAACTCAGAACTAAATAGACAATATTGTAAACCTCTAACTGCATGCCTTTAGATACAGTCTATTTGAAATACATATTTGATTACTTTAACTCTGGCAGTTTTTGTGCAGTTACAATAACAGAGAATGACCTCTAACCGTTTCTCTCTCTCTGTCCCTCTCTTCATGCAGGCCGACTTTCACTATGTGGTAGGGAAGTTGTTCTCTGCTTAGCTGACAGAGATAGGAGATACAGGAGTCCACTCTGTTCCAAGTACCTTGGTCCTCCTCTATTCAAAGCACTCTGGGAACTTCCTGCAGGTAACCATGACTTTTGTCAAACACCCCAGTGGTACTGAGAGCTCCTCTAATTGCTTTGACACTGTATCGAAGCGTTGTTATTAGGACATTTGTCACGTAGAGAGGATGACTTGTTATTGACTGTGACTAACTGCTATTTATTTGGTTAGAAAGGTGCTTCTATGTAGAGGATGGTTCTATACAGAATGTGTAGGTTAGGTAAGGGATGAAGTGAAAACCTATAGGAGGATAGCTCTCTCTAAAACCAATTTCCTGACATCCTATATTTACTCTGCAGTTGTTCTCATGAGACGGGTGAAGGGAACATATGTCTGACAAAGTCAGGCTTCCACTTCATCATCCTGGACCACTACACCTACGAGGCTGAGGACACTGAGTTTGGACCTGTGAGTCACCTTTGACCTTGACATAACTCTCTTCTAAGCCTTTTGGAGTCATGGGTGTTCCCTAACTTATCTTGTGCCTTACACAACTCAGCACATTCACTGAGTGTACAAAACATTAAGAACACTGACACTAATACTAATATTGAGTTGGACCCCCTTTTTCCCTCAGAACAGCCTCAAAAGGTGTCAAAAACGTTCCACAGAGATGCTGGCCCATGTTGACTCCAATACTTCCCAAAGTTGTGTCAAGTTAGCTGGACGTTGCATGGTGGATCATTCTTGATACACAAACCAGTGTGTCTGGCACCTACTACCATACCTCGTTCACAGGCACTTAAATCTTTTGTCTTGCCCATTCACCCTCTGAATGGCACAAATACTCAATCCATGTCTCAAGGCTTAAAACTCCTTCTTTAACCTGTTTCATCCCATTCATCCACACTGATTGAAGTGGATTTAACAAGTGACAACAATAAGGGATCATAGCTTTCACCTGGATTCACCTGGTCAGTCTATGTCATGGAAAGAGAAGGTGACCTTAATGTTTTGTACACTCAGTATACATATCCCTCCACCTTCCTCAGTGGAGTTCTGGCGAGGTTATCAAACTCCAATGTATGTTGTGTTGGTAAAGTTACTGGACCAGTGGGAGGTGTTGATGACAGTGATGCATCCCAGTGTGATCTAAACAAACAACTGTTGTGTCAACACTATTCCTGATGACGACAACCAGATGACATTCTTCCACCCCGGTAAATACACACTTAGTCAACCTCCTGGTGTATGTTTGCTCTGCTTGAGAGGGTGAGTAATGAGTCTACATATGCAAGTGTGTGTGTTGTGTAGGATATGCGTTTTGTGTATATGTAATCGACCACCTTGATTGGGTCTTATGTAGCAAAATTTGAAAATGTGTTTTTTTACTTTGGATAAAAGTAGAGACTCAGGGCTAGACAATGGTATATCATACACTTCAGTTAAGATACAATTTTTAAAGTAATTCTGCTTTGAAAGTTGATACACTTTTGAGGAAATGGGCCATGCATGTTTTGAGAAACTTACTGGAGAGCTATTCTTTGTCTACAACCATTCAGCATGGTTCACACTCTCTTAAGCCTTAGCCACACCCATCTCTTTTAAGGATTCACATGTGAGGCCATGTGCTAAGCAGTGAGTATGGTAGTGTACAACCAAAGATTGGGTCATACTACTTCTATCGACATGTCTATATACAGTTATCGCAGTGACAATTGTATACAGACGTTCTCGTTATGAAAAAGTATAAACACAAAAATGACAGGCTGAATGATATCATCAGCCTGGGTATCCAAAATAGCATAACTGGTGCATTTTAATACCAATAAATCCATCAGTTTAAACATTTATTTAGTGTTTGTCAATCTAGCAAACAAGCCAACTAAAAGCAACTTTCTAAACAATGTTTTTGGTTCATTTCTAGCTTATTAGGTGTAAACGGTAGTGTGAAATTGTTACTTGCATAGTGGAGTCTTTTGTTTAGACATACACGTAACGTTAGCTAGCCAGTTTGTGTTTGTATACAGAGGCTCCTCAGAGGAGGAATGGGAGGACCATGAATTTCATAAAAATTAAATAGTGAAACATTAAAAAAGTGATCCTTTAAGGATAAAACTATAGGATAAAACTATATTAAATATATTCACGTCACATTATAACTGATTAAAACACACTGTTTTCCAATGTAGGGTAGCACCTTGGTGTATCCTGGGCACAGATAGTTTCCGTCCTCCTCTGGGTACATTGACTTCAATTCAAAACCTGGGATTCTTATGGTTCTCACCCCTTTTCATTGACTTACACAGTAAAAGTCCATGTCCTCCAACCTATCAGAACTCTTGCAGCGTGAACTGACATTTTATCCACCCAATCAGAAGATCAGAGAATGAATCTAGTACTGAAAGCATAAGCTTCAGCTAGCTAGCACTGCAATGTATAAAATGTGGCGAGTAGTTGACTCAAAGAGAGAGAAAGACAACGATTGAACAGTTTTTAACAAATGTATTTCTAAAAAAATGAAGGAGAAGCAAGAGATAGAGAGGTATAGTTGTATTTCCTTTACTTTCACGTAGCTAGTGAATGCAGCATGCTAGTTTAGCCTACTCAAACACCCAGCTCAAACAGAGAGGGATGCTATGTTAGCTAGCTGTCTATGGCTGTCCAACACTGGAACTCTTCCAAGTCATTGGTTTTACTAATGTATTGCCACCAGGGCCTGCCGGTGTAACTGCTAAACTGCTTGTGATTGTACACTGCACTGCATGACTGTAGCTGATTTACTTGTGCGTTAGTTCTAGTATCTATGTTGACTATGAAGTTACTAACGTCTTAAGCTAATATGGGGACAGCAATGTAGGCTGTGTGTAGCGGTTAGCAGTTATAATATGAAGGTTTGACTTGGAAAAGTTTTTTCGCCTGGTCACAGACAGCTGATGTGTTGTGCTGAAGTCCACAAGTGAAGGGAAAAGGTGAGAGGGGAAAGCAGATAGCTAAAGGTAGATGTGAGAAGACATTATACAACAAGCAAAATGTTCATGCTGTTTGTATGTGGCTGCTATGAAAGCGAACTATGTTTATGTGTCATGTATTCATTCTGATGATTCTGTTGAAAAAAAAAAGTTTCTTAAAACGGAAGCAAATGGAATGAAACGAGGATAAACATACCTGAATTTTTACAATAGAAACACTCGTTTGCAACAGTTGGACTAAATGATTAAATCCCTAGATCAGCTAGATGCAGGCAAGAGTGTGAAAGAAGGTATCGTCACTGTCTGTCACCTTGAATATAAAAAATTGTCTCTCGACCTGTGCACCTACTTTGTAAACTTTCATTCATAGGCCAGGTTGTAGCAACCTTATGTTGGTTAGAGGGAAAATGTTTGCATCATGTAGTAGCCTAAACCTATCGATGTTACATTGAGCTGGGTGAATGGAATATGAATGACAGTCATCCATTATGCTGTAATAGAAATAAGGCCAAGCTCATAATAAAAGAAAATAAATCCTCCCTCATCTTAAACATCACTGACTGCCACTGGTATACACCCTGTATGACATGCCTGTGCTTTGTTTGCACTCACTTTTCTTGTCTTCTTTATTGCAGTGTTTGGTTTTGTGATCCCTCCCTCCCTCCCTCCCTCCCTCCCTCCCTCCCTCCCTCCCTCCCCCTCCCTCCCTCCCTCCCTCCCTCCCTCCCTCCCTCCCTCCCTCCCTCCCTCCCTCCCTCCCCCCCCCAGAACAGTGTTTTGTGATCTCCCTCCCTCCCTCCATCCCCCAGAACAGTGTTTTGTTTTGTGATCTCTCTCCCCCTCCCTACCTCCCAATAAAACATGTTTTTCTCAGTTAAATGTTTGGTGGATGCATGGTGTTGCTTTGTCCTCAGTCCTCCTTTGAATGCTGTGTGTAACATGATGGCATGTTAACCTGAGTTTAGCTGGTTAATCATATTAATGTCAGATTACATTCTATTATTTGGCACTGGCTATGTACTGTTAGTGTAGCAGGTTCTTCCTTTCATGTGTCCCTCCTGTTCACCCATGACTGCGTGGCCAAGCACATTAACTATCCGAGCCACTGCCTGTTCACCCCGTTATCATCCACTAGATGTTCAGGAGTCATATGGCTTGGGGGTGGAAGCTGTTTAGAAGCCTTTTGGACCTAGACTTGGAGCTCCGGTACTGCTTGCCATGTGGTAGGAGGGAGAACAGTCTATGACTAGGGTGGCTGGAGTCTTTGACAATTTTATAGAGGTCGTGGATGGCAGGAAGTTTGGCCCCAGTGATGTACTGGGCCGTTCGCACTACCCTCTATAGTGCCTTGCGGTCGGAGGCCTAGAAGTTGCCATAACAGACAGTGATGCAACCAGTCAAGATGCTCTCGATGGTACAGCTGTAGAACCTTTTTGAGGATC
This sequence comes from Oncorhynchus masou masou, assembly GCF_036934945.1. Classification (NCBI taxonomy): domain Eukaryota; kingdom Metazoa; phylum Chordata; class Actinopteri; order Salmoniformes; family Salmonidae; genus Oncorhynchus; species Oncorhynchus masou. Next base: position 47,996,277 of record NC_088214.1, read on the forward strand.
TGAGGACCCATGCCAAATCTTTTCAGTCTCCTGAGGGGGAATAGGTTTTGTCCGCTTCACGACTGTCATAGTGTGCCTGGACCATGTTAGTTTGTTGGTGATGTGGACACCAAGGAACTTGAAACTCTCAACCTGCTCCACTGCAGCACCGTCGATGAGAATGGGGGAGTGCTTGGTCCTCTTTTTCCTGTAGTCCACAATCATCTATTTTGTTTTGATCATGTTGAGGGAGAGGTTGTTGTCCTGGCACCACACGGCCAGGTCTCTGACCTCCTACCTGTAGGCTGTCTTGTTGTTGTCGGTGATCAGGCCTACCTGTCACGCCCTGACTTAGAGAGCTTTTTATGTCTCTATTTTGGTTTGGTCAGGGTGTGATTTTGGTGGGCATTCTATGTTCAGTTTTCTATGTTTTGTATTTCTTTGTTTTGGCTGGGTATGGTTCTCAATCAGGAATAGCTGTCTATCATTGTCTCTGATTGGGAACCATACTTAGACAGCCTTTTCCCCACCTGTGTTTTGTATTTTTTGGGTAATTGTTTTCTGTTTAGTGTTCTGCACCTGACAGGACTGTTTCGGTTTTGTTTCTCACTTTGTTCTAGTGTTCAGTGTTAATAAAAATCTGCTGCTTTGGTCCGATCCTTCATGCAACGACGAACGTTACACTGTTGTGTCATCGGCAAATTTAATTATGGTTTTGGAGTCGTGCCTGGCTGTGCAGTCATGAGTGAACAGGGAGTACAGGAGGAGGCTGAGCACATACCCCTAAGGGGCCTCTGTGTTGAGGATCAGCGTGGCGGATGTGTTACCTACAGTTGAAGTCAGAAGTTTACATTCTGTCACGGCCGTCAAAAGAAGTGGACCAAAGTGCGGCGTGGTGAAGTTGGTGAATATTCCTTTTATTTTAGAAAATGACGCCAACAAAACAACAAACGAAGAAAACAACCGTGAAGCTTACAGGACTAAGTGCCACTAACAAAGATAACTTCCCACAAATGACAAAAGGGGAAAAGGCTGAACCATACCATGCCAAAACATAGAAATACAACAGAACATAGAATGCCAACCCAAATCACACCCTGACCAAACCAAATAGAGACAATAAAAGGCTCACTAAAGGTCAGGGCGTGACACATACACCTTAGCCAAATACATTTAAACTCAGTTTTTCACAATTCCTGACATTAAATCCTAGTAAAACATTCCCTGTCTTAGGTCAGTTAGGATCACCACTTTATTTTAAGAGTGTGAAATGTCAGAATAATAGTAGAGAGAATGATTTATTTAATATTTTATTTCTTTCATCACATTCCCAGTGGATCAGAAGTTTACATACACTCAATTAGTATTTGGTAGCATTGCCTTTAAATTGTTTAACTTGGGTCAAACGTTTTTCGGGTAGCATTCCACAAGCTTCCCACAATAAATTGGGTGAATTTTGGCCCATTCCTCCTGACAGAGCTGGTGTAACTGAGTCAGGTTTGTAGTCCTCCCTGCTCGAAAACGCTTTTTCAGTTCGCCCCAAACATTTTCTATAGGTTTGAGGTCAGGGCTTTGTGATGGCCACTCCAATACCTTTGTTGTCCTTAAGCCATTTTGTCACAACTTTGGAAGTATGCTTGGAAGACCCATTTGCGACCAAGCTTTAACTTCCTGACTGATGTCTTGAGATGTTGTGTCAATACATTCACATAATTTTCCCTTCTCATGATGCCATCTATTTTGTGAATTGCACCAATCCCTCTTGCAGCAAAGCACCCCACAACATGATGCTGCCACCCCCGTGCTTCACGGTTGGGATGGGTGATCTTCGGCTTGCAAGCCTCCCCCTTTTTCCTTCATACCTCCCCCTTTTTCCTTCATACCTCCCCCTTTTTCCTTCATACCTCCCCCTTTTCCCTCCAGATGGTTGTTATGGCCAAACAGTTCTATTTTTGTTTCATCAGACCAGAGGATATTTCTCCAAAAAGTATGATCTTTGTCCTCATGTGTAGTTGCAAACTGTAGTCTGGCTTTTTTATGGCATTTTTTTAATGGTATCTTCTTTCTTGCGGAGTGGCCTATCAGGTTATGTCGATATAGGACTCGTTTTACTGTGGATATAGATACTTTGCACCTGTTTCCTCCAGCATCTTCACAAGGTCCTTTGCTGTTGTTCTGGGATTGATTTGCACTTTTCGCATCAAAGTACGTTCAACTCTAGGAGACAGAACGCGTTTCCTTCCTGAGCAGTAGGATGGCTGCGTGGTACCATGGTGTTTATACTTGCGTAATATTGTTTGTACAGATGAACGTGGTACCTTCAGGCATTTGGAAATTGCTCCCAAGGATGAACCAGACTTGTGGAGGTCTACAATTAATTTTCTGAGGTCTTGGCTGATTTCTTTTGATTTTCCCATGATGTCAAGCAAAGAGGCACTGAGTTTGAAGGTAGGCCTTGAAATACATCCACAGGTACACCTCCAATTGACTCAAATTATGTAAATTAGCCTATCAGAAGCTTCTAAAGCCATGACATCATTTTCTGGAATTTCCAAGCTGTTTATAGTCACAGTCAACATAGTGCATGTAAGCTTCTGACCCACTAGAATTGTGATACAGTGAATTAAGTGAAATAATCTGTCTGTAAACAATTGTTGGAAAAATGACTTGTCATGCACAAAGTAGATGTCCTAACCGACTTGCCAAAACTATAGTTTGTTAACAAGAAATTTGTGGAGTGGTTGAAAAACAAGTTTTAATGACTCCAACCTAAGTGTATGTAAACTTCCGACCTCAACCGTACCCTTACATACACTTACCACCTCGGGGCGGCCCGTCAGGATGTCCAGGATCCAGTTGCAGAGGGAGGCGTTTAGTCCCAGGGTCCTTAGCTTATTGATGAGCTTTGAGGGCACTATGGTGATGAACGCTGAGCTGTAGTCAATGAACAGTATTCTCACATAGGTGTTCATTTTGTCCATGTGGGAAAGGGCAGTGTGGAGTGCAAGAGATTGCATCATCTGTGGATCTGTTGGGGCGGTATGGAAATTGAAGTGGGTCTAGGGTTTCTGAGATAATGGTGTTGATTAGCATTTGTTAATTCGTCCATCACTCCAGTGAATGTGACCAATCTAAGGTTTCTAGACACACATCTGCCTCTGCAGCGATGATGTTCTGCTCGCCCAACGTCACAATTGCAAGCTCTCAAGTTTGGCCTGTCTGCTCGCGGGACCCATCCTATGCGCTCTCAACTCAGTGTTTGCTTTCTCAATTATGTTTCATCTTGCTGACCAGACCACTCGCGAGCATTTGTCCGTGTGCCCCACCTGTTGATTTTTGTCCCCCCATACCAGACATGATCAGGACACCCAATTTGAAGTATCAAAACAAACTCTGAACCAACTATATTAATTTGGGGACAGATCAAAAAGCAATACACATCTATGGAAATTTAGCTAGCTAGCTTGCTGTTGCTAGCTAATTTGTCCTATTTAACTAGCTATCTAGCTAATTTGTCCTGGGATATAAACGTTGTGTTATTTTACCTGAAAAGCAAAAGGTCCTCTACTCTGACAATTAATCCACAGAAAAAAGTGTAAATGTAGTTCATTTTTAGTAATCTCTCCTCCTTCAGGCTTCTTCTTTGGACTTTATATGGCGGTTGGCAACCAACTTTAAGGCGCATTATTACCACCAACTGGACTGGAGTACGGACTGGACTGGAGTACGGAATCAACTGGACTGGAGTATGGAATCACCCACGTGGGTAAATTCTCCTAAAAACCAATGAGGAGATGGGAAAGGCGGGACTTGCAGCGCATCAAGCGTCACAAATAGAACACGAGTGGTGTGGTTACCCTCTCTGTTGAGGGATGACAGTGCAGTAAAACAGGACATTTAATTCCTATTGATGCATTCCAAACCATGACACATTAAAAAACATTTCCATTTTATTTTTTGGGGACAAAAATTGCCTATGAAGTCCTACATGCAGAAGATCAACGACATGTCAAACACATTCTAGTCACATTTATAGTCACGGCTGAGATGGTAAAGAACAAGTAGAAACACTTCGCTCAAAGACCTACGACCAGATGTAGGCAGACTAAAGACATTTACATAAAGGCCCCAGTGATTAAATAAATAACTACTTAAACTGGCGGTTAAGCATTACACTTTGGACCTCGGAAGTGTTCTTTTTCATTCGTCCATTCAACATTTTCTCTGTATTTGGAATGTCTTGCTGAGGAGCAAATGTAAGTAACGTTTTTGTGGAGAAACAACAATAGCATTACATCCTCACATTCAAAGAAAACCCTTGATTACATCCATTTCGGCAACCAATACGTTTTTAATTACATGAAAGTATCCTAAAGGGATGATAGTTGTATCTCAATGTGTAGTCCTTCATTTTGTATCATTAAATTAAATAACACTGCTCCCCCAAAGTCAACAGCTCTTTCATTACAATCCTGTGATTGTAAGACAGTTAAACCCCCCCCCCCCCAAAATGCTGCCCCAGCACATTACAATCCACTTTCATGTCTCCACCATCAAAGTCAAACTCCAGTCATAGATCATTTGATGTAACCCAGTATGTTTGAGACTGACAGGAGACTTATTGTAAAGATGACACATTCCTTTTTTCCCCCCACTGACAAATCAATCAATCTACCATCCGAATTCTATTTTACATGGAGGCTCATCATAATGTGCTGGCATAATCGGACTGGTAGAGCTGCTGAGATGAAAGCTTTGAGGACTTGTCATCTTTTCTTTAAGTTAAAACTACACCACAGAACACAGTTTCACAAGTCATGCAATATACCGTACAGTAACTAGAATTAGAAAAAGAAACCTCGCAACAATAATGTAAACGTAAAAAAATGTCACCATGAATAAAATGACAAAATAAATGATTAGCTGGTTAAAAACACAGTGTATTCTTTAAAATTGTAATTACATATCAAAGAATAAGTGTAAACATATTATCCACCTTGCTGGCTGACCCCTCACCCAATAAATAAAAACGTCATTTTGGTGATCAGCTGCACATCATTTGTAAAAAGACATAGAAAGAGAGAGAGAGAGAGTCTTGGAGATAATCGTTTCCAATACGTAGCACATTCCATATAGGCAGACGCTGTATATGTTTCCTTGGGATTCATTTTCCAGTTCGCCGAAGGTGCCGTATTTTCGAAAAAAGCAAAAAGTAAACAAACGGGAATAAAAAAACAACTAAACAAAAATGCTGATATAAGGTTAAGCGACGAGCGGCATGGTCGACGGTTCCTCATACCAGTATGTGGCTGGAAAATGTAAAAAATAGCGCTGCAATATACGCTACATATCCACCAGAGAAACAGAAAAGTAAGGTCCCTGAAATAAATATCCTCATTCTTCTATATTTTTGGAAGAATAAAATAATAAAATGACAAATCTTTACATAAAAAAAATTGCGTTCCACGTTGTAAGAAAAAAATATTTAAAAACACGAGCTATACCATCCTGGAGTTAGTGTCTGATGAGAAGTGTCCGAGGTTTTGCTTTTGTCGGCGGCCCCTGTTGTTTTTCGGGCATTTCCTGTAAGTACAAAAAAGGAAATTAGTTTTGAGCCTCAGATTCTAAGTCGGTGCTTAAAACTAAGCTATGAGAGATTTATGTGGTTTTGTTAAATGATGGATGGTTTGTTTAACTGTCGGCTCGGGAAGATTAACTTTCCCCACACACATTAATATTGTATTCTCTTCTAAGCACTGAATAACTTAATAAAACTGGACAGAAAGTTAATTGATTGCTTTTGATCCAGATGTTATTTCTTAGCATCCATACGCCTACTCCACGGAATTCCTATCATGTGATGAGTAACCTTGCCTAAGATTGGAACAGCTAGGCTTTAGCTCAGCGGACTAACAGTCCTGTGCCACACCGGAGACCTAGGTTTAAACCCTCGTCAGTCACACATACGGTTGGCTTCCTTGGCTGTAAGCCGTACACACCTCACGCCGAGGGTTATTTTCAATCCTCTCAGTCACTGAACTTGACGACAACGTGGAAGACCGAAACGTCACACCCTCCGTGAGAGTTGTGACACCTAGCCGCTTACCTCATGATGCACATCACCACGGCAACGATGACGGCGATCTGTACGGCGCCAATGATGGCGGCGATGAGGACGTAGTGGAGCTTCTGGCCGCTGGGGACAACATACAGGACGTTGAAGTCCTGGGGCTCCTCGCATTGTGCCCCCTTGTAGCCCGAGTCACACCTGTTGGCGCCATCGCAAGGAGACAGAGCCACGATGGAGAAAAAAAAATGACATTAAGATCAGCTGTACAATGTCACAATGCTCCATTTCTATTATGAACAAAATGTTCCGACCCTTCCATTTATGACAGACACATGACATACAGATTATCAGACCGCTTCATGCTCTATCCAAACAGTGGGGCGTCTGTCAGTGATCGGGACGGAAGAAAGGAAAGGAGGAGCCGCGACAGATGTGAGACAGACCTGCAGGTGGCCATGTTGTACTTGATCTCGCATTTCCCGTGCGCACAGAAGCCAGCGTAGCTCTCCGCACAGGGGATGTGCATCCCGGCGTAGAAGCCATCCCCTGGGGCTGCGGTGTCTGAGAAATGGAATTTTAGAAGAAAAGACATAACCCAAGCAACTTTCGCAAACTATTCCTAACAATCGCCAGATCCCTAATTATTTATAGACTTCTTTTGAGCACAACTGTTTATTTATTTCGAGCCACGTGAACTACTGTGTCTACAGCAATATAGCTGTCAGCTGCGAATGTGTACATCAAAATCAAATAAACTGCTAAATCGTAAAAATGAAAACAAACATTCCCAACAAATAAGGAGAGATTTGCGGTAATGATATGTGACGACATCACATGTCCGTTTTGATTTGATTCCCTCTCGTTAGGAACAGTTGCATGTCATGTGTATGGCATTGTTATGGTAACCTTTTGTCAGTAACATTTGATTGCACAGTATAATGATTGCACAGTATAATGAATGATTAATTAATTAATGAATGAATGAAAGTATCGGCACTGAAGCCATTGATTCAAAATGCTCAGACGTGTGTGGGAATGACGAGAGATTGAGTTGATTGTAATAGCAATGAAAAGATGGAAAATACTGCCCTCTGTTCTTCTTTTGATCTGCTTCTATGCTACAGTACTTTATGGTGGGATTATGACTTCAATGCCATTACATAAATCAACAATTGCAACGCAACGACAGGTAGATTAAATAGAGTCAAGTGAAAAAATGCTTGCCTAAAAGATTGTAGGAACTGCCATCCTCTTTCTTCCCCATTTTCTCTTTATCTGCTGGTAGAAATAAGAGAAGATGAGTTGAAGCTCTCTCTCACACACACACATTCATATATGCATATAATACACATGTGTATATAGTATGTGTGTGAAATAGGACAGACATAAGCACCCACCAAATGATAATGAATAATATGATCACACACACACACACACACACACACACACACACACACACACACACACACACACACACACACACACACACACACACACACACACACACACACACACACACACACACACACACGTAGGCTTTAGATACACATTCCTCCTGAGGTCTTTGTAAGAGTTGGTAAATGTAGCCTATGGTAAATGTAGCCTATGGTAAATGTAGCCTATGCTGCTGTTCGGTCTGTGCTGGTGCCTACCTCCTGATCTGATCAGGATTGGTATGCTGGATGGCCTCTGTCTGTTTAGTCCTCTCAGATCCACGAGGGGGGACTAATGGCTTTGGGATTGGGCCCTATGTCTGCCTGTGAGGACTTGGAGTTCTGTCTGTCTTTTCTGTGTCTGCCCGTCAGTCAGCCTGCCTGTCTCTGCCTGCCTGTTCATCTTGTCTGCATGTCTGTCAGTCTGTCTACACGAGAGACCGCTGGACGCAGGTCCTGTCCATCTGTCTGGCTACAGATCGGTCTCAAACAAACAAACTGGCTGAGAATGTTTCTCTTCATGGATGTTTGGAGGATAACTATTTCCCAGGGTTTGGAAGGAAGTGGGGGATGTTTGCTCTCTGTCTGAAGAGGGATATCTATCTGTCAGAGCGGAGGCGTAAAGAGGTCTATCTATGTGTTTACGGGCCTTTCGATGTGAGGTGAGTCCGGTATGTAACAAGTGCAGGGAGTTGTGCCAGTGCCTGTTGCTGTGACAGTGTGCGTGATTGTGGTGTGTCTGTGTGTCAATCTGTGTTTGTAGTCTCCCTATCATACAAAACAGTCGACAGCTAACGCTGGCTTGACACAACGCCGCTCTCGTCTTGTTGCGACGGCTCGTGGACGAGAGCGGTTGGTGGGGTGCATGTTAAACAGGAAGATGAGAGGAAAAGAGGAATAGAGTGAGGCTGTGAATAAGTAAACACAGCAGCACATACTCATCCATTTTTTAGATTCTATCCTTCCTCTAGAAATATTGACAGTGCTTCTTTCCTTTGTGTTTGTTTTTTATGTTGCACTATGTAGTGGCTCACAATGCAGCCACAGTAGGAAGTCAGTGATTGTAGACAATTCTAGAGGAATAATCCTGGTTGTTTTAACCTAAAAAAGTGTGCCTGATTATGAGAGAATTGCTGCGAGATGTAGGATTACTGAGATAGCTACAGATTTACCTTGCTGTTGCTTTGATGTGCAAAAATCACGCAACAGTGGTTAAATATGTAGTGCCACCTGCAAACAAATGCTTGGGCTTTATTTTGAAGCTGTCGAGTTTACTAACCCTTGAGTTAGTGCACAACCTAAAGGAATTTAAATATGATCAAATATGTATCGACTCTAATCAATGACACTGTGGTTGAACGAATGAATCTGCTCAAATAAAATCATGGGGAAAGTATTCATTGAAACTGCGATAACATTTGGCATATGGGCTTTCGAGCGTCACAAAACATCTTAATCCCGGTTTGTGTCAAGGAAACCGGTGCGATCCGGCCAGTTGGTCTGCTGCTCTACATACTGAGGCAGGTGCTCCTCCTCCCAGATCCTGCAAGGCACAATGTCGCTTAGACTTCTCTCCCACAGAGGCAGTCAATAGCTTTGTCATAGCCGCTCCTGGCAAACCAGGTTCCAAATAATATTATGCTTTCATTCAAATAAGTGACCTGGGATTGATTGAGCATATCTGGCACAAAAGAACCAATGGAATGCAAACCCCTCCCACCTGGCAATACAGACAGGCTCAATCAGATGCTCAAAGTATTTGAAAGAAAACAAATATTACTTGATCCCAAGTCTGGACATTTGCCTGCCGTAAACAACCAACAAGAAATCCATAAGAGGTCCTGCATTTCTTCTATTTGGACCTGTGGGAACACTCGTTTTAGGCTATCGGCCAAGTTTTGTGTAAAAAATCAGTAGGGGAGGGGGGTTATTGAGTAAATCAAGTCTAAGAAGATATACTCTGAGGATGGTTTTCTGAAATAGCTTGGGGTGTTGGCACTGTCAACTCCAGAGTCTGGAAACATCAGACAACAACACAGGACTACAAATGAGCCCCTCTCCACTACTCCCCCCCCCCAAAAGTCATCCAGCATTGGCTAGATCAAAACTTCTCGTACTGTGACCTGGGATAACAGAACTAATTTGAGCTTTTTCCCTCAAAAGATGCCTCTGAAACACATAAGGCGTAGCGAGCTTCAATCACGGCTGAGTAAATTGAATTCTGGGAAGGTTTCGACGTGACAGGGGTTTGGAATGGTGGCGGGGGAGTATAAATAAATGTTATTCCTTTTGAGGCGCTGGTCAGGGCTTGTGTGCTTGTTTACAGACTTCTGAGGCTTTGATACGCTTGCCTAGTGCTCATTGATTTTAGTGACTGATCGATCGGCTCAGTGCTGACGACAGGTGTCTGCTTGGTGAGGCTTATCTGGCTGCGAGCAGCTTCAGTCAGAAGGACTCTACGAGTGGAAACGGGGCCTAGCATTACCACAGCTTTGTGTCAAGTGTGACTTTGTATAACTTGTGCGATGAGGCTACAATGGGACGATAGCTTTTGGGGTAAGATAGCATATGGTTAGCTAGCATTTGTAGTAGCATAGGGTTGGCGTAAGAAAGTATCCAGGTGAGATGAGTGAAGCTAACAGTATTGTTCCTGTAATTACACTTCCGAGAGACTCAAAACGGTTGACTAAAATGTGAACATACTGCTTAAAGTGAGGCATTGGCCTAGCCTTAATATGGCTAGCTTCCTATGGCATCTACCATAATTATGGAGGCTAGCTGTATACTGTAGGTTTGGCCCAAATAGACTGGGGCCAGTTCCCAGTTTGTTTCCAGTGTAAGTAAGACACTGACACTAGAATAATGCTAACCCCCCCCCCCCCGCCAATCCAATTAGTGACAACAATTAAAAACAAGTTCAAAAGGGACACGTTTCAGTAGATGACTACGTCAAAATGGGAAAATCCCACAATCTGGTCTTGCTGGGCTTTGAAAAGCTGCGCCATAACCTTTGCGAATTACAAAAGTACACCAATTCAACCCAGTTGTTTACAGTAGGTTGTGAGTTTGTGTGCCCAAATGAGAAAAAAATGCAATAAAAAAACAAACATTTTACAAGCAGTAAATCAGTTTTACTAGTTGCAGAGAGCGTAGTGCTCAGTCTCACCTGGGCATCTCCCAAGATGCTTGACGTCGATCTGCTCCTGCTTCATGCACGAGGCCTCTCGGACCAGACAGGGGTTGTTGTAGGAGTTTCCGTCCGTGGCGCACACAGGGTTCTCATTGTGTCCACTGCAGTCAATGTTACATATGCACCTGACAGAAAAAGAGGAACTTGTTTAACCCTTACTGTTTCACTCCAAACTCCTGGTCTACTTCCATCAGCGTCGAGTATATTAGGAAGATCTCTTGGACGTGTACGTTATGTAGGATTATACTCCGTGATACTAATACTGTATATTGATGCAGTATGATATAGTATTGAAATGTAAAATGTATTTTAGATTCTAATGACAATGTGTTTAATATTGTTGGTCCTACAATGAGGCCAGAGACAACTCATCAACGCTTCAGTTCAATATTCTATGACCCTTTTTTATGATATGAAAAAGATAGTTACTATTTTACAGACACTCACCAGACGTCCTCAGAGTCCTCGTCGCATTCCGCTCCATACTTGCACGTGCCGCACTTAGTGAACTTCTTCCCTGCGTCTGTGCCTGAGCCTTCGTATTCTGGGAGAGCAGGGTGGACAACATCCAAACCACTGTTACCAGCTATTTTGGGTTTCTCTTGCTCAGACAATGGCTCAGTATAGGAGAAACCCCAAGCCCCTTGTCACTTTATGTAGAACCAAGATAACTAGGCGTGGTAGTAGCTTCACCTTGCCTTCTGATAGGCAAGTAGGATGTTTTGCCATATTCCTAATCAAATCTTTTCAGCGCCTAAGGGTTAAGGCCTAAGGGTTAAGGCTTAAGGGTTAAGGCCTAGGGGTTTTTCATGACTATCATTCACTAGGTTTCAAATCAATTGGCGACACACACCATATCATTGTGACTCCAGGTTGACTTCCATATGATGGTGAATATATCCTATATTTGCGCATAAAGGCGTTTCCACTGCCATCTCTCGCATAATACTTTTTACCGACAAAAAAAAGATCCCACCATGTCGAACGAACACATGATCTGCCGTCATTTATTTATACAATTGTACCGAAACGTTTCCATCACTCTCATTTACAGGAGGCGTATAGGGGGGGAAAAGACAGTGACTCACACATCCTATTACGCCAGGTTGGATTTATATAATGACAGTGAAAAGAATTATAGCGATGCATTACTATTATCTGGCAGTGGAGTGGTGATTTTTCAGTGGAGCAGAGCATTCACTACGGACAAGGCAATAACACCCAAACAACACCCAAATGCAGATATCAACGAGGTGAGGTATTATTATCATCTGTGTGCAGATGATTGGGGCTGTATTCATCGAGGGCCGTTTAGGGATTCGTCCGGTGTAATTTCCTAATGTAAAACACGCCCACCACTGTCAAAGCGGATTACAATTAACCCATATTTGATCAAACGCAATAAACCAGGGCGGCCGTCGTGGGGGGCAATATGGGTTATCGCCGCTGTACTGACAGATTGGCCTGCTGCATATACTTGTATTGCCTGTGGTGCTCAGTTGTGTTTAGTCGGGACGACACAGGATCAATAGATAAAGATCTGCTAAGGCTTCGTTGTCACTGCTAGGCTGACCTGTATCACCAGATGTTGTCAGAATTACCCAAGAAACTGTATGTACCACATTAAAAGCTCATGAGGCATTTATACGTTATATTCTCCAAGAATAAATGGCTTTAGATACAGTCACATCCCAGATTATTTCCCCTTAAATTGTAGCACGTTATTACAGATTCGATTGATATACATTACTTGTGTGATAAAACAGAGACGTGAATATTATTTGTATCTGTAAGGGTTTTCCTCCTCCTCTTCGTCTGAGGAGGAGAAGCGACAAGGATCGGAGGACCAATGCGCAGCGTGGTAGGTGTCCATGGTTCTTTAATAACAGAAACTCAACATGAACACACTACAAAACAATAAACGTGGCAAAACCCAAAAACAGTCCTATCTGATGCAGAGAACACAGAGACAGGAAACAACCACCCACAAACCAAACACAAAACAAGCTACCTAAATATGGTTCCCAATCAAAGACAATGACCAACACCTGCCTCTGATTGAGAACCATATCAGGTCAAACATAGAAATAAACAAACTAGACACACAACATAGAATGCCCACCCAGCTCACGTCCTGACCAACACTAAATCAAGGAAAACACTATGGTCAGAACGTGACAGTATCCTTTTATCAAATGGGTTTAGCGGATGTGAGCCCACCTCCAGCAGTCCGCCCAAACTAACAGCAATTCTCCATTCTCTAGATAGAATGTATTAGCTTTACGACACTCAGTCAGCCAGTCCTTGTTTTGATTACATTTGCTTTGCTTTGCCAAAGCAGGATATTATGCACCTGAAGTGAACACAACCCTTCCACCCCACAACAACCCTTTCACATTGCTAGCAACCGACCACTCCATGGAAACGGCTATACAGTACCTCACTGTGCATCCCCACTCAATCAATGCCGGTGTACGTGTTACCTTCTATCCATCTTTTTACATTATTACAACATGCCTACGCCTGGGCGCAAACACACAACAGCCACATCCACAGAGGCACACACAAAGGCTGAGTGTACCAAACAAACATTCTGTTCTCAGTTCTCCCTCGCTTTCTCTCTCCATCTCACACACACACACACACACACACAAAGGCTGAGTGTACCAAACAAACATTCTGTTCTCAGTTCTCCCTCTCTCCATCACACACACACACACAAAGGCTGAGTGTACCAAACAAACATTCTGTTCTCAGTTCTCCCTCTCTCTCTCCATCACACACACACACACACACACACACACACACACACACACACACACACACACACACACACACACACACACACACACACACACACACACACACACACACACACACACACACACACACACACACCACAGGAATGCTGGTCTGGGGAGGATGGCTCACAACAATGGCTGGAATGGAGTAAATGGATTGGTATCAAACACAAAGTTCCATTCCATAATTCCGTACCAGCCATTACCATGAGCCTGTCCTCCCATCCAACCACCTCTGATACACAACATATTAGGTACACACACCAGACAATCCTCAAAACACACCCGACACAGCAATCACACACACACAATCCCTACAGTGAACCACTGGGAACACCCAACAGTGTTCAAAGGGGACAGCAAAACACATCCAAAGCACACAGACAGATATACAAGCATCAGAGCTCAATTGCACTTTAATAATTTATATCATAAACAGCTCAGCCAATCGCCTGTAGGGGATTATGCACGTCTATCCAGTCCTGTGCAGATGGTAGAGATATTGGGTCCCCAGTCACTGCTTTCCAATTAAAACCACATTAAACAACAAACGCTGCGGTCGCCACATGCAGATGGTCACAAAATGTCTCGATGGGCTTGGCATTTGTGCAAGTGAGAGAATACACTGTTCAAATATTACTGACAGGCTACAGATATGCTGTTGAAAATGGTGCTAATAGTCTACAGATGGTTTGTTGCGCATCTATAGCTTGTTGAAAATGACGATATATACTGTTGAGATGCTAAAGACATGCAAGTGAAATGTTACCGATAGTCTGTAGATGGACTATCCAAATAGTGTTACTGAAATATCAATGCCTCCATCAGGAGAAGTTACTGGGACGAACGAACGGCCATTTTCTCTCGGGACCATTATCAGGGACTTAATATTCCAGCTTGCTTACAGACTGTGTACAAAGCTAGGCGGTTCACTGGCTTGTGTAACCCCCATTCACAAATAATCCAAAAAGCCAGGTGATCATTAAAGGAATTTGTTGTGTATTGTCTGAAATGTATTCCGAGACAAACTCAAGAGTTGGAAGCTTTCAGAAGTAGTGAATAAGCAGGGGGATGTAAAGTTAAACTGCAATCTAAATAGGCATTTCCATGTCCGACACACCAATTGTCACAGTCAAGGGACTGCATTAGCATTCAGCATGAACAGAATAGGAAATAAGTGCTTGGTGTATCAAGCCTGTGTACTTCCTAGGACTTGGTACACCATTCCATGTCGCAAGAGGAAAAATCTTCAAAAAGGGTTAAAAGTTAGAGGCAGTACGGAGGTTTATTTGCTAATAATGTTTACCTCACATTTGACCTAAATGGTTCACATACGACCGTCATTCTTAACTTGTGAAACCGCACAATCCGTGGTTTCAGGTGTGCCTCTTTCTTGTCCAATGTAGTCATTTTGGGGCCTTTGTGGGTATGTAAGTATGTTTCACTGATATATCTGCCTAAGTCACAGAACAAATGACTGTAAGTGCAGATTATTTCAATGCTTTATCATCTAGTACATGTGTAGTTCAAAAACCATATCAGCTGTATATGCCTAACACCGGATTAACCATAGAGTTTACCACGTACCTCCGTCTCCAGAGCCGGAGCCAGTATCTGTGAAGACAGGAAAGACGTTGTCACAATGGTGCCCTTCAAAAACACTGCTTCCCTATATTGCTTGGCATAGTATTGTTGCATTAAGAAACACAAATCTTGGCACAGCGTGCTTGAATTAAGAAATGGACACATGCTTCCAAGATTTTGGCATGGTATTGTTGCATTAGGAGATGAATATTGGCTGCATCGTTTAATTAAAGTTCCCCACAGCTTTCTTTTACAGCACCTCTATCCAAATTCATAGTTCACGGAAACTTTTAACAGAGGGACCAGACGTAAAATCTCTAGAAACTACCAAAGATCAGCTTTAAGGTTTACTCAACCCAAAACCACAGCCCAGTCTTGACTGCAAAAACATTGACTGTAGTTCAATCTACCTCAATTGGGCCGACCAACCAGTGCTCCCGCACATTGGCTCACCGGGCTATCTGCATTGTGTCCCGCCACCCCTCTTTTACGCTACTGCTACTACTCTCTGTTCATCATATATGCGTAGTTACTTTAACCATATCTACATGAACATACTACCTCAAATCAGCCTGTCTATCCCGTGTCTGTATGTAGCCTCGCTACTGTTATAGCCTCACTGTTATCTTATTTCTTTACTTACCTATTGTTCACCTAATAACTTTTTTCACTATTGGAAGGAGCCTGTTGTATTCGGCGCACGTGACAAATAAACTTTGATTTGATCAAATCCATACTGCAGAAAAATGACTGTTCCGCTGTAGGTAGCTAACATTTACAGAGTGAAAAACTTGATCCTAAGTAACATTGACACACTTCTCGGTGTGGGTTTGATAATGTTTTTAAACAACTCTTATACCGAATGCTAATTCTATTATGTAACCCAAACAATACGTTTTTCCTATCAGAATTCTGACACACCCTTGACTCTGACCAATTTTGTTACCAATTTTGACCCCCTGATCCCAGCAAATGCTGATCATAAACAATGTATGATGTCTCCTCTCTCCCATGCACCTTCTAATGTGTTCTTGGACAGTGGAGGGCATCCACCTACAACCTTTTCCCTTTATAGAGCACTACTTCTGACCAGGGCCCATAGTGCACTAAACAGTGAATAGGGTGCTCTTATCAGGGTCCTTAGTATTCATGGTGTTGCCTCGGCAGTCGGCTCATAGCCGCCAAACGCTTCAATGACAGAAAGCGTAAATATAGACAAGAGGAAATGGGACTAAGCAAGGAGAGAGGGGAAGGAAGCAGAGGGCATATTGCGGCGCAAGAACGCTCGGGTAAGTCGTAAAAAGAGTGCACTGCTGTGATGCGTCACCAGGGAATTCAGGCCACCGCCCCGAGAGATTGGTTTCACGACACGAGCTGGAAACTGTTGCTCAAAGTTTCTCACACGTTTGCTATGTGTTATGACAATGTGACCCCTGGGATGTCTGTGATACTCGAAGAGAAAACCTGTCTGTCTTAGTGTAGGCACAGGTGAACAAGTGATGCGAGTGTGTGTTTGTGTGTCTGTGGGAAATCTGTGCAGGGCTTTTGTTTCTGCCTCAGAATTGGCTTCTGGGTTAGACCTGGTAAACCAGTCCGATATTTCCTATTCAAAGCCATACCCTGATGAATTACAAGCAAATAACTAACACTTCCAAATACAACCTATTCTGAAATTGTGATTTTGACAACAGGTATCCCCAACAGAGCCAGCTGCTTTCCATCTTTTTCTTTAATTGCTAATTGATGTAGACCTAAGAAACGAGGTGAGCGGAATCTCAAACCAATCAGTGTAATCAATAAAGTATTGAGGAGAGTAGAAACCCTGTAGACACGCCAGCCCTTGAGGACTGGGATTGAGAGAACCTGGTGCTGCGTTCTAATTCCCACACTTCTCCCTGAAGTATGGACTTGCTCACTCCCCTACATGGACGTCAAAGCTCATTGGATTGGCATCAGCTAGAAGTAGTGCTGAAAGAGTTTCTCTTCCTCTGTTCCCTTTAAATCCACCAGGGCAGTGAAGGAGTACAGACATAGGGACAAAGGAGTATAAACATAGGGACAAACAGACTGCAGCCCTGAACAAGTCTAGATCCATTGAACGTTATTGTAATAATATAAATACAATTATTTGAACAGACATTTCCATTCAAGTGAATGTTCTGTTCTGGGCTGTGATGGGTTGTGGACATATGAGTCAAATTGCTGTGGTCTGAGGGAATTTCGAATTTCTTTTTTCCTTTAAGAAATTATATTTCTCTGATTGTAACGTAGAAGTGGAAACACTCACCTGCAGAGCATGGCCCATCAGATGAGCGTGATATGAGCCTCTGCTGTTTGCAGGAGGCCTGTCTTCGGTAGCATTCATTCTGGTAGGTATCGCCATTGGAGCCACACACAGGGATGTAGTTTTTGTGGCACTGAAATTAAAAGCAGAAAACAAAAAAAACAAAATAGTGAGTGCGTCTACATAATGCAAAGAGGCAATATACAACCTCAGAAGGTTGATGAAATGTGGCTTGTCACCAAAAGCACTCAAACTTTTACAGGTGCACAATCACCGCCTGGTACGGCAACTGCTCCGCCCACAACCATAAGGCTCTCCAGATGCTAGTGAGGTCTGCACAACGCATCACCGGGGGCAAACTACCTGCCCTCCAGGACACCTACACCACCCGATGTCACAGGAAGGCCATAAAGATCATCAAGGACAACAACCACCCGAGCCACTGCCTGTTCACCCCACTATCATCCAGAAGGTGAGGTCAGTACAGGTGCATCAAAGCTGGGACCGAGAGACTGAAAAACAGCTTCTATCTCAAGGCCATCAGACTGTTAAACAGCAACCACTAACATTGAGTGGCTGCTGCCAACATACTGACTCAACTCCAGCCACTTTAATAATGGAAAAATGGATGTAAAAAATGTATCACTAGCCACTTCATAAAATGTTTACATTACTCTACATTACTCATCTCATAAGTATATACTGTACTCTATACCATCTACTGCATCTTGCCATCTTTATGTAATACATGTATCACTAGCCACTTTAAACAATGCCATTTTTATATGTCTACATACCCTACATTACTCATCTCTTATGTATATACTGTACTCTATACCATCTACTGCATCTTGCCTATGCCTTTCTGTACCATCACTCATCTATATATTTTTATGTACATATTCTTATTCATTCCTTTACACTGTGTATACAAGGTAGTTGTGGAATTGTTAGGTTAGATTAAATCAAATCAAATGTATTTATATAGCCCTTCGTACATCAGCTGATATCTCAAAGTGCTGTACAGAAACCCAGCCTAAAACCTCAAACAGCAAGCAATGCAGGTGTAGAAGCACGGTGGTTAGAAAAAACTCCCTAGAAAGGCCAAAACCTAGGAAGAAACCTAGAGAGGTTTGTTGGTTATTACTGCATTGTCGGAACTAGAAGCACAAGCATTTCGCTACACTCGCATTAACATCTGCTAACCATGTGCATGTGACAAGTAAAATTTTATTTAATTTTGATTTGAGAGTGCAGATACTTTCACAACAAGAAAATGTGAAATAGTAGTAAGCTAGCTAATGCACAAGCTGTCATTGAGTAGCCAAAGCCATAATTTAAATATGCAGTGCCTTCGGAATGTATTCAGACCCCTTCCCCTTTCCATATTTTGTTACGTTAGCACCTTATAAAATAAAAAACAGATATCTTATTTACATAAGTATTCAGCCCATTTGCTATGAGACTTGAAATTGAGCTCAGGTGCATCCTGTTTCCATTGATCATTCTTGAGATGTTTCACCTGTGGTAAATTCAATTGATTGGACATGATTTGGAAAAGCACACACCTGTCTACATAATGTCCCACAGGTGATAGTCAGTGCAAAACAACCATCTCTGCAGATGTCATGGCTCTCGTGGGTTGAAGGAGACCAAGGTGCAGCGTGGTAGGCGTTCATGATATTTATTAAACTGAACACCGCAACAAAATAACAAAGTAGAGAAACAAAAGCGCAGAGTTCTGTCAGGCAAATAAACAGCTAAACAGAAAATAACTACCCACAAAACACAGGTGGGGAAAAGGCTGCCTAAGTATGGTTCCCAATCAGAGACAACGATAGTCAGCTGTCCCTGATTGAGAACCATACCCGGCCAAAACATAGAAACAGTAAACATAGAAATAAAGAAACTAGAATGCCCACCCTAGTCACACCCTGGCCTAACCAAAATAGAGAATAAAATCATCTCTATGGCCAGGGTGTGACAGCAGCACTCCACCAATCAGGCCTTTATGGTAGAGTGGCCAGACGGAAGTAACTCCTCAGTAAAAGGCACATGACAGCCCGCTTGGAGTTTGACAAAAGGCACATAAAGGATCATGAGAAACAAGATTCTTTGGTCTGATGAAACCAAGATTGAACTCTTTCACGTCTGGAGGAATCCTGGCCCCATCCCTACGGCAAAGCATAGTGGTGGCAGGGACTGGGAGACTAGTCATGATTGAGGGAAGCCCGGACTTGAACCCGATCGAACATCTCTGGAGAGACCTGAACATTTCTGTGCAGCAACGCTCCCCATCCAACCTGACAGAGCTTGAGAGGATCTGCAGAGAAGAAATGGGAGAAACTCCACAAATACATGTGTGCCACGCTTGTAGCGTCATATACTAGACTCGAGGCAGTAATCGTTGCCAAAGGTGCTTCAACAAAGTACTGAGTAAAGGGTCTGAAAACGTATGTAAATGTGATAGCAGTTTTGTTATACATTTCTAAAAAACTGTTTTTACTTTGTCATTATGGGGTATTGTGTCAAGATTGATGAGGGGAATAAACAATTTAATCAATTTTCTATGTAACAAAATGTGGGAAAAGTCAAGGGGTCTGAATACTTCCCCTAATGCACTGTACATTCTAGTCACCTATCGTTCATTATGAGGGAATGTCATGAATGGTTATAACCTATGCCATGTTGCATCTAGGAAGCTTCATAAAGGCTTTGCAGGCAAGGACTGATTGAAGACATACTGTAGGTTATTGCTCAGTCTCCCCATTAAACTATGTCTCTAAGCTATTCTGGTTTCTTCACACACACACCTGTCCTCCTTCTGTTGCAATTACAGTCACATTAGAGAGAAATATGGTGGCCTTCTCATTCAGCACCTCAGACTACAAAAAGCAATCCGGACTAGAGGGCGAAAACAACAGCACTCCTCTCCGAAGCTATACCAAGCACCGGGGGTGGGTAGTAAACGCACAACAAGTAACGCTTTACATGTACTTAAGTCTGTTTGTGGAAGATCTAGTACTTTTCTAGTTACTCTCTGTGGGCTGTACTTGTACTCTTACTCAAGTATTTTCTGAAGAAAGAAACTTACCTTTTACTCTGTTACATTTGACCAAATCACTTCAGTTACATAGATTTATTTTACTCTATTGTTGCTGTCAGATGAAAACCTAGTGACTGTTTATTTATTTTACTCTGTGATTATACATTTATTGGCTCTCGGTTGTCCATCAAACCCTGTATCTCCACCACAGCTCTTGAAGTGAAGCACATGTCTTCACTCCTAAGGATATTTTTTTGGCGTTGACGTTGAGACTAGTGTTTTGCGGGTACTATTTATTGAAGCTGCCAGTTGAGGACTTGTGAGGTGTCTGTTTCTCAAAGTAGACACTAATGTACTTGTCCTCTTGCTCAGTTGTGCACCGGGGCCTCCCACTCCTCTTTCTATTCTGCTTAGAGCCAGTTTGCGCTGTTCTGTGAAGGGAGTAACTATGCTGGAGGACATCTGCAAGATGGTGCTAGCAGGCTTAAATAACGCATTTCAAATCAATTGCACTAAGTTGTTGTTATCTTTGTTTGCTGTCACATTTTACCATATGGTGTAAAAAATTAACAAACTAAATGTGTAACTAGTATTTAAGTCGTTTTCTGACCGGATCCTTTTTACTCGTACTTGAGTAGTTTCTTAAGAGGGCTACTTTTACATTTACTTGAGTAAATTACAATCTAAGTAACAATACCTTCACTTAAATCCAGATTTTCAGTTCTCAACCCACCTCTGCCAAGCATATCATTAATAATTCTTTCAACATAAAAATACACACACTGCAGGCTCGTGTTTTCCTACCTTGTCAGGACATTCTGAACCTGATAACGTAGGTAAACATGTACACACACAAAATCTGGTAGAAACTACACCACATACCTGAAACTGGCACACACACTTCAGCGTGGCTCCGTCATCCCTGCAGACACCTCCAAAACGGCAGCTGGAGTCGTCACACACTCGTAGGTCGCTCTTCTTCTCCGACAGATCTAGTAAGACAAAGAAAAAAAGAGGTCATTCATTAATTTTGAATGTAGGCTACACATCTTCGCCCGTTCCAAATGGCACTCTAATCCCTATTTAGTGCACTACTTTGACCAAGTCCCATCTATTCAAAAAATGCTGCATTAAAAACAACCCAATTTGGGATTATTTGGTAACCCAGCCCTGGGTAAATACTGGACAGAACACATGTTGGGTTATTTGGTAACCCAGCCCTGGGTAAATACTGGACAGAACACATGTTGGGTTATTTGGTAACCCAGCCCTGGGTAAATACTGGACAGAACACATGTTGGGTTATTTGGTAACCCAGCCCTGGGTAAATACTGGACAGAACACATGTTGGGTTATTTGGTAACCCAGCCCTGGGTAAATACTGGACAGAACACATGTAGGGTTATTTGGTAACCCAGCCCTGGGTAAATACTGGACACAACACATGTTGGGTTATTTGGTAACCCAGCCCTGGGTAAATACTGGACAGAACACATGTTGGGTTATTTGGTAACCCAGCCCTGGGTAAATACTGGACAGAACACATGTACGGTTATTTGGTAACCCAGCCCTGGATAAATACTGGACAGAACACATGTTGGGTTATTTTGACCCAGTCAGTTGGGCTGCGTAAATAACCCAACATGTGTCCACTACTACCCAACATGTGTCCACTACTACCCAACATGTGTCCACCACTACCCAACATGTGTCCACCACTACCCAACATGTGTCCACCACTACCCAACATGTGTCCACCACTACCCAACATGTGTCCACCACTACCCAACATGTGTCCACCACTACCCAACATGTGTCCACCACTACCCAACATGTGTCCACCACTACCCAACATGTGCCCACCACTACCCAACATGTGTCCACCACTACCCAACATGTGTTCACCACTACCCAACATGTGTCCACCACTACCCAACATGTGTCCACCACTACCCAACATGTGTCCACCACTACCCAACATGTAGTGAATCTTTGTTTTCATTTCAACAATTTACTATCTGTGATGTTCTAGATGCTTTGCTTAAGATTGACGTGAAAAGAAATCCACTGGGGCTGATATGCTTGATCCACTTTTACTGCAGCTCTCTGCCACCCTGACAGCTGAATCCTTTTACCTGATGATTAAATCGGATCCCTAAGGTTTGGAAGGCGGCCCATGTACTCCCCCTTCACAAAGGTGGTGACTCTTGTGACCTAAATAATTATCGCCCTATTTCATCATAGAAATGTATTATAAATGTAAATCAGTCGTGTTTTAGACCAGGTCATAGCACTATCTCTGTTGCATCTTACATTAGTTATAAATGATGTCGTTTCCTGTATGAATCTTCATTGACCCGTCAAAGGCTTTCGATACTGTTGATTACTCACCCCTAATTCAGAGGCGTTGTCATAGACCAGGCTGCATGTAATTAATTGACAGATACAACTCAATGTGTATCTGCTGACGCGGTTAAATAAGATTTCCTGGATATTACGAAAGGTGTCCCACACGGGTGGATTCTGGGTCCTGTAGTTGTTACGGTTCACATTAACAATACCACAGCCACTTCAAAGCAACACAGTAACACATGGTAAGCCAAGTACTGGTAAGGAGTTCATTTGTCCCTTGGACTCCCTTCCCAGGTCTATACAGGTGTAATGGAGGGTATATGCAGGCATACGCGGTATACCCACGTATTTTTCAGTGAGCATTGTGTTTACTCACTTCGTAATCCCCAGGATGTGTAGCAAATTAGTGAAGTGGAAGTATACGCTGTTTCAATGAATAAGGCTGATTGAACAGATCAGTATGTTTCGCTTAAAATGTTGATAAACTATTATTTCTTCACATTTTAGCACAGCAATGTGGCCAAGAATGGTGCGAATGTTAAACATTTTGTGGGAAAACACTGTTCTAAAATTCACCCCGCATCTGTAAGGGGTTTCATTGACAGAGATGGAAGTATTTATTTGAAATTTAGAGAGAGAAGGGAGATCTAAAGATGCAACAATTACCATTGCTAATATGACTGGGATAATGACTTTGGCTGCTAGACAATGAAAGAAAGCTGAAAGAATACCAATAGAACAGGAGAACACATACAAAGTCTTTATAAAATAATTGCCTCCATATTTCTATGGTGGGAATTTGGCTCTAGGCTACTTTGAAACAAGGTACGAAATGATTCATAATATCAAGTAAATGTCCAGGTTTCAAACAATTAAGGAACAGGGAAAATATAGTGAGGTTAATTATGGTGATGCTAATGATAACTGTCTTCTGGCAGATGGAAAGGCTTTCCCAGAAACCTTCTCAATTAAATGTTAACTAGTTACAAAGTAGCATTTGCCTACCTAGCAGAATGGTATCATGATTATTTGCATCAATCCAGTGGCCATTTGTTTTGCAAACTCCATCTCATGTGACACAGAAACACCACTAACCAAACAACCGTGCTAGGTGCATGGGGGCCTCATTTATAAACCGTATGTACGTATAACATATACCCCAAAATGTGTGTGCACCAGTTCACGCAAAAGTTTTTATTTTTATTTTTAACTTGACGTGAGAATGGACTAACCTCCCCGCAAACGTTATACCATGCGGACACACATCTGCTAGTGGTTGAAATATTGTATTGCAAGCTGGCAAGTATTTTGTACAAATCGGGGATATGATGAAAATCTTATTCATAAAAAACTAAAAAACATACTAACAATAATGTAGCCATTTGCCATTACTGGGAAGAGTGAAAATATGTTTATTAGAATAGTATTTTCCTTGAAATAAGCATCTTAAAATTAGACATAGGAATTTGTTTTCTATTTATTTTATTTTCATAACCATTGCAGAATATATTCCTCACTTTTTTCTGGCTGTGATGGGTTCATTTTCCCGAAGGAGCCATACAACAAATGACCATGTGCATCTCTCAGCCTAGTGGCCTAGCAAATAGGCCATATGTATCTCTGGTTTTGCAAGATCATTAGCAGCATGGTTTATAATACAGTCGAATTTAACAGCTTATCTTTGACATTGATGTCGGCCTATGCATCAAGTTTTAAGTATTTATTGTCACGTGCACAAGTACAGTGAAACGCCTTTCTTGCTTGCTCTTTCCCAACATTGCAGTAATGAACATCAGTAGTACTATAAAAAAATGTAGAAAAAAACCTCTTAGTAGAACAAAAAACACACATACTGTAATTGGATTTCATTTAGTAGCCTGCTCTACAATGTTACAGAATTCACGGGTTCCATCATATTTCGGTTGGTGGAAAAGGTTCTGCTGACAGGTCCACGACAATTTGACATTGTTTTCTCGTTCAGTAACGGACAGTCCTTTTCCAGATACA
This sequence comes from Oncorhynchus masou masou, assembly GCF_036934945.1. Classification (NCBI taxonomy): domain Eukaryota; kingdom Metazoa; phylum Chordata; class Actinopteri; order Salmoniformes; family Salmonidae; genus Oncorhynchus; species Oncorhynchus masou. The sequence goes on from NC_088214.1 coordinate 48,021,023, forward strand.
GCATAAATTACTGCTAAAGATGTAAACATTCTGCCAACAGTATGGGTAGGTTAAAGTATTGCTGTGCCATAGGAGTGCGACATCATTGCCCATTTAATCTCAGAACCTAGGGACGACATACACTACATTACCGGAAGAATGTGGACACCTCGTTCCAAAATCATGGGCATTAATATGGAGTTTGTATAACAGCCTCCACTTTTCTGGGAAGGCTTTCCACTAGATGTTGGAACATTGCTGTGGGGACTTGCTTCCATTCAGCCACAAGAGCATTAGTGAGGTCGAGCACTGACGTTGGGCGATTAGGCCTGGCTCACAGTCGCCATTTCAATTCATCCAAAAGATGTTCGATTGGGGTTGCGGTCAAGGCTGTGTGGAGGCAGATCCAGTTCTTCCACACCGATCTCAACAAACCATTTCTGTATGGACCTCACTTTGTGCACGTGGGCATTGTCAGGGTGAAACAGGAAAGGGCCATCCGTCAATCTGTTGCCACAATGTTGGAAGCACAGAATTGTCTACAATGTCGCTGTATGCTGTAGCATTAAGATTTCCCTTCACTGGAACTAAGGGGCCTAACCCGAACCATGAAAAACAGCTCCAACCATTATTCCTCCACCACCACACATTTCAGTTGGCACTATGCATTGGGGCAGGTACCGTTTTCCTGGCATCTGCCAAACCTGGATTCATCTGTCGGACTGCCAGATGGCGAAGCATGATTCATCACTTCAGAGAAAGCGTTTCCACTGCTCCAGAGTCCAATGGCGGCTAGTTTTACACCACTGCAGCCGACGCCTGGCATTGCGAATGGTGATCTTAGGCTTGTGTGCAGCTGCTCGGCCATGGAAAACCATTCCATGAAGTTCCCGACGAACAGTTATTGTGCTGACATTGCTTCCAGAGGCTGTTTGGAACTTGGTAGTGAGTGTTGCAATCGAGGACAGACAAGTTTTATTCGCTATGCACTTCAGCACTTGGTGGTCCCTTTCTGTGAGCTTGTGTGGCCTTTTGGCCGTTGTCACTCCTAGATGCTTCCACTTCACAATAACAGCACTTACAGTTGACCAGGGCAGCTCTAGCAGGGAAAAATTTGACGAATTGACTTGTTGAAAAGGTGGCATCATATGACGGTGTTTGTCTATGGCTAATGTGCTGGATTTTATACACCTGTCAGCAACGGGTGTGGCTGAAATAGCTGAATCCACTAATTTAAAGAGGTGTCCACATACTTTTGTATAGCGGCAGGGTAGCCTAGTGGTTAGAGCGTTGGATTAGTAACCGAAAGGTTGCAAGTTCGAATCCCCGAGCTGACAAGGTACAAATCTGTCGTTCTGCCCCTGAACAGGTAGTTAACCCACTGTTCCTAGGCTGTCATTGAAAATAAGAATTTGTTCTTAACTGACTTGCCTAGTAAAATAAAATAAATATATAGTGTATAAACCCAATTATCTATTGATGTTGGGGTGGCAGGGTAGCCTAGTGGTTAGAGAAATTTTTTTTTGTTGTTGACTTAGAAAAACAATAGAATTGGATGTTCTATTTCAAAGTGTGACTTAAAAAGGGAAAATCTGAAACCTGTGAATTTCTGACTGTTTGACAGCCTAATTTATCTGTTTAAATAGTAGGCCTACTATTATCCTACTTGCACAGTACAGCTTGACTGTAAAAGACTCAATATGGGATTCATCATTTTAGGTCATTTAAGAGTGTGTCACAAGCTAGGTATCCATGCAATCATGCGAATATTCAAAAATCAGCATGACAAAAATATGCTCAGTTTCCCACCAGCGGTGTCTCCACCAAATGGACTTCTTGTGGTTAAAAATCAGTGCGTGATGACGTAGTGCACACAAAATGTACTTTTTCGCTTAACTTTTCATGTACTGAATAAAACTCTAAAGTTCAATTGTCACGAACCGGCTCAAAGCCCACAACAAAAGGGAGACAACGTGGAGATAAGGAGTAACAAAATATATATTTATTAAATAAAGTAAACTAAATACGAAATACAATGGTGTGTGTAATCAGTAGTGTAAGTGAGTGTTTTGCATGCATGAATGTGATAATGCAGGGTGTTGAAAGGTGCCAAAACAAACAACCAAAAACCACCAAGATACACAACAAAATCTATAAAGGTGTCTGCATGGAGAGAGTCTCCTCCATGTATGGGGAAGTGGTGTATTTATCCTGGGACACACTGGGCCCAGGTGTTTCCCATGTAGCTGACGACCCTCCCAACTCCGCCCACTGGCATCCTAATAAGGAAACAAGAACAAAGAGAGAATACGGCAGACAGAGTGGGAGGGGCGTCACACAATGTGTTTGTGTCGCATTTTCAACTCTACCGATAGTTTTGTCTGTGTTGCATTAAATAGCATGTGTGCCGACTCTAGTCTTGGCATTTGCGCTCTAGCCAACAGCTCGCAGATACAGTGCAGGCAGGCTCTGCTGGTAAACTTGTCTACATAGTGAGAATATTATGGAAAAGTCCGAATATTTGTATTTGTCAAACAGCAGTTAATTATCAATCATCATGTCACCAGAATAAGACCCTCAATATTTTTTGGGAAAGGAGCATCAATCGCTCTTTCACCACCCTGTGAAGTTCATCATCATTTATTTCATCTGTAGCCTAATAAACTGCATGGTTTCCAGAGTCATAATAAGAGGCCCACACACCTTATCACCGCGTGACTCCAAATTTACTTGGACATGATGGTTATTATATCAATATTTGTGCATAAAGATATTTCCACCACCATTTCTCACTGAATTAATTTTACAGACACCAAAAGACCCCACCATGTCGAAAGAACAAATATCTGTCTGCATTTATAAAATTGTACCAGAAGAAACAACCGGTTTCCATCATAGCTTTCATGCTTAAAAAAATATATATGGTATGACCTTACACGCATAAAAACTGTGGATGTAAAAGTAGTTTGTGTTTCTCATAGAATTTCCTTTAGAAGGCGGGGCGTTTGTGAAATGTCAATAGGAGAGGATACCCACTTCTCCAGGCACCACTACTTCTATAGTAATGATAGGGCTGCTGACTACCAAAATGTGCAGAGTACCTAAATTAGCGACATTTAGCAACAGACTCAGCAGAGATCAAAGGGAGGAAATCTGCACAAAATGATGTAGCGGTAGCAGCGTATTACTCAGTCATGCCTCTGTATGTGTCACACACCATGCCTGAGTGGGCTTTGAAGAGCTGCGTTATGGTCTGTAATTACCACTTTTGGACCAGCCTAGACTAGCTAACGACTATCTGCACTAACCAGACCAGGCTTTCAATGTTGCTCCCAGAACGAGACACAAAAACACAGTGCTACTGTGTTCGTGAGTAAGACTACACCATAGCCACTCATGTAGATCTACAATTATTTGATACGTTTATTAAGCGATATTTGCATCACCTTGCCCATAATCTCTGGGACAGACGCACGTAATATAAATGGTATCGTAGCATCTGTCAACAGACTGTGGGATGCGGCGGCTAACAATGAACTTTGTTCCTGTGCCCTGATTTCTTGTCAATGATCATTTGGAGAGAAAAACAATTGCAATTTCACATGTGCTTGCATCTTTCAAATGTAGCCAAAAGACTTTCCCGAAACCTGGAAAGAGAAGGGAGTGGAGCCACCCAGCGTCCGTAGTGTCTTTTCTAACATCTCCCACACAACGTAATTGAGCATCTGACACAATTACACAAGATTTTACTTATGGGTTTCCAAGATGACCTTTGCCCTAGACTGGGTGGAATGTTTTCCCTTATTGCTTATACCTATCCAATTGTTTGAAATCTACAGGAGGGCCTAGGTACACTCTTAGAAGAAAAGGTTCTATCTAGAACCTAAAAGGGATATTATTCTGCTGTGCACATAAGGGAACCCTTTGAATAACCGTTTTTGGAACTAGGTAGAACCTTTTTGGGGTTCCATGTAGAACCCTTTCCACAGAGGTTTTCTACCTGGAACCAAAAAGGGTTCTCCTATGGGTACAGCCAAATAATTATTTTGGAACCCTTTTTATAAGAGTGTAGTAGGGGCTTGGGGTTGATTTAGAAATCAGAATGACGACAGCCTTAGATGTGCAAAGTAAACTCCGCTTTCCAGGAACTACAAGCTGGTGTGTAAGTAAACTGGTGTATATGTAATGCACACGTAATGTAAAACCTGTCGCCATTGTATTTGTTAATCTCGCAGAGTCTAACGCTTCATCTCAAATAGCAAACCTTTTCCCAACATATTGCAGTACTTTTGACCAGAAACGTATTTGCCCTGGTCAAACGTATTGCACTTTATAGGGAATAGGGTGCCATTTGGGATGAGTCCTAAGTTGGAGAAGCTGCTCTCTGGGCTTACCGACCACTTGGACAGAGAACCATGTAAGCTATTCCAATGTTAAACCCATTGGAATGGATAACGCCTTGCATATATTGTACAAATGTCTTGTTCCAGAACTTTAGATGTTTGCATATCTAAATTGTTTATCTTCGTCTCAGCGTTGCAGCTCCTGAACAAACCGTTGCACCTTCGACCTACTACTTAAATATTTTATCTTTCCCATTCACCCTCTGAATGGCACATATACAATCCATGTCTCCAGGCTTAAAAATCCTTACTTAACCTGTCTCCTCCCCTTTGTCTACACTGATTGAAGTGACATCAACAAGAGATCATAGCTTTCACCTGGATTCACCTGGTCAGTCTGTCAATGTTTTGAACACTCAGTGTATAGGCCTTGTCTCCTGTACTATAAATATTGTTACTTAGCCACACTTATCTTTCCAGAATGAGCCATATTAGACAATTTCATAGAGCATCAAAGAGATACAATGTTGCTTAAGCGAATCTCTCCCGACCAGCACAAAATTGGCTGATTTGTATCTTTTCTCATTTGACTAGGCGATGTTCCTTCTGACTGGCTGTCGACATCATAGCAGAGCAGAGGAGCAGAGAGAGGAGTGTGTTGAGGTGGTCAGAACCCTGAACCGTCTGTGTAGTTTAATGTGTTCTGGGGAGGGGCTGTCAACAACAGCTGTTTACGGCAGCTGTCCACTGCTGGCTGGCTTCAATCTCTCATTGTTTCCTTCCTTCCGCTGGCTAGTGTGCCTTTCATGGCTAATTAAGCCAAGCCATTGCCCCATCCATCAGGGTACGGTTGTGCCTGGTGCGGTTGAGGATGAAGCATGTGTGTCTGAGTTTGAGTGTATTTGGGAGTAAACATTTCAGTTGCAGGCATTTCTGTGCTTAACTTAATATACATAGACGCCAAATGTATCTATTAACAGAGATTTCTGTGTATATCTGTGTGGGTGCTTGTTTACAACAGAGCACTGTCTATCTATTTTATATGTTCCCTGGAATATAGGCTATATATTCCAACAAACTCACCAGCAATGTGATTTTTTTTATATACAGTTATATATATCACAATATTATTTTTGGACGATATTATATCTATATTTGACTCCAAGTATCGATTTGTACCTGCGCCAAACTTCTGTATTTTATATATAGCTTGTCCTCCATCTTTAAAAAAAATAATTTTAAATAGTGTTTGACAGCACTTTCATTTCTCTGACTGATCAAAACTCGTTCTCACGTTCGATCGTATTTCTGCAGAAGAAATATAGTGATCGATTTGTTTGGAGTATCAAATCGCAATACAATTGCAGAATCTAATCATATTACATATAGAATCGTTCAATTTTTTAAATTGTGAGAATCGCAATGCATATTGTATTGGCACCTAAGTATAATGATAATATCGTACAATGAGGTCCCTGGTAATTCCCAGCCAGACTAGAAATGCAACATAAATCCTTATTCAGCCAGAACTGGTGAGAACTCAGTGGTCCGTGGCTGTCTGGGCCAAGCGCAGATCAACCTCTGTCTCAAATCCCCCCCGCTTGCCTGAGTCGTCATGCCCACCTAGCGGTCTGTCTCCTGGGTCGTTATCTATGCCGGGCTCCCGTGACTCCAGGCTAGTAGACGTCAATACTTCAACTCCTGTCTGGTAGACTGGGGTCTACACTTCACTGGTTTTCCTCGGCTCAGACAGAAAGGGTCTTTTAGCTTTTAACCCTTTCAGCTTGAAACTGTTTTCGGCCAGGATTAAAAGGTTTGATTCCAGCTGTGGCCACCCATATGAAAATGTATGCACAGAAGTTGTTTAGGATAAAAGCGTCTTCTTAATGGAACATATGATATTGAATTGAGAACATTCTTATTCATCGCCATCCATAGTTGGACATAAATATGTTTTGAATGTATATTTAGACTTTGCTCAAGGATGGCTCAAAGTGTCTATGGATTCCTCCCTGTTGTGTTGAACATTGTCAGATCAAATGGAATATTGTGTAGCGAGCCTCGCCTCTTCTCTTTACAGTTTCATCATGGACAAACCTCCATTCCCTTTCACTCCTCGCAAGCCAACACATTTCAAAGGAGAACCTTGGATGTTTGACATTGTACACAACTTGACAGTTGAGTAGCATTCTTACTTGTGAAAAAGAGATATGTGCTGCCCTCAACTACAAACAATCACGTGAGCATGTACACATAGAAACACACAAACACACACACAACACAGAACTCATGGCAGAAGTCAAACGTTTTCATTTCATAGCAAAACAACCTTTTCAAGGACGATTGTATCATATTGATATTGTCTAAACGCAACGAGAGACTGTAGGGAGCGTCTGCGATGTCATTCTCCGAAAAGAAACATGAGAGGGGGGCGCTGAGCAATTCATGTAAAATGTCACCATCAGAAATACATTATAGGGACTTAATACCCAAACAGCTATTGATTTTATAAATAATAAATATACACGACAGGTCAAGTTATAGAACACCCCATTCAGGGGTTTTTCATTATTTGTATCATTTATGCATTGTAGAATAATAGTGAAGACATCAAAACTATGAAATCACCCATATTGAATCATGTATTAACCCAAAAAATTATTTAAATATATTTTATATATGGGATTCTTCAAGTAGCCACCCTTTGCCGTGGTGACAGGACCGCAACAGGATAGGAAGACTCAGAGTTACCTCTGCTGCAGAGGATAAGTTCATTAGAGTTACCAGCCTCAGAAATTAAAGCCCCAAAAAATGCTTCAGAGTTCAAGTAACAGACACATCTCAACATCAACTGTTCAGAGGAGACTGCGTGAATCAGGCCTTCATGATTGAATTGCAGCAAAGAAAACACTACTAAAAGGACACCAATTGTAAGAAGAGACTTGCTTGGGCCAAGAAACACGAGCAATGGACATTAGACCGGTAGATATTTGTCCTTTGGTCTAGAGTCCAAATTGGAGATGTTTGGTTCTAACCGCCGTGTCTTTGTGAGACGCCGTGTGGGTGAACAGATGACCTCCGCACATGTATTTCCCACTGTAAAGCATGGAGGAGGAGGTGTTATGGTGTGGGGGTGCTTTGCTGGTGACACTGTCTGTGATTTATTTAGAATTCAAGGCACACAGCATTCTGCAGCGATACACCATCCCATCTGGTTTGGGCTTAGTGGGATTAACATTTGTTTTTCAACAGGACAATGACCCAACACACCTCCAGACTGTGTAAGGGCTATTTGACCAAAGAGAGTGATGGAGTGCTGCATCAGATCTGGCTTTCACAATCCCCCGACCTCAACCAAATTGAGATGGTTTGGGATGAGTCGGACCGCAGAGTGAAGGAAAAGCAGCCAGCAAGTGCTCAGCATATGTGAGAATTCCTTCAAGACTGTTGGAAAAGCATTCCAGGTGAAGCTGGTTGAGAGAATGCCAAGAGTGTGCAAAGCTGTCATCAAGGCCAAGGGTGGCTATTTGAAGAATCTGAAATATAAACTATATTTAGATAATTGTTTTGGTTAATACATGATTCCATGTGTTAGTTTATCATGTTGATATATATAATGGTTTTGTTATATTATTTTTTGTGAAACACAGCAAAAAGAGGCTTTCCCAATCACATAATTAGTAGAACCACTTTAAACTGCTATCCTACTATGGTCTTTCACTATTTAAATGTAAGTGCAGCAGGACGACTGATGGGTTTGTCTAATTACTTCATTTGAATAACAGGCTCGGAAGCACATCCTCCACCTGCCACCCGGGTGGCTGAGTGATCGCCGGTCTCTTTTCAGACCCTTAACCCAAGATTTATAGAGGGACACATCTCATCTCCCATCCCCCACTAACACACACGAACATGTAAAACAGACACGCACACGCTCACATGCAGTGTGTAGATGCAAACACAAAGCACACCCACCATGCAGAGTGCAGACAGACACCCACACAATCTTTCATTGCTATTCACTGCTGGGTTGATTAGTTGACTTCCTGGATGACTACCTTGAGGGCTTAAACCCACTTCATCTCCTCCACGCACGCACGCACGCCCTTTGCAAATGCTTTGGTCTGCTGAGGTCTTGAGCAAGGAAGTCCACATAGAGTAGTTGTTTTAAGGTGTAAACACTAGTGTAGAACACAGGTATGTTGTAATTAAGCCTCAATAACTAAGATTGTTATACTCGAAGTGTAGACTCACAAAACCTTTATTTCTACCTCCATGGTCAACGACAGACATTGACTCACTTTCAGGGGTGGGAATATTTACAAGGACTTTAGATCTTCCTCTGCAAAACATGCCACCCCCCCCCCCCCAAAAAAAATATGTTGATATGAGGAAACCGTTGTCTTTAACCAAATCAAGACAATGCCACCTTAGAGAAGCTGCTTTGCAAATTGATGAACAATGAGGAGTGAAATGTGATTGTCCATTGCTGTTTTTTGAGACCAAAAAAGCTTGACCTCAAAAGAAAGATTAGTTAGCACCTTTTTATTTTTATCTTTTACAATTCTCTAAAAAGCCTTTAACTGTTCTCTTCACACCACGAGCAAAAGTGCCTGCTTTTGGTTTTTGAATAAAACATGATATTTTAAATTTTTCACAGTGCCCATTTGCTACAGGCAACACAGAAAAATGCACCAACTATGATTTTTTTTAAAATTGATTTGGGCAATTTTATATGGTAAAATTAGACTCGTATTGTCTGTAGCCTTTTTTTCTCTAGTATCTGTGTGACAAATCATAATCTTGGAGACTTAAATAGGTACTACAATAGGTACTACAAATATTGTGTTATAATGCTTCCAAGAGCTTTACATAGTACTTTGGCTGGATAAGAACATTTACGGCATCAGTGTATTACAATGTGCTGTAGTCATGCACTCTGAAATGTCTACAATCACCCTCGGACAATTAGTGTAATATGAATTTACCTATTCATAAATGTTTAATATCATACAGTGTTGGCATATGGTAAATCAACATTTTATGCCATGTAATTTCAAGGAATAGGAATAGAGCAAAGCAATAGATTCATCCACCTTGGAATTCATTAGGCTAGATGAATAAATATTGAACAAATCCAAGATGGCTCCCTCAGGAAGAACCCCCCTCTCCTGCAGACAGAAGGCGTTGCTTATTACAGTGCGGGCCTGTTTGCCAAGTCATCCCAGTGATCCGCGACTCCTGCGGAGGTGTCTAAATGAGTGTCTCTTTCTATACTAAGTGTGCAAACAGCACAGGTGTAGGAGAATGTGTCTGGCTTTCAATGAGGTGAGCACAAATGTGGGATGCTAGTAGATTGGCTTGTGTGGCACAGACTTCTCGTACTGCGTTTGAAATCGGTCGAATCAACGTCAAATACCAAGAAAACAATACTCTTTCAGTCAAAACAGCTTTGAAATGTCAAATGCCCAATTTAAAGCAACACACTATAAGATGCAGCCTACATGCCATCAAAGACCATCAATACATTGTTTTTTTACAAACAACCATGCAAATCCATTCCAAAAAGTGTTCACATTCAAATAGCACTTGATTTCTAAGATATATCTGGAGTGCTCAAGGAATGACGTTCCATGAGCAATATTACTTGATTTGAAGCAATACATACTTTGTTTACAGTCTCATAACATGACAGTTGCCTAAATAACACAACATGAAACCACGGGCATCAGAAACCTAAGCCTAAAGACAATGCAATGGAACTTTAGTTTGGGCACAGTCAAATAAGTTTAGCTTCAGCTTCAAACACCAAAGCCAGGGTGGTGCCTCTGTCAAAACAAATCCAAATTCCTAACCCACCGCCTTGTTTTTCAACTAAAAAGCCCGACCAAATGACTTTTGCTATGTCAACTGAAGGCGTATGCAACCTGAGAGAATACAGTGCAGATACGGTAAATGTTACAATTCCCTGCTTACCAAAGGTGGATCTATTTTCTATTTTGAAACAAATATAATTTAAATATAATGCCAGCGAGTAACTAGAGGACACAAAGGTAAGAGAAACTGTATATGCTCGCAATATAAATTGGAAACTAAACTTTTGTAATGACTAGGAAGTCATTATTAATTTGATGAGTGCATGTTCATAGTTTGGGTCAAAATAGCAGAGCCTTTTTAACCTTCCAACCTTAACCTACTGTACCTAACTTAACCCTCATCCAAAGTTGACATTTCTAAACTTTAAAGGAGAACTCACCAGGCCGATTGTCGTTCTGTACACTAGGGGGCTGTTGGTCCGCTTGCTGTCGGCGCGGTGTGTTATAGGGACCACTGGGCGACTGACGGATGTCATTGTCGCCCGTTTCTACATGTAGAATCGGTTTGCACTCGGTTTAGAGGTGCTAAGTACTCTCAGCCTGCAATTCTACTGGTCTGTCCGTGCAGTAAATAAACGTAGTGCACTCCAGCCGTAAGAATTCAACATTCAGAAAACATTCCAAATAGAAAACTGACATTGCAATCTGTGTTTCACACTAAACTACAGTATACTTTCTTCCTTTGGTGGACAGCAAACTCCACACTCCTGAAGGGAAAAACTATATTGTGGTTGTGTCCTCTTGCTTCAAAGAGGCATGTATATCTATCCCAGCACATGGTTACAAAGGAGGAGGGGACAGAAATCTTACAAGAAGAGGGATGAAATAACTCACTAAAACCACAGAGAAAGAGCAGGAGCTTCTCAGCAGGTGGCGAAGGAACAGAGGGATGAAGAGCCTGGCGCGATGAAAGATTTAAGTGCTGGGGGAATTCAAAGGCTGAGTGACCCCAGGCCTTTCAGCCTGTAAGCTGCACGCAGGCGCTTTTGGTGTGAGTGTGAGAGAGAAGAGAAGAGAGAGAGAAAGAGGGAGGGGTGAGACAGGGGGGGTAGAGGGAGTGCAAGAGAGATGGAAAGAGACGTAGATGTAGAGAGAGTCAGAGTGAAACACGACTTTCGACGCCAATTGACTCAACAAATAAAATCTAATCACTTCAGGACTAAAATGTTTTCTTTTCCAGTCCTCAAATAGACAAACATTTGAAACAGCCACCATCCCCCACAAACCCTTAGAGGAGAAGACAGAGCGAAAGAGAGCGATGCCTGCAGTGCCCTCAATGGGTCTTCTTTCCAGAGGTTTGCATCTGTCTGTGTAAACAAGACTAAAGACCCAGTGGCCTTTTCAGAAGCACAACAAGACCTCTAGAGGAGGACCATCTGCCTCCTCAGGGTTTGGGATGGATGGACGAGGCCCTCAACCAGGGAGAGCCAACCAAAGATCCACTCCATACCGCGATTCCCCTTCATTCTGACAATGTTTGTCTCCTCACACAATCAACAGAAGTAATACACTGTGTTCAGTCTTTGCTTCACTTTCCAGTCCACCGACCCCCTGCCATGTTCCGGCAAACCTCTGACCCCAGCTAGTGCAGATAACCTTAGTGATGGTGATGGTAGAATAGGTCTACATTGAAAACGAAAGGCAATAGCAAAAAAAATGGTGTGTCCCCCAGGGTCGGTCCTAGGCCCCCTAGTTTTCCTGGGTGACTACCGGCTAATGTACTGTATACGTCCGATCCTAAAAGGCAACACAAGTATTGTTGAGATCATTTGTATCTTCAAATGGTCCAGTTCCCTGACATTGTTCAGACTGTCCAAGTTTTGTCCATTATTCAGGTATTTGAGATGCTTTCAGATCTTTGAGGCGTTCATACATGCAGTTTAGATTGAATTTCTTCCCACAGTCCAAAACTGGTTGAATCAACATTGTTTCAACATAATTTGTCAACACATTGTCATCAGTCATCAATGTAAACTGTCTTTTTGAGTGGATGTATTGGTTGTAATCTTATTGATCAACATCTCAAACGAATATTACCCAATTGTCCATGCCGAAATGGCATGGGGTGTCCAGTGGGTTGAAATCACACTGAAATTGCTCCATACGATCATAGCTATTTTTTGTTTTCTAGATTCAGTGACGTTTGCTGCCTCGTGTTAGATTCTCCATTTCAGTTGCAACACATCGAACAAGAGAGTTAATAGAATGATTACTGAAACTACCTAGTATTCACACCCTCTCAGCCCTGGATCCATCTGCCAGAAACAGCAGACCTAAATGTAGGGAACAGCCAAGCAAAACCACTCTGATATCCCATGTCCTTATTTATCCATTAATCTGATGGATTTCACCTCCTCCCTACCTGGATGTGTCTGCTGGTTCCGCTCCTGATGAAATGAGACCTACTGGCAGAGACTCCCAAACCTCTCCCTATGGACCGGCCAACATGGCCAACATCCTCTAATGCAGCCTGCCCTGCCTCCCTTTCTCCGCCTCCTTTGTCTCCCTGCCAGACATGCAAACACTGAAACGTTGACTTTGACAGTTATACAAAAACTAAAAAAACATAACATAGAGATGGACAAACATATGACAAACACATTTGTTCTTGCTCTATCTCACAGACACACACCCTTGCTCTCTCGCCCCCTCTCTCTCACACACACGCACACCCTAAAGACAGGGTAAGAAAGCCTCCGCCTCCAGAGGCATCAGCCTTGGCAGTGTAGCCGGGAGTGCAGCTGGGAGGCCAATACAACTGGCAAATGGCGTGGCCACAGATTGGACACCAACCAGCCTACTATCAATCTCCAGCCCCATGTCAACAACCCCATGTCAACATCCATAATCCCTTCCCCCTGCCACTGGTGTAACTATATGCATAATTACTGTACTACAATTCAATACAGTTTCTTTGGTCTACCAATGATATCTTACATTCAGCCACTGAGTGAACACTGCAATCTATATGTTGCACTGCCTTCCTAGTTGCCATAAGACATGACAGATCTTCACAAAACTGTCCTTCCTTATAGTGGTTCGTTCTGGAAGTGGCTTTTGTCTTAAAAGTGGGGCATGGAGCTCAAAGAGGCTTCATAAATGTCTGTTTTGAAAGTCAATGGAAAGGGCTTTTGTCTTCTCTCAGGCAGTTCTCACAGTCCCTCATGAAGAGTGTTAATATCCTCTCTGCATGTTCTTATTGTTTATGGGAGCCTTACGGGAGAGACTGGAAGGGAGCACAGCAATCACCACTAACATGCAGAATGCCGGAGATGAAATGACAAGCAATGCAGATTTTGCCACACATCCTCTAACCCTAGTGAATAGTCTCTAACTCTAGTAGATTGTCTTCATACTCATTTCATTTGCCTGTGTCTGTCCTCAAATGTAACTAGTTATCACAGTCTGTACATCCCTCCACCTTCATCTTACTGCAGTCTTGAGCGCGCCTTCTCCCGATCCATGCAATCGCATAAATCTCAAAGTGAGCGTGTTACGGAGGAGGGAAATTCTCGCCCAGTATTGATTTAAAAGCAGAGACCCAACCGATTCAAGTGCTGTTCGATTTGATTTGACTACTTCTTGTGACAAGCGACATCACTCTCTTCTGTAACACTAAACAGATTTAGCGGTGAGTATCGCCCCTCCACAGATCCACAAGACTGCACAATTTGCTGCTGCAGTGGGGGCCGGAAAAGCAGAACAAGAAAGGCAGCATCTGCGAGTGAGTTACAGTGATAAACAACAATGAAGTAGGTGATGTAAAACTCAATTCTAAAAGGTACATAAATTTCTGCGATGCAGTGATGTAGGCCGACCACTGAATCACAAATACATCCATAAAACAAATCAGGATTTATTGTAAGGCCTGTACGACCAACGTTCCTATTTAGCAGATTCTCTTATTCAGAGCAACTTACAGGGGTAATTAAGGTTAGGCGCCTTGCTCAAGAGCAAATCAACAGATTTTTCACCAAGTCGGTTAAGGGATTCAAACCAGCAACCTTTCGGTTACTGGACTAATGCTCTTAACCGCTAGGCTACACCACACGATTATCACAATCAGAAAAAAATACAATAATATATAATGATAATATGGTCAGAATGTTTGCGCAATATGTGATATTTTCTACCTGTCTATAGCATGAGACACTTTTTGAGGCAAACCCCTTTCTGCTCTGCTGGTGCATGGAATGGTGTTGAATGAATTTGGACAAGGACTCAGTGATACGAGAATAATCAGGCCCTCATTACAATTCTGGGCACACACACAAGAGGATGCCCAACGTGATGCATTCTACTTAACATAGGCCCATTCTATCGAGCATATTCTAAATTCTGCTTCCTTTATCTGTGTAAGAGGAGATGGCAGATCCTACTGCTGCTGTTCAAGGCATCCTTCTTGTGCTTCTTTTGTCTATCCACAATCAATGGGAAGGAAAGCTAACCCCTACCCAATGCCTCAAATGACTGCATAACAGACCCTACAGCCAATATGAGCTGCTTTGGACAGTTCAATATTAGAGAGGAAAGAAACAAAAGCCTGCCCTAGATCAGGGGTTACAAAACCTTTTGGGTACGGGGACCTCTTTTGTGATAGCAAATTCATCAGGGGCCCTTCAAAATCAAAATACAACTCGACTTTAGAATGCGCTAAAAAAAGCTGCAGCACCTGGCTGGACTAACCAGGGGCTCTATTCAATCTATTCAACCGTTAAACGCTGCACGAGGTGTCCATTCCCTTTAAAATGTCAGTAACGCTGGACTTCCGCAATACGGACTGAATAGAGCCCCAAGTCCCAGGCCCTGGGAGACAACATCTTAAAGGCCCCCCCCATCTTCAAATTGGAGAGACTATTTTGCAGTTTTAAAGTCATCTCCTGTAAGTAATTCAACACATTTTCCCTTGTGGCAGGGAATCAATTAACTTTTTTAAAGCTTACAATTACAGTGCCGTGATGTAAACATTTTAAGGTATACTAGAAGTAATGAGTTGTACACTGTATCATTGATTGAGTACTGTGGATCCCTGTGAGCCTCCCAGGCCCTGTGTGCACATAAGAGTAGCCTATATTGTAGATTAATGTTACATTGTATTGTATAGCAACGTCTAAACTAAATTCTACAGACCCCTTGGTCAAACCAAGCATATAAATGCATACCAATAAGGTTTGCTATCAATAAGAAATATGTGAATATATGGAATCAAAATACGAAACACGTCTCATTGAAAATATCACCTTGTCAGGTATAAATGAATGTATAATAGTTATTTTGCTATCAAAAAGCACATCAATACATGCAGTATCTCGAGCTAGACCGTACCCTCGGTTTAACAAACCGGATGCATAGACAAAAAGACAGGATGCCATCTTCCACAAATGTGCCCATTCTTTTGACATATGTAAATTTTGTGCACTGGCCTCAATGCAGCCTTGTCGTCTTGTTGACACTGGAAGTGCTCTCGTCACGAAACATGGTTTTGGGAAAGCCTCCACAAAAACGGAATGGCGCAATTGCGAACTAACATGCATGCTTAATATCAAAATTAGCATAGCTAAACAAGCGTTCGCCATTTTTGTGTCTACAAGAGAAGAAAAACAAAGGAGAGGAGAGCGCTTCAAATTCAATGCAGACACAACATTCGGCAAACGGGGGCCGGCCCTGGCACGGAAAGTCTTATGTTGCTGTGACGTAGAAGTCCGTCACTGGCCGCGGGCAGCATTTGGTTCTTTAACGCACACACATTCATCACTCCTCCCTGCACCATTATAAGATAAGTTAACAATGTGGGTCGACACACAAATTAACTTCTGTCTTGGTGCATGCATTTCACACTTGTCAATGTTCATATTTGAGAGATACAATAATTATTATACTTGTCAATGTTGTGGATGAGCGCATTGTTTGTTTGTTCTGTTCCTCTCTCTCCATCTCTGTAGCTTCCGGGTATGCTGGAAAAGGACCCGAGCTAAGGGAATTGGGTTGGCTTTATAGTGCCTGTCCCAAATGGCTCATTAATGCATATGGGCATATTGAAAGATATTGTCAGTAGTGATGTAATGTTGTAAATGTTATGTTGTGATATTGTTTAAAACCGTGTTGCAATGTATATCCTTTAGTATGTTTAGTTCATGGAAAATGTAGGTTTCTATTGTTAATTGATTAATTAATTAGGGTTAATTGTTCTGAGGGGAGGGGCTAGCCCTACAAAAGGAGCCTCTCCTCCAGTCTCTAAAGAGGCAGTTTTGGATTGAGCTGTGGATGGGGCAGCATTGTTTTTAAGCTGTCCCATAAGGTAGACGTTGATGGCAGTACTGTTGTTTTTTTGTTCCGGAATTCACTTGTAAATAAACACCTTTGCACAGAAGAACTTTTGTGGTTCCGCCATCTTTTTATTTTGATAGAGGTTAGGTTATCCAGTTAAGCCTTCTGGCCTACTCTACGTGACAGTTGCCATGGCTTTGGCACAAAGCAGTGCTTCGCATAAAGAATGTGTACATGAAAGTAACGGACTTGGTTATGAAAAGCCAACTGACATTTAGTCCTGAGGTGCTGACATATTGAACCCTCCATAACCACTGTGATTTATGAACATTTGAACATCTTGAAGAACGATCGGGCCTTAATGGCCATGTACTCTTATAATCTCCACTCTAGGTTTCTTCCTAGGTTCCTGCCTTTCTAGGGAGTTTTTCCTAGCCACTATACTTCTACATCATCATTGCTTGCTCTTTGGGGTTTTAGGCTGGGTATCTCTATAAGCACTTTGTGACAACTGCTGATGTCAAACGGGCTTCATAAAATACATGTCATTGAATTTGATTGACTTGGTCTTACTAAATAAATCCTGATAGACCATAACTTCCTTGTTATTCATCTGTATCTTGAAGCCGAGGAACAAAGACAAGATGCAGTGTGAACAAATTAGAAGGGATACCCGAGTCAGTTGCACAACTGAAAGCATTCAACCGAAATGTGTCTTCCGCATTTAACCCAACCCCTCTGAATCCACGTCATTGGTGCCCGGGGAGCAGTTGTTGTTGGGGTTAACTGCCTTGCTCAATGGGTCACTATTTCAAATTCATTTTTTTATTGAGTCCCATAAAATTCAATGTCCAAATGCAGTGAGGGGAGACTTGTTGACAGTCTTTCTACAATTTTATTTTACCTTTATTTAACCAGGCAAGTCAGTTAAGAACAAATTCTTATTTTCAATGACGGCCTAGGAACAGTGGGTTAACTGCCTGTTCAGGGGCAGAACGACAGATTTGTACCTTGTCAGCCCGGGGATTTGAACTTGCAACCTTTCGGTTACTAGTCCAACACTCTAACCACTAGGCTACCCTGCCGCCCCAAGGAAAAGTCGTTAAAACAAGGCAGCAAGGTGTCATGCACCCACTCACACTAGCCTCTTAGATGTAAACAATTCCCTGTTTAAGGAACCTGCATGGTTCTGGTACAGGTTCGAACCAACATAACCAACGCTTATAAAGCGATCTGTGAACACTGTAGATCGAAATGGCTTGCATTGAGCGATAGCCCTGGTTCCCACAGACACATTCAACGCCAGTGTGACGTAGATTGTGAAACCTGAAACCACTTGAAGCTGGAATGTTCCTCCTACCATTTAATTCGCTCTTCTGACTGTCCATCTCCTGGCTGAACCATACATCACAGCCACTGACAAAGCAGATGCCTGCAATCCTTACTGAAATGTATTCAGTCAATAACGAGTCAATCACTTTGTTATTGTAGGCCTAAATATCTTACTGTATTGGTTAAAATAAAATGATGAATTATACTTTGGATGGTGTATCAGTACCAGGGGTTGGGAACCAAAATTATTTTCCAATCGTTTCATTGAGAACGGAACCACAATTTTTGTTTTGTTCCACTGTTCCGATCAGCAAGTAACAGTGTATATAGTTCCTTGTTGTTATTTTTTAACCTGTGAAAGCAACATCTTTTTTTTTACATTTAGCTCATTAAATTACTTCTACAAATTAGTGTGGATAGAGCAATCAAGCTAGTTGTTTACATGTTTGATGGACAGACAGGTGTTGGGGAGGCAGGTTAAGAGCATTGGGCCAGATACCGAAAAGTCAGTGAAAATGTGCCCTTAAGCAAGGCACTTATCCACAGCGACATACAGGCGCAATTATGGTTAAGAGTGTCTACTAAAATGAAAATGTAGCCTACGGCGCAAGATACGACTGACATTTTGCGGGTGGGGAGAGAGGGTTGAAAAGGCTGGAAGAGCTAGGCATCTTTTGACATGCATTATCTGAATTAGATCCACAGAATTAAACCTAGGAGGATTCCGCTAGGTTTCTATGGAGGAACTTTGAAAGTCCTTTGAGCCAAACTCCCCTTTTCAGGACCCTGTCTTTCAAATACAATTGGTCAAAATCCAAATAACTTCACAGATCTTCATTGTAAAGGCTTTAAACAGTGTTTTCCATGGATGTTCAATGAACCATAAACAATTCATGAACATGCACCTGTGGAACGGTCGTTAAGACACTAACAGCTTACAGACGGTAGACAATTAAAGACACAGTTATAAAAACTTAGGACACTAAAGAGACCTTTCTACTGACTCTGAAAAACACCAAAAGAAAGATGTCCGGGGTCCCTGCTCATCTGCGTGAACGTGCCTTATGCATGCTGCAAGGAGGCATGAGGACTGCAAATGTGGCCATGGCAATAAATTACAATGTCCGTATTGTGATACACCTAAGACAGAGCAACAGGGAGACAGGACGGACAGCTGATCGTCCTCGCTGTGGCAGACCACGTGTAACAACACCTGCACAGAATCGGTACATCCGAACACCATACCTGCGGGACAGGTACAGGATGGCAACAAGAACTGCCCGAGTTACACCAGGAATCCCTCCATCAGTGCTCAGACTGTCCGCAATAGGCTGAGAGAGACTGGACTGAGGGCTTGTAGGCCTGTTGTAAGGCAGGTCCTCACCAAACATCACCAGCAACAACGTTGCCTACCCCCACTGTCGCTGGACCAGACAGGACTGGCAAAAAGTGCTCTTCACTGACGAGTCGCGTAGTTTTGTGCAGAGTTGAGCCAGAATTAAAAACCCATCTTACCTTTTTGTAGCTAATAAATCCAACGTGAAACCTAGACCTATAGTATCCTTAACTAGTATTGAAAAGGTTTATCCATTATTCTCTTGCTAATAAAGAAATCCCTTTCCCCATCTTCTGAATCAAGCTTGCAACGCACCGTAGCCTATGCTTCAAATAAAATCAAATTTATTTGTCACATACACATACACATGGTTTTGTGCTTCTAGTTCCGACAATGCAGTAATAACCAACGAGTAGTCTAACCTAACAATTCCAAAACTACTACCTTATACACACAGTGTAAAGGGATAAAGAATATGTACATAAAGATATATGAATGAGTGATGGTACTGAACGGCATAGGCAAGATGCAGTAGATGGTATCGAGTACAGTATATACATATGAGATGAGTAATGTAGGGTAAGTAAACAAAGTGGCATAGTTTAAAGTGGCTAGTGATACATGTATTACATAAAGATGCAGTAGATGATAGAGTACAGTATATACATATACATATGAGATGAGTAATGTAGGGTATGTAAACATTATATTAAGTAGCATTGTTTAAAGCGGCTAGTGATATATTTTACATCAATTTCCATCAATTCCGATTATTAAAGTGACTGGAGTTGAGTCAGTGTGTTGGCAGCAGCCACTCAATGTCAGTGGAGGCTGTTTAACAGTCTGATGGCCTTGAGATAGAAGCTGTTTTTCAGTCTCTCGGTCCCTGCTTTGATGCACCTGTACTGACCTCGCCTTCTGGATGATAGTGGGGTAAACAGGCAGTGGCTCGGGTGGTTGTTGTCCTTGATGAACTTTATGGCCTTCCTGTGACATCGGGTGGTGTAGGTGTCCTGGAGGGCAGGTAGTTTGCCCCCGGTGATGCGTTGTGCAGACTTCACCACCCTCTGGAGAGCCGTACGGTTGTGGGCGGAGCAGTTGCCATACCAGGCGGTGATACAGCCCAACAGGATGCTCTCGATTGTGCATCTGTAGAAGTTTGCGAGTGCTTTTGTTGACAAGCCGAATTTCTTCAGCCTCCTGGGGTTGAAGAGGCGCTGCTGCGCCTTCTTCACGACGCTGTCTGTGTGGGTGGACCAATTCAGTTTGTCCGTGATGTGTACGCCGAGGAACTTATAACTTACTACCCTCTCCACTACTGTCCCATTGATGTGGATAGGGGGGTGTTATCTCTGCTGTTTTCTGAAGTCCACAATCATCTGCTTTGTTTTGTTGACGTTGAGTGTGAGGTTATTTTCCTGACACCACACTCCGAGGGCCCTCACCTCCTCCCTGTAGGCCGTCTCGTCGTTGTTGGTAATCAAGCCTACCACTGTAGTGTCGTCCACACTCTTGATGATTGAGTTGGAGGGGTGTGTGGCCACGCAGTCGTGGGTGAACAGGGAGTACAGGAGAGAGCTCAGAACGCACCCTTGTGGGGCCCCAGTGTTGAGGATCAGCGGGGTGGAGATGTTGTTACCTACCCTCACCACCTGGGGGCGGCCCGTCAGGAAGTCCAGTACCCAGTTGCACAGGGTGGGGTCCAGACCTAGGGTCTCGAGTATGATGACGAGTTTGGAGGGTACTATGGTGTTAAATGCTGAGCTGTAGTCGATGAACAGCATTCTCACATAGGTATTCCTCTTGTCCAGATGGGACAGGGCAGTGTGCAGTGTGGTTGAGTTTGCATTGTCTGTGTACCTATTTGGGCGGTAAGCAAATTGGAGTGGGTCTAGGGTGTCAGGTAGGGTGGAGGTGATATGGTCCTTGACTAGTCTCTCAAAGCACTTCATGATGACGGAAGTGAGTGCTACGGGGCGGTAGTCGTTTAGCTCAGTTACCTTAGCTTTCTTGGGAACAGGGAAAATGGTGGCCCTCTTGAAGCATGTGGGAACAGCAGACTGGGATAAGGTTTGATTGAATATGTCCGTAAACACACCAGCCAGCTGGTCTACGCATGCTCTGAGGACGCGGCTGGGGATGCCGCCTGGGCCTGCAGCCTTGTGAGGGTTAACACGTTTAAATGTTTTACTCACGTCGGCTGCAGTGAAGGAGAGTCCTCAGGTTTTGGTTGCATGTGGCACTGTATTGTCCTCAAAGCGGGCAAAAAAGTTATTTAGTCTGCCTGGGAGCAAGACATCCTGGTCCGTGACAGGGCAGGTTTTCTTTTTGTAATCCGTGATTGACTGTAGACCCTGCCACATACCTCTTTTGTCTGAGCCATTGAATTGTGACTCTACTTTGTCTCTATACTGACACTTAGCTTGTTTGATTGCCTTGCGGAGGGAATAGCTACACTGTTTGTATTCGGTCATGTTTCCGGTCACCTATCCCTGGTTAAAAGCAGTGGTTCGTGCTTTCAGTTTCACGCAAATGCTGCCATCAATCCACGGTTTCTGGTTTGGGAATGTTTTATTTGTTGCTATGGGAACAACATCGTCAATGCAGTTTCTAATGAACTCACTCACCGAATCAGCGTATTCGTCAATGTTGTTGTTGGAAGCAATGCGGAACATATCCCAGTCCACGTGACCGAAGCAGTCTTGAAGCGTGGAATCAGATTGGTCGGACCAGCGTTGAACAGACCTGAGTGCAGGAGCTTCTTGTTTTAGTTTCTGTCTGTCGGCCACGATGCGTGAAGAAACCAGCTGGCTGCACCGATTCCGTTAGCGTCTCTCGAGTGAGCCATGTTTCCGTGAAGCAAAGAACGTTACAGTCTCTGTCTCTCTTGAATGCTACCCTTGCTCGGATTTCATCCACCTTGTTGTCAAGAGACTGGACATCGGTGAGTAGTATGCTAGGGAGTGGTGCGCGGTGTGCCCGTCTAAGAAATAACACTTAAAAAAAATATACTGCATAGTTTCCTAGGAACGCGAAGCGAGGCGGCCATCTCAGATGGCGCCGAAAGTAGGTGGGAGGGGCAGTAGCCTAAACACGCAAGCATAGGCAAAGATTTTCAGCTTGCACGTTGACAGAGTGAGGGTTTTGGATAAGAGCTTTGTTGTTTTTCGATGTGGGACTAGAAAAAAAATGTCTGGAACGTAAAATAAGGTATTGACCGGTTGGTTCCCATGCTTCTAAAATAACGGTTCTGTTCCGGAACAGAATGGATCAATTTCATTCCAGGTTCCGTTTCTGTTCCTTGAAAATGTTTGTTATTTTCCTGTTTTCTGTTCCCTGAACCGGTTCCAACCCCTCATCAATACACCAAGTCACTACAAAGATACAGGCCTCCTTCCCAACTCAGTTGACAGAGGAAGGAAACCTCTCAGGGATTTCACCATGAGGCCAATGGTGATTTTATACCAGTTACAGAGTTAAATGGCTGTGACAGGACAAAAATGAGGATGGATCAACAACATTGTAGTTGCTCCACAATACTAACCTAAATGACGGAGTGAAAAGAAGGAAGCCTGTACAGAATACAAATATTAGTGGCAAATAGATTAACTTTTTGTCCTGAATACAAAAAGGAATATGTTTGGGGCAAATCCACACATCACTGAGTACCACACTTCATATTTTCAAGCATGTTATGGGTATGTTTGACATCGGAAAGGACTGGGGAGTTTTTTTTATATAAAAAAAGGAATAGATCTAAGCATAGGCAAATTCCTATAGGAAAATATGGTTCAGTCTGCTTTCCAACAGATACTGGGAGTCAAATCCACCTTTCAGCAGGACAATCACATAAAATGCAAGGCCAAATATATACTGGAGGTACTTACCAAGACAACATTGAATGTTCACTAGTGGGCTAGTTAAAGTTTTGATATAAATCGGCTCGAAAAACTGCGGAAATACTTTTAAGAATGGGCAAATACTGTACAATCCAGGTTTGCAAAGTTCTTAGAGACTTATCCAGAAAGACACATAGCTGTAATCACTGCCAAAGGTGATTCTACAAAGTATTGACTCAGTGGGTTGAATACTTATCTAATCAAAATATATCTGTGTTTTATTTTCCATTAATATATATACTTTTAAACACTATACAACAATGCATGAACTCTAATCCCTCAAACAGATTTGAGCTTGTCTAGTTCATATTTGAATGTACATTTTCTTAGTGCTGGAGCAATGGCCCTCTTTAAAAGCAGCTGTTTCATTTCTTATTCAGAATCTCAGTGCAAGGCATTTTTCACAAACGGCGTTCATTGCATTCCCTAAAGCGAGGGCCTGTATTGGTTGAAACCCTTTACTCTCAGCGTGGGCATTGGACCACAGTTTATAGTGTGTATCCTTTGGCTGTTATGAGAAAATATCAACACTGTTCTGTTTGGCTTCAAGGACATCTGTAACAGAATCATACCAGGAGCATTAGTCATCTCCATTTCCTCCAGCTGTTATTGTCCAAACGCACCCTACTGCTACAGGGCTCCTTCATAGTAGACACCAGCACAACACACACTACTATTGCACAAACCGACCAGAAGAAAGTACAGAAAATCCACAACCATATGCCAAGTCAAAGGAAAAGCAACAATGATCTAACTGTGATATGTGGTTGTTCCCCCTAGCTATCTGGAGATGAATGCACTAACTGTGATATGTGGTTGTTCCACCTAGCTATCTGGAGATGAATGCCCTAACTGTGATATGTGGTTGTTCCACCTAGCTATCTGGAGATGAATGCCCTAACTGTGATATGTGGTTGTTCCACCCAGCCTTCTTACGATGAATGCCCTAACTGTGATATGTGGTTGTTCCACCCAGCCTTCTTACGATGAATGCACTAACTGTGATATGTGGTTGTGCCCCCTAGCTATCTGGAGATGAATGCCCTAACTGTGATTGTGGTTGTTCCACCTAGCTATCTGGAGATGAATGCACTAACTGTGATATGTGGTTGTTCCCCCTAGCTATCTTACGATGAATGCACTAACTGTGATATGTGGTTGTTCCCCCTAGCTATCTGGAGATGAATGCCCTAACTGTGATATGTGGTTGTTCCCCCTAGCTATCTGGAGATGAATGCACTAACTGTTAGTCGCTCTGAATAAGAGCGTCTGCTAAATTACTGAAATGTAAATGTAAAATGTAATGCTGTGTCTTGCAATTTCTTGGTATGCAATGTCTCATTGGGCCTATCATCAATAGGTTAGGAAATTCTACACTCAACAGACCGAAGACTGAGCACACACTTGAATCCTTAACGAAGACAGAGGAAGAGGTGAAGCGAGAGATTTCACTCTCACCAAAATCTGTCCATAAGCCCAATGCGTTGTTATGGGCTTAATTTGGACCTAAGCTTGTAGCTTGCCTTCCCGCCTTTGGGACGAGGACTCGCATTATTAAGGCGGAGACATGAGGATCTCAGATCTCTAGTGAAGAGCAAGAGCAGGCGAGCCAGCACGAGGGAGAGAGAGAGGGGGCAGTCAGATATAATGTCTGGGTAATAAGTGGGTCTGATACAGATCACAATGTCTCGTCTTGCATGCCACGCAAATTCACCAGAGTAACCTAAAGTTCACCTCCTTCTCTCTATTTTTATAGCCTACTGTCTGGCTAGGTTATAACAAGCAAAATAATATGTTTTGTGCTAACTGCACATTGCTTTTCTGTTAGGGAATGTTTTTTTTATTTTTTTATTTCACCTTTATTTAACCAGGTAGGCCAGTTGAGAACAAGTTCTCATTTACAACTGCGACCTGGCCAAGATAAAGCAAAGCAGTGCGACAAAAACAACACAGAGTGACACATAAACAAACGTACAGTAAATAACACAATAGAAAAATCTATGTACAGTGTGTGCAAATGTAGAAGTAGGGAGGAAGGACAAAAAAAAATAGGCCATAGAGGCGAAATAATTACAACTTAGCATTAACACTGGAGTGATAGATGTGCAGATGACGATGTGCAAGTAGAGATACCGGGGTGCAAAAGAGCAAGAGGATAAATAACAATATGGCGATGAGGTAGTTGGGTGTGCTATTTACAGATTGGCTGTGTACAGGTGCAGCTGCTCAGACCGCTGATGCTTAAAGTTAGAGATATAAGACTCCAGCTTCAGTAATTTTGCAATTTGTTCCAGTCATTGGGAGCAGAGAACTGGAAGGAAAGGCAGGCCAAAGGAAGTGTTGGCTTTGGGGATGATCAGTGAAATATAACTGCTGGAGCGTGTGCTACAGGTGGGTGTTGCTATGGTGACGTGAGCTGAGATAAGGCAGGGCTTTACCTAGCAAAGACTTATAGATGACCTGGAGCTAGTGGGTTTGGCGACGAATATGTAGTGAAGGCCGGTCAACGAGAGCATACAGGTCGCAGTGGTGGGTAGTATATGGGGCTTTGGTGACAAAACGGATGGCACTGTGATAGAGTAGAGTGTTGGAGGCTATTTTGTAAATTTCATCGCCAAAGTCAAGGATCAGTAGGATAGTCAGTTTTACGGGGGTATGTTTGGCAGCATGAGTGAAGGATGCTTTGTTTGCGAAATTGGAAGCCAAATATTCTTAATGTGAAGGATCCCAACTACGTTTAAACGCTTTAACATTTAAACGTTCACACCCCTAGGGTAGAGATAGAGCTATTGGAGACTCCCCAAGTGTGCAGGTCAAATATGAAAGTGTCAAGTGATCAGACGAGAAGAAACCTTGAGGATAGAAGACTGCAAGTGGCAGACATTCCAAACAGAGGTATGTCCACAGATGAGTTGTCTACTCTAAAAGGTGATCATTACTGAAAAGCTGAACGAAGGCCTAGTGAATCAGGAGAGCACATTCAGATAGCTGGAGCGCACACAGAAAGTTCAATGTTATCAGTCACAACTGAACCTCAAGACGTCGAAGGAATGCACGAGTGGTGGAGAAGAGCGAGCTCTTTCTGAGTAATTAGTTTTGGGAAACTGAATCTATCGGTTATTCACATGGAAGGAGGAAGAAAAGCAAAGCACAAGACAGTTGAATCAAGACACACTGCAGAGAATGTGAAGTACATTGACGGGATATATGAAGTAAGGCTTCAATGGAGAGAAGAGCAGGTGAATCTATATTCCAGTTATGTAAATGGTAGAAAATGGATTTCACAGTCTGATAAGAAAGTTCAGTAACAGCCTCCCGAGCGGCGCAGCGGTCTAAGGCACTGAATCACAGTGCTATAGGCGTCACTACAGACCCGTGTTTGATCCCGGGCTGTGTCGCAGTCGGCCACGACCGGGAGACACATGAGGCGTCGCACAATTGGCCCAGCGTCATCCGGGTTAGGGGAGGGTTTGACTGTACGGGATGTCCTTGTCCCATCGCGCTCTAGCGACTTCAGTGGTGGGCCGGGTGCATGTACGCTGACAGGGACGCCAGTTGTACGGTGTTTCCGCCGACACATTAGTGTAGCTACAGGGTGAAGCTTGTGTCAAGAAGCAGTGCACCTTGGCAGGGTCGTGTTTCGGAGGACACATGGCTCTCGACCTTCACCTATCCCGAATCCATACGGGAGTCGCAGCGATGGGACAAGACTAACTAACAATTGGATATCACCAAATTGGGGAGAAAAAAGGGCTAAAAAGTACAAAAGAATATGATAATAGTAATAATAATAAGTTCAGAAACAATGTTTCTCTGCATGACAAATACAACGACGTCATTCAAGATTATCTAAGCTAAGGTATGGTAGAGCAGCTGCTTGGTGAGCATTCAGATAACCCTGTATACTACTACATTAAACCCCTACAACTCATCCAGAACGCCGCAGCCCGTCTGGTGTTCAACCTTCCCAAGTTCTCTCACGTCACCCCACTCCTCCGCTCTCTCCACTGGCTTCCAGTTGAAGCTCGCATCCGCTACAAGACCATGGTGCTTGCCTACGGAGCTGTGAGGGGAACGGCACCGCAGTACCTCCAGGCTCTGATCAGGCCCTACACCCAAACAAGGGCACTGCGTTCATCCACCTCTGGCCTGCTCGCCTCCCTACCACTGAGGAAGTACAGTTCCCGCTCAGCCCAGTCAAAACTGTTCGCTGCTCTGGCCCCCAATGGTGGAACAAACTCCCTCACGACGCCAGGACAGCAGAGTCAATCACCACCTTCCGGAGACACCTGAAACCCCACCTCTTCAAGGAATACCTAGGATAGGATAAAGTAATCCTTCTCACCCCCCCTTAAATGATTTAGATGCACTATTGTAAAGTGGCTGTTCCACTGGATGTCAGAAGGTGAATTCACCAATTTGTAAGTCGCTCTGGATAAGAGCGTCTGCTAAATGACTTAAATGTAATGTAAATGTAAATGTACTACTTACCGGATCACACAGAGATCAAGGAGGAGAGGACAACTATCAAGCTCAGAGTAGTGTTTGATGAATCCTTTCTTGAGAGAGATAGTTGTTCATTAAATGACTGCTTACTAACAGGACCGAACCTGTTGAGTATTCTGATTAAGTGCAGTCAGCACAGAGTAGCGTTAAAGGCAGACATCACAAAAGCATTTCCGCAAACCTCACTAAACGAAATGGACAGAGATGTATTGAGATTCTTATGAACAAGTGACATCCCTAAATGAAGATATCAAGATGTGCCTTTGGAAAGTATTCAGATCCCATGACTTTTTTTTAATTTTTACGTTACAGCCGAATTCTAAAATGTATTAAATAAATAAAAATCCTCAACAATCTACAAACAATACCCATAATGACTAAGCGAAAACAGTTTATACATTTTAGCAAATTTATTAAATGTAAAAAACTAAAATACCTTATTTACATAAGTATTCAGACCCTTTGCTATGGGACTTGAAATTGAGCCCAGGTGCATCCTGTTTCCACTGATCATCTTTGAGATATGTCTACAACTTGATAGGAGTCCACCTGTGGTAAATTTAATTGATTGGCCATGATTTGGAAAGGCACACACCTGTCTATATAAAGGTCCCACAGTTGAAAGTGCATGTCAGAGCAAAAACCAAGCCATGAGGTTGAATTAATTATCTGTAGAGCTCTGAGACAGGATTGTGTCGAGGCACATATCTTGGGAAGGGTGCCAAAACATTTCTGCAGCACTGACCAATCGGAATCCACGCTTCAAGATTGTTTTGATCACGCGGACTGGGATATGTTCAGAGTAGCTTGCCGTCCCCTTGTCCAATAATCACTGACGCATGTGACTCACCGAGTCCGGAGCGAACGGAGCTAATGGAATGGCATCAGACACCTGGAAACCATGTCAGACACCATCAGACACCTGGGGTGGCAGTGTAGCCTAGTGGTTAGAGCTGACAAGGTACAAAATCTGTCGTTCTGCCCCTGAACAGGCAGTTAACCCACTGTTCCTAGGTCGTCATTGAAATTAAGAATTTGTTCTTAACTGACTTGCCTAGTAAAATAAAAATGTGGTTGATGTATTTGATACCATTATCTCCGTTCCGGCCATTATCATGAGCCATTCTCCCTTTTGCACTATAACTACTTTAAAGATTTTTGAATTGACAAGATTAGCAAATTTAGGCATGACATGCCAGCAGCATTTGTAAAGATGTGATCAATACACGTTGATGATTTCATTCCTGTGATGTTTGTAACTCGTAGGTTGACTGATAACCAGGTTGCAGGCACTGGTTACAGTTTGAAACTTTTTCTTGAGTGGGCAGCTTGATGAAAGCCAGACAATATTTAAAATCCCCCGGAAAATATACTTCTCTGTTGATATCACATACATTATCAAGCATTTCACACATATTATCCAGATACTGACTTAGCACTTGGTGGTCTATAGGAGCTTCCCACAATAATGGTCTTTAGGTGAGGCAGATGAACCTGTAGCTATATTACTTCAACAGTATTTAACATGAGATCCTCTCTCAGCTTTACAGGAATGTCTTTCTGAATATAGACCACCACACATTGGCATTTCTGTCTTTTCTGTAGATGTTATAACCATGTATTGCCACCACTGTATTATCAAAGGCATTATCTAAGAGAGTTTCAGAGATGGTAGGATTATGAGTGTCATCTGTTACTAGCAAGTTAAGGATTTCATGAACATTGTTTCTTAGGCTACATATGTTAATGTGGACTATTTCTAGCACTTTTCTGGGATGCTCGATTGTTTTTACTGCTTTACAGGAAAGCTTATCGGAAGTTATTGTTATGATATTTATGTTTGCGCTGATTCAGGAACACAATGGTAGGAATTAACGGAGCAGGGCTTGAGTCATTGATAAGTCATTGTCTCAATACAGCCCTGAAATGCGTGGACTGAGTCCAGGAGCCAAGATGATTTGGATGGACTCCATCATTCCTGTAGAGCATCTTTTGTTTCCAGAAGGTGTTAAAGTTCTCTATAAAAGTGATTCCAACAGAGCTACAGTAATCTTTTAGCCAGGTGTGTAATGCCAGTAGCCTGCTGAATTTTTCACACCGCGGCCCAACGATGGTACCGGATCTGAAATAATTGGCGCATTTTGGAATCTTTCAGTGCTAGAATCTGTTCTTTGAAATACATTTTCTGAAGTGCCGAGCTAGCCCTCCTAATTTCGTTTGACCCCACATGGACTACAACAGCGTCAGCTCCCATCAGCTGTCGTAGAATGGTCGGAAGCAGCCTTGTAATGTCCTGTACTCATGCTCCAGAATAGCACAGGGTTTTTTACCCGGGAACCAGATGTTTCTTACCATAGAACTGCCGATGACAACAGCTGGTGCAATGGCTGAGGAGGTCCAGCTGTTCTTTCGCCTGTAGAGGAAATGTAATTACCTACTATGTTGTTTAATTAGACAGACATACTATGCTGTTTTTACTGAGAGAAGTGTCCATTGATATGTTAGCATTTTGCTGACACAGGCTTGTCTTGTGTGACTTAGTCAAAAGTCTGGGCGTACAGATAAGAGCTGTTTGGGTCCGACTGCAATATGTGACATATTGTTTTTACAATCTACAGGAACTTAGATGTGTGGAAACACGCAGGAAGGAACAGACAATGGTGGCAACGTCAGCTATCTTAATCTGCACAGACAAGCTAAAATCAGCTTTTACACACCATGTTCCATCCCTGTTTCCACCCATCTGATAAAATGCCACAGACAAAATATGTTGTACATTTTCTACAAGACGAGAGAGACAACTCTGTTCGTTGGGCTTTCCTAACGATGCACTGTTGAGTGGTTGTTATTGATTGCTTCATTTTTGCAAATCTTATAATAAAGTTGTTTTGAAGAATAGTCTCTACTTTTGTTAGAATTACCACAACATTGCTCGAGTGGTTTCGCAAACCGATGGACCCTAGCCAGCTGTAGTATCAACCATGGATGATAAATGGGCCGGAGTTTCAGACAGCCTCACGGTCGGATGAGGGTGGGAGGTCTGAGGATCTGAACCTGAGGTAGAAGCCACCAGAGAGGGAGACAGAACCGAGGACGAAGGCGCAGGTACCTCCGGATCCGATCTCGAATCGGAAACCCCCAGAGATGAAGGCTCCAGAACTTCTGGATCCAGGGCTAGTCTGTGTCCGGTCCAGGCTTAACATCACAAAGGAGGACACTGTTTTTGAGTGCCACAGCGAGTGACATATCTCCATGGCTGGTTGGAAGGATCAAGAACATCCACCAAGTCATCCAGGACCTACTAACACCTTTCTCCTTTTAGGATCCCTGCAGAGTACCGGCCAGTCAGATGTGGAGAGCCAACACAGAGGCGACACTTCCACCGGGCCAGAGTGGCGTCCGGCCACTGGGGTAGAAGAGAAAGAAAATGTAGGCAGGCATGGATTACCCTTAGCTTGTGTACGTTGGCTACTTGTTTGCTAAGAGTAGCCACTGTAGTCCTCTGCAAGAAAACAGTTGCTACGTTGAAAGTCCGGGCGGTCCACATTGTCCCGGAATTAAGCAAAATAAACAGCTCCTGCAGTGTTGGAAGCATTTGTTAATGTCCACGGAGGCCAACCGGGCCTCCGAGTCTCTCCTCTTTACATGGAACTCACAACTTGTCCTAGAGATAACCACACGGCTATTAAAAACACGAGGCCAAGGTCAGCCTACACCAAAAACACACAATTAATTTGAATTTTTGTTAAATTCACAATGTGAAAAATGAATGGAGGTGTAGAGTATTATAACTCAGGCATGTAAAACACACTTTACACACACCTGGGAAGTAAGACTATTGGGCTACAGAAATGCTTGATGACCGACAAGGCGAGTGAATACCATTATGATTTTGTTCCCATTTCCATTTCAAAGTTTTAGAATTTAAAAAATATATAAATTTTTTTGTGCTTAATAAGTCACATAATAAATTGCATGGACTACCACTACTAAAACAGTTACTGAGTTTAATGGCTGTGATAGGAGAAAACTGAGGATGGATCAATAACACTGTAGGTACCCAGCAATACTAACCTAATTGACAGAGTGAAAATAAAGCCTGTGCAGAATTTTTAAAATGATTCCAAAACATGCACCCTGTTTGCACAAGACACTAAAGTAGTACTGCAAAAAATGTGTCAAAGCTATTCACTTTTTTGGTCTTGAATACAAAGTGTCATGTTTGGGGCAAATCCAATACAAAGCATTACTGAGTACCACTCTCCATATTTTCAAGCATAGTGGTGGCTGCATCATGTTATGGGTATGCTTTTAATCGTTAAGGACTGGGGAGTTTTTCAGGATAAAAAAAAACAGAATGGGGCTAAGCACCGGCAAAATCCTAGAGGAAACCCTGGTTCAGTATGCTATCCAACAGACACTGGGAGATGAATTCATCTTTCAGCAGGACAAAAACCTAAAAAAAAGGCCAACTCTATACTGGAGTTGTTTACCAAGAAGACAGTGAAAGTCCCTGAGTGGCCGAGTTACAGTTTTGACTTAAATCTACTTGAACATCTATGGCAAGACTTGAAAACAGTTGTCTAGCAATGATCAAAAACCAATTTGACAGAATACTTTTTTAAAGAATAATGGGCAAATATTGTACAATCTAGGTGTGCCAAAGCTCTGAGACTTACCCAGAAAGACTCACGGCTGTTATTACTGTGAAAGGTACCCTTTGCCTTAATGGCAGCTTTGCACACTATTGGCATTCTCTCAACCAGCTTCATGAGGTAGTCACCTGGAATGTACTTCAATTAGCAAGTGTGCCTTGTTAAAAGTTAATTTGTGACATTTCTTTCCTCAATGTGTTTGAAACAGTCAATTGTGTTGTAACAAGGTAGGGGTGGTATACAGAAGACAGCCTTATTTGGTAAAAGACCAAGTTAATGCTTCAGAGTTCAAGGAACAGACACATTTCAACATCAACTGTCGAGAGGACACTGCATGAATCAGGCCTTCGTGGTCGAAAGAAACGTCTACTAAAGGACACTAATAAGAAGAATACTTTTTTGGTCCAAGAAACACGAGCAATGGACATTAGACCTGTGGAAATCTGTCCTTTGTCTGAAACTCAAACAGGATGTACCAGTGACGAGAAACATTCAACTGTGGTCTGACCAATTGGAAGCCACGCTTCAAGATTGTTTTGATCACGTAGACTGGAAAATGTTCCGATCAGCCTCAGAGAACAACATCGACCTATACGCTGACTCGGTGAGTGTTTATAAAGAAGTGCATTGGAGAGGTTGTACACACGGTGACTATTATAACCTACCCTAACCAGAAACCGTGGATAGATGGCGGAATTTGCGCTAAACTGAAAGCACGATTCACCGCATTTAACCATGGAAAGAGTTCTGGGAATATGACTGAATATAATGCAATGCAATCAATAAAACAAGCGAAATGCCAGTACAGGGACATGGTGTAGTTGCAATTCAATGGCTCAGACACAACCCTTGCAAGGCTGCTGGCCCAGACGGCATCTCTAGCCGCGTCCTTAGAGCATGCGCAGACCTGCTAGCTGGTGTGTTTACAGACAAATTCAATCGCTCCCTATCCCAGTCTGTTGTCCCCACATGCTTCAAGATGGCTACCATTGTTCCTGTACCCAAGAAGGCAAAGATAACTGAACTAAATGACTACCACCCGTATCACTCACTTCTGTCATCATGAAGTGCTTTAAGAGACTAGTCAAGGATAATATCACCTCCACCTTACCGACCACCCTAGACCCACTTCCATTTGCATACCGTCACAACAGGTCCACAAACGAAGCAATCGCCATCACACTGCACTAGCCCAACCTCGCCAAACGGGGCATGATTTACCAAAAGCGCATTTGCGGAAAAAAAGTTGCAAGAATGTACCTAACCATAAACATCAATGCCTTTATGTTAGCAGGCAATATTATCTAGGCAAATTGTGTCACTTCTCTTGCTTTCATTGCACACAGAGTCAGGGTATATGCAACAGATTGGGCCGCCTGGCTCGTTGAGAAACTAATTTGCCAGAATTTTACATAATTATGACAAAACATTGAAGGTTGTGCAATGTAACAGAAATATTTAAACTTATGGATGCCACTTGTTAGATAAAATACGGAACGGTTCCGTATTTCACTGAAACAATAAACGTTTCGTTTTTTAAATTATTGTCATGTCTTGTTATGTCTGTTCCTGTCCTTTCTCTTCACTCTGTCTCTCTCTGCTGGTCTTTTTAGGTTACCTTCTCTGTCTCTCATTCTTCAGCTGTTCTACATCTCCCCTAACTAGCTCATTCACTCTTTCTCACCTGTTCTCTCTTCCCCCTCTGATTAGGTCTCTATTTCTCTCTCTGTTCCTGCTACTTTCAGTGTCTGATTCTTGTTTGTGTTTTTGATGCCAGAAGCAAGCTGTCGTCTCGTTTGCTTCCACCTTGTCCTATCCTGTCGGAGTCTGCCTGGCAGGTGCATCCTGCACTATACTACGTTCTTTTTGTTCCATTGTCAACGTTGGAAGAGGATTTATGCCATTCCTGTTTTTCATTAAAGAACTCTGTTTTCTGTTAAAACCGCTTTTGGGTCTTCACTCAAGTACATAACAGAAGAATCAGACCAAGAATGGACCCAGCGGCTCCGGACCCTTTTCACTCCGCCGTCGAGATCCAGGGAGCGATGCTAGGCAGACACGAGGAGGAATTGTCTGCTGCTCGACATGCCGTTGAGACCCTGGCCGTCCAAGTCTCCGACCTCACAAGACGGGTTCACCAACTCCACCTCGATCCACCGCCCACTTCCAGGGTTTCCGAGTCTCCGGAGCCCAGGATCAACAACCCGCCGTGTTACTCTGGGAGCCCACTGAGTGCCGCTCATTCCTCACTCAGTGTGACGTGGTGTTCTCTCTCCAGCCCAACACTTACTCCAGGAGCGCAGCCCGCATCGCCTACGTCATTTCTCTCCTTACCGGACGGGCGCGTGAGTGGGGCACGGCAATCTGGGAGGCGAGGGCTGAGTGTATTAACCAGTATCAGGACTTTAAGGAGGAGATGATACGGGTTTTTGACCGTTCTGTTTTTGGGGAGGAGGCTTCCAGGGCCCTGTCTTCCCTATGTCAGGGGAATCGATCCATAACGGATTATTCTATTGAGTTTCGCACTCTCGCTGCCTCTAGTGACTGGAACAGCCGGCTTTGCTCGCTCGTTTTCTGGAGGGTCTCCTCGTCGAGGTTAAGGATGAGATCCTCTCCCGGGAGGTTCCTTCCAGTCTGGACTCCTTAATAGCTCTCGCTATTCGCATAGAGCGACGGTTTGATCTTCGTCGCCGAGCACGTGGAAAGGAGTTCGCGTTCTCCGTTGCTCCCCTCTCCACATCACTGCCACCTGCCGCATCACTGCCACCCTCCTCCGCCGGCTCGGATGCTGAGCCTATGCAGCTGGGGGTATCCGCATCTCGGCCAAGGAGAAGGAACGGAGAATCACCAATCGCCTCTGTCTCTACTGCGGCTCCGCTGGTCATTTTGTCACCTCATGTCCAGTAAAAGCCAGAGCTCATCAGTAAGAGGAGGGCTACTGGTGAGCGCAACTACTCAGGCCTCTCCTTCTGGATCACGCACTACCTTTCCGGTCCATCTCCGCTGGCCCGGTTCATCTGCTTCCTGCAGTGCCTTGATAGACTCTGGGGCGGAGGGCTGTTTTATGGACGAGACCTGGGCTCGGGAACATGACATTCCTCTCAGACAGTTAGGGAGCCCACGGCCTTGTTCGCTTTAGATGGTAGTTCTCTCCCCAAGATTCAGCGTGAGACGCTGCCTTTAACCCTCACTGTCTCTGGTAATCATAGCGAAACCATTTCTTTTTTAATTTTTCGTTCACCTTTTACACCTGTTGTTTTGGGTCATCCCTGGCTAGTGCGCCATAACCCTTCTATTAATTGGTCTAGTAATACTATCCTATCCTGGAATGTTTCTTGTCATGTGACCTGTTTAATGTCTGCTATCCCTCCTGTTTCCTCTGTCCCTTCTTCACAGGAGGAGCCTGGCGATTTGACAGGGGTGCCGGAGGAGTATCACGATCTGCGCACGGTGTTCAGTCGTTCCAAGGCCACTTCTCTCCCTCCACACCGGTCGTATGACTGTAGTATTGATCTCCTTCCGGGAACTACTCCCCCGGGGTAGATTATACTCTCTGTCGGCTCCCGAACGTAAGGCTCTCGGATTATTTGTCAGTTTCGCTCGACGCCGGTACCATAGTCTCCTCCTCCTCTCCCGCCGGAGCGGGGTTTTGTTTTGTTCAGAAGAAGGACGGGTCCCTGCGCCCATGCGTGGATTATCGAGGGCTGAATGACATAACAGTTAAGAATCATTATCCGCTTCCTCTTATGTCTTCAGCCTTCGAGATCCTGCAGGGAGCCAGGTTTTTCACCAAATTGGACCTTCGTAACGCCTACCATCTCGTGCGCATCAGGGAGGGGGACGAGTGGAAGACGGCGTTTAACACTCCGTTAGGGCACTTTGAATACCGGGTTCTTCCTTTCGGCCTCGTTAACGCTCCAGCTGTCTTTCAGGCACTAGTTAACGACGTCCTGAGAGACATGCTGAACATTTTTGTTTTCGTTTACATGGACGATATCCTGATTTTTTTCACCGTCTCTCCCGATTCATGTTCAGCACGTGCGGCGCGTCCTCCAGCGCCTTTTGGAGAACTGTCTTTATGTGAAGGCTGAGAAGTGCACTTTTCATGCCGCCTCTGTCCCTTTTCTCGGTTCCGTTATTTCCGCTGAAGGCATTAAGATGGATCCCGCTAAGGTCCAGGCTGTCATTGATTGGCCCGTTCCTAAGTCACGCGTCGAGCTGCAGCGCTTTCTGGGCTTCGCTAATTTCTATCGTCGTTTCATCCGTAATTTCGGTCAGGTGGCAGCTCCCCTCACAGCCCTTACTTCTGTTAAGACGTGCTTTAAGTGGTCCGTTTCCGCCCAGGGAGCTTTTGATCTTCTTAAGAATCGTTTTACATCCGCACCTATTCTTGTTACACCTGACATCTCTAGACAGTTTGTTGTTGAGGTTGACGCGTCAGAGGTGGGCGTGGGAGCCATTCTTTCTCAGCGCTCTCTCTCTGACGGCAAGGTCCATCCTTGCGCGTTTTTCTCTCATCGCTTATCGCCGTCAGAACGTAACTATGATGTTGGTAATCGCGAACTGCTCGCCATCCGCTTAGCCCTAGGCGAATGGCGACAGTGGTGGTTGGGGGCGACCGTTCCTTTTGTCGTTTGGACTGACCATAGGAACCTTGAGTACATCCGTTCAGCCAAACGACTTAATGCGCGTCAGGCTCGTTGGGCTCTGTTTTTCGCTCGTTTCGAGT
Organism: Oncorhynchus masou masou; assembly: GCF_036934945.1. NCBI lineage: Eukaryota > Metazoa > Chordata > Actinopteri > Salmoniformes > Salmonidae > Oncorhynchus > Oncorhynchus masou. The sequence goes on from NC_088214.1 coordinate 48,057,945, forward strand.
TTGTTATTTCTTATCGTCCGGGCTCAAAAAACACCAAGCCTGATGCTTTATCTCGTCTCTTCAGTTCTTCTGAGGTCTCCACCGACCCCGAGGGGATTCTCCCTGGGGGCGTGTTGTCGGGTTGACTGTCTGGGGAATTGAGAGGCAGGTAAAGCAAGCACTCGCTCACACTCCGTCGCCGCGAGCTTGTCCTAGGAACCTTCTGTTCGTTCCCGTTCCTACTCGTCCGGCCGTTCTTCAGTGGGCCCACTCTGCCAAGTTAGCCGGCCACCCCGGCATTCGGGGTACGCTCGCTTCCATTCGCCAGCGTTTCTGGTGGCCCACTCGGGAACGTGACGCGCGTCGATTTGTCGCCGCTTGTTCGGTCTGCGCGCAGACTAAATCTGGGAACTCTCCTCCTGCCGGCCGTCTCAGACCGCTTCCCATTCCCTCTCGACCGTGGTCTCACATCGCTTTAGATTTTATCACCGGACTGCCTTCATCAGCGGGGAAGACAGATATTCTTACGGTTGTCGATAGATTCTCTAAGGCGGCTCATTTCATTCCTCTCGCTAAGCTCCCTTCTGCTAAGGAGACGGCTCAGATCATTATCGAGAATGTTTTCCGAATTCATGGCCTTCCGTCTGACGTCGTTTCCGACAGAGGCCCGCAGTTCACGTCTCAATTTTGGAGGGAGTTTTGCCGTTTGATTGGGGCTTCCGTCAGTCTCTCGTCCGGCTTTCATCCCCAGTCTAACGGTCAAGCCGAACGGGCCAATCAGACTGTTGGTCGCATTTTACGCAGTCTTTCTTTTCGTAACCCTGCGTCTTGGTCAGAACAGCTCCCTGGGCAGAGTACGCCCACAACTCGCTTCCTTCGTCTGCTACCGGTCTATCTCCTTTTCAGAGTAGCCTCGGGTACCAGCCTCCGCTGTTCTCATCTCAGCTCGCCGAGTCCTGCGTCCCCTCCGCTCAGGCTTTTGTCCAGCGTTGCGAGCGCACCTGGAAGGGGGTCAGGTCGGCACTTTGCCGTAATAGGGCGCAGACTGTGAGGGCCGCTAATAGCGTAGGACCAAGAGTCCTAGATATTGTTGCGGTCAGAGAGTATGGCTCTCCACTCAGAACCTTCCCCTTAAGACAGCTTCTCGCAAGTTGGCCCCGCGGTTCATTGGTCCGTTCCGTATTTCTCAGGTCATTAATCCTGTCGCAGTGCGACTTCTTCTCCGCGCTATCTTCGTCGCGTTCACCCGGTCTTCCATGTCTCCTGTGTTAAGCCCGTTCTTCGCGCCCCCGCTCGTCCCTCCCCCCATCCTTGTCGAGGGCGCACCCATCTACAGGGTTCGTAAGATTTTGGACATGCGCCCTCGGGGCCGTGGTCATCAGTACCTAGTGGATTGGGAGGGGTACGGTCCTGAGGAGAGGAGTTGGGTTCCCTCTCGGGACGTGCTGGACCGTTCGCTGATCGATGATTTCCTCCGTTGCCGCCAGGTTTCCTCCTCGAGTGCGCCAGGAGGCGCTCGGTGAGTGGGGGGTACTGTCATGTCTTGTTATGTCTGTTCCTGTCCTTTCTCTTCACTCTGTCTCTCTCTGCTGGTCTTTTTAGGTTACCTTCTCTGTCTCTCATTCTTCAGCTGTTCTACATCTCCCCTAACTAGCTCATTCACTCTTTCCCACCTGTTCTCTCTTCCCCCTCTGATTAGGTCTCTATTTCTCTCTCTGTTCCTGCTACTTTCAGTGTCTGATTCTTGTTTGTGTTTTTCATGCCAGAAGCAAGCTGTCGTCTCGTTTGCTTCCACCTTGTCCTATCCTGTCGGAGTCTGCCTGGCAGGTGCATCCTGCATTATACTACGTTCTTTTTGTTCCATTGACAACGTTGGAAGAGGATTTATGCCATTCCTGTTTTTTCATTAAAGAACTCTGTTTTCTGTTAAAACCGCTTTTGGGTCTTCACTCAAGTACATAACAGTATCAGCACCTAAGTATCGTTATAATATCATGAGGTCCCTAGCAATTCCCAGCCCTAATGTGGTCCACAAGTTCCTTCTGAGCCCTGGCAGTGCCATGACAGACATCATTTTGCAAACAAAAGCGGAGGTGTTTTTGCCTCCCAGGCCATATAAGATAGTATTCTAGAGGTTTTAACAGATCATTCTAAAGGCTCATAAAATATAAAATATGCATTCTTCAAGGACTGAAATCAGTGCTCACTGTCTAGTACCTGAAATGTGACAGTACTATGAAAGCTTGCTGATGAGACTATGTTGGCGAGCAAATAAACCGCCTCTACCCTCCGCACTGTTGGCAAAAGTAGTCACCAGAGAACAAACTGGATGAGCTCCGTTTGAGACTATCCTATCAAACCTAAAGAACTGTAATGTTCTGTTTCACGGAGTCATGGCTGAACTAGGACATGGATAATATACATCTCACTGGCTTTTCCATGCACCGGCAAGACCGGTCAGCAGCCTCAGGTAAGATGGGGGTGGGTCTCTGTTAACAACAGCTGGAAGTCTCGAGGTTTAACTCACCTGAGTTAGAATACCCCATGATAAGCTGCAGACCATACTACTTCCCAAGAGTGTTTTCATCTATATTTTCCATAGCTGTCTATTTACCACCACAAACCGATGCTGGCACAAAGACTGCAGTCAACGAGCTGTATAAGGACCTAAGCAAACGAGAAGAGGCACACCCAGAAGTGGCACTTCTCGTGGCAGGTGATTTAAATACAGGGAAACTGAAATCTGTTTTACCTCATTTTTACCAGCATGTCACCTGCGCAACAAGAGGCAACAAACTTCTATATCATCTTTACTCCATAAACAAAAATGCAGCTTAGGCTCTCCCTCCTTCTGACAAATGTGACCATAACTCTATCCTCCTGATTCCTGCTTACAATCAAAAACTCAAACATGAAGTATCAGTGACGCTCAATGACGGAAGTGGTCCGATTAACTGTTTCACTAGCACAGACTGGAATATGTTTCAGAATTCATCCAAGTTTACCACATCAGTCACCAACTTCATTAATAAGTTAATTGACGACATCACCCCCAGTGACCTTATGTACATATCTAAACCAAAAGCTATGGATTACAGGCAACATCCGCACTGAGCCAAAGGCTAAAGCTGCTGCTTTCAAGAAGCGGGACACTAATCCGGACGCTTATAAGAAATCCCACTATGACTTCAGACAAGGCATCAAACAGGCAAAGCTTCAATAAAGGACCAAGATCTAATCCTACTATGCCGGCTCTGATGCTCATCAGATGTGATAGGGGTTGCAAACTATCACAGATTACAAAGGGAAACCCAACCACGAACTGCCCAGTGAGGGGAGCCTACCAGACGAGCTAAATGCCATCTATGCTCGCTTTGAGGAAAGCAACACTGAACCATGCATGAGAGCACCAGCTGTTCCGGACGACTGTGTGATCTCCGTCTCCGAAGCCGATGCGAGTTAGACCTTTAAACAGGTTAACATTTACAAGGCCACAGGGCCAGACGGATTACCAGGACGCGTACTTAGAGCTTGCGCTGACCAGCCGGCAAGTGTCTTCCCTGACATTTTCAACCTCTCTGCGACCCAGTCTGTAATACCTACATGTTTTAAGCAGACCAACATAATCCCTGTGCCTAAGAACGCCAAGGTAACCTGTCTAAATGGCTATCTTAGCCATGAAATGCTTTGAAAGACAGGTCATGAATCACACCAACACCATCATGCCAGACACCCTGGACCAATTCCATTTCGCATTCTGCCCCAACAGATCCACAGATGATGCAATCTCTATTGCACTCCACACTGCCCTCCCACCTGGACAAGAGGAACACCTATGTGAGAATGCTGTTCATCGACTACAGCTCAGCATTCAATACCATAGTGCCTTCCAAGCTCGTCCTTAAGCTCAAAATCCTGGGACTAAACCTCTCTCTGCAACTGGATCCTGGACCTCCCGATGGGCCCCTCTCAGGTGAGTTTCAAGTTCCTTGGTCCATATCACTAAAGAATTCATATGGTCCACAAACCACACACACCAACACAATCGTAAAGGCACGACAACGCCTCTTCCCCTCAGGACGCTGAAAAGATTTGTCATGGGCCCTCAGATCCTCAAACAGTTCTACAGCTGCACCATTGAGAGCATCTTGACTGGCTGCATCACCGCTTGATATGCCAACAACTTGGCATCCGACTGCAAGGCGCTACATAGAGTAGTGTGTATGGCCCTGTACATCACTGGGGCCGAGCTCCCTACCATCTAGGACCTCTATACCAGGCGGTGTCAGAGGAAGGCCTGAAGGATTGTCAAAGACACTAGCCACCCAAGTCATGGACTGTTTTCTCTGCTACCGCAAAGCAAGCAGCACTGATGCACCAATTCTGGAACCAACAGGACCCTGAACAGCTTCTACCCCAAAGCCATAAGACTCCATAATAGTTAAACAAATAGCTATATGCATTCACCCTTTTTGCATTAACTCTTTTGACTCATTACATACACTGCTGCTACAGTTTATTAACTATCCTGTTGCCTTGTCACTTTACCCCTACCTATATGTACATACAGTATGTTTAGCCTTACTTGAAAAAGAAAGATCAGGCGTTAAGTAAATGTTAAGGTTTCCCTTTACTGGGAGTAAAGGGCCTAACCCGAACCATGAAAAACATCCACAGACCACTATTCCTAATCCACCAAACTTTACAGTTGGTACTATGCATTTGGGCAGATAGCGTTCTCCTGGCATCCGCCAAACCAGACTTGTCCGTCGGACTACCAGATGGAGAAGCATAATTCATCACTGCAGAAGACGCATTTCCTCTGCTCCAGAGTCCAATGGGGGTGAGCTTTACACCACTCCAGCCAACGCTTGGCATTACGCATGGCAATCTTAGCTTTGTGTGAGGCTGCATGGCCATGGAAACCCATTTCATGAAGCGCCCAATGAACAGTTACTTCCAGAGGCAGTTTGGAACTCGGTAACGAGTGTTGCAATTGAGGACAGACGATTTCTACGTGCTATGTACTTCAGCACTTGGCGGTCCGGGTCTGAGAGCTTGTGTGGCCTACCATTTTGCGGCTGAGAGGCTGTTGCTCATAGACGTTTCCACTTCACAATAACAGCACTCGCAGTTGACCGGGGCAGCTCTAGCAGGGAAGAAATTTGACGAACTGGCTTTTTGGAAAGGTGCCACCCTATGACGGTGCCACGTTGAAAGTCAATGAGCTCTTCAGTAAGGCCATTCTACTGCCAATGTTTGTCGATTTTTTTCACCAGTCAGCAATGGATGTGGCTGAAATAGCCACATCCGATCATTTGAAGGGGTATCCACATACTTTTGTATATTTAGTGTATCAATGCAGGCTCAGCTTTGCTTTTCCCTTTAACTGTGACAATAAATGCAATAACAGAAGTTCTTGAGTCTTCCTTCTTCATTAAAGAGTGAAATGTGATCACTCAGTAAAAGGCCTTTCCACAAAAACTTTCAATTGCCTAATATAAAAATATCAAAATTCCACTGTTTATGCTCGATTACCAAGAATACCATTCTTGTTAAAAAGGTCCAATTAAGTACTTTGATTTCTTTTTGACAATTTGTATTGAAAACAGAAGAAAATCAAAGCTTCTTAGCAATTTCTCAAGCAATAATTTTGCTAGGACTGTCTGGGAGTGGTCTATGTGGAGAATGGAAAACTGAAAATGAGTTGTTATTGGCAGAGAGGTTTGGAACTCTTTGTTATTGGTCTATTAACTCATTTATTGCCTGTGACCAGGGTGGAAATGCAAATAAATGCTAAATGATTGAGCAGTTGTTGACTGCACTGGGCCTTTAACCATATAAACCAGACAGTGTTTTAAAATTCTAAATCTCCTTCACTTTGTATTGTGGAGATTGAATAGGTGACTTCTCAATTAGAATTGTGTATGTGTCTGGGGGTTTTAGAATTGTCATTCATGTCGTAGCTGAATTTCACACTGAGGCAATTCAAGCTAAGTGTGCTGTTGCCCAAGGGCACAACAAGAGCATGCCCCATTTAAGATTAGGACCTGCTATGCATACTAGCCTATTTTGTGAAATACTGCCATTACAGGACTTGACGCTGATTCTAGACCAGCCTGGAAGGCAAGCTTGAACCCACATGGAATTAGAACTTGTAAACTATACAAGTATAAGCTATCAGTGGATTCCAAACAAGTCTAATAACGATTTCAGCAAAAACAATTGTAAATGTAACGAGACACAAATGACAATAAATATTCATATTCATCCATCAAAGCTGTTGGAGCTCCTGTTCAAATCTATCAGATTCACCAGTGTGACAGGACCACTTCTACAAATATCATAAAGACATGTGAAACTCGCTCAATCAGGAGGTGATGAAGCCGTGATGCTCCATCAATGACAGTCGAATTAAGATTCAAACTTGAGACTTTGAAACAACTCCCGATGTATGTTCTCAGTCGGTGTGTACCACAGTGCATGTGTTCCGCATGTGTGATATAATATATATATACATACACACATACACAAAAGGTATGTGGACACCCCTTCAAAATAGTGGATTTGGCCATTTCAGCCACACCCGCTGCTGACAGGTGTATTTAAATTATATAAAAAATTTAAATAAATTAGCACACAGCCATGCAATCTCCATAGTCAAACATTGGCCACAGAATGGCCTTACTGGTGTATAGCTCGCCACCATAGGACTCTGGAGCATTGGAAATGCGCTTTCAGGAGTGATGAATCACGCTTCACCATCTGGCAGTCCGGCAGACTGGGTTTGGAGGATGACAGGAAAACGCTACCTGCCCCAATGCATAGTGCCAACTGTAAAGTTTGGTGAGGAGGAATAATGGTCTGGGGCTATTTTTCATGGTTCGGGCTACAGCATACAATGACATTCTAGACGATTATGTGCTTCCAACTTTGTGGCAACCGTTTGGGAATGGCCCTTTCTTGCTTCAGTATGACAATGCCCTGGTGCTTAAGGCGAGGTCCAGACAGAAATGGTTTGTTGAGAGCGGTGTGGGAGAACTTGACTGGCCTGCAATCGGTATGGATGTCCCTCCAGCCACCTCTCCCTGTCCAGGTCAATCAATTGCCTGGTCACAGCCGGACCACCGTGGCCCCCCTCTGCTGGGCCGTGCTCTCTGGATCAGAGTAATGTCCCTTTGGTTGTTGTGGCATCAGAGTAATGTCCCTTTGGTTGTTGTGGCCTGCACGCAGTCAGCGTTTAAGCAGCTGTCTTCTCAGGTGAGATCTGTGGCTCTGGCCTCCAATTCAGCTTCGAGACACGACAGAGACATAATAATTCGAGCCCTTGTGATCGGGAGTTCGATGGTGCGGCAAATATCTGTACCTGGGGCAAGGACTGTGTTTTCCTGGGGCAAAAGTTTAGGCTATCACCAGGTTGCTTCCTGAGGCTGCGCGTCAGTCACCGGGGGCTGAAACTGTTATAGTTCATGTGGGGTCGAATGACATTATGAAGGGCAGCTCAGAACAGCTGTAGACGGATTGTAAAGAACTGATTGTTCACTACAAACGCCCCATAATATCTGGCACTCTGCATTCCATAAATCGTGACATTTAACAGTTCAACAGACTTTTGGCTCTCCATAACTGTCTACGAGACTATTCATAGCATTGTTGAGACAATGACTTATCAATGACCCAAGCCCAACTCAGTTAATCTCTACCATTGAATGCCTCAGCTGATCCTACAGCTATCATATGCAGTAATCATGTGCCTATGAACCAGAGTTATACTGTTAGCACTGAGGGGGTGTGTCCTAGAAGGATGTCCACTGTGTGTAGCTCACCCTGCACTAACATAAAAAAACCTGAGCATGTCGACCTTTGCTAAGCTTCCCAGTAAAGCAAGAACAACAATCAAGCATCCCACATATGAAGCTTAAGAAACAAGGTTAATGAAATCAATAATTTGCTAGTAACAGATGACATTCATATACTGACTCTCTCTGAAACTCATTTAGATAATACATTTGATGCAATAGTGGTAGCAATACATGGTTATAAAATGTATAGAAACTACAGAAATGTGGCTGTTTATATTCATAACCACATTCCTGTAAAGCTTAAAAAGGATATAATTTTAAATACTGTTGAAGTAATGTGGCTACAGGTTCACCTGCCTCACCTAAAGCCCATTCTGGTGGGAAGCTGCTATAGACCACCAAGTGCTAACAGTCAGCATCTGGATAATATGTGTGAAATGCTTGATAATGTATGTGATATCAACAGAGAGGTATATTTTCTGGGTGATTTAAATATTGACTGGCTTTCATCAGGCTGCCCACTCAAGAGAAAGGTTCAAACTGTGTACCTGCGACCTGGTTATCAGTCAACCTACCAGGGTTACAAACAGTACAGGAATGAAATCATCAACAGGTATTGATCACATCTTTACTAATGCTGCAGAACTCTGCTTTAAAGCAGTATCCAGATCCATAGGATGTACTGATCACAACATAGTAGCCATATCTAGGAAAATCACAGTTCCAAAATCTGGGCCTAATCTAGTGTATAAGAGGCAATTTTGTAGTGAATCCTATGTTGTTGATGTAAAGAATATTTGCTGATCTGTGGTGTGTAATGAGGAGCAACCAGGCACTGCACTTGACACATTTAAATTGCTTATCCCAGTTACTAATAAGAATGCACCCATTAAGAAAATGACTGTAAAAACTGGAATTTAAAAATTGTATGGTTGAGGGGGATGAGACAAAAATAAATGACAAATACGTTTGGCTGTACAACGGTTTGACAAACGCACTGCAAATTGAGACATCATGTGACTAAACTGAATAAAAAGGAGATGAAATGACACTATGAAACAAAGACAAATGACAGAAAGACTCATAGTAAAAAGCTTTGGAGCTTAAATTCAAAAAGGCTCTGCTCCATCATTCATAGAATCAGATGTCTCATTCATCACAAAACCCACTGATATTGCCAATTACTTCATAGATTTTTTTAAATGGCAAGATTAGCACATTTAGGCATGGCATGCCAGCAACAAATGCTGACACTACACATCCAAGTATATCTGACCAAATAATGAAAGACAAACATTGTCATTTTTTATTCTGTAAAGTGAGTGTGGAAGAGGTGAAAAAGTTTATGTTGTCTATCAACAATGACAAGCCACTGGGGTCTGATAACTTGGATGGAAAATTATTGAGGATGATAGTGGACAATATTGCCACTCTTACTTGCCATATCTTCAATTTAAGCCTGCTAGAAAGTGTGTGCCCTCAGGCCTGGTGCAATAGATGGTATGAATACAGTATATACATGTGATATGAGTAAAGTAAGATATGTAAACATTATTAAAGTGGCATTGTATAAAGTGACTAGTGATCCATTTATTACAGTGGCCAGTGATTGGGTCTCAATGTTGGCGGCAGCCTCTCTGAGTTAGTGATTGCTATTTAGCAGTCTGATGACTTTGAGATAGAAGCTGTTTTTCTCGGTCACAGCTTTGACGCACCTGTACTGACCTCGCCTTTTGGATGGTAGCAGTGTGAACAGGCAGTGGCTCGGGTGGTTGATGTCCTTGATGATCTTTATGGCCTTACCGTAACATAGGGTGGTGTAGGTGTCCTGGAGGGGAGGTAGTTTGCCCCCGGTGATGCGTTGTGCAGACCTCACTACCCTCTGGAGAGCCTTACGGTTGAGGGCGGAGCAGTTGCTGTACCAAGCAGTGATACAGCCCGACAGGATGGTCTCGATTGTGCATCTCTAAATGTTTGTCAGGGTTTTGACAAGCCACATTTCTTCAGCCTCCTGAGGTTGAAGAAGCGCTGCTGTGCCTTCTTCACCACACTGTCTGTGTGGGTGGACCATTTCCGTTTGTCTGTGATGTGTACGCCTAGGAACTTCAAACTTTCCACCTTCTCCACTCCTGTCCCTTCGATGTGGATAGGGGGGTGCTCCCTCTGCTGTTTCCTGAAGACTACAATCATCTCCTTAGTTTTGTTGACGTTGAGTGAGAGGTTGTTTTCATGACACCACACTCCGAGTGCCCTCATCGCCTCCCTGTTGGCTGTCTCATCATTGTTGGTAATCAAGCCCACTACTGTTGTGTCGTCTGCAAACTTGATGATTGAGTTGGATGCGTACATGGCCACGCAGTCGTGGGTGAACAGGGAGTACTGGAGTGGGCTGAGCACTCACCCTTGTGGGGCCCCAGTGTTGAGGGTCAGTGTTTAACAGGCATACTGCCAGCTGACTGGTCGAGTCACCTCTTCTGCCAGGACGCCTTTCATAAGGATTAGTGACACGTCCAATACGTTGCCAACCAGACTGACAGGAACCTCTGACTGGATGGAATACAGCCACCATCCGCTGGGGTTTTGTGCTGTATCACCACATCTCTCTACAACACACACACTCAGTAAATTCAGCCATTTTTGGGAGTTCCAAACTTTTCCCTCCTGGCAGTGACGTAACAATGCCAATATGGTGATTTACAGTTAGCTGGAGTCCTAAATCCTAGTGATTCCATTCCTCTTTAACAGCATTCTCAACAAGACAGGTCCTACAGGCCCTATTATTGTCACACCTGGACTACTGTTCAGACATGGTGTCAGGTGCCACAAAGAGGGGCTTAGCAAAATTACAATCATTGCTCCGATTCCAACTTACGTCCGTTGGCGTGGCTTAGCGGGTTGACGGAGCAAGCAGTCTGGATAGCCAGGCAACTGATTCCATCCACCACAACCTCAAACTGTTAGTGGTGGAGACTTGGGTTACGTCCCAACTGACACCCTATTCCCTATCTAGTGCACTACTTTTGCCTAACCCTATGGACCCTGTTCAAAAGAAGTGCACTACATAGGGAATACAGTGCCATTTTAGATGCAGCCTCTGAGAGGGTTTCATTATGGAGGGAATGAAGCGGACACTCCCACTGCAAAATCTTCTTTTGTTTCAGTGAACATATGTCACTAATAAGAAGCCCTGTAAACCCTACAATTACACAATCCTGCTCTGAACTGGTTTACAAGATCAGCACCCTTAAAAAACTGAGCTGGGCAGATGGACTTGAACACACACACACACACACACACACACACAGATGCTCGCATATACAGTGCCTTCAGAAAGAATTCACACCCCTTGACTTTTTAAAAATGTTGTTGTGTTACAGCCTACATTTTTTTATGAATTAAAAAGAGGTTTCGTGTCAAGGATTCAAACCCTTTGTTATGGCAAGCCTAAATAAATTCAGGAGTAAATATTTGCTTAAAAAGGCAAATAATAAGTTGCATGGACTCACTCTGTGTGCAATAATTGTCTTTAACATGATATTTGAACAAATAATTTGTCCCTGTACAACACACATACACTGTATTCAGACCCCTCATCAATCTACACACAATAACCCGTAATGATCATGTGAAAACAGGTTGAAATTTTTTTGCAAATGTATAAAAAAAAACATACCTTATTTACATAAGTATTCAGACCCTTTGCTGTGAGACTCAAAAGTTCAGGTGCATCCTGTTTCCATTGATCATCCTTGAGATGTTTCTACATTTTGATTGGAGTCCACCTATGGTCCACCTGTGGTCAATTCAATTGATTGGACATGATTTAGAAAGGCACACACCTGTCTATATAAGGTCCCACAGTTGATAGTGCATGTAAGAGCAAAAACCAAGCCATGAGGTCAAAGGAATTGTCCGTAGCGCTCCAACACAGGATTATGTCGGGGCACAGATCTGGGGAAGGGTAAAAAAAAACACCAAACTCAGGGAGGTGAGCAAGAAGCCAATGGTCACTCTGACAGAGCTCCAGCGTTCCTCTGTGGAGATGGAAGAACCTTCCAGAAGGACAACCATCTGTGCAGCACTCCACCAATCAGGCCTTTATGGTAGAATGGCCAGACGGAAGCCACTCTTTAGTAAAAGACAACACGCTTGGAGTTTGACAAAAGGCAAATAATCAAGATTCTCTGATCTGAAGAAAACAGGATTGACCTCTGAAACATGACCCGCCTAACCGCGCTCCTTAACACTCGCCACCTAAACACGTAAGCCAGCCGCACGAATGTGTCGGAGGAAACGCCCTCGGAGTGTGGTGTCAGGAAAATAACCTCACACTCAACGTCAACAAAACTAAGGAGATGATTGTGGACTTCAGGAAACAGCAGAGGGAACACCCCCCTATCCACATCGATGGAACCGTAGTGGAGAGGGTAGCAAGTTTTAAGTTCCTCGGCATACACATCACAGACAAACTGAATTGGTCCACTCACACAGACAGCATCGTGAAGAAGGCGCAGCAGCGCCTCTTCAACCTCAGGAGGCTGAAGAAATTCGGCATGTCACCAAAAGCACTCACAAACTTCTACAGATGCACAATCGAGAGCATCCTGGCGGGCTGTATCACCGCCTGGTAAGGCAACTGCTCCGCCCTCAACCGTAAGGCTCTCCAGAGGGTAGTGAGGTCTGCACAACGCATCACCGAGGGCAAACTACCTGCCCTCCAGGACACCTACACCACCCTATGTTACAGGAAGGCCATAAAGATCATCAAGGACATCAACCACCCGAGCCACTGCCTGTTCACCCCGCTATCATCCAGAAGGCGAGATCAGTACAGGTGCATCAAAGCTGGGACCGAGAGACTGAAAAACAGCTTCTATCTCAAGGCCATCAGACTGTTAAACAGCCACCACTAACATTGAGTGGCTGCTGCCAACACACTGACACTGACTCAACTCCAGCCACTTTAATAATGGGAATTGATGGGAAATGTAAATATATCACTAGCCACTTTAAACAATGCTACCTTATATAATGTTACTTACCCTACATTATTCATCTCATATGCATACGTATATACTGTACTCTATATCATCGACTGCATCCTTATGTAATACATGTATCACTAGCCACTTTAACTATGCCACTTTGTTTACATACTCATCTCATATGTATATACTGTACTCAATATCATCTACTGTATCTTGCCTATGCTGCTCTGTACCATCACTCATTCATATATCCTTATGTACATATTCTTTATCCCCTTACACTGTGTATAAGACAGTAGTTTAGGAATTGTTAGTTAGATTACTTGTTGGTTATTACTGCATTGTCGGAACTAGAAGCACAAGCATTTCGCTACACTCGCATTAACATCTGCTAACCATGTGTATGTGGTTAGCAGATGTTCAACTGGCGACCATTTTCAGCCTGCAGGCACCCTGCCTCCCACAAGGTGTCACGACAGTGCAGTGAGTAAAGCCCCACCGGCCAAACCCTCCCCATAACCCAGATGATGCTGGGCCAATTGTGCGCCGTCCTATGGGACTCCCGGGCCACGGGCGGTTGTGGCACAGCCCAGGAATGAACGTGCCTTAAACCGCTGTGCCACTCGGTAGGCCCATGGATTCATTGTTTCATTGTGTGAATTGTTTGCCCTTAGATTTTTTATTTTGGTCAATCCCCCATTAGATATGTCACCAGAAGTAAATGTACCGTTAATCCCCGTCATATGGTTACATACATTTCTGTTAATGCATGTATTAATTAGTAATTGACCATTCTCAGAGAAACGTTGTTTGCAGAGTTCCGTACCTGCTACACTTGTGAGAAACAAGTTTGCCTAAGCAGAGAAATAGATGCACTTCCTCAATCAAGAAAGCAAAATCTAGCTACTTTATATCTTAGACTCTGCTGGAGATCCTTCAATTTTGGAAAACAGTTAATGCACTGAAGTGTGAAAATTCCTCTCCTTCCCTGCGTAAGCAAGTTGTCAGAATCTGGTATCATTAATGAGAAAAATTATTTTTTTTATTTGAAAGAAATGGTGGTTGAACTGACCCTGGTCAGCTAATCGACTGCCTGTGTATTTGAGTCTGTGTACATTTTTAAAACAAACCTATACTTTCCAATTGTATTTCCAACTGTATTAAAATGTTCAACAACTTGTCTTTTCAAATCAAATATGATCGGAATACTTACTTTGAATATATGTGATAACAATTGAGATATTTGAAATACTATTTGAACCCAGGTCTGTTTTACATACGTACATTGGATGGTGCCCTTAGTGATCGTGTCCTTGCTAGATTGACAAAAAACTATTTAAAAAAACATTTTGATGAGTTAATAAATAATTAAAATGGGCTTCTTCTGTAGAAACAGGTCTGTATCGATCCCTGTGGGACACCCTTTGTTATGTCCAGAAATCCTGATTTAACACCAGCAGTAAACAACACTTGTAACACTGTGTTCCGTCCTTTAAATCATTTTGAAACCAGCTACACGCAGCCTGGTCCAGGACAATTGATGAAAGCCTCTGAATAAGTAATGAGTGATCCACAGTGTCAATAAAAAGGACCGGACAGTGTTTCTTCTTATCCAAACAATTAAGAACATCATTTAAAACCAAAGAAGTAGCAGAGATGGTGTTATGACCTGGTCTGAAACCTGACTGGTGTACATTTAGAATACAATTCGTAGTTAAAAGGGATCTAAGTTGAGTATTTACCAATGATTCTAGAATATTTGCTCGGTAAGAGAGCTTGGGAATGAGGCAATCATTATTTAGGTAACATGGGTCACAAATATTCACTAGAAGTTGACTGAATTTCCATTGAGCCAAATGGAGGCTGGGAGAGGAAAGAGCAGTCAACTCAATGACTAGGGTCAATTAAACCACCATTTCTTTCAAATAAAAAGCCTACAGAGCTAAATGCTAATTAAAAGCATCACTTATCAATTTTTTCTCAGTAATGATGCCAGAGACTGAGACAACTTGCTTAGGCAGGGAAGTATAGGAATTTCCACACTTCAGTGCATTAACTTTCCCAAATGTTGACGGATCACCAGCAGAGTCTGAGATAGAACTAGAAAGTAGCTTGATTTAGCTTTCTTAATTGAGGAAGTACATCTATTTCTCAATTGCCTGAAATGCTGCCACTCAGCAATCAGCACCAGCAGTCCATTTTCCTCATAATTCCCTTTACTTGTGTACTTACTAACAATAAACATCCTGAAATACATTCTGTGGCACAAACTACAAAATATTAAACTCTTCCATTAATAGCACGAGTTCCTCCAGAGCTTTCTTCCTACTTTTTCTGGCCAATTCCCATTATAATGTTGGTCTATAAGCCACTGCTTTGCTCTCAGATGATTGCTTGGGCTAAAACCTCTGTTAATACTCTGTTGTAATGAAATTCTACCACTAATACAAATATAGTTTTGAAACAAATGTAATTGATTTGGACACGAGGCCTAGGGTGTTAGCTGGGAGTGTATTACTATGCATAGGCTAGCTGCAACTGCATTATGTGCAGCAATGAATAAGTTGTTTAGTTTGGGTAGTGAAATAGAACATCTCATTTGCCTTTACTGATATGGCATTTTGTTCCATTTATGTGTGGTCGCTTGGAAAGAGTGAAGAATTAGGTTCACAGTGCATCGGTCTATGATGAAAATGCTTAATGTTTAATGTGATGGGAAAAGGCAATTCTGAGGTTCATGAATAAAACATGTATACCAGGTTATTCTAACACTCTCCAGTGAGTTAGCTACAGTAGAGTCCTCTTTAAATCTCCATGCACGAGAAGAAAAAGACAATCTTCCTCTTAAAGTGTTAATATATAACAGAACGGATGTTCCAGCTAACGGCAAGAGCTGCTGTGCATTTTTTTTTCTACATGAAAAGGTTGACAGAATTGAGATAGAGGGACACAAGCTGGCCAGGGCGGTGTTCCATTCTTCGATTATTTCCAATATGCTACACCTGAGTGCCAGGCATTAGGCTACATATCTGACAGTTGAAATAGGACAGAATCTCCGCGTTTTTAGATGAGCTATTCAATGGCCCATTCCTTGGTATACAGAGAGCAACATTTACTAGCCTACTCGGGGAGCGCATTGAAACTCAAGGTATTTCTTATCCGAGACATGTTTGAATAGGATATTTAAACATTGTGACACCATTCACAACCCGTGCGTAAACATAAGCAAAATATAAGGCAGCATCATATTTTGAACACCCATACCTGTGCAGTCTTTTCCTTTCCCTTTGCATTCGCCACTTTGTAGGTAGGATGCCAATGATCCAGGCAATGAAGCGAAAGCCACGAAGCAGAGGAACGCCAAGGAATAACCAGCCAAAGGTCCGGGCAACCTACCAGGTCGCAAGCTTCCAACCATGATGAAAAGGATGGAGACGATAACCAAACAAGGCTACTGTCACAGAATGTATCCAAAATTAAGTCAGTTCGACAACTTGACGAAAATATTGATGGGTAAATTGTGTTGAATGAAAGAACACAGCATAGAAGCAAGGATGCATGCACGAAGGAACACGCACTATGACAACGGGACGCGATGCAAAAATAATATAGCGGTATTATTAGATGCAGAGCACACAATTCTGAAGGATCTTTACTCCAAATAAACGAGGTGGTCATCTATGAAACCTCGGTGGCTGACGAAATTCCCCAAGACGACAACAGAAGCAGCAACAGCATCCTCGCAGTCCGTCCTTCCAACACGCTCTGGGTCGTTTTATGATTTATCTGACGCCCCGGATTTAACACCGAGGCAAATCCCTCCTTTCAAAACAACACCTCGCTTGAATCTTCCTTTGAATCAATGTAAGTAGTCCTACACTCCCGGTACGTTTCCGTTCATAAAACCAAATCTGGTTTCAATAACCGGGAATTAAAGAGAAAAGGCGCCGGATGCGAAACAGCCACAGCAGCTACAACAAAGAGATTTTGAGAGAATAGTCACGTGAGAGGATGCCCCCCTTCCTAGCCCTTTTGGGTGAACTATCCCTTTAATAGCTCTCCTGGAGTGACTGTCCCTACTCATTGGCAGTGAACAGCTAAAACAGATGTGAAATCTCTACTCTGGGAAGGGATTTTCACTGTTTCGTATTGGGTGCCTGCAGTGAACAACTTGAAGAAAATGATGGGCTGCAAGTCTTATTTTCTTCTGTTTGTTCATGTTGTTCCCACACCACATTTGCAGTGAAGGGTGATTTTCACAGTGTGTTGAAGACAGTCTTGGGTAAGAGTATACTCTTACAGGCTGACTACAAGGTTCACGCCGCGTGCGCGAGCATTGCAAAATAAATTAAGAAATCTATGTTAAACAATTATTGCACCCACACTGCTCGCACACGCCTTCGAGCGTCTGCGTTGCCAAGGTCTAACAGGCTGACCACAACGCTTGCATCGCGTGCGCGAGCGTTGCAAAATAAATGTAGAAATCTATGTTATTCAATTATTGCACCCACACAGCTCGCACGCGCCAACGAGCGTCTGCGTTGCCAAGGGCTAAAATAGAAGTCTGTTCAATTTCTGACGCAGATCACACTGCAAGTCCTGCCTCTCCCATCTCCTCATTGGTTTATAGAAGCAGGTACCCACGTACCATCTTCTCATTGGTTATACCCACGTGGGTGACCTTAAGACAAACGAGGTCAGTGGCGGTAATGCACCTAATTTATGAAAGTTGCCAATCGAAATATAAAGTCAAGAGAAGATAAAGCTTGGAAGGAAGAGAGATGACTAGAAACGATTCGGTTGACTGTTTTATGTGTGGATTAATTGGAGGAGTAGAGGACCTTGTGCATTTCAGGTAAAATAACAACTCAATGTTTATATCCCAGGACAAATTAGCTAGCAACAGCAAGGTAGCTAAATAGGACAAATTAGCTAGCAAGTGCAAGCTAACTAGCTAAATTGCCATGCATTTTTTTATGCTTTTCGGCCTGTCCCCAAATTAATATAATTGGTTCAGAGTTTGTTTTGATATTTTAACCTGCGTGTCGTGATCGTGTTTGGTTTCGGGGGACAAAATAGATTTATGCGCGATGGTGCACACGCCCAGCCGGTTTGGGTTCCATGTTAGGAAAAAAGGTGCAATCTATGTCACGCCCTGATCTGTTTCACCTGTGATTGTCTCCACCCCCTCTAGATGTCGCTTACTATCCCCGGTGTATTTATGCCTGTGTTTCCTGTCTCTCTGTGCCAGTTCGTCTTGTTTGTCAAGTCAACCAGCGTTTTTGTGTCTCAGCGCCTGCTTTTCCCAGTCTCTCTTTTCTCACCCTCCTGGTTTTGACCCTTGCCTGTCCTGACTCTGAGCCCGCCTGCCTGAGCACTCTGTCTGCCCCTGACCTCGAGCTGGCCTATCGTCCTGTATCGTTTGGACTCTGACCTTGTTTATGAACTCTCGCCTGTACCCGACCTGCCTTTTGCCTACCCATTTTGTTATAATAAATATCGGAGCTCAACCATCTGCCTCCTGTATCTGCATTTGGGTCTCTCCTTGTGCCCTTATAATCTAGAACTTAAAAGGGTTCTTCGGCTGTCCCCATAGGAGAACCCTTTGAAGAATCCTTGTTGGTTCCAGGTAAAACCCTTTTGGTTCCATGTAGAATCCTTTCCACAGATGGTTCTACATTGAACCCAATTTTTTGTTTTACCCAAGACCAAAAATGGTTTACCTACACCCAGAAAGGGTTCTCCTATGGGGGCAGCCGAAAGAACGCTTCGGAATCCTTTTTTCTAACAGTATAATTTCACTGTCTCTCCACCCCTACAGCAGTAAGTGAACTGGTCATGGCTGGTAGGGTTTTTCCCTGAGTTATCACAATTTTTGTTCATCCATTTTTCATCAATTTTCACATTTTTCCACGGTACTTCACTGTTTTCCCCAATTCCTCTCTCCAAATTCAAAAGTGAACACCAATTTATACTATTTTCACATTTCCTTGTCTATTTTCCAGTGTAATAGCTTTAAAGTAATGCTTTTCTCCACATTTCACCATCCCACAACAGTGAGTGGCATTGCCTGCAATCCTTGGGTAGCATTTTACATTTTCAAAGCCTACAGTACAACCCAGTAATAAGCTCCTCGGTACTGCTGCCATTTTCCCCCATCGATTCTCTCTGCCTCAATCCAACCATGCTGAACAGCAGAATCATATATTAGGCTATGCAAACCTCTCAAAGGTATACAGTGTATCCTTGGCGACGGGCATTTATTGTGCTGAGTGTAAAAGGCCATGAATGAAGCGTGGAATCCGCCGATTCTCTGGGTCCCTCTCTGCCCAGGATAACGGTTTTAATGTAGCGTAAGGGGATACTGTGTGGATTGCAGGGGCTAAATGGATAAAGCCAAATCGGCAATGCTAATTCCATTAACATCCAACTAATTGGCTTACTACATTGATGCAGGATTGGCAGGGATGTTGTCTGTCCACAATGTTATTCAGACGTTTTAGGGAAAATCCTATTGAGGTGAGGTTTGTTGGGCTATACAACATGAATGGTAACATGAATGACATGACAAACACCCAACACAATGCTGACGACTCCTAATTATCATATCACAATTCTCAAGCAACATAATTGGTAAATCCCAGCATCAGTGAAATCTCCCCCATTAAAGTACAAGTGCCAGCAACATTAAGTGCTAAAAGACCTATGACAGAGGATACCAGACTCCTGTACACAATGCAGGAATCTTGCTAGGATTCTAGCGACAACGCATTATGGCAGCATACTGTGTAAGACTAGAGGCCCTACTACCGGGCATAGGGAATCTGAAGTGGGCAGTGGGCCTTATCCATCCTAGCGTGCAAGGTCTAATTCACTCCCACCATCTGCACCACCAGTCCTTCCTCTTCCAATCCCAGCAGACCACCAGTGAGCTGGGATAATCCCGAGCCATCATGGAGTACCGGTGGTAGGAGTTTAACCCTCAAGTTAATCAGCCCAAGCCCTTGAAAGGTGTCCCACTGGTGGACCCCCTAATGCTTGTAACATAGGAATCACCCCCTTCAGGCTTCAACTTGAACCATTATGTTAAGACTACTTCAGCTATGCTTATACAGATAACAATGGGAAGATAGCACTAATGCATACTCTATTGCAATTCTGGGGCTATACTTTGCAGTAGAGGAGTTAACCCTAAATCCTTTGGACTATTTGAGAGATGCTAAATCTTAGGTATATTGGTATTTGGTATTTTGTCCCCAGATGAAGTTTTATTAGTCGTATGTATGGGATACGCATGGTAACGTCGTCCAACGAAATGCTTACTTACAGGTTCCTTCGACAATGCAACAATATGAAATAATATAAGATAGGAATATGAACATAAAGTATATAAACATTTTAGCACAAGGATAATACAGGAAGACACCATTTATAGTCCAATATTTACATGTGTATTGGGGAATGGGGGGTGGGGGGGGTAAGTGTATAAATTGAGCAGTATAATAAGAGTCTAGTAGCAGCAGTTGTGATGTGTGTGTGTGTGTGTCTGTGTGTGCATGAGTCTGTGCATACAATCAGAGCACGTGGTCAGGCCAGTTCCAGTGTTCAGCAGTCTGATGGCTTGTAGATAGAAACTTTATCTGAGCCTGTTGGAATCAGATCTCATGCTTCGATACCGTCTGCACAAGGATAGGTCGTTCATGCTGCTGCGTGCCTTCCTCAGGCACCGTTATGAGTAGATGTCCTGGATGGGTGGTAGCACGGTCCTAGTGATGTACTGGGCTGTCTTCACCACCCACTGAAGGGCCTTGCGGTCGTAGCCGGAGCAATTCCCGACCGGGCAGTGATGGTCAGGATGCTCTCGATGGTGCTGTTACATCTGCGCCTGCCAAGCCCTCTACTGTTCATTCTGTTTCCCTAACCTGCTGCCACTCCCCTGGTGCTCATTCCCTGTGTGTGTGTGTGTGTGTGTGTGTGTGTGTGTGTGTGTGTGTGTGTGTGTGTGTGTGTGTGTGTGTGTGTGTGTGTGTGTGTGTGTGTGTGTGTGTGTGTGTGTGTGTGTGTGTGTGTGAGTGAGTGAGTGAGTGAGTGAGTGAGTGAGTGAGTGAGTGAGTGAGTGAGTGAGTGAGTGAGTGAGTGAGTGAGTGAGTGCGTGACTGTGTGTGTGATTGTGTGGGTGGAGAGAGGTGTGCTGGAGTCAGATCAGATCCCCATGAGCTGCAACCTGTTCCATAATCAAGAACTCTACAAATTGTTATCCCAGCTACTTCCACACTTCCCCCCTACCTCTTGCTTGGATTCCTCTCCAGACCTGCCTACCCAGGCTCCAACTCCCCTCGCTCCAGCCTCAGCACCTGGCTCCCTGCAACCCGCCCGAGCTTTCCTTGGCCAGCACTCCATTTTCCCCATTTTTAAATAAATACCTTGCTTACCTTATCCCAGTCTCCTCGTATGAGTCTGCTCTTGGGTTAACCTGCTCCGCGTAACAGTACGATCTGGCCAAAGATATGAACCCAGCAGACTCAGATCCTTGCCACCAAACCCTCGCCGGCTGAGGCGCCTAGCTCGAGGAACATGACCAAGCCCTGAAAACCCTTCTGGCGCACTTCAAGGACATTTCTTTCAGACCTGCAGCACCGAACCTTTGCACAGAGCTCTCAACCAACCCAGAGTCCCTCTCCACTGCCCTGTGAGTCGTTTGTTCTGGCCCCCGAGCATTACAATGGCCACCTCGGAGCTTGCAAAGCCTTTGTGGTACAATGCTCACTAGTATACGAGCAACAGCCCTACGCTTATGCTAGAGAATGGGCCAAGATTTCCTTCCTGATCGGCAGCCTCCATGGAGCAGCACTTTCCTGGGCCATGGTGGTGTGGGAGAGACAGTCCCCCATCTGCTCCTCCTACTCCAGCTTCACAGATGAGATGAAGAGAGTCTTCAACCACCCTGTCTGCGGTAAGGATGCTGCTAAGCGACTCCTGTTCCTCCGTCAAGGCTCCTATAGTGTCGCTGAGATGACGATCGAGTTTCGCACCCTTGCCACTGAGAGGCTGGAATGAGGAGGCCCATCAGGGAGCATTCCTGCAAGATCTCACTGTATCCAGGGATGAGACTGATGGACTAGAGGAGCTTATCTCTCTTGCCATCCGCATCGACAACCAACTCCGTGAGTGTCGGAGGGAGAGGGCAGGTGGGGTTACATGCCCCATCACTACAACTGCTTCTTTGCTTGGTTCTCCTCCTCCGACTGCCTCCCTTCCCAAGTCTCTTCCAGAACCTGCGGCGGCGAATCAGCACTAGGAGCAGTTGTGGCTGATATACTGTTGTGCCAAATCGCCGGCCCATCTCCCCCCAGACCCTTGCTAGACGGCAACCTTGTGTCTAGGCTTTTCCTCTGCTTGCCCTCATTGACTCGGGCGACGAGAGTTTCCTGGACCGAGGTGCCGTTATCCAGTTGGGCCTGGACACTGTTCCACTCGATTCACCCCTCGATGCCAATACTCTCAACGGACAACTCCTCGCCCGTGTCTGTAAGACAACTGACCCTGTCATCCCGCATCTTTCTGGGAATCAGCCGGAAAGAATCAGTCACCATTTAAATTGACTGCCCTCACTCACCCCTGGTTCACGGCCAACCTTGGTTAAAGCTGCACAATCCACAGATCAACTGGACCACCGGAAAGGTGGATTCCCTGGCTGCAGGACATATCAGCCCTTCTTCCTCTCCGGTAGGTGCTGGATTTTATTTGTAAAGAAAAAGGATGGGTTGATGAGGCCGTGCATAGATATAGGTAGGCTGAATAACATCACTGTGAAGAACAAGTATACCTTGCCACTCATCATTTCTGCTTTTTCCCCCCTCCATGGTGCCACAGTGTTCACCAAACTTGACCTCCGGAATACCTACCACCTTGTCCGAATCAGAGAGGGGGACGAGTGGAAGACAGAGTTTAACACACCACCTTGAGTATTTGGTCATGCCTTTTGGTCTCACTAAAACCCCTGCTGTTTTCCAGAGCCTAGTCAATGATGTACTGAGGGATGTGATTGGACGCTTCATTTTTCTATGTGGATGACATTCAGACTTTTTTCTGAGGCTTATCAGCAACACGTTCGCCAAGTTCTCCAACGGCAGATGGAGAATAAGCTTTTTGTTAAAGCTGAAAAATGTGAGTTCCCTGCTTACTCTGTGTCTTTCCTGGGTTATATTATTGCACAGGGACGGTTACTTATGGCTCCCGCCAAAGTCAGAGCAATCACAGAGTGGCCTGCGCCCTCAAACCTGAAGCAGCTCCAGCGTTTCCTGGGGTTTGCACATTTTTACAGACGTTTCATCCGCAACTACAGCTGTCTGGCAGCACCTCTCACCACTCTCACCTCCACCTCCACTCCATTCCACTGGACCCCTGAGGCAGAGGCAGCTTTCCTGTGACTCAAGCGCCACTTCACTTCCACTCCGATCCTTACCCAGCCAGACCCAGAACTCCATTTCATCGTGGAGGTGCTGTTCTGTCTCAACGTTCCCCCTCTGATCAGAAGCTCCACCCATGTGCATTCTTTTCCCGTAAGCGCTCACCTGCAGAGAGAAATTTTGACATCGGTAACCGGGAACTCCTGGCAGTGAAGCTAGCTCTTGAGGAATTGTGTCACTAGCTGGAGGGTTCTATTTTCCCCTTCATCGTGTGGAGGGACCACAACAACCTGTGCTACATCCAGACCGCCAAGCGTCTGAATTCCCGGCAAGCCAGGTGGAGATTGTTCTTCGGCAGATTCAACTTCACACTCACTTATCGTCCCGGTTCTAGGAATACCAAGCCTGACGCCCTCTCCCACCAGTTCACCGCCAACAACCATTGTGCTATCCAGCTGCATCATTGTCACCGTCTCCTGGGAGATCGAGTCCTGTATTCACCAGGCTCAGCAGAACCAGCCTGACCCAGGTAACGGTCCTAGAAATGCTCTGTTTTTCCAGATTCAGTTCGCTTTGATGTTATTCAGTGGGCCCATTCTACTCGCCTCACCTGTCACCCGGGTATAAACCGGACCCTCGCCTTCCTGCGTCAGCGCTTTAGGGGTCCACCATGGAGAGAGATGTCTGGGAGTTTGTCTCAGCCTTCCAGGTCTGTGTCTGGAATAAGATCTCCACTAAACTCACTTCCGGCCTGCTTCGCCCTCTTCCCATACCCAGTCGCCCCTGGTCACACATAGCTCTGGACTTCGTCACTAGCCTTCCCCATCTAACGGTAACTCCGACATCCTCACCATAATTAACAGATTTTCCAAAGCGGCTCACTTCATTCCTCTCTCCAAGCTTCCGTCCTCCAGTGAGACTGCGGCCCTGCTGGTGTCCCATGTGTCTCGTCTGCGTGGCATTCCTACTGACATTCCAGGTATGGAGATCCTTCTGTTCATCACTAGGAATCAATGTCATTCTTTCATCTGGATAGCACCCCCAGACCAACGGCCAGACAGAACGGGCCAACCAAGAGATGGAGACTGCCCTATGCTGTGTGACTTCGCCTAACCCTTCCTCCTGGAGTACTCAGCTACCCTGGGTGGAATATGCCCCCAACACCCTCACCAATGCCTCGTCAGGTATGTTACCCTTCGAGTTTGCTCTGGGTTATCAACCCCCCTTGTTCCCCGCCCAAGAGGTCGAGGTGGTGGTTCCCTCAGTCCATGACCATCTGCGCCGTTGTCATCGCACCTGGAGGAAGGCCCAGGCTGCCCTTCTTCGTGCCTCCATCAGGACCCAGTCCCAATCCAACCGTCACCGTGCCTCAGCTCCAGTCTACACTCCAGGCTAAAAGTTATGGCTCTCATTGAAGGACCTGTCATTGAAGGTGGCTTCTAAGAAACTTTCTCCCCGATTCATTAGTCCCTTTGAAATTGATCATTAACCCCTCTGCTCAAGATTCACCCTACCTTCCATGTATCCCTGATCAAACCTGTCAGTTCCAGTCCCCTGTCTCCTCCTGCAGCAGCTCCTCCACCCCCTCAGCTCATTGATGACCATCCTGCCTATATTGTCCGGCCGCTTCTGGACATGTGAGCGTTGGGGTCGCGGCTGGCAGTACTTGGTGGACTGGGAGGGATACGAGCCTGAGGAGCACTGCTGGTTTCCCGCCGTCATATTCTGGACTCCTCACACCCAGATAAGCCTGGTCAGGGGGGTACTGTTACATCTGCGCCTGCCACACTCTCTACTGCTCATCCTGTGTTTCCCTAACCTGCCGCCACTCCCGCAGTGCTGTCTCCCTTTTTCTCTGTGTGTGATTGTGTGGGTGGAGACAAGGTGTGCTGGAGGCAGAGCAGATCCCCATCAGCTGCAACCTGTTCCATAATCAAGGCCTCTACAAATACTCAGCCCTGCCACTTCCACGCTGCCAGATCGTAACCTCTGCTCAGTCAGTCTGCGTTTTTAGCCATGTGTTCCTGCATAGATCCTATTTTCGTGTTGTGCCTGTTTTCCCTTCCCTGGCACTGTTTTCCTCTCCGCTACAGTTCTGTCCGCTCTGACTCTGGTCCCTGTCTCCAGTCCCATGTCTCATCAGTCCTGCTACCCTGTCCTGGACCTCCCATTCTACTGCTTCCTTGGATTCCTCTCCAGACCTGCTTACCCAGTCTAACTCCCCACGCTCCAGCCTTAGCCTCAATACCTGGCTCCCTGGTGTTCAATAAATACATTGGTTACCTTATCCCAGTCTCCTCATCTGAGTCTGCTCTTGGGTTCACCTGCTCCGCTCCGCATAACTGGTGCAGGGTTAGTATTTAGAGTGGACCCTGGGCAGTATGCCGAATTTCTTCAGCCACCTTAGGAAGTAGAGATGCTGTTGCGCACTCTTGACAAGAGTGGTGGTGTTGTTGGTCCATGACCAATGTGGACACCGAGGTATTTAAAACTTGTGACTGCAGTCCCATTGATACGGATCGGAGAATGTTCCCTCCTCGGCTTCCTGAAGTCAACAATCAACACCTTTGTTCTGCTGATGTTGAGGGAGAGGTTGTTGTCATGACTCCCAATGCCAGTTCACTGTTACTGTCTCCTTTGTCTATCCTCTTCTGTTATGGCCTGTTCTGTTCTTCTGGTCCTTCTCCATCATATCCTATTCTTCTTTTGCGGTCTATGTGTCTTGTCTGGTGACTCTCCATCACCTATTATTCTGTTGCTGTCTCTTTTTCTTGTCTGGTGTCTCTCTCCATCATATCCTTCTCTTCTGTTGCTTCTGTTGCTGGCTCTGTGTCGTGTCTGGTGTCTCTCTCCATCATCTACTCTTCTGTTGCTTTCTGTGTCTTTTCTCGTGTGTGTCTTTAGTTTTACAATCCAAAATGGTCAAGGGGATACTGGTGGAGCTAAACTTGTTTTGAGCCTGTGTCTGGGAAACTTAAATCATCTTCTTTCTACCATTTGCCCTAGCTGCTGCTGTTCTAAGTGCTCCACTGGCCTGCTGTTCTCATCGGTCCTCCTCCTTGGCTAATCTGAAAGGTATAGCAAGGTAGAGGTGCAACATGTCATTAGTTTGTTTTAAAGGGCGACTGTACTTCCTGCTTTGGCCTCATTTTAGATCTGGTTAATTAAGAAATGTGTCACCCTGACCTGTTTCACCTGTCTTTGCGATTGTTTCCACCCCCCTCCAGGTGTCACCTATCTTCCCCATTATCCCCTGTGTATTTATACCTTTGTTCTCTGTTTGTCTGTTGCCAGTTCGTCTTGTCAGGTCTTACCAGCGTGCTTTCCCGTCTTCTTGCTTTCTCAAGTGTCTGTTTCCTAGTTTCCCCGGTTCGGATGATTCTGCCTGCTCTGATCCTGAGCCTGCCTGCCATTCTGTACTTGCCTGACTATGACACGATTACGAACCTCTGCCTGCCCTGACCCCGAGCCTGCCTGCTGTTCTGTACCTTATTGACTCTGCCCTGGATTACCTACCTCTGCCTACCCTTGACCTGTCTTTTGCCTGCCCCCTGATTTGGTCAATAAACATCTGTGATTCTAGCTGTCGGCATCTGGGTCTTTTCCTGAGTTCTGATAAAATGCTAGCGGCCATGACTGAATTCTGGTGTGGCTTGATGTCGGTATCTTGTGTGTGTTCCCATGTGGGACGAGTTAGCCAAATTATTTCGCCAATTGGCTTCAGCCGGTTGGTGTGCGACCTGACTGACTTTGGATAGCCTATCTCCGGGGCTAGTTAGGGACCATCAACTGTAAATGAGACAATTTTTTTCACGTAGCAGACATTTTAGTTCTCATTAAATGCTTTAAATATTTGTATATGCATTTCTACAATTTTGTTAGTTTGAGGTTTTTAAGTCAGTGAAATTTGGAGCTATTGGGATGTTAACATATTGTCCCATGTACAGTGCCTTGCGAAAGTATTCGGCCCCCTTGAACTTTGCGACCTTTTGCCACATTTCAGGCTTCAAACATAACTGCTGAAAACTGCTGTTCACAAATGCTCTCCATCCAACCTAACTGAGCTCGAGCTGTTGTGCAAGGAAAAATGGGGAAAAAAATGTCAGTCTCTCGATGTGCAAAACTGATAGAGAAATACCCCAAGTGACTTACAGCTGTAATCGCAGCAAAAGGTGGCGCTACAAAGTATTAACTTAAGGGGGCTGAATAATTTTGCACGCCCAATTTTTCAGTTTTTGATTTGTTAAAAAAGTTTGAAATATCCAATAAATGTCGTTCCACTTCATGATTGTGTCCCACTTGTTGTTGATTCTTCGCAAAAAAATACAGTTTTATATCTTTATGTTTGAAGCCTGAAATGTGGCAAAAGGTCGCAAAGTTCATGGGCACCGAATACTTTCGCAAGGCACTGTACACTGTGTAGTTTACTACTGATGGTCCCTAAGTAACCACATTGGGAAAGCCAAAGTCAACCCAAATTAAAATCTGGTCTCTTGAAGCTGAACTCCAAATTTATGATTACTTGTGTGCTGCCAGCTGTGGACATAATTTAAACAAACCCAAACTTAATTTACGTTGTGATGCAGTTACAACCACAAAAAAAAACTGTTTGGACAAGACTGACTTTATGATCAAAATGATCCTATTTACACTTTGTAGTCAATTTTGACACAATAATAAATGTTTGACTCAGGTCAATGCCACATAGCCTGTCTTCTCAAAATGAGAAGTTTTTTTAAAGGGGTAGTTGCTCTTTAAAGTTACTGTATACTCGACCAGGGCAACTCAACTGTAAAGAAAAATTCAAGTGCCTGCATAACAGCGCAATACAACCCCAAACATGACAGATAAGAAACTACATGGCCCCTAGGCTACGTGAATATAAAGAGACATGATGTCTCGGCCGTCATAAGGAGGAGACCAAGGCGCAGCGTGGTATGCGTACATTCTCTTTAATTAGACGAATGAACACTGAACAAAAACAACAAAACGAACCGTGAAGCTATATAAACGAGTGCTGACAGGCAACTACACATAGACAAGAACCCACGAAACCAAAAGGGTAAATGGCAACCTAAATAGGATACCCAATCAGAGACAACGATAAACAGCTGCCTCTGATTGGGAACGAATTCAGGCCACCATAGACATACAATTACCTAGACTTACAAAAACCTAGATATACAAAAACACTAGACAAGACAAAACAAGCATACCCACTCTCGTCACACCCTGACCTAACCAAAATAATAACGAAAACAGAGATAACTAAGGTCAGGCCATGACAATACCCCGTCCCCCCCGTCCCCCGTCCCAAAGGTGCGGACTCCCGACCGCAAACCTGAACTCATAAGGGAGGTTCCGGGAGGGCATCTACCCTCGGTGGCGGCTCTGGATCTGGACGCCGCCCCCCCTTCTTTACACTGGTCCCTCAGCCTTTGTAGAGCTGAACCGTGGCTCATCACCGGAGGCTCATCGTCGGAGACCTTGGGCTGGGGGACCGTCGTCGGAGGCTCCGGACTGTGGCCCGTCGCCGGAGGCTCCGGACTGTGGCCCGTCGCCGGAGGCTCCGGACTGTGGCCCGTCGCCGGAGGCTCCGGACTGTGGCCCGTCGCCGGAGGCTCCGGACTGTGGCCCGTCGCCGGAGGCTCCGGAATGTGGCCCGTCGCCGGAAGCTCCGGACTGTGGCCCGTCGCCGGAAGCTCCGGACTGTGGCCCGTCGCCGAAGCTCCGGACTGTGGCCCGTCGCCGAAGCTCCGGACTGTGGCCCGTCGCCGGAAGCTCCGGACTGTGGCCCGTCGCCGGAAGCTCTGGACTGTGGCCCGTCGCCGGAAGCTCTGGACTGTGGCCCGTTGCCGGAAGCTCCGGACTGAGCTCGAGGAGTTGGCTCAGTTCTCCAACCTGACTCAGCCAATCTCCTCGTGTGCCACCCCCTTTTTTATTGGGGCTGCCTCTCGTGCTTCCGTGCTAGCCGTGTCCTCATATCGTCGCCGTTCCTACTGCGCTGTTTCCACCTGCTTCCATCGCAGTCTCGTCCCCTCTACTTCTCCTCGTGGTATCGCTGTTCCGCTTTCGCTGCCTCTATCTCCTCCTTAGGACAGCGATACTCTCCAGGCTGCGTCCATGGTCCTGCTCCCTCCAGTATTTCTTCCCATGTCCATACTGTCTGCTCCTCCTGAACACGCTGCTTGGTCTTTTTATGGTGGGTTCTTCTGTCACGGCCGTCGTAAGGAGGAGACCAAGGCGCAGCGTGGTATGCGTACATTCTCTTTAATTAGACGAATGAACACTAAACAAACTAACCAAAACAAACCATGAAGCTATATAAATGAGTGCTAACAGGCAACTACACATAGACAAGAACCCACGAAACCAAAAGGGAAAATGGCAACCGAAATAGGATCCCCAATCAGAGACAAGGATAAACAGCTGCCTCTGATTGGGAACGAATTTAGGCCACCATAGACATACAATTACCTAGACTTACAAAAAACCCTAGATATGCAAAAACCTAACCAAAATGATGTGAAAATATTGATATAATAACCATCATATTGAAGTAAACCTGGAGTCACACAATATGTTGACGCAACAGTTTTTGTGACAAAACCCATCAGTAGAGTTGGAAATGCGATGGAAAGCCATTTAACTTGTATTTTTCATTCGGCACATAGGAATTTAACGGCAAAAGTTATTTTTATGGGCATTATGTCACCACGCACAGCCTTTTATCAACAAAAGGTTAGTTTGATGGAAACACATCTCTGGTGGGAAAATACGCATGTTGTTTTATGCAGATTTTAGAATATTCACATGAAAATCTGAAGTAAATTGGATGGAAACCTAGTTATTGATCAAAATCAAATCCAATTTTATTGGTTACATACACATATTTAGCAGATGTTATTGGGGGCGTAGCTAAATGCTTGTGTTCCTAGCTCCAACAGTGCAGTAGTTTCTAACAATTCATAACAATACACACAAATCCAAAAGTAAAGAAAGGAATTAAGAAATATCAATATTAGGATGAGCAATGTCAGAGTGGCATTGACTAAAATACAGTAGAATAGAATACAGTATATACATATGAGATGAGTAAAGCAGTATGAAAACATTAGTTGGAAAGACTGACTAAATGAAATAATGTGAGATTTTTAGATGACATAACATTTGAGGACACAACTTAAGGGCCAATGTATTTTCAATGTTTTGTTCACCTACACAAAGCTGGCCAACTTTTTCCCTCTCTTTCTGGCTGCCCTCCCACTTCCCTTCTAAGTTCAAGTTTGTTTATTTGTCATATACACATAATTTACATGGAGGACACAGTGCAATTAAATGCTTACTTGAAGATTAACCTCTCGACAATGCAACAGAAATAGAAAAAGTAAGAAGCCAAGTGAATAAAAACAAAAGCTCAATGGGTCGTTTTGTTATTCTTTTTTATTTATTTTTACAAATAGTTACATAGCCTATATGGAAATAACATACAGGTGTCAAACATATTTTCCCTGCAGAATGGAATAGGCTATAAGACCTTAAAGCAGCAATCAGCAGTAGGAACAATAACAAAGCAGCCACCCCACCCCTGGTTCTGTAAAAAGCTGAGGGGTGGCTTTGGAGAAATGTATTCACTCTCAAATTCATAGACTGGGCTATGGATACAAGGATTGACCATCCATGATATCAACACTATAGTTTAACCATGTTTTGAGGCTATAGTGTTTGTTTACATTTTCTTTGTTACAAACATTGGAGGAACACATGCTTATATTTTGGGTTCTGATGGGGTACGACTGTTGAAATAACCTCATGAGGCATTTATAAGTAATATTCTATAAGAATCAATGGTTACATATCATTACTTTATACTTACTGTAAGTCTAAAAATGGATGTAGCAACTGCTGATAGTCCCTTTAATTTTAAACAGGGTTCAATATAGTATTGGAGTAAAATTCAGCTTCAGTCCACTGGGTGTCACTGGGTTACTGATAATGATAATGCTTCAGTCAGAATACCGTTCTCTCCTTTCTTTGGTCTCAGTTAGCTAGCCAGCCAGTAGCTACCGAAGAGGCTAGCCAACCAGTAGCTATCGAAGAGGCTAGCCAACCAGTAGCTACCGAAGAGGCTAGCCAGCCAGTAGCTACCGAAGAGGCTAGCCAGCCAGTAGCTACCGAAGAGGCGAGCCAGCCAGTAGCTACCGAAGAGGCGAGCCAGCCAGTAGCTACCGAAGAGGCGAGCCAGCCAGTAGCTACCGAAGAGGCGAGCCAGCCAGTAGCTACCGAAGAGGCTAGCCAACCAGTAGCTACCGAAGAGGCTAGCCAACCAGTAGCTACCGAAGAGGCTAGCCAACCAGTAGCTACCGAAGAGGCTAGCCAGCCAGTAGCTACCGAAGAGGCTAGCCAGCCAGTAGCTACCGAAGAGGCTAGCCAGCCAGTAGCTACCGAAGAGGCTAGCCAACCAGTAGCTACCGAAGAGGCTAGCCAGCCAGTAGCTACCGAAGAGGCTAGCCAACCAGTAGCTACCGAAGAGGCTAGCCAGCCAGTAGCTACCGAAGAGGCTAGCCAGCCAGTAGCTACCGAAGAGGCTAGCCAGCCAGTAGCTACCGAAGAGGCGAGCCAGCCAGTAGCTACCGAAGAGGCGAGCCAGCCAAGCTAGCTACAGAAATGAAACCCATCAAATACACTCGCTGGAAATCAACACTTCCTAATATCATGGCTTAAATTAACATCCTTAAGCTTGTCCATTCCCTAACTATACTGTTAAATTACTCTGACTGACACCCAATAGTTTAAGGACGCTGAACACTAACGCTAGCTTATTAGCATTAGCCAACCCTTATACTGATGGGAGACTAGCTTGTTTGCCAACACCAACCCTGCACAAACCTATGGCTAACTCTGCTGCACTTTGACTTTCTGGCTGTTCTGTCCTCTCCACCTCATTCACTGCTTCCTCAACCTGGTCACCTTTCTGTGCCACTCTTTTGGAAGAAGTTCCCAATATCCAGACAATGACTGTGTGACAGGCGTTTTGCTGAGTGATGACATTGTAGGGGTGGGAGAGGGGATAAGAGACGTGCATTGTGAAATCCAGACCAATCACAGCAGGCACTGTCGCTCCAGGGGCTTCTTGCAGTGCCTGCTTGTGCCTAGCACAGTATAATGTATTGTTTATTAATGTCATAACAAAATGTCAGTAAAGAAATACATAAATACTGCATAGTGCAAATGATGGGCGTTTATGGAAACTCTTATCAGACTGAAATGTTAAAAATAAATAAAAAACGTGGCCTAACGATGCCACAGGTAGATATGATTTCAAGATTCAAGGCAGTTTTGCTAGATTCATAACAGTTTTATGAGTCATTATGTGTTGGCCATGAGAGGAAAAGGAAGAGCAACATTTACAAACCCTCAAGTTCCGATTACATGCATGTTTGATTACTGAAATTAATTAAATTGAGACTAAGCGTTCATGATGTTTAGCCTCACACTCTTAGTAGTTGTGGAAGTTGGCCCGATACTGCTGTTAAGTTTTTGCATCACTGACTAACTGTAATGACCCAACCATGTTTTAATAAGTCAATAACAGCCCCAAACATAAAATGAAATGTAACTATAAAATTATGTGCAAGTTCATAAACTATAACAAAACATAAAATATTGAAGACCTACATAAATTATTAATGAATCCATTTAATCTGCCCATCAAAATCTTTGGCACATAAATGTGTCATAGGCTAAATTACCTAGATACGACATTGGCACTGAAATATATTGTACAAGGTAAGAAAATTATGACATTATGGCTACTAGGGTAAAAGTAGGACAAGTTACCAATGTCTGTACAAAGTGTTAATTGTGTTACATTAAATATTTCACATTCTAAAATATGCAGAGTGGTCACTGGCTTGCACAGCCACAAAGTCATAAATCTGATTTTAAACCTAACTCTAACCTTAACCCTAACCTTAACCACACTGCTAACCCTAACCTTAAATTAACATCAAAAAGCTAATTTTAGATTTCATGAATTTTTACAATACAGCCAATTTTGACTTTGCAACTGCCCATCTAGCGGATATCACTCAGTTCTGCCTTCAGGGAATGATTTACGACAATAAACGTCAACCTGCCTCCCATCACCCCGACAAAGAAAATAACTTAGGTAATTGAACGCAAGAAAATAAAATAAAACACATTTTAATGTAACCCCAGACAGCTGGTTGCCAGTTTTGATTGAACATATCCCCTGTCTCTCTATTGTGACTGGCAAAGGTGACCGTTGCTCATCGTAACAGACTTTAGGTAAAACCCAGTGTGGCTAAGCCCCTGTCTGCATGTTTGCCTTGTATTACCCACAGATGGATTCATCCAGCATGACCAGTCATTCAATATCTCATCGCAAAAAAAGATCAAATCAATGACCCGCTTTGGGGTATCAGGTAAACAAGAAGGAAATTGAAAGTGCGAGACACACTAGTGGAGATAACAGATATTTGGCATGGGATGTCATA
This sequence comes from Oncorhynchus masou masou, assembly GCF_036934945.1. NCBI lineage: Eukaryota > Metazoa > Chordata > Actinopteri > Salmoniformes > Salmonidae > Oncorhynchus > Oncorhynchus masou. Next base: position 48,091,643 of record NC_088214.1, read on the forward strand.
TTGATGTCATTTCTGGTTGAAATCTGAGAAATGTTTTATATAGTGTTATCAGTGAGGGATGTTAATGAATTGATGTAGCACTTGTCTACCAACTCAAAGCACTTTAAATAGTGGGGGAAACTCACCTCATTCACCAATGTGTGGCACCTGGGTAATGCACGGCAACCATCTTTGTGCCAGAACACTCACCACACATAAACTATCAAGTGGAATATGCCAATTAGGTGGCCATGATGGAATGGGGCCAGGGTGGGAATTTAACACCCCTACTCTTTTTTTTTGTGTGGGGGGTTGGGGGGTATATCAGCTTTAATATTGCAGATAGATCAATGTAATTGTTGTAATTGTCTGCATCATTTCCAATCCCACAAATATACAGTACCAGTCAAAAGTTTGGACACACCTTCTCATTCAAGCGTTTTTCTTTATTTGTATTATTTTCTACATTGTGGAAACTATAAAATAACACATATGGAATCATGTAGTAACCAAAAAAGTGTTAAACATATCAAAATATATTTTAGATTCTTCAAAGTAACCACCCTTTGCCTTGATGACAGTTTTGCACACCCTTGGCATTCTCTCAACCAGCTTCACCTGGAATGCCTTTCTTGAAGAAGTTTCCACATATGCTGAGCACTTGTTGGCTGCTTTTTCTTCACTCTGCTATTCCAAACCATCTCAATTGGGTTGAGGTCAGGTGATTGTGGAGGCCAGATCATCTGAATGCAGCACTCATCACTCTGAATGCAGCACCCACACACCATTACACCTCCTCCTCCATCCCTTATGTGGGAACCAAACATGCAGAGATCATCCGTTCACCTACTCTGCAGTCCCATAAATATCAAATTTGGACTCATCAGACCAAAGGACAAATTTCCACCGGTCTAATGTCCATTGCTCTTGTTTCTTGGCCCAAACAAGTCTTATTAGTTCTTACAAGTTCTTATTATTGGTGTCCTTTAGTAGGGGTTTCTTTGCCTGATTCACAGTCTCCTCTGAACAGTTGATGTTGAGCTTACTACGGTACATGATTCCATATGTATTATGTCATAGTTTGGATGTCCTCACTATTATTTTACAATGTATTTGTCATAACTCTCCTGTGAAGATCTTAAGGATCAGGTTACAGTGGATCCGCACTACAGCTCCCTCTCTCTCAAGCAGAGGTGGAGGGCTGCTTTATGGCGGTCATAAAATACTCTGCTACTGGGCTCTGTAATATTTGAGATTGGAATGTGACTGCGGAACACAGAGAGACACTTGGACATCAAAGGTTGAATAATTGAACAGCATTTCTGTATTCCAAGCAATTGGAGAGGTCTGTGGACACATAAGGAACAGTCATGTCGAGTTTGGTAACCTCATGAAGGGCAGGGGACACACATTACTGTTTCGTTGTTTGTATACACTTCTCAAATTATGGGGTTTGCATCTGAATGTTGTATAAAATAAATGATTAAGTATAAGAATACTTTTGGAAAGATAACAATGTGATCTTAGTCTTCTAAATGAGAATAGTTTTTCATAGTAACTTAAGATAAGTCAGTGGCCACGTCTCCGTGATAGATTATAACAAGATATAACTACGAAAGACTTTGATCTCTGTTGGACAACCAAAGACTTTCTGTCGGCAATCTATCCAGCAGACGGACCGGCGATTGTAGAGAGGGACAACAAAGGCATTAACTCGTAAATATGTAAATTGCAATTTCATTTTGAATGTGCGGTTGTTCATGTTCAAAGTATTAGCATTCCCATGAGTGTAGCATTTGACTGTATGTACAGAGGTCCACTGAGTTTCCCGCTCTTGAGCTGGCCCCACCCCTTTCCTTTGTCAACCAAGCGTTCATATCGGCTTTGGCCACTAGGGACTTTCAGTGTATCATGTCATTAACGAATGTATAACTATTGTGTGTGTGTTTATGCAATTCTGTGATTGATGAGTTAGTTAGAAAATAAATAATTAAGCCAATTTGTATATTGCTGATTCATGATTTATGATGCTAGGGTTCGTGCAGATATCCAAAGGTTTGCAACGTTCAGGAACGAGACTGATGAGGTAATACTACATTAATATAAGACTGTAATCGATAAGATAATAAAATATCTGAAGAGTTATATTAGGGAAATTGCAACTCTATAAACAGAATTTTCCCGTGGTGCCTCGACTTCCTATTGATTACTCTTCCGTGATTCATTTAATTCCAGAATAATTACACATAGGGAATTGATTTGATAATATAACAGTCTTCACATTTAAAGACAGCATACGCTATGACAAATTAAATAGTAAAACTAAAGAAAAACCCTTGAATGAGTAGTTGTGTCCAAACATTTGACTGGTACTGTGTATAAAATACAGTGCCTTGCGAAAGTATTCGGCCCCCTTGAACTTTGCGACCTTTTGCCACATTTCAGGCTTCAAACATAAATATATAAAACTGTATTTTTTTGTGAAGAATCAACAACAAGTGGGACACAATCATGAAGTGGAACGACATTTATTGGATTTTTCAAACTTTTTTAACAAATCAAAAACTGAAAAATTGGGCGCGCAAAATTATTCAGCCCCTTTACTTTCAGTGCAACAAACTCTCTCCAGAAGTTCAGTGAGGATCTCTGAATGATCCAATGTTGACCTAAATGACTAATGATGATAAATACAATCCACCTGTGTGTAATCAAGTCTCCGTATAAATGCACCTGCACTGTGATAGTCTCAGAGGTCCGTTAAAAGCGCAGAGAGCATCATGAAGAACAAGGAACACACCAGGCAGGTCCGAGATACTGTTGTGAAGAAGTTTAAAGCCGGATTTGGATACAAAAAGATTTCCCAAGCTTTAAACATCCCAAGGAGCACTGTGCAAGCGATAATATTGAAATGGAAGGAGTATCAGACCACTGCAAATCTACCAAGACCTGGCCGTCCCTCTAACCTTTCAGCTCATACTGTCACGAATCCCGTTTCCTGAGTCTGTTTTTTGCCTGTGTTCTGTCCTGGAGTGTATTTTCCGGCGTCCTGGAACGCAGCCTGTCTGGTTGCTGGGCAAGGTAGCCAGTTGGGAGTTCTGATTACCTGCACCTGTATCCCATCAGCTATCTGCACACCTGGTCCTGATCATCATCTCTCCTCTTCATAAGCCATGAACAGTATGTTGTGCCATAGTATCAGCCTCAAGTTGGATAGAATTTGTTTTGTTGTTTTTTACGTATTGCTTGCCTTAGAACAAACGGAGGTAAGTTTGTCTTCAGTTACTCACCCGGATCATTTACCCCATTCCCGCCTGGTCGTCGGAGGATTCCGCTACCCCATTGGATCCACCAATTTACTCCCATCAACTCACCACCGCTGCCCGCTACGCCACCTGGATATATTTACCCATTCACATTCACTTGTAAGTAAATACTCACCTTCTTCCTAATCTACTTGTCTTGGTCTGCTTCTGGGTTCAATTTTGAAGAAACGTGACACATACAATGAGAAGACTGATCAGAGATGCAGCCAAGAGGCCCATGATCACTCTGGATGAACTGCAGAGATCTACAGCTGAGGTGGGAGACTCTGTCCATAAGACAACAATCAGTAGTATATTGCACAAATCTGGCCTTTATGGAAGAGTGGCAAGAAGAAAGCCATTTCTTAAAGATATCCATAAAAAGTGTTGTTTAAAGTTTGCCACAAGCCACCTGGGAGACACACCAAACATGTGGAAGAAGGTGCTCTGGTCAGATGAAACCAAAATTGAACTTTTTGGCAACAATGCAAAACGTTATGTTTGGCGTAAAAGCAACACAGCTCATCACCCTGAAGACACCATACCCACTGTCAAACATGGTGGTGGCAGCATCATGGTTTGGGCCTGCTTTTCCTCAGCAGGGACAGGGAAGATGGCTAAAATTGATGGGAAGATGGATGGAGCCAAATACAGGACCATTCTGGAAGAGAACCTGATGGAGTCTGCAAAAGACCTGAGACTGGGACGGAGATTTGTCTTCCAACAAGACAATGATCCAAAACATAAAGCAAAATCTACAATGGAATGGTTCAAAAATAAACATATCCAGGTGTTAGAATGGCCAAGTCAAAGTCCAGACCTGAATCCAATCGAGAATCTGTGGAAAGAACTGAAAACTGCTGTTCACAAATGCTCTCCATCCAACCTCACTGAGCTCGAGCTGTTTTGCAAGGAGGATTGGGAAAAAATTTCAGTCTCTTGATGTGCAAAACTGATAGACATACCTCAAGCGACTTACAGCTGTAATCGCAGCAAAAGGTGGCGCTACAAAGTATTAACTTAAGGGTGCTGAATAATTTTGACCCAATTTCAGTTTTTGATTTGTTAAAAAAGTTTGAAATATCCAATAAATGTCGTTCCACTTCATGATTGTGTCCCACTTGTTGTTGATTCTTCACAAAAAAATACAGTTTTATATCTTTGTTTGAAGCCTGAAATGTGGCAAAAGGTCGCAAAGTTCAAGGGGGCCGAATACTTTTGCAATGCACTGTATATAGATTTTTAAATATATTTTCCTTTATTATTTTCCCCCAACCCCACCACCCCTGGCAATTTTAGCATGTACATCTTGGTGGGGGGGGAAAAATCAGGAGGGATGCATGCCAGAAAAGCCACTACACAACACATTAATTGCACTATAACGGTGACAAACGGTGCCCACAAATGGCCTACATAAAGCTGTCCCAACAGCAGTCCGAACACCTTACCACTGCTACATCTGGCTATCAGAGGAGCCTTGTCTGGCAGCGAAACAGTTCATTCAGCTTCTTTTACTGCCTGTAAAAAAAAACATAGCTGATATGTTAACTAGCTTAAACAAATGTGGTTTCTAATGACAATTGAGATGTACAAACTATGGCATAAGGGCACAACAAGCAGATAAGAGGTAATGAGCGAGCTAGGAAGGGCGTAGTCAATAAATCTAACTTTGTTTAGCACTTTTGAAATGTACAACAGGCCGTTCTTACAGTGTTCTCCCTGTACACCAAGTCAGAACCGTAGGATAAATAAAGGGGATATATAAGCAGACAATAAAGCTCTTACATTCAATGATCACATTTCCCTAAAACAGGTTCTAGGCTACATGTGCACCACCAAGTCAGAACGGTAGGCAAAATTAAGAGGGGTAAATAGACCAAATTATTGGGGTGAGACACATGGGCTACTAACATCTTACTACACAACATCTTACTACACAACATACACTTAGTATTACTTTATAAGCTACATTATACATATCTCCCTGTTATATTACATAATTTATGCCACAGCATACAATACATTTTTGGACTCACCTTGTTGTGCTGTGCTCACTTGAACAGGAAGGTGGCACAGCGGTCCTTCGGGGGCAAATGTTATCATCAAAGTCAAGCATTCTCTGGATTTATGGTGCCTTCCCCAGGTCTGTGCCTCGACACAATCCTGTCTATGAGCTCTACAGACAATTCCTTCAACCTCGTGGCTTGGCTTTTGCTCTGACATGCACTGTCAACTGTGGGATCTTATATAGACAGGTGTATGGTTTTCCAAATCATGTCCAATCAGTAGAATTTACCACAGGTGAACTCCAATCAAGTTAAGTCCATAAGGGTGATAGTTTGTTGTGTGATTTTCTTTACGGTCTATTGAAGTATTTAAAACAGTATTATAATCTCTCACCATAATAAGAGAGTCTTGGATTGCTTGTAAACTTGATAGATTATTTTATATGTTTTCAAAGAAGTGTGGATCATCATTATTTGGACCGTATAGATTAATGAGCCAAATCTGTTTGTGGTCTAACATATTTAAAATAATCCACCTTGAGGAGCTGTTTGAACAATTGGCACATTCAGATCAAAATTGTTAATTAACATCACCCCTTTTGAGTTTCTTTGCCCATGGGAGAATTATATTTCCTCCCCAGTCCTTTTTCCACTAAAATGAATTTAAAATTGTTGAATGAGTTTCCTGTAAACAAAATATATTCTATTCCTTCTCTTTTAGCCAGGTAAATACTAATGGTCTATTATTTGTATCTGCTAAGCCTTTAGAATTATAACCCTACAATAAGTGCCATGGGTATTTAATTACCACAAAGAGTCAAGACACATATTTAACATCCTTTCTGAAAGATAGCACCCTGCAATGTCCTCTTCCCTATCCTGGGGTATTGGTTCCTTAGACCAGAGGGAAGAGTGCATTCTACTGGTGATACAACACCACTTCTAGCATTATCTGGCTTCCCATCCAGGACCAACTCTGCTTAGCTTCAGAAACAAGCCAGCGGAGGTATGCAGGGTGGTATGCTGCTGGTAAGAGGTTACTAGGGTAGCATCCATTCTGATCATATTACAGAGAGAGGTAGACCTCTGCCCAGAACAATTGTTTTATATATTTTAATCACATTCTTCAAATAGACTATTCTACTTCCACCTCAAGGCAATGCAATGAGTTCATTTCACGTTCATCAATTCTGAACGCAACAAAGGGTGGCATCCATTCTGATCAAATTACAGAAAGAGGTAGACCTCTGCCCCCCAAAATTGTTTTATATTTTTTAATCGAATATTTCAAACGGACTATTCTAGAGATCTGCATCTGCGCCCAGGTGGTTAGGAGACTGTAGTGCTCAAGAAACTTGTGAGAAAATCATCCCCCACTTCAAACACTGAATAAATGTTTGGATTTTGACATTCCCTCAATCAAGCAGTCAATCAATCAATGAAGTAGACCCGCCAAAGGACGATGGACTACACCTCTCCATACAGCGTGACAATATCGACATGATCTACTACCACAGCCTGGTTTTTTTCACCGGATTCCCATCCCCGCTAAATCCCCTCTCACAATGACAATTTAAGTCAATCTGGAGTTAACCTATGAGAAACAAGTAGTGCAAAATAGTAATCGTGGATCAAGGCAAAATACTAGTCTTGTAACATGGTGGATGCCAGTATCATATAACATCAGAGCCCAACCTGTATTGGTGAGAATTGTATATCAATCCATTCCTGGTGCACCTCCAGGGGATGCACATTTCTCTTCTATCTCAGCACTAACATGGCTGATTCAACTGAAAATGGGCTTGGTGATTAGTTGAATCATGAAGTTAGTGCTGGATGCTAGTGCTGGTCCCCACACTAGGTGCAAGTTGGAACCAAATAAGGTTCTTGAGAACGATGCTATAGGGGAACCATTTTAGTGTCTCTGAAGAACCACACATGGGATGGTTCTTTGAAGAACCACAAAATAACAATGCACATGACTGCATTTGCTAGTGATAGAGCCATGGTCGTTGCATTCATACATTTTCAGTCCTGTGGCCCCAACCAAGTGAGAGGGTAGATATGTTGTCATTAAAATTAAATTCATTAGACAATACAATATACACTGCTCAAAAAAATAAAGGAAACACTTAAACAACACAATGTAACTCCAAGTCTACAACCCACACAAGTGGCTCAGGTAGTGCAGCTCATCCAGGATGGCACATCTATGCGAGCTGTGGCAAGAAGGTTTGCTGTGTCTGTCAGCGTAGTGTCCAGAGCATGAGGCGCTACCAGGAGACAGGCCAGTACATCAGGAGATGTGGAGGAGGCCGTAGGAGGGCAAAAACCCAGCAGCAGGACCGCTACCTCCGCCTTTGTGCAAGGAGGAGCAGGAGGAGCACTGCCAGAGCCCTGCAAAATGACCTCCAGCATGCCACAAATGTGCATGTGTCTGCTCAAACGGTCAGAAACCGACTCCATGAGGGTGGTAAGAGGGCCCGACGTCCACAGGTGGGGTTTGTGCTTACTACAGCCCAACACCGTGCAGGACGTTTGGCATTTGCCAGAGAACACCAAGATTGGCAAATTCTGGCGCCCTGTGCTCTTCACAGATGAAAGCAGGTTCACACTGAGCACATGTGACAGACGTGACAGAGTCTGGAGACACTGTGGAGAATGTTCTGCTGCCTGCAACAGAGGTAGCCTGACTGCCATTAGGTACCGAGATGAGATCCTCAGACCCCTTGTGAGACCATATGCTGGTGAGGTTGGCCCTGGGTTCCTCCTAAAGCAAGACAATGCTAGACCTCATGTGGCTGGAGTGTGTCAGCAGTTCCACCAACGCCACGTTGCACCACAGACTGTCCAGGAGTTGTCAGATGCTTTAGTCCAGGTCTGGGAGGAGATCCCTCAGGAGACCATCTGCCACCTCATCAGGAGCATGCCCAGGCGTTGTAGGGAGGTCATACAGGCACGTGGAGGCCACACACACTACTGAGCCTCATTTTGACTTGTTTTAAGGACATTACATCAAAGCTGGATCAGCCTGTAGTGTGGTTTTCCACGTTAATTTTGAGTGTGACTCCAAATCCAGACCTCCATGGGTTGATAAATTTGATTTCCATTGATCCTTTTTGTGTGATTTTGTTGTCAGCACATTCAACTATGTAAAGAAAAAAGTATGTAATAAGAATATTTCATTCATTCAGATCTAGGATGTGTTATTTTAGTGTTCCCTTTATTTTTTTTGAGCAGTGTATATTTCATAAGGCTTTATTTTTAGAGCCTAGTTGTACAGGCCACATTATTATGCTGGTTTGTGTGATGTGTAATTCCCATTGGAATCCAGAAAGAATGGGTATTTCCAACATTTAGATTTTTTTATTCACCCACAACTTGCATTCAGAATGACTGCCAGGGTTGGGAAGACTAAGATAAGAGAATACCTTAAATATCTGAACTTGAACAACCATTTCAGTAATGGATATAATAAATCCAAGCTACAGTCTTACAGAATCCCCCTGCCAAGGGAGCTGTGTGACAAATTTCCAGTGGTGTGTGTTGTTGTGAGGGTTATCATCACCTCCAGCTTGTAGCTTCAGCCAATCAGACTGTCCCCATGCACCCCACACTTTGCCCATGCACTGACACCGCATCAAATGATTGGTCAGATGATCATAGCTAGCCCAGCACTGGCCAATTGGGCCGTTTGCATGCTCTTTCAAGTGTATAAATATACTCTTGAACTTGACGTGTTATTGTGGGTGGAGTTATGTGCGTGGGATACGTGAACACAAAGTAAGTTGTTGCTGTTCAAAGCCTATTTGTCACATGCACCGAGTACAACAGAGGTCTAGACCTTTCCGTGAAATGCTTACTTAGAAGCCCTTAGCCAACAATGCAGTTCAATAAATAGAGTCATGACAATATTTACTAAATAAACCAAAGTAAATAATGTAATAAAAAGTAACACAATAAACAAAACAATACTGAGGCTATATACAAGGGGTACCGGTATTGAGTCAATGTGCAAGGGTTCGTTGAGGTAATTTGTACATGTAGGTAGGGGTGAATTGACTATGCATAGAATATAAACAGTGAGTAGCTGCAGTGTAAAACCAAAAGGGGGTGTCAATGTAAATAGTTTGGGTGGCCATTTTATTAATTGTTCAGCAGTATGTTAAGAAGCTGTTAAGGAGCCTTTTAGACCTACAGTAGACTTGGCGCTCCGGTACCACTTGAAGTGCGGTAGCAGAGAGAACAGTCTATGAATTGAGTGACCGTAGTCTTTGACCATTTTTTGGGCCTTCCTCTGACACAGCCAAGTATATAGATCCTGGATGGCAGGAATCTTGGACCCAGTGATGTACTTGGCTGTACTCACTACCCTCTGTAGTGCCTTGCGGTCGGAGGCCACATTGCCATAACGCTGTTTATATAATAGCCTCAGATATGAGGTTTACATCTAATAGTTGTAAGAGATGAATGAGTGAGTATGATACTGTTTGTAAAATTGTGTGATGTGATTTTGGACTGTTTAATGAAGGAAACTCCAATTCCCTTTTGAGTTTAACTAAATCAGCAGTTAGGGTCAGGCATCCTGGGACAGCCCTTTTCTGCAATTTTGAATAAAACCCAACTTTGAGATATTATCACCAGACCATGTTTTCCTCCATTAGGAGGGTACAAAGGTTGCAGACCATTGCTGAATCTTTTAACCATACCACGTGGTTATACCACGTGGTCTAACTCTTAGACTATCGATACCGACAGAATAAGAACAAGTCTTTGATATTAATTACTAGTCTGCAGCTAGGAATTCGGTATCATTGAACGCGAAGAACGACAACCGCCGAAACATCCATGGTATAACAAATGAATGAATGTCACTCTGAACAATCCACTCTAACCACAACAGAGAGAGAGAGAGAGAGGGAGAGAGACGGACAATTCTACAAAAGAAACTCACTTTTCACCAGCGATCAAGACGACACACTGAGCGTAAATATATATATTGATTGCAATTGTTCCCGAATGTGTGAGCGTTCATGTGCAAAGGATTAACATTTAATTTGTTTTAATTATCAACTCTGTAGTGACTTCTCAGCTGACCCCCACTCCCCATTTTGTCCACCAAGCTGTGATGCCGGTTTAGCCCACTAGGGCACATTCCCTTATCATTTCTTGTAACCATATTGACTTTGTTTGTTTGTTAATGCATTTCTGTGAATTACTTAGTTAGTAATAAATAAATTATTTAAGACAATTGATGTATGGATGACTCATAGTGAAGACTGGGTTCGTGCAGATAACCAACAATTTACGACGTTTGGAATGAGACTAACGTGAGGTAAAATAAATAATTCATTAATTCGAAGACGAATTGATCAGATATAAAATATCTGAAAAGTTATTTTAGGAAATTATAACTTTGTAATCTGAATATTTTCCTTGGTGCCCCAACTTCCTAGTTAATTACAGTTTCATGATTAATCGTTTGATCGTGTAATACTAATTACAGAGAATCTTTGATAAAAACTAAGTCTTCAATTTAATGATAGTAAAGACACGACATTGGTAATAAGTCAGTCTAAGTCGGTCTCGTCCAAAACAGAGATTTTTAAAGATAGGAAAAAATAGCATGTCACGGAATGAAGGGTACCGTAACAGCATTCCTTGGGTTGGGTTCATTTTATTCCTTCCCACATGCCCACAGCCGGCAGCACCCAAGTAATCATCAATTCGGAGCGCAGATGCAAGCGACTCAATCGTATTGCCCATTGTCAATACGGTTTGACATTCTACATCCCTATGAAGCTAGTTAGGAACATCAGTAGTAAATTACACAATGTACATGGGACAACGTTTTAAAGGATAATAGCTCCAAATTTCAATTACTTAAAAACCTCAAACCAACTACAAATTGTAGAAATTCCCATACAAATATTGAAATTTATTGACGGCCCCTACTATCCCCAGAGATAGGCTATCCGAAGTCAAACCAAATGTTCCAGTCAACCTTTAAATCAAATCAAGTGCACACACAGAAAACATTTGAAAGTGAAAAATCTAACAGCTTTGTAGTTCTTGACACAATCAAACCAGTGCGTCTGGCACCTCCTACCGAACCCCATTCAAAGGCACTTAAATATTTTGCCTTGCCCTCTGAACTTCACACGTACACAAAACATGTCTCAACTGTCTCAAGGCTTAAAAATCCTTCTTTAATCTGTATCCACCCGTTCATCTACACTGATTGAAGTGGATTTAACAGGTGACATCAATAAGGGATCAAAGCCTTCACCTAGATTCACCTGGTCAGTCTATGTCATGGAAAGAGCAGGTGTTCCTAGTGTTTTGTACACTCAGCGTATATAAAAGGAGTACCGGGGCCAAGTCAACGTGCATGGGTACGAGGAGGTTGAGGTAATTGCGGTGATATGTACACTACCGTTCAAAGGTTTGGGGTCACTTAGAAAGGTCCTTGTTTTTGAAAGTAAAGCCATTAAAATAACATACAATTGATCAGAAATACAGTGTAGACATTGTTTATGTTGTAAATGAATATCGTAGCTGGAAACAGCTGGTTTTTATTGGAGCATCTACATTGGCAGCGTACAGAGGCCCATTATCAGCAACCATCACTCCTGTGTTCCAATGGCATGTTGTGTTAGCTAATCTAAGTTGATCTTTTAAAAAAGGCTCATTGATCATTAGAAACCCTTTTGCAATTATGTTAGCATAGCTGAAAACTGTAGTTCTGATTAAAGAAGCAATAAAACTGGCCTTCTTTAGACTAGTTTGATATCTGGAGCATCAGTGGGTTTGATTACAGACTCAAAATGGCCAGAAACAAAGACTTTTCTTCTGAAACTCATCAGTCTTGTCTGAGAAATGAAGGCTATTCCATGCGAGAAATTGTCAAGAAACTGAAGATCTCGTACAACACTGTGTACTACTCCCTTCACAGAACAGTGCAAACTGGCTCTAAACAGAATGGAAAGAGGAGTAGGAGGCCCCAGGGCACAAATGAGCAAGAGGACAAGTACATTAGACTATTTTAGTCTATTAGTCTATTTTAGTCGATTAGTCTATTTTGAGAAACAGACACCTCACAAGTCCTCAAATGGCAGCTTCATTCAATAGTACCCGCAAAACACCAGTCTCAAAGTCAACAGTGAAAAGGCAACTCCAGGATGCTGTCCTAGGCAGAGTTGCAAAGAAAAGCCATATCTCAGACTGGCCAATAAAAAGAAAAGATTAAGATGGGCAAAAGAACAGACACTGGACAGAGGAACTCTGCCTAGAAGGCCAACATCCTGGAGTAGCCTCTTCACTTTTGATGTTGAGACTGGTGTTTTGCGGGTACTATTTAATGAAGCTTCCAGTTGAGGACTTGTGAGGCGTCTGTTTCTCAAACTAGACACGATAATTTACTTGTCCTCTTGCTCAGTTGTGCCCTGGGGCCTCCAACTCCTCTTTCTATTCTGGTTAGAGCCTGTTTGCGCTTTTCTGTGAAGGGAGTAGTACACAGCGTTGTACGAGATCTTCAGTTTCTTGGCAATTTCTTGCATTTTCTCGTCTTCATTTCTCAGAACAAGAATAGACTGACGAGTTTCAGAAGAAAGATCTTTATTTCTGGCCATTTTGAGCCTGTAATCGAACCCACAAATGCTGATGCTCCAGATACTCAACTAGTCTAAGGAATAGTTTTCAGCTGTGCTAACATAATTGCAAAAGGGTGTTCTAATGATCAATTAGCCTTTTAAAATGATAAACTGGGATTAGCTAACGCAACATGCCATTGGAACACAGTAGTGATGGTTGCTGATAACGGGCCTCTGTATGCCTATTGTAAGGGATTTCCTCCTCTTCGTCTGAGGAGCAGTAAGAATCGGACCAAAACGCAGTGAGATAAGTGTCCATATTGATTTATTCAAAACCACAACTGAACACTGAAATACAAAACAATAAACGATGTGAACAAAACGAATAAAATAACAGAACTATGGTCAGAACGTGACACCTACAGTGCCTTGCGAAAGTATTCGGCCCCCTTGAACTTTGCGACCTTTTGACACATTTCAGGCTTCAAACATAAAGATATAAAACTGTATTTTTTTGTGAAGAATCAACAACAAGTGGGACACAATCATGAAGTGGAACGACATTTATTGGATATTTCAAACTTTTTTAACAAATCAAAAACTGAAAAATTGGGCGTGCAAAATTATTCAGCCCCCTTAAGTTAATACTTTGTAGCGCCACCTTTTGCTGCGATTACAGCTGTAAGTCGCTTGGGGTATGTCTCTATCTAAAACAGCTCGAGCTCAGTGAGGTTGGATGGAGAGCATTTGTGAACAGCAGTTTTCAGTTCTTTCCACAGATTCTCGATTGGATTCAGGTCTGGACTTTGACTTGGCCATTCTAACACCTGGATATGTTTATTTTTGAACCATTCCATTGTAGATTTTGCTTTATGTTTTGGATCATTGTCTTGTTGGAAGACAAATCTCCGTCCCAGTCTCAGGTCTTTTGCAGACTCCATCAGGTTTTCTTCCAGAATGGTCCTGTATTTGGCTCCATCCATCTTCCCATCAATTTTAGCCATCTTCCCTGTTTCATCTGACCAGAGCACCTTCTTCCACATGTTTGGTGTGTCTCCCAGGTGGCTTGTGGCAAACTTTAAACGACACTTTTTATGGATATCTTTAAGAAATGTCTTTCTTCTTGCCACTCTTCCATAAAGACCAGATTTGTGCAATATACGACTGATTGTTGTCCTATGGACAGAGTCTCCCACCTCAGCTGTAGATCTCTGCAGTTCATCCAGAGTGATTATGGGCCTATTGGCTGCATCTCTGATCAGTCTTCTCCTTGTATGAGCTGAAAGTTTAGAGGGACGGCCAGGTCTTGGTAGATTTGCAGTGGTCTGATACTCCTTCCATTTCAATATTATCGCTTGCACAGTGCTCCTTGGGATGTTTAAAGCTTGGGAAATCTTTTTGTATCCAAATCCAGCTTTAAACTTCTTCACAACAGTATCTTGGACCTGCCTGGTGTGTTCCTTGTTCTTCATGATGCTCTCTGCGCTTTTAACGGACCTCTGAAACTATCACAGTGCAGGTGCATTTATACGGAGACTTGATTACACACAGGTGGATTGTATTTATCATCATTAGTAATTTAGGTCAACATTAGATCATTCAGAGATCCTCACTGAACCTCTGGAGAGAATTTGCTGAATAATTTTGCACGCCTAATTTTTCAGTTTTTGATTTGTTAAAAAAGTTTGAAATATCCAATAAATGTCGTTCCACTTCATGATTGTGTCCCACTTGTTGTTGATTCTTCACAAAAAAATACAGTTTTATATCTTTATGTTTGAAGCCTGAAATGTGTCAAAAGGTCGCAAAGTTCAAGGGGGCCGAATACTTTCGCAAGGCACTGTATGTAGATATTCCATTAACAAAATCAGCTGTTTCCAGCTACAATAGTCATTTACAACATGTCTACACTGTATTTCTGATGAATTTGATGTTATTTTAATGAACAAACCTTTTAACGTTAGTGTACATGTAGGTAGGGGTAGAAGTGACTCGTCAATCAGGATAGATAATAAACAGAATAGCAGCAGCGTATTTGAAGAGTGTGAAATTGTGTCTGTGTGTCTTTTTAACGTTAGTGTACATGTAGGTAGGGGTAGAAGTGACTCGTCAATCAGGATAGATAATAAACAGAATAGCAGCAGCGTATTTGAAGAGTGTGAAAGTGTGTCTGTGTGTCTTTTTAACGTTAGTGTACATGTAGGTAGGGGTAGAAGTGACTCGTCAATCAGGATAGATAATAAACAGAATAGCAGCAGCCTATTTGAAGAGTGTGAAAGTGTGTCTGTGTGTTTTGCCTGTGTGAGCGTATGTAGTCTATGTGTGTTGGAGTGTCAGTGTTGTATGTGTGAGTGTGTGGGTAGACTCCAGTGAGTTTGCATTGAGCCGGAGAGAGAGTGCAAATAAAAAGGGGTTCAATGCAAATAGTCAGTGTAGACATTTCATTATTGTTTCAGCAGCCTTATGCCTTGGAGGTAGAAGCTGTTCAAGAGCCTTTTGGTTTGGTCCCAGACTTGGACCTGTGGTACCGCTTGCCGTGCGGTAGGATAGAGAAGAGTCTATGATTGGATGGCTGATGTCTTTGACAGTTCTTAGGGCCTTCCTCTGACATATTTGTATCTGTATTTATTATGAATCCCATTAGCTGCTGCCAAGACAGCAGATACTCTTCCTGGAGTCCAGTAAAATTAAGGCAGTTATACAATTTTACATTCAATACATTCACAACACATTTCACAACACACTAATTGTGTACCCTCAGGCCCCTACTCCACTACCACATATCTACAACACAAAATCTGTGTGTACGTGTGTATAGTGCATATTTTATCATGTGTGTCTATGCATGTGCCTATGTTTGTGTTACATCACAATCCCCGCTGTTTCCTTAAGCTGTATTTTTATCTGTTTTTTAAAATGAAATTGTGCTGCTTGCATGAGTTACCTGATGTGGATTAGAGTACCAGGTGTTCATGCCTCTATGTAGTACAAAAAAGCATGCTCAAGTGGCAGAGTCAATATCCGCGCTTATAAAACCAGGGTCGTTACACTGCTCCCTCCTTTCAAAGATCACGTCCTCGCGCTAGCTTGCGACTGAATAGTTATATTTCATTTTTAATTATAATTTTCATTCAATTTTAAAGTAAAACTTCTTCAGTGCTCTTCTATATCACGCCTCATCCTCAGCAATGCTGTTCACAGCCAAGTCCTTCCAGGCATCAGAGGACACAGCTTGGTGATGATGTCCATCTTCTTGGACTCTTATAGCCCTATTGCTTATTTAGATTGCATGGACAGACATTGACAGGAATGAAACCTAGTATTGACGTGGTTGTACAGTCATAATGCACCCTCACATGGCAACTTTGATCCCCATAGATACTTTAATCATCTAGGCCGCAGGGATTGATGGAAGTTATTTTGGCAAAACAGTTTTTTCCCACATTCATGTAATGATGGCACTGAAGCAGGCACATTGAGCACACATTTGGCATGCCAAAGGTTGTTGTGCTAATAACATATGCCACTAACAAAGGTGATGGATACAATTTTGGATTTGAACTTTCCTGACTGGAGACAGTCACTCAATACTGGAATATAAAAGAAAACCAGAAACCCTGGACATGTGAGTAGATATATTATTAATGAGGCATTAATTCTGTGTGTGTCCTCAACTGGAAAACGAGGGTGACAATTTAGTATGGGGTGCACGCCTAACTGACTGCCAGCTGGCTAGAAATCGTGTGTGTGTGTAATGTTACTGATTCAAATAACCCATGGAATGTCAGAATAAAATTATAGGGATTATATTAATTATACGGACAATAGATTTAAGCTAGTATAAATTGCTGCCTCTTATGGGAGCAGGTAGCACAAATCTATTGCTTCATGCTAATGCTAGCTAGGTAGGTTTTAACAGTTTGGTAGGGGTGCATTAGTTCTAGCTGGGTGGCTGTCACTGGCTAGAAATTGTGTGTGTGTGGTGTACTGATTCAAAGAAACCATCTGATGAAATTTCAGAATATAATTAATTATAGGGCTAATAGATTGAAGTTCGTATCAATCTCCTCTTATGGGAGCCGGTAGCAGTGCTTTTAGCTAGCTAGTTAATTAAATATGTTTTCAGATCTACTTAGCTAGGTAGTTCTTACCAGTGTCTGGGTGTCGGCGTTTCAGAGCAAGTTCAATAACAATAACAATAATTTCCACCCAGGAATACTTATTTTCCACCATAATTTGCAAATAAATAATTCAAAATCATACAATGTGATTTTCTGGATTTTTTTTCCCTCATTTGTCTGTCATAGTTGAAGGGTACCTATGGTGAAAATTACAGGCCTCTCATCTTTTTAAGTGGGAGAACTTGCACAATTGGTGGCTGACTAAATACTTTTTTGCCCCACTGTATCTAGGTTGCTGGATATACAATACTTGTTATTTACATCTGTTTGGGATCCTATCTTGCATCATGCCTATCATTTTGTGAGATTGAAAGCCATAACCATAACCAACGTCAACCCTCATCAAGTATGTTCCATAGCTAGCAAGTAAAATGATTTACAGTTGCTGATACACACGTTTGCTAACAAGTTACAAATGTGAGGTGTGGCGCATAACAACATACAGTGGCAAAAAGAGTATGTGAACCCTTTGGAAATACCTGGATTTCTGCATAAATTGGTCATAAAATTTAATTTGATCTTCATCTAGGTCACAACAATAGACAAACACAGTCTGCTTAAACTAATAACACAAACAATTGTACATTTTCATGTCTTTATTGAACACACCGTGTAAACATTCACAGTACAGGGTGGGAAAAGTATGTTAACCCTTGGATTTAATAAATGGTTGACCCTCCTTTGGCAGCAAAAACCTCAACCAAACGTTTTATGTAGTTGCAGATCAGACCTGCACAACGGTCAGGAGGAATTTTGGACCATTCCTCTTTACAAAACTGTTTCAGTTCAGCAATATTCTTGGGATGTCTGGTGTGAACTGCTCTCTTGAGGTCATGCCACAGCATCTCAATCGGGCTGAGGTCAGGACTCTGAAGGACTGAAATTATTTGGCATAGGTCCTCAGATCCTCAAAAGGTTCTCCAGCTGTACCATCGAGAGCAGCCCTGACTGGTTGCATCACTGCCTGGTATGGCAACTGCTCGGCCTCCGACCGCAAGGCACTACAGAGGGTAGCACGTATGGCCCAGTACATTAACGGGGCCAAGCATCCTGCCATCCAGGACCTTTATACCAGGCTGTGTCATAGGAAGGCCCTAAAAATTGTCAAAGACTCCAGCCACCCTAGTCATAGACTGTTCTCTCTGCTACCACACGGCAAGCAGTACTGGAGTGCCAAGTCTAGGTTCAAGAGACTTCAAAACAGCTTCTACCCCCAAGCCATAAGAGTCCTGAACAGCTAATCAAATGGCTACCAAGACTATTTGCATTGCCCCCCACGCTGCTGCTACTCTGTGTTGTTACTTATGCATAGCTACTTTAATAATTCTACCTACATATTACCTCGACACCGGTAACCCCCGCACAATGACACATTGACTCTGTACCGGTACCTCCTGTATATAGCCTCGCTATTGTTATTTACTGCTGCACTTTAATTATTTGTCTTACTTTTTTAGGGATTTTCTTAAAACTACATTGTTGTCTAAGGGCTTGTAATTAAGCATTTCACTGTCGCATGTCACAAATAACATTTGATTTGATTTGATAACCTAACATTCTCCCGCAAAATGTCTTGATAAACTTGGGAATACATTTTTCCGTCGATGTAGGCAAGTTGTCCAGGCCCTGAGACAGCAAAGCAGCTCCAAACCTTGATGCTCCCTCCACCATACTTTACAGTCGGGGTGAGGTTCTGATGTTGGTGTGCTGTCCCCTTTTTCTCCACACATAGTGTTGTGTGTTCCTTACAAACAACTCAACTGTATTTTCTTCTGTCCACAGAATATTTTTCAAGTAGCCCTGTGGAACATCCAGGTGCACGTTTGCAAACTTCAGACATGCAATGTTTTTTTGGACAGCAGTGGCTTCTTCCGTGGTGTCATCCCATGAACACCATACTTGTTTAGTGTTTTACGTATTGTAGACTCGTCAACAGAGATGTTAGCATGTTCCAGAGATTTCTGTAAGTCTTTAGCTGACACTTCAGGATTCTTCTTAACCTTATTGAGCATGCTGTGCTGTGCTCTTGCAGTCATCTTTGCAGGATGGCCACTCCTAGGGAGAGTAGCAAGAGTGCTGAACTTTCTCCATTTAAAGACAATTTGTCTTACCATGGACTGATGAATACCAAGGATTTTAGAGATACTTTTGTAACCCTTTCCAGCTTTATGCAAGTCAACAATTCTTAATCTTAGGTCTTCTGAGATCTCTTTTGTTCGAGGCATGGTTCACATCAGGCAATGCTTCTTGTGAATAGCAAACTCCAATTTTGTGAGTGTTTTTATAGGGAAAGGCAGCTCTAATCAACATCTCCAATCTCGTCTCATTGATTGGACTCCAGGTTAGCTGACTCCTGAATCCAATTAGCTTTTGGAGAGGTCATTAGCCTAGGGGTTCACATACCTTTTCCAACGTTTAAATTATGTATTCAATATAGACAATAAAAATACAATAATTTGTGTGTTATCAGTTTAAAAGAAGATCAGATCCAATGTGATGACCAATTTATGCAGAAATCAAGGTAATTCCAAAGGGTTCACATACTTTTTCTTGCCACTGTAGCAGGCGCCAGGCTAACTCCAGTCATGTGCTAAGGTTTGCTGGTAAACCTAGCTTTAGGTAGCTGGTTGTAAAGTTGTATCTTACTGTTTAGTAGCTAGTCATATCTATCACTAAAAACAGAACAGGTTTTACAATCAAGATACAACATATCTCAGATTGTAAAACCTCTTCTATTTTTAGTCATAGATATGGCTACCTGTAGTTGATTAGCTTGCCAGCTAAGTTAGCAAACAGAAAAATAATTTGATTCCCCCCCACTGTAACATAGTAGTATGTTAGCCAGCAATACACAGTATCAGTTTCAGTAGATAAAGTAAAGTTAGCTATCTAGCTAGGTGGCTTGCAGAAAAATGCATTTAATTAGCTAGGCACCATGTTTGTCATCTGCCCTCTTGGTGTTATTAGCTAAACCCAACTTTTTGTTTCGAGTCCTTTGTGCTTTATTCCGGTTAAAACATGTATGGTTAAATGTCACCATGTAGTTGAGAGATGCTCCATCGTCAAATTTGTGTTGATGAGCCATTGCGTCTGGTCAGTTGAATCCGCCGAAGGGAACATTGCTGAAAGACGTCCAATGACTCTATTGAACAAGGACAACCATATCTACACCCACAAAAACGTATAGTGCGATCAATATAACATAGAGCGAAATGCCACAAATCAGGACTACATTTATTCATAGATCTCGCCCCCCTCCGTCATCAATACACCGGAAGCTGTCATAGGGTGTATCATTCAGCGAGCAGCCCTCACCTGCCTTCCTCCTGTGCAATTATGTGTGGAACACATCTCATTCTCCTAGAAATGTCTCAGACATTATGAAAACAAGCCCAGATTCCCCCAGGGTGAAATTCCCCTTTAACATCTCGGGGGAGATGATGATGTCCTGTTGTCCCTTTCCACTGACACTAAGCTCACAGGCAACTGTGGTGCTAAAACAAAGTTGCAGATTAATAACTTTGGCTTCATGTGTGCAGTGGTCGTTTGGTATGACATCTTGTTCGAAAGTTAACATAGCCAGTAAGAGTTCTTCCAAGACTATCGCTCAGATGCAGCTTTCGCAGGCACATTAGCAAGCGTAAAAGAGTTGTCAGAGGAGATGTGGATTGAACCCTGTTTCCCAGCGTAGCTCACGGTTCATCCCAGGAAGAAGAGAAGTCTGTTTGGCTGCGAGGGAGAGGATGAGCCTCTGACTGACACTCTACCCGATCCGCCAATGAACACTTTACACAGGTTGAAGAGCAGAGCAGTGTTTTCAGTATCCTGTACAACATCCCCACTATCAAGGACATGGACGCTGCAGCGCGTACCAGGGACTGTGCAACACTGGAGAGGGCCCTTACGCACAGGGATTCCCGGGACATCGATGCAAAAGAGCTGTGTGATGAGCTCAAAGCCTTGAGCAGGAGACTGGAGAGTGAGGCAAAACCACTCGATGCACTGGAGTACATACCAAGACACCAAATGACCTCCTTGTACCCCAATGCCGTTGTTGCCCTGAGAGTTCTTCTCCCTGTGACAGTTGCCCTGAGAGTTCTTCTCACACTCCCTGTGACAGTTGCCCTGAGAGTTCTTCTCACACTCCCTGTGACAGATGCCCTGAGAGTTCTTCTCCCTGTGACAGTTGCCCTGAGAGTTCTTCTCACACTCCCTGTGACAGATGCCCTGAGAGTTCTTCTCCCTGTGACAGTTGCCCTGAGAGTTCTTCTCACACTCCCTGTGACAGTTGCCCTGAGAGTTCTTCTCACACTCCCTGTGACAGTTGCCCTGAGAGTTCTTCTCACACTCCCTGTGACAGTTGCCCTGAGAGTTCTTCTCACACTCCCTGTGACAGTTGCCCTGAGAGTTCTTCTCCCTGTGACAGTTGCGAGTGGAGAGTGCACCTTCTCCAAGCTCAAATTCATCAAAACTACCTGTGCTGTACTATGAGTCAAGAGAGAGTCAAAGGACTCGCCACCATATCAATTATGAAATTGACTTACAAAATCAACCTCCGAGACGCAGTGCATGCTTTTCATGCTTTTTCTGCGAGGAAGGCCAGGCGAGTAAACTTTGAATAAAAGGCAAGCATTGATCATACCCTTGCATGAATTCTATCGCCGAGTAATTTGTAAGATGAATCAATTATCATCTTTTTACTATGAGTTTACTTAGTTATTCTTAGAGATTAGGATGTAGTCTCACTCTCTCGCTCTCTCTCTCTCTTTCTCTGGACAGCTACTGAGAGAAAGCATCACTGACTGCTATTCAATCAATAAGCGCAATCAATCAACAAGTGCTCTTTCTCTTTCACTGAGACACAGACACACTCGTCACTTCCTGTTGTAAGCGGAATGAGGAAGAACTCGGGTATGTTTGCTTGGAAAGTTTGTTGTTTAAAAGTATGTTGGAAAGTTCTTGGTAGCTACCTAGCTTCTTATGTTGGATCACGCAACGCAGTTGGCATCAGTTGCTGGGACTGCTTGTATCTTTCCAGTGATCCTACCGACCAAGGACAGGTCTGAGTAGCTATTTGGCATCGCAGCTAGCCTAGCTGCTAGCTAGCTGGACATCAAGCTAGCAAGGTGTTCTTGAACGCAGCCCGCGACGAGGTTAGCCATTGTGGCTGGGACCGCAGATTGTCCAGGGTTTGTGGCTGTCTAGATCCCTGCTGTTTGTTGTTTTCAATTTTCCCCATACCCTGCCCTGTCTGGAACTGTGAGGAGTAACAGCCTAACATACGTTGCTAGCTACCATGACAAAGACCAAAGCTGGTGGGAGTACTGTTGAGGACAGTGCCAGTGGTGTCTCTCTATCACACGTGAAGGATCTTTTAAACAAACAAAAAGAGACCTATAAGCAGTTGATACAACAACAAGAAAATAGTTTCAATTGTTTTGTCCAAATACTCATGGATTATTAAGAATGGATGATGACCTGACCAGAGAGGTCCAGGACCTGAAGAACAGTTTGCAGATCTCCCAGGGTCAGCTCAACGACTTGAAACAGGAGAACGGCAAGATGACAGCAATCTGTAAATCATTGAGAGAGGACATCAGTTCTGTGTGTGAATCCATGATAACAATGACAGATAAATCAGATTATCTCGAGGGACAATCAATGCTAAACAACATGGTTGTGGACGGAATTGCAGAATCTCCACATGAGACCTGAATGGAGTCTGAGGACAAAGTGAGGGAAATGATCTCTGAGAAATTGAAGATGGACCACAGGAAGATTGAGGTGGAGCGCGCCCACAGGACTGGAAAACCCACCACCGGCACAGGCCCAGGCCGATAGTGGTCAAGTTCCTGATGTTCAAGGGCAAGGTAGCTGTTCTGGAAAGAGCCAAGAACTTGAGAGGAACGTATATCTTCCTCAACGAGGACTATCCTGAAGCTGTGCGCCAGAAGAGGAAAGAACTGATCCCAGCCATGAAAGCTGCCAGAGTGCCTACATCCGCTACGACAGGCTCATTGTCCACCCTTCCTCCCAGAAGCCTGGAAGGGATGAGAGAGCCAAGCCTTGGATTCGTAGCCTCAACCCCGCAACACACACACACACACACACACACACACACACACACACACACACACACACACACTGGCTTACTTACTGCAAATTGAGAAATTATGTGACTTAACTCGGCAAAAAGAAGAAGAAGAATGATGGAAAAAAACATACATTAAAGAAATTATGGGCAGAAAGACAAATTCGACTCAATCTTTCATCGAATCAGATGGCTTATTCATCACAAAACCATTTGATACTGCCAATTATTTTAATGATTATTTAATTGGCAAAGAGGGAAAACTTAGACAGGAAATGTCCACGACAAACAGTGAGCAATTATACTCACGTATAAAAAAACAAATAATGAAAGAAAAGCAGTGCAAGTTTGAATTTTGTCAAGTTAGTGTGGGAGAGGTGGAAAAATTATTGTTAACGATCAATAATGACAAACCTCCTGGCATTGATCATTTAGATGGAAAGCTACTGAGGATGGTAACTGACTCTATAGCCACGCCTATCTGTCATATTTTTAATCTGAGCCTAGAGGAAGGTTTTTGTCCTCAGGCCTGGAGTGAAGCCAAAGTAATTCCGCTACCCAAGAGTGGTACTGGTTATAACCTCAGACCTATAAGCTTGCTGCCAGCTCTTAGCAAACCGTTGGAAAAAATGGTGTTTGCCTAAATACAATGCTATTTCTCTGTTTACAAATTAACAACAGAATTCCAGCTTGCTTATAGAGAAAGGCACTCAACACATACTGCACTGACACAAATGACTGATGAGTGGTTGAAAGAAATTTATAATAAGAAGAATGTGAGAGCTGTACTGTTGGATTTCAGTGCAGGCTTTGATATTATTGACCATAACCTGTTGTTGAAAAAACTTAAGTGCTATGGCTTTTCAACCTCTGCCATATTGTGGATTCAGAGCTATCTATCTAATAGATCTCAAAGGGTTTTCTTCAATGGAAGCATCTCTAATGTAAAACATGTAAAGTGTGGTGTACCACAGGGCAGCTCTCTAGGCCCTCTACTCTTTTCTATTTTTACCAATGACCTGCCACTGGCATTAAACAAAGCCTGTGTGTCCATGCATGCTGATGATTCGACCATATACACGTCAGCAACCCCAGCTAATGAAGTCACTGAAACCCTTAACAAAGAGTTGCAGTCTGTTTGGAATGGCTGACCAGTAATAAACTGGTCCTGAACATCTCTAAAACTAAGAGTATTGTATTTGGTACAAATCATTCCTTAAGTGCTAAACCTCAGCTGAATCTGGTAATGAATGGTGTGGCTGTTAAACAAGTTGAGGAGACTAAATTACTTGCTGTTACCTTAGATTGTAAACTGTCATGGTCAAAACATATAGATTCAATGGTTGCATAGATGGGGAGAGGTCTAGCGTTACACCACACTCCAAAAAGCACGTTCTGCAGGCTCTAGTTTAGTCTAATCTTGATTATTGTCCAGTCGTGTGGTCCAGTGGGGCAAGGAAAGACCTAGTTAAACTGCAGCTGGCCCAGAACATAGCGACACGTTTTGCTCTGAATTGTAATCAGAGGGCTACTATTAATACTATGCATGCCAATCTCTTGGCTAAGAGTTGAGGAGAGACTGACTGCATCACACCTTTTTATAAGGAACATTAATGTGTTAAAAATCCCAAATTGTTTTCATAGTCAACTTACACAGAGCTCTGACATACACACTTATCCCAACAGACATGCCACCAGGGGTATTTTCATCGTCCCCAAATCCAGAACAAATTCAAGAAAACTTACAGTATTATATAGAGCTTTTTGCATGGAACTTCCTTCCATCTTTGATTCTAAGATGGCTTGCAGTCGGACATATCGTTTTCTTTGCATATATTTAGTATATATTTTTTAATCTCAATTTCCATCTACGATCTGAACATACTCTCCTGCAACTCGCCTCACCCAATGTGGTATGGATCTGCTATTTTTTATACTTTAGAACCGGAACCCCCATCAGCAGCTACCCAGCTAACTAGCTCCTAGCTAGTAGTCAGTTAGCCCCTGCTAGCAGTCATCACCATCAACTCGGATATCAGCCAGCCTCAACCCGGTCAATTCCTGCCAGTCTGCACAGCTCGATATAAACCCAGAGCATATCGGACTGCTCTTTCTCTACCACATCTCCGGATTCCTACCACAAGCTCTGAACCTTTACACTGGATCATCGCAGCTATCTCGCTGCTATCCGAGTTGTTACTCCTGGCTAATGTCTCTGTCCCGACGCAAGCACGAGTTAGCCTGGAGCTGGCCTCAAGCTAGGCCCATCTCCTGGCTAGCCGAAGAGACCCATCAGACAATTCTTGGGCTTCAATACCTCTTTTGCCATTTGGCCTAGACCCTTTGCTGCCGACACGGAGCCCCATCGTGACTGGTCTGCCGACGTAATCGTCCGAGGGGTTTCAACAGACTCTTCCGTTGTGACGTCCCCCTGAGGCCCATCTGCCAGCCTGCTAGCCCCGGCCTGCTAGCTGTATGAATTGCCGTGTCTCCAGCTCGCCTAGATACTCACTGGACCCTATGATCACTCGGCTACACATGCCTCTCCCTAACGTCAATATGCCTTGTTTATTGCTGGTTTGGTCGGTGATTATTGTCTTATTTCACTGTAGAGCCTCCAGACCTGCTCAATATGCCCTTTTGTTCCACCCCCACATATGCGGTGACCTCACCTGGCTTAAATGGTGCCTCTAGAGACAAAACCTCTCTCGTCACTCAATGCCTAAGTTTATCTCCACTGTACTCACATCCTACATCCCTTGTCTGTACATTATGCCTTGAATCTATTCTTCTGTGCCCAGAAATCTGCTCCTTTTATTTTTCATTCTTATAGCCTTTAGCTATACCCTTATCCTACTCCTCCTCTGTTCCTCTGGTGTTGTAGAGGTTAAGCCAGGCCCTGCAGCCCCCAGAATCCCTCCCATTCCCCAGGCGCTCTCATTTGTTGACTTCAGTAACCATAAAAGTCTTGGTTTCATGCATGTTAACATTCTCCCTAAGTTTGTTTTATTCCCTTCTCTAGCATGCTCCACCAACCCGGATGTCCTAACCATGTCGGAATCCTGGCTTAGGAAGCCCACCAAAAATCCTGAACTTTCCATCCCTAACGATAACATTTTCCGACTAGATAGAACTGCCAAAGGGGGCGGAGTTTCAATCTACTGCAGAGATAGCCTGCAGAATTCTGTCATACTATCCAGGTCTGTGCCCAACCAATTCAAGAGTCTACTTTTAAAAATCCACCTTTCCAGAAACAAGTCTCTCACTGTTGTCGCTTGTTGTAGACCCCCGTCATCCCCCAGCTGTGCCTTGAAACCTTGAAATCAGCCCTAGCCTTAACAGGAAGTCAGTGTAGAGAGGAATGCACTGGAGTAATATGATCCCATTTTTTGGTTCTAGTCAAGGTTCTAGCAGCCGTGTTTAGCACTAACTGAAGTTTATTTAGTGCTTTATTCGGGTAACCAGAAAAGTATTCAGAACCACAGCAGTGGAAAGAGGCCACTCTAGTCGGGGCATGAAGTTAAGAACGCTGAAACTGATGTTGGACAATCAAATTTGATATGTAAATAAACAAAATGCATTAAGGCTGCGACATAGAGAGAAAGCTTATTTTACACACCCTCCATGCATTTATGAAAGCACTTGTTTTCAAAGCGTTCTACTGGAATATTCAATTCTATATTAATAAGTTGTGGGGTCATGGCATGTGTGATATACATTGAGTGTACAAAAAATTAGGAACACCTCCATGAATTAGACAGACCAGGTGAAAGCTATGATACCTTATTGAGAGCATCCTGTCGGGCTGTATCACCGCCTGGTACGGCAAATGCACCGCCGGCAACAGCAGGGCACTCCAGAGGGTGGTGTAGTCTGCCCAACGCATCCCCGGAGGCAAGGACAACAACCACCCAGCCACTGACTGTTTACCCCGCTATCATGATTTGATGTCACTTGTAAAGTGCAGTCAATCAGTGTAGATGAAGGGGAGGAGACAGATTAAAGAAGGATGTTTAAGCCTTGAGACAATTGAGACAAGGATTGTGTATGTGTGGCATTCAGAGGGTGAATGGGCAAGACAACATACACTACCGGTCAAAAGTTTTAGAACACCTATTTTTACTATTTTCTACATTGTAGGATAATGGTGAAGACATCAAAACTATGAAATAACACATATGGAAACATGTAGTAACCAAAAAAGTGTTAAACAAAGAGAGGAGTAGGCAAGAGGCAGTTGCAGGTTTAGAATGAATTTATTTATTTAAGTACCTGTCACGCCCTGGTCTTAGTATACCCACCACAACAGGACCAAGCAGCGAGGTGAAGGGCAGCAGGAGCAACAGCAGCAGCAACAGAGGCAGCAGCAGGAGAAGCAACAGAGGCAGCAGCAGCAGTGGGAGAGGCTGCACTATTTGGATAAATGGACTTGGGAGGAGATCCTTGATGGAGAAGGACCCTGGGCACAGCCTGGAGAATATCGCCGCCCCAAAGAAGAACTGGAGGCGGACAAAGCGGAGAGGCGCTGGTATGAGGAGGCAGCACGGCGACGTGGATGGAAGCCCGAGAGTCAGCCCCAAAAATGTCTTGGCGGGGGCACACAGGAAGTGTGGCGAAGCCAGGTAGGAGACCAGCGCCAACTTCCTGTGCTTACCGGGGGGCGAGAGAGACCGGGCAGGCACCGTGTTATGCGGTGGAGCACATGGTGTCCCCAGTGCGGGTGCATAGCCCAGTGCGATACATTCCAGCTCTGCGTATCGGCCGGGCTAGAGTGAGCGTCGAGCCAAGTGCCATGAAGCCGGCTCTACGCATCTGGTCCCCAGTGCGTCTCCTTGGGCCGGCTTACATGGCACCAGCCTTGCGCATGGTGTCCCCGGTTCGCCTGTATAGCAGCACTGGCAGGGCAACCGAGAGTATTCTACCAGGTAAGGTTGGGCAGGCTCGGTGCTCAAGAGCTCCAGTGCGCCTGCACGGTCCGGTCTACTAAGCACCACCTCCACGCACTAGCCCTCCGGTGGCAGCTCCCCGCACCAGGCTTCCTGTGCGTGTCCTCGTCCCAGTACCACCAGTTCCAGCACCACGCATCAGGCCTCCAGTGCGCCTCGCCTCTCCAGCGCTGCCAGAGCCTTCCTCCTCTCCAGCGCTGCCGGAGTCTCCCGCCTGTTCAGCGCAGTCAGAGCCTTCCTCCTCACCAGCGCTGCCAGGGTCTCCCGCCAGTTCAGCGCTGCCAGAGCCTTCCTCCTCTCCAGCGCTGCCGGAGTCTCCCGCCTGTTCATGCGCTGCCAGTCTGCAAGGAGCAGCCAGAGCTGCTAGTCTGCTATGAGCAGCCAGAGCTGCCAGTCTGCAAGGAGCTGCCAGTCTGCAAGGAGCTGCCAGACCTGCCAGTCTGCATGAAGCCGCCAGAGATGCCAGTCTGCATGGAGCAGCCAGAGCTGTCAGTCAGCATGGAGCAGCCAGAGTCGTCAGTCAGCATGGAGCAGCCAGAGCCGTCAGTCAGCATGGAGCAGCCAAAGCCGTCAGTCAGCATGGAGCAGCCAGAGCCGTCAGTCAGCATGGAGCAGCCAGAGCCGCCAGTCAGCATGGAGCAGCCAGAGCCGCCAGTCAGCATGGAGCAGCCAGAGCCGTCAGTCTGCCAGCATCCGCCAGTCAGCCAGGATCTTCCAGAGCCGCCAGTCAGGAAGGATCTTCCAGATCCGCCAGTCAGCCAGGACCCGCCAGTCAGCCAGACTCTTCCAGATCCACCAGTCAGCCAGGATTTTCCAGATCCGCCAGTCAGCCAGGACCCGCCAGTCAGCCAGACTCTTCCAGATCCACCAGTCAGCTAGGATCTGCCAGAACCGCCAGTCAGCCAGGATCTGCCAGAACTGCCAGCCAGCCAGGATCTGCCAGAGCCAACTACCTGCCTGAGCATCCTCTCAGTGCTGAGCTTCCTCTCAGTGCCGAGCTTCCTCTCAGTGCCGAGCTACTCCTCAGTCCCGAGCTACCCCTCAGTCCCGAGCTACCTCAGTCCCGAGCTGCCCCTCAGTCCCGAGCTGCCCCTCAGTCCAGTGGGGCCCTTGGTGAGGGCTACAAGGCCAAGGTCGGCGGCGAGGGTCGCCTATCTAAGGACGCGAGGAAAATGGACTAAGACGTTGTTGGAGTGGGGTCCACGTCCCGCGCCGGAGCCGCCACCGTGGACAGACGCCCACCCGGACCCTCCCCTATGGGTTTAGGTGTGTGGCCGGGAGTCCGCACCCAGCCATATTCTTTGAGTGTTTCGTGGGTATAGGCTGTTTCGGTTTTCGTGTTACGTTTCTTGTTTTGTAGTGTTTGTGTTTAGTTGTTTTCATTAAACATGAATCTCAATAGCCACGCCGCATTTTGGTCCGACTCTCCTTCACATAAAGAAATCCATTACAGCACCATAGATCAAAGCGAAACCAAACGCTGTTTGTGCTCATAATATATCTTCATAAACAAAAAGGCACAGGCGAACCCAAAGTAGAAAATATAAAGTACTCACAAAATGGTAGGCGAGATTCCTCTCAGGAAAACAATTAACATTTACAATGACCTACAATGACAAATGGCAGAGGCAGTATACAGTGCCTTGCGAAAGTATTCGGCCCCCTTGAACTTTGCAACATTTCAGGCTTCAAACATAAAGATATAAAACTGTATTTTTTTGTGAAGAATCAACAACAAGTGGGACACAATCATGAAGTGGAACGACATTTATTGGATATTTCAAACTTTTTTAACAAATCAAAAACGGAAAAATTTGGGCGTGCAAAATTATTCAGCCCTTTTACTTTCAGTGCAGCAAACTCTCTCCAGAAGTTCAGTGAGGATCTCTGAATGATCCAATGTTGACCTAAATGACTAATGATGGTAAATACAATCCACCTGTGTGTAATCAAGTCTCCGTATAAATGCACCTGCACTGTGATAGTCTCAGAGGTCCGTTAAAAGTGCAGAGAGCATCATGAAGAACAAGGAACACACCAGGCAGGTCCGAGATACTGTTGTGAAGAAGTTTAAAGCCGGATTTGGATACAAAAAGATTTCCCAAGCTTTAAACATCCCAAGGAGCACTGTTCAAGCGATAATATTGAAATAGAAGGAGTATCAGACCACTACAAATCTACCAAGACCTGGCCGTACCTCTAAACTTTCAGCTCATACAAGGAGAAGACTGATCAGAGATGCAGCCAAGAGGCCCATGATCACTCTGGATGAACTGCAGAGATCTACAGCTGAGGTGGGAGACTCTGTCCATAGGACAACAATCAGTCGTATATTGCACAAATCTGGCCTTTATGGAAGAGTGGCAAGAAGAAAGCCATTTCTTAAAGATATCCATAAAAAGTGTCGTTTAAAGTTTGCCACAAGCCACCTGGGAGACACACCAAACATGTGGAAGAAGGTGCTCTGGTCAGATGAAACCAAAATTGAACAATGCAAAACATAACGTTTGGCGTAAAAGCAACACAGCTCATCACCCTGAACACACCATACCCACTGTCAAACATGGTGGTGGCAGCATCATGGTTTGGGCCTGCTTTTCTTCAGCAGGGACAGGGAAGATGGTTAAAATTGATGGGAAGATGGATGGAGCCAAATACAGGACCATTCTGGAAGAAAACCTGATGGAGTCTGCAAAAGACCTAAGACTGGGACGGAGATTTGTCTTCCAACAAGACAATGATCCAAAACATAAAGCAAAATCTACCATGGAATGGTTAAAAAATAAACATATCCAGGTGTTAGAATGGCCAAGTCAAAGTCCAGACCTGAATCCAATCGAGAATCTGTGGAAAGAACTGAAAACTGCTGTTCACAAATGCTCTCCATCCAACCTCACTGAGCTCGAGCTGTTTTGCAAGGAGGAATGGGAAAGAATTTCAGTCTCTTGATGTGCAAAACTGATAGAGACATACCTCAAGCGACTTACAGCTGTAATCGCAGCAAAAGGTGGCGCTACAAAGTATTAACTTAAGGGGGCTGAATAATTTTGCACGCCCAATTTTTCAGTTTTTGATTTGTTAAAAAAGTTTGAAATATCCAATAAATGTCGTTCCACTTCATGATTGTGTCCCACTTGTTGTTGATTCTTCACAAAAAAATACAGTTTTATATCTTTATGTTTGAAGCCTGAAATGTGGCAAAAGGTCGCAAAGTTTAAGGGGGCCGAATACTTTCGCAAGGCACTGTATATACAGTGATAGAGTGGGAATTGGAACCAGGTGTGTGGAATGACGACGAGACAAGTCCGGGGTTGATGAGGGAAGGGCGTTTGCCAGCAGTAGGTTCGGCAGCAGCTAGAAGGCCTGCGACACCGAATGCCTGAGCTGGACAGGAGGGGAGCCAAAGCAAAGGCTGGTGTGACAATATTTGAGATTCTTCAAATAGCCACCCTTTGCCTTGATGACAGCTTTGCACACTTTTGGCATTCTCTCAACCAGCTTCATGAGGTAGTCACCTGGAATGCATTTCAATTAACAGTTGTGCCTTCTTAAAAGTGAATTTGTGGAATTTATTTCCTTCTTAATGCAATTGAGCCAATCAGTTGTGTTGTGACAAGGTAGGGGGTCTATACAGAAGAAAGCCCTATTTGGTAAAAGACCAAGTCCGTGTTATGGCAAAAACAAATAAGCAAAGACAAATGACAGCCCATCATTACTTTAAGACATGAAGGTCAGTAAATACAGAAAGTTTCAAGAACTTTTAAAGTTTTTTCAAGTGCAGTCGCAAAAACCATCAAGTACTATGATGAAACTGGCTCTCATGAGGACCACCACAGCAATGGAAGACCCAGAGTCACGTCTGCTGCAGAGGATAAATTCATTAGAGTTACCAGCCTCAGAAATAGCAGCCCATTTTAATGCTTCACAGAGTTCTAGTAACAGGCACATCTCACGATCAACTGTTCAGAGGAGACTGTGTGAATCAGGCCTTTATGGTCGAATTGCTGCAAACAAACCACTACTAAAAGACACCAATAATAAGAAGAGACTTTCTTGGGCTAATAAACATGAGCAATGGACATTAGACAGGTGGAAATTTGTCCTTTGGTTTCAAAATGGAGATTTTTGTTTCCAACCGCCGTGTCTTTGTGAGACGTGGTGTGGGTGAACGGATGCATGTGCATTTCCCACTGTGAAGCATGGAGGAGGAGGTGTTATGGTGTAGGGGTGCTTTGCTGGTGACACTGTCTGTGATTCATTTAGAATTCAAGGCACACTTAACCAGCATGGCTACCACAGCATTCTGCAGCGATACGCCATCCCATCTGTTTTGGGCTTAGTGGGAATATCATTTGATTTTCAACAGGACATTGACACAACACATCTCCAGGCTGTGTAAGGGCTATTTGACCAAGAAGGAGAGTGACTGAGTGCTGCATCAGATGACCTGGCCTCCACACTCCCCCGACCTCAACCAAATTGAGATGGTTTGGGATGTGTCGGACCGCAGAGTGAAGGAAAAGCAGCCAACAAGTGCTCAGCATACAGTTGAAGTCGGAAGTTTACATAAACCTTAGCCAAATACATTTAAACTCAGTTTTTCCCAATTCCTGACATTTAATCTCAGTAAAAATTCCCTGTCTTAGGTCAGTTAGGATCACCACTTTATTTTAAGAACGTGAAATTTCAGAATAATAGTAGACAGAATGATTTATTTCAGCTTTTATTTCTTTCAACACATTCCCAGTGGTTCAGAAGTTTACATACACTCAATTAGTATTTGGGAGAGTGGCCTTTAAATTGTTTGACTTTTTGCCTTCCACAAGCTTGCCGTGATGCCGAGCACTGATCATCTTCATTCATCAGTGAGTCGATGGCTTGAATAGTCTTGCTGGAAATGGAATACAATGGAAAAATGTGCAGCATACAGTAAAGACCTAATTAACATATTCAGGTGGCTTCTATCTTCAGTTTGCTTTGAATGCTTTATTATCAAAATGTTTAAAGTGCGTGTGGGCGACCTCAAAAAACTGCAAAATGTTGGATAAAGCATATACTGTACAGTACTGTCTTTCTTCATCAGCATCTTTATACTTTTGTTAATAAAATAAATTATAAAAATACTCTTTCAAAATCCAGATGTTTATTTCGTTATGGATCCATAACGAATTACTATGGGAATAAATATCACTGAATGACAGAAATATTGGAACAAAGTAGGCTAACAAATTGTTGCTTAATGGAAGAGGCAAGTCGAAGGGGGAAAAGACAGCGCTGCTCTGAGACGCGCATAAGGACTGGTCTTGATAAATCAATGAGATTTTTTATTTATCTCCGTTTGGGTATTGGTTAGACTACAATTAGGGTGTGGAAATGTTAGGAATATTTTGCTCTTACTGTTTCACATCTGACCATGATTGGGAGTCCCATAGGGAGGCTCACAATTGGCCCAGCGTCATCCGGATTTGGCCGGGGTAGGCCATCATTGTAAGTAAGAATTTGTTCTTAACTGATTTTCTTAGTTAAATAACGGTTACATTTAAATGTAACAAACCTCATCCATGGAGGGTATTGTTTTCTTAGCAAGGAAGGATAATTCTCCACCTGGGCGGACTGTGAGAGGATCACGTACAAACACAATGATATCCTTGGGCATGTTGTAGTCTTCAAATCTGGTGGAGAAGTTGTCCCTCAGCTGCTTGATGAAATCTTCCTTCACCTCTGTGACAATGCTGCGGCCTGGTCCCTCTGCCTGCCGTTTCTTCAGTGTGCTGAAGTGCAGGAGCCTTCCAGATGAGAAGTCCAAATCAAATAACTCAACCTTACTTGTAAAGGCCTCACATTTCTACACCATGTCCACGACTGTTTCCCTCTTCTTGTTTTTCCACAAACGGGGCTGTTTTCTGGACTCAGTGGCGCAAACGATCTGGGAGAATCTCAATTGCATACTCTCGTCTTCTCTCCTGGACTCCTTCTCAAACCCCATTGGAGGAGAAGGTCAGAGGGGCAGGACCTCTGGCTTTTATCATCCAATGGGTTTTGAGAAGGAGGGGAGGAGAGAGGACTCGATGAGGATGCAGTTGAGATTCAGCCCAATGGGTCAAAAATAAAGTTAAAATATTTTTGATGTCTTCTGTGCCCATATGAATAACCCCTATGATGTAACTGGAATGATAAGGTAGATGTTCTTCTTGTCTGTGTTTGTTTTTATTATTTCACTGCCATACTGTGTTTGATCTTGTCTAGCCATCTTGTCTCAAGAGGACCACAATGGAAATAAGTCCTCAATTATCCTCAATGATTTTACTCATGTGCATGTATGGCTTTTTCAAGTTTTATGTTTGCTTGTTTTAATTAAATTGTCAAATTGATAAACTAAACTAAAAAGTCTGATAAAATGGAAATCTAAATGGAAAAGATTGGATGTCAAAGTCATGACAAATGCATTAAATCATTCCTAACCAGAAATACTAATTTTGGGGAGGTAAAGTAACACAGACCAAAAATATGCAATACGTAGTAAGACTATGGCCAGAATTTATAGACAAGGTAACATGTTAATAATTCATTCCCCTTTTCAAGTCCAATTTTGTGATGTTGTCAACCCATAGACATATTGCTAAAATCTCTTCTTCTTCCTCACATGTCTACTCTGCTGACTAAAGCTCAAGTAAGTCAAGAGATAAATGGGAGAGGCTGTGGACATGTCCTAATGTGCCTTTCCCAGCTAGCTAGTTTATGCTGGCAAGCTTGCAAAAACAGCACTGCGCTAGTTAAAACTTGTAAAAGTGATGTTTATTAACACTGAACAAAAATATCAACGCAACATGTAAAGTGTTGGTCACTTGTTTCATGAGCTGAAATAAAAAGTACCAGAAATGTTCCATATGAACAAAAATATTATTTCTCTCCATGTTGTGCTCTAATGAGCTTCCATCCCTGTTAGTGAGAATTTCTCCTTTACTAAGATAATCCATCCACCTGACAAGTATGGCATATCAATAAGCTGATTAAACAGCATGATCATTACATAGGTGCATGACAATAAAAGGCCACTTTAAAATGTGTAGTTTTGTCACACAACACAATGCCACAGATGTCTCAAGTCTTGAGGGAGCGTGCAATTGGCATTCTGACTGCAGGATTGTCCACCAGAGCTGTTGCCAGAGAATTGAATGTTAATTTCTCTACAATAAGCTGCCTTCAACATTGTTTTAGAGAATTTGGCAGTATGTCCAACCGGCCTCACAACCGCAGACCACGTGTAACCATGCCAGCCCAGGACCTCCACATTCAGCTTCTTCACGTGCGGGATTGTCTCCTGCAACAATCTTTAAAATTGTTGCATGTTGCGTTTATATTTTTGTTCAGATGGGCGAAGGAGAAATAACTTGTAGTATTAGTCACCATCTGGATGTCACTGTGACATGCCAATTAGCTAACGTAACGAGGTTGTAGCAAAGTGCTTCCCACTGTTTTCCTTCACCGGGCAGCTGTATCACATTGCTGGTGGTAGCTAACATGGCCAATGTGTTCCATCCAGTGATGTACAAACCCTGGATTGCATGTATTGGCCATTACTAGGCTTTGAAGCCACACGTCTGCCCTATTGGCACTCTCCAGTAGGGGCAGTCCCCAGTAGGGGCAGTCCCCAGTAGGATCCGTCCCCAGTAGGGGCAGTCCCCAGTAGGAGCACTCCCCAGTAGGAGCAGTCCCCAGTAGGGGCAGTCCCCAGTAGGAGCAGTCCCCAGTAGGAGCACTCCCCAGTAGGAGCAGTCCCCAGTAGGAGCAGTCCCCAGTAGGAGCACTCCCCAGTAGGAGCAGTCCCCAGTAGGAGCAGTCCCCAGTAGGAGCAGTCCCCAGTAGGGGCAGTCCCCAGTAGGAGCAGTCCCCAGTAGGATCCGTCCCCAGTAGGAGCAGTCCCCAGTAGGAGCACTCCCCAGTAGGGGCAGTCCCAAGTAGGAGCACTCTCCAGTAGGGGCAGTCCCCAGTAGGATCCGTCCCCAGTAGGATCCGTCCCCAGTAGGAGCACTCCCCAGTAGGAGCAGTCCCCAGTAGGGGCAGTCCCCAGTAGGAGCAGTCCCCAGTAGGGGCACTCCCCAGTAGGGGCAGTCCCCAGTAGGAGCAGTCCCCGGTAGGAGCACTCCCCATTAGGGGCAGTCCCCAGTAGGAGCAGTCCCCAGTAGGAGCACTCCCCAGTAGGGGCAGTCCCCAGTAGGAGCACTCCCCAGTAGGAGCAGTCCCCAGTAGGGGCAGTCCCCAGTAGGAGCAGTCCCCAGTAGGAGCACTCCCCATTAGGGGCAGTCCCCAGTAGGAGCAGTCCCCAGTAGGATCCATCCCCAGTAGGGGCAGTCCCCAGTAGGGGCAGTCCCCAGTAGGGGCACTCCCCAGTAGGGGCAGTCCCCCGTAGGAGCAGTCCCCAGTAGGATCCATCCCCAGTAGGATCCGTCCCCAGTAGGATCCGTCCCCAGTAGGAGCAGTCCCCAGTAGGAGCAGTCCCCAGTAGGAGCAGTCCCCAGTAGGAGCAGTCCCCAGTAGGGGCACTCCCCAGTAGGGGCAGTCCCCAGTAGGAGCACTCCCCATTAGGGGCAGTCCCCAGTAGGAGCAGTCCCCAGTAGGAGCAGTCCCCAGTAGGGGCAGTCCCCAGTAGGGGCAGTCCCCAGTAGGATCCGTCCCCAGTAGGATCCGTCCCCAGTAGGATCCGTCCCCAGTAGGAGCAGTCCCCAGTAAGAGCAGTCCCCAATAGGGGCACTCCCCAGTAGGGGCAGTCCCCAGTAGGAGCAGTCCCCAGTAGGATCCATCCCCAGTAGGGGCAGTCCCCAGTAGGAGCAGTCCCCAGTAGGGGCAGTCCCCAGTAGGAGCAGTCCCCAGTAGGATCCGTCCCCAGTAGAAGCACTCCCCAGTAGGAGCACTCCCCATTAGGGGCAGTCCCCAGTAGGAGCAGTCCCCAGTAGGAGCACTCCCCAGTAGGGGCAGTCCCCAGTAGGAGCACTCCCCAGTAGGGGCAGTCCCCAGTAGGAGCAGTCCCCAGTAGGAGCACTCCCCAGTAGGGGCAGTCCCCAGTAGGAGCACTCCCCAGTAGGGGCAGTCCCCAGTAGGATCCGTCCCCAGTAGGATCCGTCCCCAGTAGGAGCACTCCCCAGTAGGAGCAGTCCCCAGTAGGATCCGTCCCCAGTAGGAGCAGTCCCCAGTAGGAGCACTCCCCAGTAGGGGCAGTCCCAAGTAGGAGCACTCTCCAGTAGGGGCAGTCCCCAGTAGGATCCGTCCCCAGTAGGAGCAGTCCCCAGTAGGAGCACTCCCCAGTAGGGGCAGTCCCAAGTAGGAGCACTCTCCAGTAGGGGCAGTCCCCAGTAGGATCCGTCCCCAGTAGGATCCGTCCCCAGTAGGAGCAGTCCCCAGTAGGAGCAGTCCCCAGTAGGATCCGTCCCCAGTAGGAGCAGTCCCCAGTAGGGGCAGTCCCCAGTAGGAGCAGTCCCCAGTAGGGGCACTCCCCAGTAGGGGCAGTCCCCAGTAGGAGCAGTCCCCGGTAGGAGCACTCCCCATTAGGGGCAGTCCCCAGTAGGAGCAGTCCCCAGTAGGAGCACTCCCCAGTAGGGGCAGTCCCCAGTAGGAGCACTCCCCAGTAGGGGCAGTCCCCAGTAGGAGCAGTCCCCAGTAGGATCCATCCCCAGTAGGGGCAGTCCCCAGTAGGGGCAGTCCCCAGTAGGGGCACTCCCCAGTAGGGGCAGTCCCCCGTAGGAGCAGTCCCCAGTAGGATCCATCCCCAGTAGGATCCGTCCCCAGTAGGATCCGTCCCCAGTAGGAGCAGTCCCCAGTAGGGGCACTCCCCATTAGGGGCAGTCCCCAGTAGGAGCACTCCCCAGTAGGAGCAGTCCCCAGTAGGAGCAGTCCCCAGTAGGGGCAGTCCCCAGTAGGATCCGTCCCCAGTAGGATCCGTCCCCAGTAGGATCCGTCCCCAGTAGGAGCAGTCCCCAGTAAGAGCAGTCCCCAATAGGGGCACTCCCCAGTAGGGGCAGTCCCCAGTAGGAGCAGTCCCCAGTAGGATCCATCCCCAGTAGGGGCAGTCCCCAGTAGGAGCAGTCCCCAGTAGGATCCGTCCCCAGTAGAAGCACTCCCCAGTAGGAGCACTCCCCATTAGGGGCAGTCCCCAGTAGGAGCAGTCCCCAGTAGGAGCACTCCCCAGTAGGGGCAGTCCCCAGTAGGAGCACTCCCCAGTAGGGGCAGTCCCCAGTAGGAGCACTCCCCAGTAGGGGCAGTCCGCAGTAGGATCCGTCCCCAGTAGGAGCAGTCCCCAGTAGGAGCACTCCCCAGTAGGATCCGTCCCCAGTAGGAGCAGTCCCCAGTAGGGGCAGTCCCCAGTAAGAGCAGTCCCCAGTAGGAGCAGTCCCCAGTAGGAGCGGTCCCCAGTAGGAGCACTCCCCAGTAGGAGCACTCCCCAGTAGGGGCAGTCCCCAGTAGGATCCATCCCCAGTAGGGGCAGTCCCCAGTAGGGGCAGTCCCCAGTAGGGGCAGTCCCCAGTAGGATCCGTCCCCAGTAGGATCCGTCCCCAGTAGGGGCAGTCCCCAGTAGGGGCAGTCCCCAGTAGGGGCAGTCCCCAGTAGGATCCGTCCCCGGTAGGGGCACTCCCCAGTAGGGGCAGTCCCCAGTAGGAGCAGTCCCCAGTAGGAGCAGTCCCCAGTAGGAGCAGTCCCCAGTAGGAGCACTCCCCAGTAGGGGCAGTCCCCAGTAGGATCCGTCCCCAGTAGGGGCAGTCCCCAGTAGGAGCAGTCCCCAGTAGGGGCAGTCCCCAGTAGGGGCAGTCCCCAGTAGGATCCGTCCCCAGTAGGATCCGTCCCCAGTAGGAGCACTCCCCAGTAGGGGCACTCCCCAGTAGGGGCACTCCCCAGTAGGGGCACTCCCCAGTAGGGGCAGTCCCCAGTAGGAGCAGTCCCCAGTAGGAGCAGTCCCCAGTAGGAGCAGTCCCCAGTAGGAGCACTCCCCAGTAGGGGCAGTCCCCAGTAGGATCCGTCCCCAGTAGGGGCAGTCCCCAGTAGGGGCACTCCCCAGTAGGGGCAGTCCCCAGTAGGAGCACTCCCCAGTAGGAGCAGTCCCCAGTAGGAGCAGTCCCCAGTAGGGGCACTCCCCATTAGGGGCAGTCCCCAGTAGGAGCAGTCCCCAGTAGGGGCACTCCCCAGTAGGAGCAGTCCCCAGTAGGAGCACTCCCCAGTAGGGGCAGTCCCCAGTAGGATCCGTCCCCAGTAGGGGCAGTCCCCAGTAGGAGCAGTCCCCAGTAGGATCCGTCCCCAGTAGGGGCAGTCCCCAGTAGGAGCAGTCCCCAGTAGGGGCACTCCCCAGTAGGGGCAGTCCCCAGTAGGAGCACTCCCCAGTAGGGGCAGTCCCCAGTAGGAGCAGTCCCCAGTAGGGGCACTCCCCAGTAGGGGCAGTCCCCAGTAGGAGCACTCCCCAGTAGGGGCAGTCCCCAGTAGGAGCAGTCCCCAGTAGGGGCACTCCCCAG
This sequence comes from Oncorhynchus masou masou, assembly GCF_036934945.1. Classification (NCBI taxonomy): domain Eukaryota; kingdom Metazoa; phylum Chordata; class Actinopteri; order Salmoniformes; family Salmonidae; genus Oncorhynchus; species Oncorhynchus masou. The sequence goes on from NC_088214.1 coordinate 48,131,235, forward strand.
TAGGGGCAGTCCCCAGTAGGATCCATCCCCAGTAGGGGCAGTCCCCAGTAGGAGCACTCCCCAGTAGGGGCAGTCCCCAGTAGGAGCACTCCCCAGTAGGGGCAGTCCCCAGTAGGAGCAGTCCCCAGTAGGGGCACTCCCCAGTAGGGGCAGTCCCCAGTAGGAGCACTCCCCAGTAGGGGCAGTCCCCAGTAGGAGCAGTCCCCAGTAGGAGCAGTCCCCAGTAGGGGCACTCCCCAGTAGGGGCAGTCCCCAGTAGGAGCACTCCCCAGTAGGGGCAGTCCCCAGTAGGAGCACTCCCCAGTAGGAGCCGTCCGCCATAGAAATGAATGGAATGTTTCAAGGAAAACAATGTATTTTTGTAACTATTTTTGTTGTTGTAATGGGGATAGCAACAATAGTAATCTATAAAAATTATACTTGAAGTAAAACGTTTTAATTTTTAACATTTTTACGTTCAGTTCGCAATATAATTTAAAACTATGCATTAAGGTGTCTGTAATGTAATAAATGTGGCAAAAACTAATGTAGACTTTAATAAATTCATTTCTATAGCTTCCAAAATATTTTTTTCATTGGTGGAGGAGTGCCAAGATGGAGACACAGTGGCTTTAACACCCCCAAAGATTGATCTAGTGTATAGATAAATCATTGGTTCTGTCCCACTTGATTATATTTTGAGTAGGATACCAGCATAAATGAGAAATAGCTTGTAATATTGGTAGTAAGCATCTGGATGTCACCGTGATACAGTCTACTGCTCAATGGGGAGACACAAGAACACAGGGCACAGTGTGTCCTTCATTCCTGATTGCCAACTAAAGTGTGAGCATTGCTGTCCTGCAGTAAGGAGGGAAGTAGCAATATCAAGCCAGGGTGACAGCTAAAGTATATTTCTTGTTGTGATTTTCGGGATTAAAGTAAAATATATATTTTTTAACAACAATTACTCCGATAAAATCTGAATGATTCTGAACACTCTCCCAGTCTCAAGTCCCATCTTTGGCAGACAAATTTCAAATTCTCTTTGAAGTTTCTAGCCACAAGCATAAACTAGCTAGCTGAGGATGGCTCATTAGGATGACTGACTGAACTGACTGAACCAAATTTGTTCTTTCCCATTCAACTCTTGCTGTGTGACATACATCATACGTTTCAAGAAGGGTGCAGTTGCGGCCTGCAATTCGGGGCATTCCTGCATATGGACATCCCTGCATCGGCAGGAAACTGGGGGACCTCCATGAGGTGGGGGACCTCCAGGACAGTAGTGCATAATAACGTTGGATGCCATCCGCCGATACACCCCACACAATACGGGCATGGGTGACAACGGTAGCTAGCTAGCTGTACACCAGTAGACACTGTCCTTCGCCACTGCCTGTCAGGCACTGTTTTCCTGCAGTTCTGTTAACGATGGCGAGGGCAGGCGGAAGCGAAGGACACTTGGTGCTAGTTTAACCAGCTCATCCTAAGGAGGACTCCTGTACCCAGCAGCCACGAGAGACACTGTGTGCTATCTAGCAAGCACTCGGTGTCGCTAACTATCAAGCTAGCTAGTACTTGGTGTCGCCCCAGCCACCTGCCTGCTGTGCAAGAGGGAGCGAGAACAGACAGTGTCCTTTGCTCCCGCCTGTCGGGCACGTCTTTCTCCGGTACACAGGAGGCGGCACTGTGTGCTAGATCGCAAGCTGTTGTGCTAGCGGGAGGTGGGGACGACCAGTAGACAGTGTCCTTCGCCCCTGCCCGTCGGGCTTGGTTTTCTCCGGTATACAGCAGGCGGGATGTGGGGTGGCGACACTAACTAGCAAGCTAGCGAGCACGCGGAGGCGACCGATAGACAAATTCCTTCCTCCCCGCCTGTCGGGCACTGCTTTCCTCTGTGTTTTGTTAATGGCGGTGAGGACAGGCGGGATCGAAGGATACCGTCTACCGCTAGCTAGCAAAGAGGACTCCAGTAGGTGTGTGGGGGGGGGGGGGGCAGGAACCAATGGGATGCTCGAGTGGGGGTGTTCATGAAGGAACCAATGGGATGCTTGGGTGGGAGGCAGATGCCCACATGCATGAACGCCCCAAATTGAGGGCTGCAGTTGCACACAGGTTCATGTCCTAACTGTCCAGGAGCAGAAACAAATCACATCCTCCTTCACTGTCAAACTTATGAACAAGCATTTCGCTACACTCGCATTAACATCTGAGAACCATGTGTATGTGACCAATACAATTTGATTTGACATCAAAGGCAAACGCTCAGAAGAATGATTACGTCCCTGGGAATAAGCTTCACCCTTCTCCAATTTGCTCAAAATCCACCCAGAACACACTGTAATCCATTTATCTATAACTTCCTTCTTCCAGTCATGTAGACTAGAGCGCAGAATCTAGAACAACATCAGTCTCACCACACTCCATCCCGGTAGGTGGCGGTAAAGCACCTAATACTGGTATGCACCCTATTGCACATTTTGGCCACCAGACGTCTCTCCTGCCGAGATAAATACTTTAGTCAGCACTATTTTGTACCACACACACTTCATTCGAAGGAAGGTTTGGAAGAAACGTTTATCCTACAAGCGCTACGGTTTCCAGGTAGGAGATTCCTTGTGCTATGTTTAGCTAGATTTTAACACATGTATCAAGCGGCGGAGTATGTCGCCCGCCTTGCGTTTTTGTTCAATGGGTTTGTTTAGTTTCCGGTCTATGCTGCTTGACGTTTTCTCTGCACACGGCACCGTAGATTTGGCTAGTGCAGAGTGCATAAATTCAGCTCATGGCGCTCTCTTTTGATAGTAAACTCGGTGTATTTCGTCTCCGAGATTCCTGTGGTCGTTACAAAACACAATTGTATCGTTTTTAATTTGCGCATGATTGCCTATCATTCACACCCAGACTAGGCCCTGGCAAGGCCCGCAAGCAACCAGCATATGTTCTTCCTTCGAAATGCCGCATCTGTTGATAAAGGAGAACGAAATCTCGAGCTATGAGTCTGGGTACTTGCATGTCGGCCTTTTGTTATACGTGATTTGTCGTGGTTATGCTAACACGAACTAGGAGTGTGGATCTGTCGACGTTCGTATTTACCTGATTTAGTTATTCTCAGATATATTGGCTCGTTTTGACCAAACACGGTAAATGATGCGTTTTGTCCTGGTTGGTGCAATCCGATTTCTTTGTGACGTCCCTACCCTAAACCCCTACCGAAACGGTTTTAAATGTCAACTTGGAATGTGTAGGGACGTAGCAGGGATCCCGCATAGCAATATTGACCATATTGCCATGAAGATACAATAGTCTGATTTGTGGCCTGCAATTCGTGCTTGTTTTCATTCCTGCATCTGCAGGAACATCCCCCTGTCCAGCATGCCAGGCGCGGAAGAAGGACATTAACTACCCGGTGTCTCTCCCACCTGCTGTTTAACGGATTCCCAGCACAGTGTCCATTGCTTACACCTGCAGAACACTTGTCCTCGACTTTAACAGAACTGCTGGAAAGCGGTGCCCGACAGGCAGGGGAAAAGGACACTGTCTACCAGTGTCCTAACTACCTATCCCACCTGCTGTGTACCGGAATCCTAACTAGGGAGCACACCGTTTCTTTCGCTCCAGCCTGCCGAACACCTGTCCTCGCAGTCATTAACAGACCCGCAATAAAGGGGTGTCCGACAGGCAGGGGCGAAGGACACCATTGCCGCCCCCACCCCTTCTTATATAGTTGTATTTGTTAGTTTGCGTCCAACATTATGTTAATTACCGCCACCTAGTTTACTGGAGCGCCCCCGCCTTTTGCCTGTGTACCGGAGTCCTATCTTAAATTGACCAGTAGAAGTATAAAGAGCGGTTGCATCATTTCTGGGGGAAAACATGTTTACTGTTGCCTTGCTTTCCGGTTGTTTTGAAATGGCAATACATCACTTCATGCTAGTTAGCCAGCTAGCTAATTGGCTAATAGCACAGATTAAATAATAATCTTTGTTAATGGCTTGTTGTAGCTAGCTAAATCTGAACTCGCACACCTGATTCACCTTGGCGCAAGAAAGAGGATTTCAACACCTACCATCTCAGATTATTCTGACATTGTTTCTGTGGTTCGAAACTGATAGGGTTAGCATTCCTGCAACATTGTTTAGTTGAAATACATTTCTCACATAACAAATGATATCTAATTGATTGCATCAAATTGGCATTTTTTATTTCTAAAGTTCAATAAATATAGTACCTAACATCCTATTTGGACAAAAGGTCTTCCTAACAATGAGTAAGACATGAGAAATTGCCAAAAGCCACCCACAGACTGGCCACAACTGCAGGGCCGGAGCCAGACATAAGCAGTCGCTTAGTGTCCCCAGTCCTTCAGAGTCTCAATTTACTGTTCAGTTAGAATAGTAGGTTGTGCATCAGCAGTCTTTCCTCTCATGTCAGTCATCTCAATTAACCATGTCTGCTACCAATTTTTAGATTGGTAAGTTAGTTTCGCCCATCCATCTAAACTTGTAATAAGCATGGCCAAATACCAACAGGCCACGCAGGGCATGTGCTCAGCGCCGTGACCTTCAGGGGACCCCAAACACTTTATTAGTCACACTCACTCAGATCGTATTAACATGGTATAAATCTTGGCCAAATGTGTAGAATTGCAGGAAATTAACTTTAAAATGTACAATGTTGTCTCTGCTGTCGAGGGGGGAACAAAAATGTTTTGCCTGCGAGGTGGGGACCTCCCCAACCAAATCGTGCCCACTCCAACGGCCAGTATACAGTATCAGTTCTCTATTTGACACGTAGTATAAAGCTTGGTGTATTGTTTATTCGTTCTATGTAATGTATTCTCAGTAAATTTGATGACGTTTTTTCCCCTTGCTTCACACTTATCTTTTCCCCATAAATAAGTGTGAAAGTCCCAGGTTTTGCAGCTGTTCCTGTCGCACCCTTTTTATCTATTTTGCTGGTGTTTATTTATGACAATTGTCTTTGCAACTTTGGGTAGAAAACCGATAGCTTTTGCTCATGATGAAACTAAATTGTGTGGTCATCCTCACAAGTCAAGTCGGTCCTCTATGAGAGTAATTCCGTTTGACCTCTTAGACTCATGGTGCATTCGGAAAGTATTTAGACCCCTTGACCTTTTCCACGTTTTGTTACATTACAGATTCATGTAATACCCTTGATGTACGGATACCCTGAGAAAAAGGTTAATGGAAGATAAGACCATCGAGCCCAGCTAACGTTAGCTAGCTAGCGAGTAGGGACCATAGAATATTTGCCATCTTTATGGTAGCTAGCTAGTCAAGGCAATCTTTCATGCCAGTGTGTGGATTTGCACACACTGACCTTCTCAACCCAGTTATTTGCGCACTGCTGCATGACCTCGGTTATTTGGAGTGTTGGGCTGATCTTGACATATTGCCTTATTTCCTGTTTTAAGTAAATAATTGCACCAATGCATCCCATCCAAAAGTGAGAATGTTCATCAACCGTGAAACCCTTCTAAGGTTACATGATGGGGTTTGTCTTATGACTATTTCTAAACCCTTATTCAACCAAGCTTTAATAGGCTTATAATTTGGCAAGCACGAAGGACTATCTCACAATTTTAACTGTTTATTCATGTGTCTGTCTAATTGATGGTTAAAGTAGTTGACCCATTGTCAAATGCAGCATTAAATATTTAACCATTTTAAAGCAATTTGGGCCCAGGCATCAGACTCCAGATCTTTATTGCAGAGTTGTGTTAGAGGTGGTCGGTTTTCAATTGGATAACACTTATCACGTGGTTGGTGCAGGCTGCAAAAATATTGCTTTAGGATGCTATCGGAAACTTTAACATTTGTAACTAGCATGGTACCAAGCATTTGTTGTTACACCCCTGTAATTACAGACTATATTTAACACCAGTTACATGTTATTACAGTGTAACTATGAATTATTACAATACTGTAATTACATATGTACAGTGTATTCAGAAAGTACTCAGACAACTTTTTCTGTATTTTGTTAAGTTACAGCCTTATTCTAACATGGATTAAATAAAACTTGACTCCTCAATCTACACACACAACCCCATAATGACAATGTAAAAACTGGTTTGCAAAAAAAACTAAAACTGATATCACATTTACACAATTATTCAGACCCTTTACTCAGTACTTTGTTGAAGCACCTTTGGCAGCGATTACAGCCTCGTATTCTTGGGTATGTCGCTACAAGCTTGGCACACCTGTATTTGGGGAGTTTCTCCCACTCTTCTGCAGATCCTCTCAATCTCTGTCAGGTTTGATGAGAAGGGTTGCAGCACAGCTATTTTCAGATGGCAAAACAACATTTTGAGAGTCTGCTGACCCTGGTGCTAGAGAGGGTACGCAGCTGGAGGTTAAATGTTTGAAGGGGTACGGGACTATAACAAACTATGGGAACCACTGATATAGACCAATTCATTTGTAGAAACGTCTCAAGGATGATCAATCGAAACAGGATGCACCTGAGCTCAATTTCAAGTGTCATAGGAAAGGATAATATGTAAAATAGTTTAAAAAATGATTTATACATTTGCCAACATTACTAAACCTGTTTTCAGTTTGTCACAGGCTTTTGTGTGTGTTTTTATTGTTGTATTTAATCCATTTTAGAATTAGACTGTAATGTGGAAAAAGTCAAGGGGTCTGAATACTTTCTGAAGGCACTGTAATCTTTGCCCTGAAAATGGCCTCTGTGGTTTATTCCCTTCAATAGAGGTCTGGATTAGTTTGACCAATCCCAGTGAACAAGCAAACCATTGGGCAGCAGCAGTTGAAATGGTTTCAGTGTCTTTCAGTGGTCTTAAATGGTAAAAGTTCCAAAAACACAATGACCACGTGTACATGCGCACTGCATTCCGAATAGTAGCTCAAATCCCGCTTATGGTCTTATTCGGGATAAGCTGTTTTACATCCATCTTTGATATCCCGCTCACGAGTATCCCTGTAGCCACGAACAAACTGAATATTCCTCATATGGGTCAAATGGAATAGGAAGTGAAATCTGGACACTGACTGTAGGCCTAGAACATCTCACATGGAGCACAATATTAACTGCTGCAGAATGATGCATTTTCTTGCAGTAAAATTATACAACTAATGATGATTTTGTCTCGAACAGGAGTGGAGAAATATTTATTTCAGCATCTCTTGAGAAAATGCGAGTGTGCTTGTAATGTGTGGTCTCTGACACTGTTATGCAAGTACTGAAGTTTTATCAGAAACGTGTTTCATCATTTTATCAGCTCTTCGTTTACTTAAAACTGGTCAAACTGATAACATTTAGCACAGGACCAATCTTTCCAGTGTATTGGAGTTGTGTTTTCTCCCCGGTCCCTAAATGAAACAACTTTAGCGGTGTTAACTACACTGAACAAAAATATAAACGTAATGTGTTGGTCCCATGTTTCATGAGCTGAAAAAAAGATCCCATAAATTTTCCTTTCACACACACAACAGCTTATTTCTCTCCATTTGTGCAAATGTATTTATATCCATGTTTGAGCAGTTCTCCTTTCCCGAGATAATCTATCCACCTGAAAGGTGTGGCATATCAAGAAGCTGATTTTAACGGGCATAAGCTACTGACAACAAACACAATTGCATTTTATCCACGTCAATTGGAATGCACAGAAATATCGTGATAAGATCTTGAGGCCCACTGTGAGGCCCATTTCGTTTAAGATGTACAGTGGGGCAAAAAAGTATTTAGTCAGCCACCAATTGTGCAAATTCTCCCACTAAAAAGGTGAGAGGCCTGTAATTTGCAAATCCATAAAAAATCCTACAATGTGATTTCTGGTTTTTTTTTTTTTTTCCTCATTTTGTCTGTCATAGTTGAAGTGCACCTATGATAAATTACAGGCCTCATCTTTTTAAGTGGGAGAACTTGCACAATTGGTGGCTGACTAAATACTTTTTTGCCCCACTGTATATTGCCAACAGATGCATATCTGTATTCCCAGTCATGTGAAATCCACAGATTAGGGCATGAATTTATTTCTATTGACTGATTTTCTTCATATGCTCTGTAGCTCAGGAAAGTTGTTGAAATTCTTGCATGTTGCATTTTTATACTTTTGTTCTGTATAGATTACTAATGCATTCATTAATTTAAGGGTCTTTTCACACTTGGTCCCTTTCAGAATTTTTTTGTGAACTCTATGTGGTTCACTTAATTTTGTGTGCAGTGTGAACACTCCAAAGGAGCTCAGACCATTCAAAAGAGCCCCTGACGCGAACCAAACTAAGACCATTCCCCTTTTTAGGGCAATGGTAATGCAAAGCTCTCCAGGTTCGCTTGTCATTATTCCTGCACCACGCACTAGACTACTGCAACACCGTTTCCCCTGCCATAAACCCTGTGCCACAAAAGTGAGAAGATGCATGGGAAAAAATGTATGTTGCTTTTGGATCTTGATTAGCGATTGTCAAGGACTCACAGACTTGACAATGTGTGAAGTTTAGTTCAGATTGTTCGCAATATGTGATCTATAAGCTAAGAGCTTCACAAGCTGTTTGTGGGGTTCAAATAGTGCGAGGACAATATATTTCGTGAAAATCACACCATAGGGTACGAAATCTATTCTAGCTCTTAAAGGGGCAGTAGTCTACCGTGGGTGTAGATTTGTTTTTTTTAAATTACAGAATTATTTATTCTGCATTTATTCTGTTACCAATCAAATGTACATGTTAATAGTATCTTCTGATTACCATTATGTATCATATTTTAACTAAATTAAATCTAAAATGTAAATAGTTATCTAGCTGTCTGATACCACATGGCTTGTCATGCACTTTGTATAAAGCCAGCGTGCATGTTGGGAAAAAGACCTTGGTTCCTTTCTTAACATAGCATTGTGAATGCGAAGAGAACTCGGTCCACAAAATAGGTGAGGTGAACTGGCAAAAGTTGACTCCTCATTCAATGGCAGTGTGAAGACAAAGAGCGGAGTTATTTAGCTTTCTTACCAGAGTTATTTTAAAGAGGTCTGAGATCAGTTATTATATATAAAAACACCTTAAAACATTATTCATGCAATGGCAGTGTGAAGACAAAGAGAGCTGAGTTATTTAGCTTTCTTACCGGAGTTATTTTTAAAGAGGTCTGAGATCAGTTATTTTTAAAGAGCACTATATATAAAAACGCCTTAAGACATTATTCTCGTGAGTTGTACTTTATTTAGTCTTCTGGGGCAACAAGTTATGACAAAAGAGAAGCTGCATCGATCCAACTATTCTTGACGAACAAATGGCCTACCAAATGTCGGAAATTCTTTGCAGAAACATTGCCAATTTAGGGGTGAAAGTAGCCTATCTGTCCAGTACGGAGTATCAGCAAAAATAATGAAATTATGCTGGATCGAACTGCGGTAGCCTACTTTTTGAAGGGATTTGTTTGACCATCAGATGACAACATCACATATATGATGTATATAGATATGTGAAACTGAGCCTGCTGAGAATGACAACAGTAAACTGGATAAGATGTTTACATGCCACAGTATCCCGTCTAATATAAGCATATCCCAGGTATCTTATCCGGGTGTCTCATAACCAGGATACAAACATTTTGGGGCTATTGTAAACAGGATATGTTGATATAAGTCAACTCTAACAGAGTATAATAGCGGGATATTGGTGTAAATGTGGTCAGGAGTATTCAACTCTTAACCTATGAGATCCAGAGCCTGCTGGTTTTCTGTGCTACCTGATTAATTAGTTGCACACACCTGGTGTCTCAGGTCTTAATCAGTCCCTGATTAGAGGGGGAAAACTGAAGAAGAAGCAGTGGAACTGGCTTTGAGGTCCAGAGTTTATTTAATTTTCTCAATGTAATCTTTAACTAGGCCAGTCAGTTATGAACAAATTCTTATTTACAATGACGGCCTACCGGGGAACACTGGGTTAACTGCCTTGTTCAGGGGCAGAACAGCCCATTTTTACCTTGTCAGCTCGGGGATTGGATTCAGCAACCTTTCTGTTACTGGCCCAACGCTCTAACCACCAGGCTACCTGCCACCCCAAAGGTCTGAGATGTATAGAAGGACCCATTGAATTGCTTTCGAGAAGGACTGGGTTGACTTGTGAGGATGACCATGCAATTTATTTTCATCATGAGCAAAAGCTATTGGTTTTCTACTATTCTACTAAAGTTATTGGTTTCTATTAGTTGTCAAGCAATGTAATTTGCCAGGCCATTGTTTCCATTCACTGTAGAAAATAGTTACTGGAGTGGTATAGCCTAGCGGAGTGGACACACAACACATTGATTTTAGATCGAGTTCACCTTAAGATATAGTTTTGCTTTAAGCAGTCCTTTTGTATTGGTCATGTTTAGGGTAATTTCTTAAAGGACAGCAATCATCTTTGTGAACTGCGTATTGTCGCATTGGTCGGGCAGCTACATACGTTTCCAACGGTCGAACCGAAACCGGAGTTGGGCTGTAAAATACAAAGCTGCATTATGTTAATTGGCTAAGTAAATGCCATGCTAATTTCTAAAGATAAATAATAACAGTATTAGCTTATTTTTTTTATCTGCAAAAATGCATAGTTAATCAGTAGGTGATGGGAATTTCAGATAAAAAGTTGGGACATAAATTGCCCCACCTCTAATCTGATAGTGGGGTGGTAAATGCTCAGTTTGCTCTATGGCTCAGCTCAGGTGTCTACACACACTCACTCACTTAAAACACACACTAAGATTTATTGTGTGGGCTTTTGAATACAAAGTCTCAATAGTCTTCTGTATCATATCCTTTTCACACTACTAAGCCGAACTGAACACGGCCAAATCAAGCTGTTTTGAGATGGCCGACAAGCCTGGTTATGCATCCACCATAGTTTCTCTATTAACCCGGCTGAAAAGGGGAAAAACTCAGCAAAAAAAGAAACGTCCCTTTTTCAGGACTTTGTCTTTCAAAGAATTTGTAAAAATCCAAATAACTTCACAGATCTTCACTGTAAAGGATTTAAACACTGTTTCCCATGCATGTTCAATGAACCATAAACAATTAATGAACATGCACCTGTGGAACGGTCGTTAAGACACTAACAGCTTACAGACGGTAGACAATGAAAGACACAGTTATAAAAACCTAGGACACTAAAGAGGCCTTTCTACTGACTCTGAAAAACACCAAAAGAAAGATGCCCAGGGTCCCTGCTCATCTGTGTGAACATGCTGGGCATGCTGCAAGGAGGCATGAGGACTGCAGATGTGGCCAGGGCAATACATTGCAATGTCCATATTGTGAGAAGCCTAAGACGGCGCTACAGGGAAACAGGATGGACAATTGATCATCCTCTCAGTGGTAGACCACTGTAACACATCTGAACATCACACTTTGCTGGGACAGGTACAGGATGGCAACAACAACTGCCCGAGTTACACCAGGAACGCACAATCCCTCCATTAGTGCTCAAACTGTCCACAATAGGCTGAGAGAGGCTGGACTGAGGGCTTGTAGGCCTGTTGTAAGGCAGGACCTCAGCAGACCTCACCGGCAACAACGTCGCCTATGGGCACAACTCGCTGGACCAGACAGGACTGGCAAAAAGTGCTCTTCACTAAAAGTCGCGGTTGTCATTGCAGGCAATCTCAACGCTGTGCGTTACAGGGAAGACATCCCCCTCCCTCGTGGTACCCTTCCTGCAGGCTCATCCTGACATGACCCTCCAGCATGACAATGCCACCAGCCATACTGCTCCTTCTGTTCGTGATTTCCTGCAAGACAGGAATGTCAAGTGTTCTGCCAGCGAACTCAACTCCCAGAATTGTCCGGGAACTTGCAGGTGCTTTGGTAACATCTCACAGCAAGAACTGGCAAATCTGGTGCAATCCATGAGGAGGAGATGCACTGCAGTACTTATTGCAGCTGGAGGCCACACCAGATACTGACTGCTACATTCCATTTCTGTTAGTCACTAATCTGTGGAACTTGTTGTTGAATCTTATGTTCATACAAATATTTACACATGTTAAGTTTGAAAATAAACACAGTTGACAGTGAGAGGACGTTTCTTTTTTTTGCTTAGTGTATATAAACTAAAAGTCAATTCACTCAAGATTTGTTTAAGTTTATTTGAGCCTGCATAATTTGGGTCGGCACGACAGTGTGCACATGGTATCGGTCATAGCTACCGAAACGGCTTGAATTTGCAAGACTATTTGAGCAATCAACTGACCTATGACCATGTACCATTTGATTCACTTTTCCATGTAGCAGGAATGGCAACGAGGAGATGGGCAGCAGCTGCCCTGGCAGTGCTGGGTCTCGCTATGTGTTGGCCCTGCTCTACTGGGGACACTGGTCCAGAGTGCACTCGTGTCACTGGGGAGACTGGTAAAAGTGGCAGTGAGTTTCTGTCCACTATCGACACCCAGATGGCAGAGCAGACCCAGCGGCAGCACCTGGAAGCTCTCTTCGACAGGTAAATCCTTCAAGCTCCAGTCTCCTTTTTCACCTTTTTTTAACACTTCACTTAACTTCAGGCACGTCTCAATAGGTAGTCCAGGTAAGTCATGACCTCAAATACAATTTTTATTTGAAACATGTTTAGTCTACAGCGGTTGTTTACGAACCGTGAAATGCTTACTTACTGGCCCTTCCCAACAATGCAGAGAAGTAAAAACTACACAATCACTAACAATTACTCTACTATAAGGTACATGCAGAGTTGCTGTGCAGTGGTACGAAGTAATTGCGGTAGATATGTACATATAACTAGTAATTGACTAGGCAACAAGATACACTACTGTTTATAATCTATGTGATGAGTCAAAGTCAGTGCAAAACTGGTCGATGCAGGTAGTCCGGGTAGCTATTTAGATAACTATTTAGCCGTCTTAATGGCTTGGGGGTGGAAGCTGGTCAGGATCCTGTTGGTTCCAGACTTGGTGCATCGCTACCGCATGCCATGCTTCCTCTGAGCCTTCCTCTGACACTGCCTGGTATAGAGGTCCTAGATGGCAGGGAGCCCAACCCCAGTGATGTACTGGGCTGTACACACTACCCTCTGTAGCGCTTCACAAAAGAAAGTACCACCGTCGGGTCATCACTTAATGACGGTGTTGGAGTCGTGCCTGCCGACGCAGTTGTGGGTGAACAGGGAGTACAGGAGGGGACTAAGCACCCAACCCACCAACCATGTTGAGGGTTCAGCGTGGCAGATGTTTTGTTGCCTACCTTCACTGCCTGGACGTCGCCCGTCAGGAAGTCCAGAATCCAGTTGCAAAGGGAGGTGTTCAGTCTAGAGGTCTTCCAAAATGGACCTGGGGCTTTCCCACCCGAACCCGGTATGCACAATTTTATATATGTCCCCGAGGACAACTATACCCGTTCTGTATAGACCTAGTCGGATCCAGACCCGATCCAATCCAAGTGAGGGAAGCAGCAGAAAATATATACAGTATATTTTTTTAAGCTACTTCATTAATCGGAGCTGATACAGAATGAGAGGAGAGAGAGGGGCCGTACTGTGACGCAGGGAGGGCGAGAAGAGAGACTTCAACCAACCAAGCCGACTTGCTCTATAGCCTTGGCAGCTATTAGTCTACTGGTATTTATCATAAAATATGATTACGTAGTACCTGTCTTGACTGCATTAAACTAGGAGAAGCTACCTAGGCTAATTCAGGCTACAGTGCATGCACTTTCTTATCCTACAGTTGCAAATAACAACCACTCCATTCAGAATTTTAAGTAGCAAGCAGTCTACCTGTTGGCTTTTGGTCCTTGTAGCCTATCCTTCTCCTTTTAATTATGTCATTTTAATTCCATCTTCCATTGATTAGGCCTAACTTTTGCCACACACGGAGGCTCTATGACTGTAGCCTGTTGCCGCTTTGATGACTTTATGATTTTCCAGCAGCAACAACAAGGTACACGCGCCACACTTTACTATTGTGGAAAGGCCTGTAGTTCAGTTCTTGAAAAATTCAGTGAAGACCCCTGCCAAGCTTGTCAGGGCATTCTCTGAGTATGCGTCCTGGTAGTCTGTCCGGCCCTGCGGCCTTGTGAATGTCGACCTGTTTAAAGGTCAGCGCCTTGAAGCTTGCAGTTGTTGTTAAAAACTTTGCTCAAACCTTTTTCTGGTCTATATGCACACCTTGAGTGTGTTTAATAGGGTATCATATAGCTATTTTGATTTATTCACATTCTGAATGTGTGAACTGTGTACAGAGGTGATGAGAATCAGCTGCATAATGCCTAAATATACATTATTTGAAATTGTACAGGTACGGGGAGAATGGCACCATTTCGCTGGCAGGCATGAAGCGGCTGTTGGAAAACGTGGGACTCGACCGAATACGAAAGGTCATGGTGCAACACCATGAACAACCGGACGACGGAGCGGAGGGGCATCGGCATGGACACCACAACCACCACCGTAACCACCAACACGAGGACGACCACAATGGCACACACCGTCAAAAGCACTCCCACCGCCCCCCCGTTGAGCCCAAAAAGGTTCCCGAGACCCCCAAGGTGCCCAAAGTAGATGACCCTGTCCTGGGGAAGAAAGTGGAGAATTCGGATGCCCACCATAACCTCTATGTGAAGAAAACCACCGCAGCGCAGGAGATCAGCACCACCACTGAGGCAGTGCGCAGTCGGCGGGAAGCCCCCACTGCTGGTCTGACCACTGTCATACTGGTCAGCAACTCTCTGGGGGCTGAGAACCAAACGCAGCCACCCATGGTCAGGCAGGAGGGCTCGGACAATCAGCACTTATATGATCACGATCATGACCATAATGATCACAACCATGATCATGAACACAGTCATGAAGACCACAGCCATGGTCAGGACAGCCTCCACAACCAGAGCCAAGATCACATACAGAAGAAAGCAGAGGTATGATTTGGGCAGCAATGTGACATTTGATATTCAGACCACACAAACATTCTCATACTCATAATTCCCATTGCACGTACCACTTCGACATTTGTCATTGTATATGACAAATGTTTCTCCCATATTTAGGTGTCTGATGTGCTTGAACTCAATTCTGTCTTCCAGTTATTTCATTGTCCCATATTCAGACAGACATATTCAGAACTTTTTTCTAATTGGGTTCTCTCTCTCATATCTTTGTCAAAACAAATAATCAAGCTATATATGTACTGTATGTGCTTGCTTCATATTTAGTTTGTGTATTTGGTCACATGCATAATTTGTATCGTCGTTGTATATTTTAGTGTTTGAATGCCTCCAGTATCCTGTCGTCCCATGGAATGGCCAAAGGGCCCCTGTCTCTCAGTGACTTCAGCTACCTCTGTCCTGCCCTTCTCAACCAGATCGATGCCAAGTCCTGCATACTGCACGGCAACCAAACACCCCAGCATGTCAACAAAGGTATGATTATGGCTCTTTCGCAATTGATCGAAAAAGATCGGACCTCTCCCCACTTCTTCTCTTCATTTCATTGAACTGATCTGAAAGAACTGACCAGGGGCCCGGTTTCCCAAAAGCATCTTAAGGCTAATGTCATGGTTAGGACCTTCATAGGAGCTAAAATATCCAAGCTGTTTACCATAACCATCGTTATTGATGTTGCACTTGAAAACGCTTGTAATCTAATGCCTAGCTCAGACCACTCATCGAACAGCTAAATGTGTCTTTAAATGTTTTTTTATGCCCTCCCGCCTTACTTAATACACGAGCGCTCCGCTAAACAGAATACATGGTTGATCTGTCTCTGACCACCGATAACTTCAGAACAAAAGTTGACTACAAATATGAAGTTGACAATGTCTTTGCAATTTGATACAGAGAAGTGATGTATTAAAAAGATGCTTCAAATGGAAACCGAGATGACTGCATTAACATCTAAACAGTAGGCTATAGGTGTTTTCAATAGAGCTCTATTTTGCTACATGTATGTTACTGTCTGTAATTTATTTCAATATAGTTCATGATGTGTAACCTAACGTGCGCAATGATGTGCCAAATCTGTTTTTTTTTTTTTTTTTTTTTTTTTTTTAAATTTTTATTGGGTAAGCATTAGAATAAGCCACCCCTCAATATTTGCAGCCGTAGTTGGTGATGTCTCTGGAGCTGATCCGTCGTCAGTTTTGTGAAATAATTATATTTTTAAGGAAATATTTGAATGGAGAAAGCTGATCCCGTCAGTATTGACAAACGACTCCTTCAGTGACCGCTCTCTCTGTGTGATGTTTTGGGAAACGCATGTTACATCTTCGGCTGTTGTCGTAAAAATGCATCGTTAAAACACTTGTAAGCCTAAGTTCCATCGCATCACCGGGTCCAGGTCAAAGCCAGCCTTACTATGTGTTGTATTGCTTTCACCTGTCAGGTCTTTTCCAATCAGTGCTGTTGGAAGGGGGGAAAACGAGCAGAGGATGGATTTCAAAACCATATCGACAGAGCCTGTATCTCTTCTTACAGAAAGTGTAGTCAACTTACACTGTCTAGCCAGAAAGTAATAAAAACATGGGATCCACTTGCTAATCTAGTGGGAGTCTCTGGTAGGTGCTTTGGAATCTATAATATGATACCTGTGCTGGCATAATGCAATAATTGTTTGAAGTGCCAATGTTTGAGTCAAGCAATCTTTGTCAGAACAAAAGGGAAACTGTGAGCAGGAACCTCTTCTCTTTTTACACTCGGTTTATTCAGCCTGCAGACAACAATGAAATGTAATTATAGCTGCTTTGATTGAATTTCATAGCAAGTCAGTTGGACACTTAAGTGGCCGAGGTCTCTTGATTTTGACCTTGAGTTTCACATGTGTTTTGGTACATTTAGATACATATTAACTGCAAGATTGATATTAGGATAATAGTGCATACTGTAATCTGCACATGCTCCATTTTCTGGTCTGAAGAGTCCTCTTTTGGCTTGCCTTAAAAGCACAATCTGTTACTTTTATATCCAGCCAAAGTGCTTCTTCTGAACTGGTTAATGAAGTCAGATTGTGCCTGGACAATAATGACATTTTGAAGAATGTCACTTACTACAGCATAATGTAAAGAAAATTAGTACAACTATTAAGCATATTCATTTTATCAATGCCTTATATGCATTAATCACGTTTTATTTATTTTTATGCCTTCCAGTTCACAAGCATAATAATCCCCATCACCATGGTCATCACAACCATGATCACGAGGACCATCAAGTGAATGAAAACAACAAGAAAGTAGGCTCAATTCAAGCAGGTAAGAATTTTGCGCCGGGTTAATTTTCAGTATGGTGTTCTCCTTCGTATTCTGCCTCTCCAATTCTGTGGTAGATAAGATGAATCTATTAGTTGTCATTAAATGTCTTTCACTGTGCTAATTTCATTCCATTACACCAGTTTGTCTATTATACTTTTGGGGGACATTTTGCTTGAGCAATTAGCAGTGTGCTAAAATGTCACCGTTTGTTTCACTTGCATCAATGAACCTTTTATTCTTTTAAAACTGGATCTGTGCATGTATTTGAATGTGTATGTGTGTTCTAGCGTGGGCCGGCGGCTTTGTCTCCATCACCATCATCAGCCTGCTGTCCTTGGCTGGCGTGGTGCTCATCCCGTTGATGAACCGAGTCTTCTTCAAGTTCCTGCTCAGCTTCCTGGTGGCGCTGGCTGTGGGCACGCTGAGCGGAGACGCCTTCCTGCACCTCATACCCCACGTGAGTCACACTAGATGACTGCTTTGGAGCACTACATATTAGGGCAGAACATGGGGGTTGTTTCTAAAAGCTAAAAATGACACTCGGTCAATGTGACTGGCCAGTTAATCATGCTGAGCTGGACTCAAGATTGCCATGAATCAGAAAAAAGTCACAATGATTGGTTACATTAGTTTTAGCTTGCCTTCACTTTAGGACCAATTTGAATGGTCTGTACAAAAACTGCCCGCCCGGTGCTCTGGTGAGCTAAAACAAATGCACCTATTGCTTTCTATACTTCAGTCACACTCCCTCATAAATTCCCATATCCTCCTCTACCCCACCAGTCTCAGGGGGGCCACCACCATCAGCACTCTGTGAACAAGACATCAGGGCACGGTCTCCACGGGGAGGAGGAAGATGACCATAACCTGGACGGGGTGTGGAAGGGGTTGACGGCCCTGGGCGGAGTCTACTTCATGTTCCTCATCGAGCACTTCCTCACACTGGGCAAAATGTACAAGGACAAACAGAAGGTCGGGGGTTTCTTCGAGGATTGGCTTCTATTGTGTTGAATGTAGTTTTAGTCATCATGTTATATATTTGCTGAAATGTTTATTCATTTTTGATCATTCAGTTTGGAAGCATAGGTGTGAATTTATTTGAGGGAGACACTGACTGACTGAGGGAGACACTGACTGACTGAGGGAGACACTGACTGACTGAGGGAGACACTGACTGACTGAGGGAGACACTGACTGACTGAGGGAGACACTGACTGACTGAGGGAGACACTGACTGACTGACTGAGGGAGACACTGACTGACTGAGGGAGACACTGACTGACTGAGGGAGACACTGACTGACTGAGGGAGACACTGACTGACTGAGGGAGACACTGACTGACTGAGGGAGACACTGACTGACTGAGGGAGACACTGACTGTCTGACTGACTGACTGAGGGAGACACTGACTGACTGACTGAGGGAGACACTGACTGACTGACTGAGGGAGACACTGACTGACTGACTGAGGGAGACACTGACTGTCTGACTGACTGAGGGAGACACTGACTGTCTGACTGACTGAGGGAGACACTGACTGACTGACTGAGGGAGACACTGACTGACTGACTGACTGAGGGAGACACTGACTGACTGACTGACTGAGGGAGACACTGACTGACTGACTGACTGACTGAGGAGACACTGACTGACTGACTGACTGACTGAGGGAGACACTGACTGACTGACTGACTGACTGAGGGAGACACTGACTGACTGAGGGAGACACTGACTGACTGAGGGAGACACTGACTGACTGACTGACTGAGGGAGACACTGACTGACTGAGGGAGACACTGACTGACTGAGGGAGACACTGACTGACTGAGGGAGACACTGACTGACTGACTGAGGGAGACACTGACTGACTGAGGGAGACACTGACTGACTGAGGGAGACACTGACTGACTGAGGGAGACACTGACTGACTGAGGGAGACACTGACTGACTGAGGGAGACACTGACTGTCTGACTGACTGACTGAGGGAGACACTGACTGACTGACTGACTGACTGACTGAGGGAGACACTGACTGACTGACTGAGGGAGACACTGACTGACTGACTGAGGGAGACACTGACTGTCTGACTGACTGAGGGAGACACTGACTGTCTGACTGACTGAGGGAGACACTGACTGTCTGACTGACTGAGGGAGACACTGACTGTCTGACTGACTGAGGGAGACACTGACTGACTGACTGACTGAGGGAGACACTGACTGACTGACTGACTGAGGGAGACACTGACTGACTGACTGACTGAGGGAGACACTGACTGACTGACTGACTGACTGAGGGAGACACTGACTGACTGACTGACTGACTGAGGGAGACACTGACTGACTGAGGGAGACACTGACTGACTGAGGGAGACACTGACTGACTGACTGACTGAGGGAGACACTGACTGACTGAGGGAGACACTGACTGACTGAGGGAGACACTGACTGACTGAGGGAGAGAGACACTGACTGAGGAGGGAGACACTGACTGACTGACTGAGGGAGACACTGACTGACTGACTGACGGAGAGACTGACTGACTGACTGAGACACTGACTGACTGAGGGAGACACTGACTGACTGAGGGAGACACTGACTGACTGACTGACTGAGGGAGACACTGACTGACTGACTGAGGGAGACACTGACTGACTGACTGACTGACTGACTGAGGGAGACACTGACTGACTGACTGAGGGAGACACTGACTGACTGACTGACTGACTGAGGGAGACACTGACTGACTGACTGACTGAGGGAGACACTGACTGACTGACCGAGGGAGACACTGACTGACTGACTGAGGGAGACACTGACTGACTGACTGAGGGAGACACTGACTGACTGACTGAGGGAGAGAGACACTGACTGACTGACTGAGGGAGAGAGACACTGACTGACTGACTGAGGGAGAGAGACACTGACTGACTGACTGAGGGAGAGAGACACTGACTGACTGACTGACTGAGGGAGACACTGACTGACTGACTGAGGGAGACACTGACTGACTGACTGAGGGAGAGAGACACTGACTGACTGACTGACTGAGGGAGACACTGACTGACTGACTGAGGGAGACACTGACTGACTGACTGAGGGAGACACTGACTGACTGAGGGAGGGAGACACTGACTGACTGAGGGAGGGAGACACTGACTGACTGAGGGAGGGAGACACTGACTGACTGAGGGAGGGAGACACTGACTGACTGAGGGAGGGAGACACTGACTGACTGAGGGAGGGAGACACTGACTGACTGAGGGAGAGAGACACTGACTGACTGAGGGAGAGAGACACTGACTGACTGAGGGAGAGAGACACTGACTGACTGAGGGAGAGAGACACTGACTGACTGAGGGAGAGACACTGACTGACTGAGGGAGACACTGACTGACTGAGGGAGACACTGACTGACTGACTGAGGGAGACACTGACTGTCTGACTGAGGGAGACACTGACTGTCTGACTGACTGAGGGAGACACTGACTGACTGAGGGAGACACTGACTGACTGAGGGAGACACTGACTGACTGAGGGAGACACTGACTGACTGAGGGAGACACTGACTGTCTGACTGAGGGAGACACTGACTGTCTGACTGACTGAGGGAGACACTGACTGTCTGACTGACTGAGGGAGACACTGACTGTCTGACTGACTGAGGGAGACACTGACTGTCTGACTGAGGGAGACACTGACTGACTGACTGACTGAGGGAGACACTGACTGACTGACTGACTGAGGGAGACACTGACTGTCTGACTGACTGAGGGAGACACTGACTGTCTGACTGACTGAGGGAGACACTGACTGTCTGACTGACTGAGGGAGACACTGACTGTCCGACTGACTGAGGGAGACACTGACTGTCTGACTGACTGAGGGAGACACTGACTGACTGACTGACTGAGGGAGACACTGACTGACTGACTGACTGACTGAGGGAGACACTGACTGACTGACTGACTGACTGAGGGAGACACTGACTGACTGACTGACTGACTGAGGGAGACACTGACTGACTGACTGACTGACTGAGGGAGACACTGACTGACTGACTGACTGACTGACTGAGGGAGACACTGACTGACTGACTGACTGACTGAGGGAGACACTGACTGACTGACTGAGGGAGACACTGACTGACTGACTGAGGGAGGCACTGACTGACTGACTGAGGGAGGCACTGACTGACTGACTGAGGGAGACACTGACTGACTGACTGAGGGAGACACTGACTGACTGACTGAGGGAGACACTGACTGACTGACTGACTGAGGAAGACACTGACTGACTGAGGGAGGGAGACACTGACTGACTGAGGGAGAGAGACACTGACTGACTGAGGGAGAGAGACACTGACTGAGGGAGAGAGACACTGACTGAGGGAGAGAGACACTGACTGAGGGAGAGAGACACTGACTGACTGACTGACTGACTGACTGACTGACTGACTGACTGACTGACTGACTGAGGGAGAGAGACACTGACTGACTGACTGACTGAGGGAGAGAGACACTGACTGAGGGAGACACTGACTGACTGACTGAGGGAGACACTGACTGAGGGAGAGAGACACTGACTGAGGGAGAGAGACACTGACTGAGGGAGAGAGACACTGACTGAGGGAGAGAGACACTGACTGAGGGAGAGAGACACTGACTGAGGAGAGAGACACTGACTGAGGGAGAGAGACACTGACTGACTGACTGACTGAGGGAGAGAGACACTGACTGACTGACTGAGGGAGAGAGACACTGACTGACTGACTGACTGAGGGAGAGAGACACTGACTGACTGACTGAGGGAGAGAGACACTGACTGACTGACTGAGGGAGACACTGACTGACTGACTGACTGACTGAGGGAGACACTGACTGACTGACTGAGGGAGACACTGACTGACTGACTGACTGACTGAGGGAGACACTGACTGACTGACTGAGGGAGACACTGACTGACTGACTGAGGGAGACACTGACTGACTGACTGACTGAGGGAGACACTGACTGACTGACTGACTGAGGGAGGCACTGACTGACTGACTGAGGGAGACACTGACTGACTGACTGAGGGAGACACTGACTGACTGACTGACTGAGGGAGACACTGACTGACTGACTGACTGAGGGAGACACTGACTGACTGAGACACTGACTGACTGACTGAGACACTGACTGAGGGAGACACTGACTGACTGACTGAGGGAGACACTGACTGACTGACTGACTGACTGACTGAGGGAGACACTGACTGACTGACTGACTGAGGGAGACACTGACTGACTGACTGAGGGAGACACTGACTGACTGACTGAGGGAGACACTGACTGACTGACTGAGGGAGACACTGACTGACTGAGGGAGGGAGACACTGACTGACTGACTGAGGGAGACACTGACTGACTGACTGAGGGAGAGAGACACTGACTGAGGGAGAGAGACACTGACTGAGGGAGAGAGACACTGACTGACTGAGGGAGAGAGACACTGACTGAGGGAGAGAGACACTGACTGAGGGAGAGAGACACTGACTGAGGGAGAGAGACACTGACTGAGGGAGAGAGACACTGACTGAGGGAGAGAGACACTGACTGAGGGAGAGAGACACTGACTGAGGGAGAGAGACACTGACTGAGGGAGAGAGACACTGACTGAGGGAGAGAGACACTGACTGACTGACTGACTGACTGACTGAGGGAGAGAGACACTGACTGACTGACTGAGGGAGACACTGACTGACTGACTGAGGGAGAGAGACACTGACTGAGGGAGAGAGACACTGACTGACTGACTGAGGGAGAGAGACACTGACTGACTGAGGGAGAGAGACACTGACTGACTGAGGGAGACACTGACTGACTGAGGGAGAGAGACACTGACTGAGGGAGGGAGACACTGACTGAGGGAGGGAGACACTGACTGAGGGAGGGAGACACTGACTGAGGGAGGGAGACACTGACTGAGGGAGAGAGACACTGACTGACTGACTGAGAGAGACACTGACTGACTGAGGGAGACACTGACTGACTGACTGAGGGAGACACTGACTGACTGACTGAGGGAGAGAGACACTGACTGACTGACTGAGGGAGACACTGACTGACTGAGACACTGACTGACTGACTGAGTGAGACACTGACTGACTGACTGAGACACTGACTGACTGACTGACTGAGGGAGACACTGACTGACTGACTGAGGGAGAGAGACACTGACTGACTGACTGAGACACTGACTGACTGACTGAGTGAGACACTGACTGACTGACTGCGGGAGACACTGACTAACTGACTGACTGAGTGAGGGAGACACTGACTGACTGACTGACTGACTGAGGGAGACACTGACAGACTGACTGACTGACTGAGGGAGACACTGACTGACTGAGGGAGACACTGACTGACTGAGGGAGACACTGACTGACTGAGGGAGACACTGACTGACTGAGGGAGACACTGACTGACTGAGGGAGACACTGACTGACTGAGGGAGACACTGACTGACTGAGGGAGACACTGACTGACTGAGGGAGACACTGACTGAGGGAGAGAGACACTGACTGACTGACTGACTGACTGACGGAGACACTGACTGACTGAGGGAGAGAGACACTGACTGAGGGAGGGAGACACTGACTGAGGGAGGGAGACACTGACTGAGGGAGGGAGACACTGACTGAGGGAGAGAGACACTGACTGACTGAGGGAGAGAGACACTGACTGACTGACTGAGGGAGACACTGACTGACTGACTGAGGGAGACACTGACTGACTGACTGACTGACTGAGACACTGACTGACTGACTGAGACACTGACTGACTGACTGACTGAGTGAGACACTGACTGAGGGAGACACTGACAGACTGACTGACTTAGGGAGACACTGACTGAGGGAGACACTGACTGACTGAGGGAGAGAGACACTGACTGAGGGAGGGAGACACTGACTGACTGAGGGAGAGAGACACTGACTGAGGGAGGGAGACACTGACTGACTGACTGACGGAGAGACTGACTGACTGACTGACTGAGGGAGACACTGACTGACTGACTGAGGGAGACACTGACTGACTGACTGAGGGAGACACTGACTGACTGACTGACTGAGGGAGACACTGACTGACTGACTGACTGACTGAGGGAGACACTGACTGACTGACTGAGACACTGACTGACTGAGGGAGACACTGACTGACTGACTGACTGAGAGAGACACTGACTGACTGACTGAGGGAGAGAGACACTGACTGACTGACTGACTGAGTGAGACACTGACTGACTGACTGAGTGAGACACTGACTGAGGGAGGGAGACACTGACAGACTGACTGACTGACTGAGGGAGACACTGACAGACTGACTGACTGACTGAGGGAGACACTGACTGACTGACTGAGGGAGACACTGACTGACTGACTGACTGAGGGAGACACTGACTGACTGACTGACTGACTGAGGGAGACACTGACTGACTGACTGACTGAGGGAGACACTGACTGACTGACTGAGACACTGACTGACTGAGGGAGACACTGACTGACTGACTGACTGAGAGAGACACTGACTGACTGACTGAGGGAGAGAGACACTGACTGACTGACTGACTGAGTGAGACACTGACTGACTGACTGAGTGAGACACTGACTGAGGGAGGGAGACACTGACAGACTGACTGACTGACTGAGGGAGACACTGACAGACTGACTGACTGACTGAGGGAGACACTGACTGACTGACTGAGGGAGAGAGACACTGACTGACTGAGGGAGACACTGACTGACTGACTGAGGGAGACACTGACTGACTGACTGAGACACTGACTGACTGAGACACTGACTGACTGAGACACTGACTGACTGAGACACTGACTGACTGAGGGAGACACTGACTGACTGAGGGAGGGAGACACTGACTGACTGACGGAGGGAGACACTGACTGACTGACTGAGGGAGAGAGACACTGACTGACTGACTGAGGGAGGGAGACACTGACTGACTGAGGGAGACACTGACTGACTGACTGAGGGAGAGAGACACTGACTGACTGAGGGAGACGCTGACTGACTGACTGACTGACTGAGGGAGACGCTGACTGACTGACTGAGGGAGACACTGACTGACTGACTGAGGGAGAGAGACACTGACTGACTGAGACACTGACTGACTGACTGAGTGAGACACTGACTGACTGACTGACTGAGACACTGACTGACTGACTGACTGACTGACTGAGGGAGACACTGACTGACTGACTGAGGGAGAGAGACACTGACTGACTGAGACACTGACTGACTGACTGACTGACTGAGGGAGACACTGACTGACTGACTGACTGACTGAGGGAGACACTGACTGACTGACGGAGACACTGACTGACTGAGGGAGACACTGACTGACTGAGGGAGACACTGACTGAGGGAGAGAGACACTGACTGACTGAGGGAGACACTGACTGACTGAGGGAGAGAGACACTGACTGAGGGAGAGAGACACTGACTGAGGGAGGGAGACACTGACTGACTGACTGACTGACTGAGGGAGACACTGACTGACTGACTGAGGGAGACACTGACTGACTGACGGAGACACTGACTGACTGAGGGAGAGAGACACTGACTGAGGGAGAGAGACACTGACTGAGGGAGGGAGACACTGACTGACTGACTGAGGGAGACACTGACTGACTGACTGAGGGAGACACTGACTGAGGGAGAGAGACACTGACTGACTGACTGAGGGAGACACTGACTGACTGACTGAGGGAGACACTGACTGACTGACTGAGAGAGACACTGACTGACTGACTGAGGGAGAGAGACACTGACTGACTGACTGACTGAGACACTGACTGACTGACTGACTGAGACACTGACTGACTGACTGAGTGAGACACTGACTGAGGGAGACACTGACTGACTGAGGGAGACACTGACTGACAGACTGACTGACTTAGGGAGACACTGACAGACTGACTGACTTAGGGAGACACTGACTGAGGGAGACACTGACTGACTGAGGGAGACACTGAATGACTGAGGGAGACACTGACTGACTGAGGGAGAGAGACACTGACTGACTGACTGAGGGAGACACTGACTGACTGACTGACGGAGAGACTGACTGACTGACTGAGGGAGACACTGACTGACTGACTGAGGGAGACACTGACTGACTGACTGAGGGAGACACTGACTGACTGACTGAGGGAGACACTGACTGACTGACTGAGGGAGACACTGACTGACTGACTGAGGGAGACACTGACTGACTGACTGACTGACTGACTGACTGAGGGAGACACTGACTGACTGAATGACTGACTGAGACACTGACTGACTGAGGGAGACACTGACTGACTGACTGAGAGAGACACTGACTGACTGACTGAGGGAGAGAGACACTGACTGACTGACTGAGGGAGAGAGACACTGACTGACTGACTGAGTGAGACACTGACTGACTGACTGAGTGAGACACTGACTGAGGGAGGGAGACACTGACAGACTGACTGACTGACTGAGGGAGACACTGACAGACTGACTGACTGACTGAGGGAGACACTGACTGACTGAGGGAGAGAGACACTGACTGACTGAGGGAGACACTGACTGACTGAGGGAGACACTGACTGACTGACTGAGGGAGACACTGACTGACTGAGACACTGACTGACTGAGACACTGACTGACTGAGGGAGACACTGACTGACTGACTGAGGGAGACACTGACTGACTGAGGGAGGGAGACACTGACTGACTGACTGAGGGAGACACTGACTGACTGACTGAGGGAGAGAGACACTGACTGACTGACTGAGGGAGGGAGACACTGACTGACTGACTGAGGGAGAGAGACACTGACTGACTGACTGAGGGAGGGAGACACTGACTGACTGACTGAGGGAGAGAGACACTGACTGACTGACTGACTGAGGGAGACACTGACTGACTGAGGGAGACGCTGACTGACTGACTGAGGGAGACACTGACTGACTGACTGACTGAGGGAGAGAGACACTGACTGACTGACTGACTGACTGAGGGAGACACTGACTGACTGACTGACTGACTGAGGGAGACACTGACTGACTGAGGGAGAGAGACACTGACTGACTGAGACACTGACTGACTGAGGGAGACACTGACTGACTGAGGGAGACACTGACTGAGGGAGAGAGACACTGACTGACTGAGGGAGAGAGACACTGACTGACTGACTGAGGGAGAGAGACACTGACTGACTGAGACACTGACTGACTGAGGGAGACACTGACTGACTGAGGGAGACACTGACTGAGGGAGAGAGACACTGACTGACTGAGGGAGAGAGACACTGACTGACTGACTGAGGGAGACAGACACTGACTGACTGACTGAGGGAGACACTGACTGACTGACTGAGACACTGACTGACTGAGGGAGAGAGACACTGACTGACTGAGGGAGAGAGACACTGACTGACTGACTGAGGGAGAGAGACACTGACTGACTGACTGAGGGAGAGAGACACTGACTGACTGAGACACTGACTGACTGAGGGAGAGAGACACTGACTGACTGACTGAGGGAGAGAGACACTGACTGACTGACTGAGGGAGAGAGACACTGACTGACTGACTGAGGGAGAGAGACACTGACTGACTGACTGAGGGAGAGAGACACTGACTGACTGACTGAGGGAGAGAGACACTGACTGACTGACTGACTGAGGGAGAGAGACACTGACTGACTGACTGAGGGAGAGAGACACTGACTGACTGACTGAGACACTGACTGACTGAGACACTGACTGACTGACTGAGGGAGAGAGACACTGACTGACTGAGAGAGACACTGACTGACTGACTGAGGGAGACACTGACTGACTGACTGACTGAGGGAGAGAGACACTGACTGACTGACTGAGGGAGAGAGACACTGACTGACTGACTGAGGGAGAGAGACACTGACTGACTGACTGAGACACTGACTGACTGACTGAGACACTGACTGACTGAGGGAGAGAGACACTGACTGACTGACTGAGGGAGAGAGACACTGACTGACTGAGAGAGACACTGACTGACTGACTGACTGAGGGAGAGAGACACTGACTGACTGACTGAGGGAGAGAGACACTGACTGACTGACTGACTGAGGGAGAGAGACACTGACTGACTGACTGACTGAGG